>NC_084803.1:36255406-36906989 GCF_963583255.1 Pyrus communis
TACGAACTCAAGTGGAGGAAGCTCTAAAGGATCCAAAGTGGGCTCAAGCAATGGATGATGAGATGTTGGCGTTACAAAAGAACAATACATGGGAGGTGACGTGTTTACCTAAAGGGAAAAAAACCATTGGATGTCGGTGGGTGTTTACAATTAAATACAAAGCTGATGGGTCAATAGATAGGTACAAAGCAAGGTTGGTGGCTAAAGGATACACTCAAACATATGGTGTAGATTATCAAGAAACCTTTTCTCCAGTTGCCAAAATGAATACGGTACGTGTTCTGATTTCTTTAGCTGCAAATATGGACTGGCCATTAAAACAGTTTGATGTGAAAAATGCTTTTCTCCATGGAAATTTGGAGGAAGAGGTGTATATGGATTTCCCTCCTGGGTATAGTGCTTATGGAAATACCGGAGTATGTCGGCTGCGTAAGTCACTCTATGGACTTAAGCAATCGCCTCGTGCGTGGTTTGACAGGTTTACCCAAGTTATGAAGAAGAACGGGTATCATCAGAGTCATTCTGATCATACATTGTTTGTTAAACGAAAAAAAGGTAAAGTGACGGCCTTAATCATCTATGTAGATGACATGATTATTACTGGAGATGACCATGATGAGATTTCGAAGTTGCAGAATAACTTGGAAGCCGAGTTTGAAATGAAAAACTTAGGAGACTTGAAGTATTTCCTTGGGGTTGAAGTTGCTCGCTCTTCAAGAGGTATTTTCTTGTCGCAACGTAAGTATGTATTGGATTTATTAAAGGAAACTGGTATGCTGGGGTGTAAGCCGGCAGACACTCCTATTGTTGAAAAGCATCATCTACATTTGGATCCAGATCAGAAGCCGGTTGATAAAGGGAGATATCAGACTTGTAGGGAGACTAATTTATTTGGCTCATACACGTCCAGATATTGCATATGCTGTAAGTGTGGTGAGTCAGTTTATGCATTCACCGAGTGTAGATCATATGGCTGCTGTTATGCGTATCCTAGCATATTTGAAGTCTGCACCAGGAAAAGGAGTGTTGTACAGGAAGCACGGGCATTTGACAATTGAAGGGTTCACGGATGCTGATTGGGCAGGAAATGTGAGTGATAGAAGATCTACTTCCGGATATTTCACTTTTGTAGGAGGGAACTTGGTTACATGGCGGAGTAAAAAACAGAAGGTGGTATCACGGTCTTCAGCTGAAGCCGAGTATAGGGGCATGGCCCACGGCATTTGTGAAATCCTTTGGCTTCGAAAACTTCTCTGGAGTCTTGGGGTTAAGTCAAAGGAAACCGTGAAGCTATATTGTGATAACAAGTCAGCAAGAGATATAGCTGATAATCCGGTGCAGCATGACATGACAAAACATGTGGAGGTTGATCGGCATTTCATTAAAGAGAAACTTGAGAAGAAGATTGTGTCTATACCGTTTGTGAATTCGGAGGAACAACTTGCAGATGTTCTTACTCATGCTGTATGTAGTCGCAAGTTTGATGACTCACTTGTCAAGTTGGGCATGTGTGATATATATGCACCAACTTGAGGGGGAGTGTAGACGTGAGTCACAGTTTAGACGAAAAAAGGGAATGTAAATAGGGTAAATACTAGGAGTCCTTTATTAGGAAGGAAGGGTTTTGTATATATCCTGTTTTATTTGTTTCCTTGTAGACTACAGATTGTATATGTATTTAGTTCTGAAGAAGTATCAAATAATATAAAAAATTCCCATAACATTCTTTTAATACAATTGCAAGCGTGGTAGACTAATGATTAAGAGGTGATTTCCTCATTAACTTTTATCTTCCACATACTCCTTTTTTATAGTCTTTTATATATTTAATAAATCAAATCGACAAAGAGAAAACGACAGTGCGAATATATACTACTCGTAATTAGGGGTGGTTTGGTTTAGGATAGCTAACCGAAATTGTCGGTTCAAAAACTAAACTGAAATTGTTCATAAAAAGAGGGCGAAAAACCGAAACCAAACCAATATTTCGGTTTTCTCGAAATTCGATAATATCAAAATAGTTTCAGCTTTTCGATTCAGGCTTAAGAATGGGCCTTCAGGTCAAATTTTTTGGGCTTTTGATTTCAAGACCAACAAAACCCAATTTTGCCCAAACTTTTTCAGCCCCAAATGTTAAGCTATGGGCTTATGCTTATGTGCTCTATTCCTCTCCATTTCTTGAGCAAAAATAATGTGATTATTAGAATTACTGTTGTAACCTATTTTATCTGACAAAGGGAATAGGGCCGGCGGTAAGGAGAAGAGAGATTGAAAAAGATGTGTTTGTAGAATTGTAGGAGAATGTGTGTGTTATCCCTCCTACATAGTGCCTTTATTTATAGTTGTAAAAGGAGAGAAGATATTCCTTCATCCCCAAGGAATACAAGTTGTAATAGGAAATGATAACTATAATCAAATCTAATCTAGGATTTACACAATCACACTTAAACTAGGAAAGTTTACAACACTCCCCCTTAAGTGTGTAAATACTCAAGGTAGATTTAGCATCATGCAGAAGTTGACAAAGTCGACTCGTCAGTATTGATTCTAAGGAACAACGCTTATTCTCAATAAGGTAGGAACTTTCATAAGTAAGTAAGTCTCACTAAAAAACCCTAAGGTTATGGCAAAAACTTGAGTAGGGACAAAATCCATAGTCTAAGGAAAAATGTGTGAGAAATGCAAAGCCAAAAGAAACGTCTACGGGATGTCATCAGGGATATGACTAGCCCAAGGTGGGTGCCTCATTAAAACTTAGTTAGGTAGCAAAAACCTAGTGGGAAAAATGCTCATAATTTTAGGGAAAAAGAGTACATTAAGATCAAGCAAGTATTCTTTAGGATACTCCCCTTGAGCTTGACATAATTCCAAAGAGAAATAGCAATGTTACAACTCAGAAAGTTTACGCATACCAATTCCATGAACAAGCTTCTGAAACGTTGTCTTCAGCAGTGATTTGGTGAAGAGGTCGGCCAGATTGTCTTGTGAACGGATTTGCATGACTTCAATCTTCTGAGCTGTTTGATGTGAAAAGAAGAACTTCGACGCAATGTGCTTGGTTTTGTCTCATTTGATGTAACCCTTCTTGAGCTGTTGGATGCATGCTGCGTTGTCTTCAACGATCGTCATCGGGACATCAACGGCAGGATAGAGATTGCAAGAGCTTCGAATATGGCCCACTATTGCTCTCACCAAAAGCATTCCCTAGTTGCTTCATGTAAGGCGAGAATTTCAGCATGGTTAGACAAAGTGGCAACTAAGGTCTGTTTAGTTGACCTCCAAGAGATTGCGGTGCCTCCAACGATAAAGATATAACCCATTTAAGAACGCGGTGAGAATCGACTCGAGAAGCAGTGGGTGTGGCATCACTCGAGGATCCGTAGATATAGAGCAAGCCTAAATCTGTAGTACCCTTAAGGTAATGGAAAATGTCTTTCACGCCAGTCCAGTGTCTGCGTGTAGGTGCATTACTGTATCTTACCAAAAGATTAATAGTGAATGAGATGTCGGGTCTAGTGTACTGAGCTAAGTACAATAAAGCGCATATCGCACTTAGATAAGGAACTTTAGGTTCCAAAATCTCTTCATCATCCTCCTTCAGACGGAAGGTATCTCGTTTTGCATCTAGCGATCGAACAACCATAAGAGTACTCGAAGGCTTCGCTTTATCCTTATTAAAGCGGCGCAACATCTTCTGGGTATAGTTTGATTGATGTACTAGGATTCCATCTGAACAATGCTCTATCTCGAGACCGAGACAGTATCGAGTCTTACCTAAATCTTTCATCTCAAATTCCAATTTTAGGTGCGTGGTAGTTCTCACGAGTTTTTCAGGATTTCTGATAAGGTTCATGTCATCGACATATACTGCAACTATCGCAAATCTGGAATGTGACTTCTTAATGAACACACAAGGGCATAGTTTGTTGTTCACATATCCCTAACTAGTCAAATACTCACCCAGACGGTTATACCACATTTTTCCAGATTGTTTCAAACTGTAGAGTGAACGCCTCAGCCGAATTGAAAGCGTGTTTCAGGGTTTGGAAATATTTGAACCAGTCAATGTAAGTCCTTCGGGAACTTTCATGTAAATTTCTGTATCAAGATCCCCATAACGATATGCGATTACTACGTCCATCCGTTGCATACTCAGTTTTTCGAAAACTACCAAGCTGATAAGGTAGCAAAAAGTAATCACATCCATAACGGGTGAGTAAGTTTCGTCATAGTTAATCTCAGGGCTTTGTGAGAAACCTTGTGAAACAAGACGAGCTTTGTAACGCACAATTTTGTTCTTCTCATTACGCTTCTGAAAGAAAACCCACTTGTAGCCAACGGGCTTCACATGTGGATGAGTATGAGCTACAAGTACGAACACCTTACGTTTCACAAGCGAATCGAGTTTGACTTAGATTGCTTGTTTCTAGTTTGACAAATTAGTTCTACGTCAACATTCATCAACGGAACGTGGTTCCATATCATTGGTTAACATGATCTCAGTAGCTACTGCATATGCTAGTGCATTGTCGATAATCATCTCATTTCTACGCCACACATCATCTAAGCTAGCATAATAGACCGAAATCTCACAATTCATGGAGGAAGATTCGTCTCTTCAAGGACACTTCCATAATCTAGAATTTCCTCATGAGTTGGATAGAATGAGTAAGCGATAGTTGGAATCACAGTAGGCTCTTTGGGACCTTGTGTCGTGGGTTTCCTCTTCCCGGGGTGTGAATCCTTTGAACCAAGGGGTCTGCCATACTTTTATGTAAAGGCAAATGATTGGCTAGCCACTAATGTACATGGATCACCAAGATTGGCGCCCCAGGCTTTCAGGAGGGAAGTCCATCGTACATTTGGTACATCCATCTTTGCAAGCGTATTCGCAGCTGGAATATGTGATCTTGTCACGCGCGCTAGATAGGTGAAAGCATCTGGCATGCTCTGAGCTATGCTTTGGAGATCTAATATGCGCTGCACTTCAGTTTCAGACTGAGGAGACAAAGTGAGGGTCGTCCAAGATAATTTGCGTCGTTCTTCAGGAACGTTGACGTTCTTATCTTCCCCTAACAATAGGAAGACTGACTCATAGAAATGACAATCCGCGAAACGAGCGGTAAACAGATCGCCTATCAAAGGTTCTAAGTAACAAATAATCGAAGGATAATCATATCAGATATAGATTCCCATCCTTCACCGAGGCCCCATTTTTGTACATAAGGGCACCGTGCCCTCACATCAATGTTTTCCTTCTTTATTTCCACCATGTTGATCTAGGTGGTGCTTATGCATGCAAAGTTACATGGGAAGAAATCCCAACAAGCACATTCACGTGCCCACATCCAAAAGCATATACCATTTGGCACCATATTTATTTGATGTTGCATATCCCAATATTTCGAACGTTCAAATCAATCGGGATATAGATAAATATCAGGTTTAAATAATTTAATATATTATTAAGAGATAATATCATGATTAAAATCACAATATTATTTCTCAATAATAATTGAAAATCATTTCAAGCACCCTGTCATTCAACGGCACTCGATTACTCGGGTAGATAGTGTAAAATCGGGTCCAAACAAGAACATACAGGCTCTAATGGACATGTATTGGTTTAATTTTGCATGAAAAAACTTCGGGTTTTCATGGGTGATGTTTTTAAATGAAAACTTCAGGTTTTCAAATAAGGCATGTTTGTAAGATACTTCAGGTTTCAAAATAATTATGAACTTTAGGTTCATATGCTCTTGCAGGCAAACACAAATATATACATAGAAATATGCAACAAGAATATGCAAAAATAGAACTTTAGGTCTACAATTATAATTGAATTAATTATTTGGACTTTAGGCCAAATTTAAAGTGTGGGTGAAAAAATATAAAACCCAAATTTTCTAAACATAATAAACAATCGAAACTCAGGGCCCAAAAATATAGACCAAATACCACGTGTGGGCTGAGCAAATTTGGTTTGTGTGACCCAGGTCCAAAAATTGGGCTAGGGTTTCTTGGGTGCAGGCTTCAAGCCTATGGGGAGGAGAGGAACAAAACATGCCGCATCAGGTGAACCCCCCAAAACAAATCTATACGGCCAAGGAGATGGGTTGTTGTAGGCAAGCCCAAAACAAAACTAAAAAAAAAATACAAAAATTCATACGGCTTCTTCAGGCAAGCCCAAAAAAAATTTTGTTTTTGCTTTTGTTTTTGTTTTTGTTTTCTTTTCTTGGCAGGCCAGGGAAAATAGTTGGGCTGAGGGGAACTCCAAAGCCCAACGGGCTGGAGCTGGAGCTGAGAACGGGCCAATCCTAAGAAAGGCTCGGGTTTTGGAACCAAACACCCTAGCATGTGATGGGTGAGTTTTGTCGGAGAAGAATGCCAGATTTGTCGTTCCTGGTGGCGGTCTAGGGTTTGTTGGACTCGGGTTGACTCATGGTGGTCGTTGACGACCATGGTGGTGAACAGAGATGATGTAATCTCAACGTTATAACAACCAAGCCCTAGAAAATTTAAATCGGATTTTTGAAAAAATTCTGATGAGATTCAATCGAATCTCAGTCCAATTTCCGGTGAGGGACGACTTCTGGTCGTCAACGATAGGAACCAAAGGTTCAAGGCAATGGCTGCAGGCCATGCATGTGGTCGATGTGGACACAGACACCATCAAAGGTGTCGGTTTTCTGGGTTGTGAAGCTTGGAGCTTTTGGCTCCGTGGGGTGACGGTTCTTGGCTTGGCGTGGGGAGCCCAACGACATGGGTGAGGTCGAGGGTTCGAAGAACCCTAGTTTTCCCAATCACAAAAAAAATAAAAATAAAAAATAAAAAATCGATTCATATATAATTCAATTCAAAGCATATTCAATTCAATAGTATAATGCATGTACATATATTTGATGCAATTCATGGCAAATATCAAATTCATATAATTCAACAATTATGAATATAATGCATACACAATTATGTAGAATCTAAAATTCGAAAAAAGTAAAGTTGGGTCATGCATTATGGTGAATGTTCATGCTATCAGGGCTGCAAAAATATCGAGATAAAAACCGTTGTTTTGAAAGAACCTGATTGCGTAATGATATGGATGAACTAGTTTGATGCAGAAATTTTTTCTTCAATTTCGGCTTTCCATCTGTAAAGCTTGTATCACGTTCAACACAAAAAAATTAAATTGAATCAATAAAAGTATATGGATCAATAAAATCAAAATTTAATCAATTAAAAATAATTGAAACGTAATACTCTCCTGATTGAAAACGAATAATTTTCACGTCAGATTCCTAAACACAGCGGTAGGAGTGTGTTGATAATATGTTGTAGCCTATTTTATCTGACAAAGGGAATATGGCCGATGGCAAGGAGAAGAGAGATTGAGAGAGATGTGTTTGTAGAATTGTAGGAGAATGTGTGTGTTATCCCTCCTACATAGTGCCCTTATTTATAGTAGTATAAGGAGAGAAGATATTCCTTTATCCCCAAGGAATACAAGTTATAATAGGAAAGGATAACTAGAATCAAATCTAATCTAGGATTTACACAATCACACTTAAACTATGAAAGTTTACAACAATTACATCAATTTAATGAAAAAATTTGTATCTTACTACGATCACATCAATTTCAAAATTCCTATAGAAAGGAAACAAATTGCTGCAATCGCATTAGTACACCATTACAGTACAGGCCTCAACAATCCCCTCAACCATTTCATGAAAGGTTTGACCTCAACAATATTCTAATCTCAAATCAAAATTCGAAACCCAAATCGGAACTCTAATCCCCATTTCAAAATCCCAAATCTAAATCCTAATTTAAATATGACGAATTAAAGGAAAATTTCTTACATTAAGCGAGACTTGATCGAGAGAGAAAGAGTCGGAGGGGAGTTGAAAGAGAGACGTGTGGTGTTGTGGGTGTGATGTGTTGAAGTTGGGATCGACCAAGAGAGAGTCGACGAAGGTGAAACATAGAGAGAGGTCAAGAGAAAGGGTGGGTGGGGCCAGAGTCGAGATCAGGTGGTTTGGGCTCAAGTGGCCGAGTCGAAAGAGACAAAAGTCGAGTTACTGGGTTAAGGAAGAAGAGAAGACAAGCTGAAGAGAAGAGAGAGAGAGAGAGAGAGAGAGAGAGAGAGAGAGAGACCGAGAGACAAAGAAAGGAGTTTCAAAAGAGAGAGATAGTTGTGGAGGTCATTGGGATGTGGCGTGGGTGGCTGAAGTGGGAAATCAGGCCACAGAGTTAGGGGAGGAGGAGAGCTCGGGGAGTCAAGGTTCAAAGTTGGGAGGAAGAGTTGATAAGAGAATGATCTAAGTGAGATGAGAACGAGAGAAAAGGTTGGTTTTTATTCAACGGATGTCTCTGCTTCTCTCTCCCTTTTCGTTTTGGTCATGTGCCTACAAACTTATGTTAAAAAAAAAAAAAAAAAAAAAAAAACCATGTGGTAAGCACATGAAACCGTATTATTTAATAATCTCTATTAATTAATGAAACATTTTTTTGTCAACCAAATGAGGGTGCAAGACAACTTAATCTTCTATCACACAAAAAAAATGATGGGCAATAATGTAATTTCACATGTCTAAATTTTACTGTTTTTTATTGAAGCCTCACCTATAGATGATGTTAAAATATCTATAATATTTAAAATTTAAAAAATAAAAAACCTGCCACTCCCCTCGTGTTCTCTCTCTCTCTCTCTCCCCTCCTCTTTTCTTTTCATTTTCTAAAAAAATGTGTTCATAAACACAAAGTGGGTAGGCAAATGCTAGTAATTCCTAATGAAAACTAGTAACAAACATAACTAGATAAATTCTAAATGGTCATATGTCACATTTTAATGCAGAGTCAAACAAATGCAGGCAGATGGGAGCTCTCATGGCAACCAACAAAATGCCAGAGAACCGTTTGAGACCAAAGCTTTCGTTGCTTAGAAAGACCCTGTAGCAGTTTGACAGGCTCGCCCTTGTTACTCATCCTAAATTGGCGATATCAGATGCAGAATAGAACACGGAAGAGTTCCCAATTCCCCCGGACAGCAGTACCAGCAGGAATGAGAAAAGCTGAAAAGATATAACCATCAAAACGATTTCTTCTTGTAAGAAACCAGACCATGAACGCCACCTTCTACTTGTGCTGCTCCTGTTCTTACCTGCATGGTAAAATACATTGTCAACTGATTGAGAAACCATATTAGTTCTTGGTACGACCATCATTACATCTCAGATTCCTTGAGCAATAACAAGGAAATCGGAGTGCGCTTTTCCTTGAGGTAATATACGGGGATGGAAAACTATCTAAGAAGTAAGCGAGGTCAGAAAACCCTGAGAGGTTACAGGGTTCTTTTCTGTAAGTAAATGAGCGTCTGAATGGTTTCTTCCCCACTCCTTTCGGTAGTTTAACCTAAGATTGTTGAACAAGAATACAACATGGTATGGAACAGACTACAGAGTACGAAGTAAGTTATCGAAAGAAACATTGGCTACAATATCAATTCTCATTTAACGCATAAAACTAAAATGACATCCTTAATAACGGTGTCAAGAGTACCACAACAACGTCTGCAAAATGGTCTACTTACCTCTAGCCTTAAAACGCTTGATTTTATGGGGTCATGAGCGGAATGCAATGAAGAAGCACCAATATCTTGGAAACCTTGTTTCCCAGCTTACATTGTGTATGGTATGAACTTCAAAACAGAACCTTTGTCTGCAACCACCCCAACTAGCCCCTGTGCAATTTTAAGCTTAGCGGTATCGCCCAAGTACAGGATCACTCCCTTTTGTCATTGCTTCAAGAGATCCCTGATGCGAAACGAATGTGACACACAAATTAAACCCTATTTGTGACAATTGTAGTAATGATGTAAGTAGGGATCGTTCTAACCGGGGATTAACTAGGGGTGCTAATCTAATTTGAATTGACTCAAAAACACAAAAACTAAACTTAAAGACTCTTAACAAGACTACTATGACTCAGAACAACTTTGAAACACTCAAAATTGCCTAAAACAATCAATTTGACTTAAACAGAAACTAGAACTTAAATTGGACGAATTTGAAAGTGTTTGTGACTCCAAATACTTAAAAACCAAAATAAGACAGATTATAATGACTAAGACTTAACAAAATATGGGGGGATTGTGTTTGGATGAAATTAAATTAAATGGACAGATTATAAAGAAAACAGATTATAAAACAAATTGTGATGAATCAATGGATGATGGAATAGCTAAGGGGTTCTTCTCCACACATGTTACACTTGCATACAAGATGATTTTCAGTTGGTCTTTCGATAAATTATGAAACTCAACACCCCGGGTTAATTAGGTCCGCTTAAATTAACCGTCAAGTTCTCCTTAAGTTAATGAATTGGATGGGTTAGCGCAACGCAATTCACAACATTCTCCAAAAGTCCTTTACGTGAAAAGCACAATAAAGATACAATAAAAAATCATTAAGCATCATGAAAACTATAAGTGTTGACGAGGCCTTCGTTACTATGATGAACAAGAAACTAGTGCCAAGAATTCATTTAACGCGATTGTTTATAAGCAACCTCCACTACTTGTGAATATAAGTTCATAACTATTAGGTGAAACTCACTTATATTCTAGCGTCATATTCATGCATGAAAATTAAGCGTGCACTCTCAATAAACATACATAAATAAGTTATCAATCAAACAGTTAAACAAATTGAATCCACAACTTATGAAATTCGAACCAAAGGTAATCAATTCATATTGCAAGCATAAACATGGTTTCGAATCACCCCCTAGCTAAAGGGGGTTTAGTTCCTCATACGTACAAGACAAAGATAAGTAAATTTAACCATTGAAATCAAGGAAAGGAAACACCTAAAAATTCCAACAACTCAAACTTGAATTGTATGAACGTTTAGGCCTCTCTTCTCCTCCTCTTTGTTGCGGCACAAAGTCTAAGGATAGGTTTTGGGGTGGTATTTGTATGGAGGAATGGATGTGTGATGGTAGGATAGTGTTTTAGAGGGATGGGGAGTGGTTGAAGTGGCTGCAATGGAGGAGAAAATGTGCAGAAAATATAAGTTATGCACGGCAATGGGTGTTTTTGTGATGGTGTGAAGTGTGTATGAATGCATGGTTTTATAGGGAGAGAATGGGAGAGAATGTGAGAGAATGTGGCTGAATGATTAAAGAGGGAATGCATGTGGAAGTGTGGCTGATTGTTGGAAGGGGAAAAGCTAGAAATGGGATGGGAGTGCACGGCAATGAAGGGGAAGTGGCTGGAATGTTTTTGGAAGAGTGATATTGAAATGGGAAAGCATGTGGCTGCCAACTAGGGTGAATGATTGAAGTGGGAATGGAAGAATGTGGCTGCAATGATGAAGTGGGAAGGCTGGAAAGTGTATGAAGTGCACGGCAAAGGGGTTTGGAGGTGCTGGAAAATGATGGTGAATGCACGGCTTTCTTTGTGGCTGAGATGCTTTTGTGGCTGAATAGAATGAATGAAAAGTGAATGAATAATGAAATGGGAAAGCATGTGAGTGACAACTAGGTTGAATGATGATGAGTGCATGTGGCTGAATGAAAATATGTGAATGAATGAGAATATGGTGCGGCTGCAAGGTTGTAGTTTAGGGTGTTTGAGTGAATGGCTGAGATGGTTTGATGAATGAACGTGTTTAAATGGTTCAAAACAGGAAACAAGGCCCTTCCTTGCACGGCAAGGAAGGGAAACACCAAGGGACACACGGCAAGGGTTTTAATGTTGCAAAGGACATTGTTTTGTGGCCTAGAATAGGTAGGAGCCCTTGATATTGCTGAAACTTGGAGTCTTTAATTTCGTCCATTCCTTTTGCTCCAAACATAAGCTATCCATTCCAAGTCCAATTTTGCTCCAAAATGCTCCAAAATGCATCTTTTTGCTTCCTTAGCCATATGAACCTAAAAACACACGAAAATGGCTTAAACTACTAAAACAACTAGGAATTAACAATATAAATGCACGAAAACAAGCTAAGTAAGTCGCCTAAATATGCTCCTATCAAATTCCCCCACACTTAGCTTTTGCTAGTCCTCGAGCAAAACAAAACAACAAAAGAACACGAAACTAGACAAAACGAACAAAACACTACCTACACCTTCCAACATTTGCCTCAGTGTTTTCCAATGCACATGACATGTTAAAAATCATCAATCCCACATATTTTAGTCATCTTCACACTTAAGTACATTCTTAATCATAGTCACCACATACTAGTTCACAATTAAGCATTTAAAACCATATTTTGAATGTAGTAACATGCCTTAGAGAATTTGCTCAATTCCTTACAAGATATGCACTCAATTTTCACTCAGATTTTCTAACTACACACCCTAATCTAGTTACATGTGAGAAGATTGATGTAAACATGAAAACGAACACTCACATATATGTATCTCAAAGGAAGCAATTTCTGGAGTTAATAAGCATGTTTAGGTATGATCTCATGAATGGAATGCTACTACTTAGATGCGAGAACCAGTGACACCATATGCTCATACCAAGTTCAAACTCCACAAATTGAAACACATAACACTCAAGATTGAAGTCACGGGTTGTAATGGGGCTTGGGGTGTGTGGATAACAAAGAATGGATATGGAAAACAAAAGTTCTTAAAGAAATAGTGAGCAAAGCACTTGAATCAACTTAGAATTCACTTTTGAATGAAAACTCAACTTTTGAACAAAAAGGGAGAATTTAGACAATTTAGGGCCAGATTTGGTGTTTTGGACCATTTCTTCAACATTCAACACTTAATCACTCATTCTTTCATCTTTTCAAGCTCTTTTTCCTTTCTTTCTTTCTTTTCTTTTCTGTTTTTCTTTTTCATACGTTTTTCACAATTTTTTTTTCTTTTCTTTTGAATCTCAAAACATACATAAACACTTAAGAACAAACATTCTCTCCCCCACACTCATTTTCTTTCATAATGTAACTCAAAAGGAATTCATTTAAGTCATGCTCACTATCTTTTAAGAACAAGGGTGTGGACTGTCCTAAACTAGGCTAGGTGAGGATAATATGGGTTAACAAAGAATAAAGGCTAAACAAGGCTCAACGGGGTTAACTTAAACATATAATGAAGTAGGATACACGGCAATTTGGCTTTGGTGGTGGTCACTACACAACTTCTTCTTGAATATGTGTTATGCAAATCAATAACATGCTTCGAATGAAATGGGCATGAGTTCTAGCATTTGGAACTATATGATGAAACGTCTTCTAAGTAGTAACCAAGCAAAGAATAATGAGACCAAGCAACGACTTTAGAAAACAATAATGCACAGATTTTAACTCTCCAAATAACGTTTAGGCTCAAGTCTCACAAGGTTGTAGCGTTTGTTTGAGTTCCTTCCTTCAAGCATGTTACAAAAACGAATTTTTCTTTTATGATTGCATGTGAAGTCATACATTATAACCATAACCAAGCATATACCAAGAGTAAATCAAACTTTTCTTCATGTTTATAACTCTTTTTAACAGTCATGCAATTACAAACCAAATCCTCATCATTGTGTTGGAAGGTACCCTAAGACACAAAAACACAAAAACGACTCAAAACACTCTTTTTAGGCTTTTCAAAACATGTTTTTCAAATTTTTATGTGATTTTCAGAGTTATAAAACAAAAAATACTAAAACACTCTAAAACAGCTTAAAATCACCTTAAAACAGCAAGGAACAACGCTTGAAGTTATGGGTGATAAAATCCCACGAATTTGCATCAAATATACTTAGTTACCCCCCCACACTTAAATCAAACATTGTCCTCAATGTTTTAAGCATAGATTCACACAAAACATAAGTAAACACATAAACAACAACTAAACATACTAAACATGGCAGAATGTAACTAACAAAGAGAAGAGTTTAGGGACGCAAATCTGGTTGTGGAGTGTAAATTCCATCTTCTCCTTGGTGATTGCATTGAGGCTTGATCTTGGTGATTCCACAGGCTTAATCTTGAACTGGGCTGGAGGATTCTTTTGGTCTCCCCCGAAGGTCCATAAGTGGTTTCAAGATTCAGACACATGGCAGGCAAGTACGAGGTGGAGGTGATGTCCTGTTTCTTTGTTCAATCTTTCCAATTCGTATTGAATAGGGTTAGAGGATAACTCAGCATATGCAGTTGCTGCGTTTGCTGACGATCCACAAGATTGATGTTTCATTGTCACTCGTCTTAGCTGTTCTCCAAGCAGATGTGGTCCCTTCTCTGGCAGTGTATCAACCGTTGAAGATGACTACTCGAGAGCAATGCTAGGTAAGCAACCAGGAATAGATTCCAGGTAGTCGGTTCCAGATCGGAAGACTGACTCCAAGTGCCGGCTGATTGCTCTGTTTCTCTTTGCCATGCGAGTAATAACAAGGACAAAGGAAAAGACAGGGAAAGAGCATGATATGAGATACCTTTGCTTTCGCCCTTGATGATATGAGATACTTTTGCTTTTGAAGAAGTAGCGAATGAATCAGCACATATATTTGTTGCGATTGTCTCCACATGCTTCGATCTACCGTTTCCTCCTGCCTCATCTGTACTTTAGGCATCTGGTATCTTCAATGGTTGAATAGGTGTTCTCAAGGGAAGAAGAAAACTGAGCATGTTGAGAGGTTTGGTTGCAGCTACATTCTCGGCCGAGAAGAAAAGTAATGCGTTTTTGGATGTATGCCGTGCCATGAATGTTGACCTATATAGGAATTTTAATGGCAAGTAGTAGTGCGGATGCGGCTGTGTCACCCACGCTTGTCGACAAAAGTGTGTAGTTGGGATAATGACCTCCACGCGTTTTCAACTTTGTCAGAGATCTTTTGACAAAGTTGCATGTGATATCTGAAAAGCCGAGATTGTGTCTGAAAAGTGTTGGCGAACTTTACACAGGAAAATCCGGCTGTTTGAATCGATGGTTGTGTCGCCTCTCCTTTTATAGTGGTATCGATCACCTCTAACATGCACACTTTGAAGATTGCCCATTCGTGAAAATCGTCTCCGGCCCTTTGAGATTTTACTACATCCAACCCTTCTCTTATAACATCTTTGAAAATGGCTAACCCTTTTAACATTTGCTTAGATTTGAGTCTCAGCAGTGATCCGGGTGCGCCGCGTCAGGTTAATGTATGGTGCCCGTCTTTCTTGTCTTCTAATGGCCCTCTTACAGGTGAAGACTTTGTGATGAAGGATGCAACAACAGCTACGATAGTAGCTAGGAACCTCCTCACTCCAAAAGATAGTAGGCTGCTTTCAGGACGGTCCGATGAAGTGGCCGTTCAAGAATCCCTAGCTCTCTGATGCGATAATTTATACGCACACAAATTAAACCCTCTTTTCGTCAAATTGTAGTATAAGTGTAAGTGAGATCGTTCTGGACCGGGGATTAGGAGGGATTGTTAATCACTTGGATTTGACTCAAAAACATAAAAACAAAGTTAAAAACGTTCACCAAGACTCAAAGGACTCAAAACAAGTTCAAAAGACTCAAAACTGCCTAAAAACACTAACTAGGCAGTTTCTGACCTTAAACCCAATGTTGGACGAATTTAAGATTATGGCTTGATTCAAACGTAAAATAACAATATAAAACACTATACTAGACTCAAAGAATGCAAAACTAAACTTTAAAACACTAAAACAAACCAAAAGACTCAAAACAACACAAACACACTCAAATCTGCCTAAAAACCACTTTCTGGGCAGATTTGAGCACAAGCACAAATTTGGACGAATTTGTGTAACAAAATGACTCAAAACTCTTATAAACACAAACTAAGACACTTTCTAACTAAATTAGACAATAAAGTAAAGGGGGATTTTAATTTGACGAAAATTGAAATAACGAAACAAGTTTAATAAACTAGACAGAATGTAAATATGAATGCGATGAAAATGAATGGATGAATGCTAGCTAGAAGGTTCTTCTCCACACATGTTACACTTGCATAATAAAATGATTTCCAATTGCATTTCAATAAACCATGGATTCTCAACACCCCAAGTTAACCGTGATGCACTAATTAACCTTCAAATCTTCCTAACGTTATTGAATTGGATGGGTTAGCGCATACAACAATTCAAAACATTCCCCACAAGTCCCCTACATGATTGCATAATAGAGATACAAGCAAGAATCATTACGCTCTATGAAAATTATAAGTGTTGACGAGGCATTCGTTACTATGGAATACGCATGAAACTTATACCAAGAATTCGTTTAACGCGATTGTTTATAAGCAACCTCCACTACTTGTGAATATAAGTTCGTAACTATTAGGTGAAACTCACTTATATTCTAGCGTCATATTCATGCATGAAAATTAAGCGTGCACTCTCAATAAACATACATAAATAAGTTATCAATCAAACGGTTAAACAAATTGAATCACAACTTATGAAACGCAATTAGAAGTAATCAAATCAAAATACAAGCATAAACATATATTTCGAATTTCCTCATAACTTTGAAATCAAAGAAACACCTAAACATTCCAACAACTCAAACTTGAATTGTATGAACGTTTAGGCACTCTTCTCTTCCATTCCTCATACGTACAAAACAAAGAGTATTGAAATTAACATTGAAATCAAAGAAACACCTAAACATTCCAACAACTCAAACTTGAATTGTATGAACGTTTAGGCACTCTTCTCTTCCTCTTCGTTGTAGCACAAGGTTTAAGGATAGTTTGATGGTGTGAATGGTTTGGGGAGTGGTGAAAATGGAAGGATGGTGTTTGGATTGTAAGGGAAACTCACGGCACAAAGGGGGAAGTGTTGGTGGTATGTACAATGGAATGGAAGTGTTTATGGAATGGATGAATTTCTGGCACAAAGGCCTTATTTCTGTGGTGAATGGATCCCCCTTCTTGTGGCTGCAATGAAGGGTTATTTATAGGTGAAATGGGGGGAACATGACAGCTAGGAGGGTGGTGGAAATCTGGAATGGTGATGGGAGATGCATGTGGCTGATTTATGCATGTGATTAAAGGGTGGAAATGCATGTGCTTTGAATAAGTGGCTGCATGTGCTGAAATGAATGTGTTTGCATGTGACTTAAAGCTAGGGTGAATGATGATAAATGCATGTGGATGGAAATAATGAAGGGTGAATGTGCATGTGCTGCAATGGGTTGGGAAAACATGTGAGGGAATGATTAAGGTGAATGAATAATGAAATGGGAAAGCATGTGCAAAAGGGGAATGCATGTGGCTGCAAGGTTTTGTGTTAGGTGATGGGTGCATGTTAAGTGATAAGTGATTATGATAAGTGATATGATAAGTGATGATGATAAGTGATATGATATGTGGTTATGATAAGTGATAAGTGGTGATGATAAGTAATGATATGTGGGAGTGTGGCTGAAATGAAGGAGTGGAATGTTTGAATGTTATGCACGGCTAAGGAAATTGGAAAGGTTTAAATGTCCTAAAACTAAAGGGAACAAGGTTCCAACACTTTGGTCTTCAATTAGGTCTTCAATTTCGTCCAACACATTGGCGCCAAGCATAAGCTATCCATCATTAGCCCAAAAGTGCTCCAAAAGTCTCCAAAATGCATCTTTTTGCTCATTTAGCCCTTTGGACCTACAAACACACGAAAATAGCTTAAAGGACTAAAATAACTAAAGAAACATAACGTAAATGCACGAGAACAAGCCATTTAAGTCGCATGAATATGCTCCTATCAAATACCCCCACACTTATCTTTTGCTAGTCCTCGAGCAAAACAAAACAACAAAAGAACACGAAACTAGACAAAACGAACAAAACACAACCTACACCTTCCAACAATCGTCTCACGGATTTCCAATGCTCATGACAAGTTAAAAATCATTATTCCCACAGATTTTAGCCATCTTTACACTTAAGTACATTCTTAATCATAGTCACCACATACTAGTTCACATTTAAGCATTTAAAACCATTTCGAATGTAGTAACATGCCTTAGAGAATTTCCTCAATTCCTTACTAGAATGCACTCTATTTTCACATAGATTTTCTGACTACACACCCTACACTAGCTATATGTGAGAGATTGATGTAAACATGAAAGACTAGTATCTCACATATGTTATAACAAAGAAAGCATTTTCTGGATTTACGATAATGACATGAATATGATCTCATGAATGGAATGCTACTACTTAGAATGAGAACCAGTGATTCCATAAGCTCATATCAATTCCAAACTCCACATATTGAACACATAACGATCAAGATAGAAGCATAAGGGTTGAAACGGGGCTAAAGGTGTTTGGCTAACAAAGAAAGGATAGGGAAAACAAACGTTCTTTAAGCAATAGTGAGCAAAGTATTGAATTAGGCACTTAGAATTCCCTTTAGAACGCAGAAGTCAACTTTGAACACCCAAGGGGAAGTCACACAAAACTTAGGGCCATATTCAAACTTTTTGGGCCCTTTCTTCAACAATCACACTTGTGAGTCCATTCTCACTTATTTTCACTCTTTTTCTTTCTTTTCTTCTTCTTTTTCTCACATTTTTTTTTTCTTTTTCCCGTGCCTCCTTTAAGACTTAGGCACATACATACACACAAAAATCCCTTCCCCCACACTTATTTTCTGCAACATATTAATCAAAAGGAATTCATTTAAGTCATGCTCACTATACTTCAAGAACAAGGGTATAGGAAAGTCCTACTCTAGGCTAGGTAAGGGGTGATGTGGTTAACAAAGAAAATAGGCTAAACGAGGCTCAACGGGGTTAAAACTAATATATACGAAATATGGGAAGTAAGGCTATTTGGCTATGGTGGCAACAACACAACTTCATCTTGATATATATTATGCAATTCAATGTCATGCTTTGAATGAAACGGATATAAGTTCTAGCATTTAGTTTTATCATGATACAATTGCATTCTAAGTAGCAACCAAGCAAGGAGTAATGAGATCATGCAACAACTTTAGAAAACAAAGAATCACAGAAAATAACTCTCCAAAGAAAGTAATGGCTCGAGTCTCACAGGGATGTAGCGTTTGTTTGAGTTTCTTCCTTCAAGCATGTTACAAAAACGAATTTTTCTTTTATGATTGCATGTGAAGTCATACATTTTAACCATAACCAAGCATATACCAAGAGTAAATCAAACTTTTCTCTATGTTAATAACTCTTTTTAACCGTCATGCAATTACAAACCAAATCCTTATCATTGTGTTGGAAGGTACCCTAAGACACAAACACACAAAAACGACTCAAAACACTCTTTTTAGGCTTTTTAAAACATGTTTTTCAAATTTTTATGTGATTTTCGGAGTTATAAAAACAAAACATACTAAAACACTCTAAAACAACTTAAAAACACCTTAAAACAGCAAGGAACAACATTTGAAGTAATGGGTGATAAAATCCCACGAATTTGCATTAAATATACTTAGTTACCCCCCCCCCCCCCACACACTTAAATCAAACATTGTCCTCAATGTTTTAAGCATAGATTCACACAAAACATAAGTAAACACACAAAAAGCACTTAAACATACTAAACATAGCAGAATGTAACTAACAAAGAGAAGAGTTTAGGGACGCAAATCTGGTTATGGAGTGTAAATTCCCTCTTCTCCTTGGTGATTGCATGGGTTGATCTTGATGATTCCACAGGCTTACTCTTGAACTGGTTTCTGCCCATCGTTGATTTTCCTTTGTGCTACTCTTGAACTGGGCAGCAGGATTCCCTTTAGTGTCTCCCCCGAAGGTCTGAGCTTCCTCCTACTATCTGTTTCTTTGTTCAATCTTTGCAGGAGTGGTCCCTTCTCCGGAAGTGTATCAACCGTTGAAGATGACTACTCGAGAGCAACGCTAGGTAAGCAATCAGGAATAGATTCCAGGCAGTTGGCTCCAGATCGAAAGACTGACTCCAAGTGCCGGCTGATTGCTTCTTTCACTTTGCCATGCGAGTAAGAACAAGGACAAAGAAAAAGACAGGGAAAGAGCATGATATGAGATACTTTTGCTTTTGACCTTGATGATATGAGATACCTTTGCTTTTGAAGAAGCGGTGAATGAATCAGCATATGTATTTGTTGTGTTGTTTCCTCCTGGGTCATCTGTACTCCAGGCATCTGGTATCATCTTTGGGGAAGAAGAGGAATTTGAGTATTTCGAAAGGCTTTGTTGGGAGTGCGCCCTCAGAGTTGAGGGAGGGTTGGGCATTTTCTTCAGGTCTGTCTTGCCATAAAAGATGAAGGTCGACATATATAGAGATAATATCAAGTGGTGGTACTGTTCTTTTACCCTTGTCGATAAACGTTTTGATCCCGCAAATCCAGCTTTTTGAAATAGTGGCGCCTCTTCGATTTCTGAACGACGCCCCTTCGATTTCTGAACGACGCCCCTTCGCTTTCTGAATGACACGTAGTAGTGCGGATGCGGCTCTTTTGACAAAGCTGCACGCGTTTTCTGAAAAGCAGAGAAAGCGTCGCCGAACTTTGCGCTTGTCGGCTAAAGATGTGTAGTTGCGATGATGGCCTCCACGTGTTGTCTGAAAAGAAGAAATCTTTTGACAAAGTTGAACGCGTCTTCTGAAAAGCCGAGAAAGCGTCGCCTAAATTACGCCGGAAATTCCGGCTTTTTGAATCGGTGGACGCGTCGCCTTGGCTTTTTATAGAGCTATCGATCACCACAACAAACACACTCTGAAGAATTTCCATTCTTGAAAATCGACTCCGGCCCTTTGAGAATTAACTCCATCCACCCCATCTCTTTGAACACTTTTGAAAAATGGCAAACTCATCGAACCTTAGCTTGGAATTGAGCCTTAGCAGTGATACGGGCGCGCCGCGTCAAGGTAACGTATGGCGCCCTTCTTTCTTATCTTCTAACGGTCTTCTTACAGGTGAAGACTCCGTGATGCAGGACGCCACAACAGCTACAATAGTAGCTAGGAACCTCCTCACTCCAAAAGATAGTAGGCTGCTGTCAGGACGGTCCGATGAGTTGGCCGTTCAAGAGTCCCTCGCACTTAGTGTTCAGTGTGCGAGTTCTGTGTCCAACATGGGCCAACGCCTGCTTGCCCGCTCCCGTCAGGTGAAATCATTGATGGCAGAGGTGGAAAGTCTTAAGCAGGAGATCAAACTGCTTAAGCATGAGAATAGAAGTTTGCACGTGCTTGCCAACAACTATTCGACGGGCATGAAGAGGAAGCTCGATGAACTGCAAGAGTCAGAAGGTCGGATTCAAAGTGACCGTCAAAGGTTTTCGTCTTTCCTCCAGAGGCACCTTTTTCCTGGATCATCCAGTGTTTGGCCAAGTATTGAGGCCTCGAATGCTCTATCTTCGATGCCTCCAGCTCCGATGTCTTCCGCTCCTATGTCTTCTGCTCCGATGCCTTCCGCTTCAAGAGTTTTGCCATGTAGTGGGTCTTTAAGTAAGCAACCTTTGTGAAGCCTCCATCGTTCTGCCATGTTTTATTTTTTTCTTTTTTTTTTTTTATTTTTTTTATTTTTTTTATTTTTTTTATTTTTTTTATGAACATGCTTTGTTTATTCAGTGCATTGGGTTGCCTCCCAAGTAGCGCTTTCTTTTACGTCTTGCAGCCTGACGAAGAACCCAATCACTCCAGGATATGTTCACGAATCGGATGAGAACTCCGAGTCATAAATTGGTACCTAGAACAAGAAACAAAATAACATAAGAATCTGGAATAAAATAAAAACAAACGAAAATAAAACAATCCAAGGGATTAGCAAATTTTCTAATCCCCGGCAACGGCGCCAAAATTTGATGCGGGAATTATACGCACACAAATTAAACCCTCTTTTTGTCAATTGTAGTATAAGTATAAGTAGGGATCGTTAACCGGGGATTAGGAGGGATTGCAAATCACTTGGAAACTGACTCAAAAACGTAAAATAAAGTTAAAAACGTTCACCAAGACTCAAAGGACTCAAAACAAGTTCAAAAGACTCAAAACTGCCTAAAAACACTAACTAGACAGTTTCTGACCTTAAACCCAATGTTGGACGAATTTAAGATTATGGCTTGATTCAAACGTAAAATAACAATATAAAACACTATACTAGACTCAAAGAATGCAAAACTAAACTTTAAAACACTAAAACAAACCAAAAGACTCAAAACAACACAAACACACTCAAATCTGCCTAAAAACCACTTTCTGGGCAGATTTGAGCACAAGCACAAATTTGGACGAATTTGTGTAACAAAATGACTCAAAACTCTTATAAACACAAACTAAGACACTTTCTAACTAAATTAGACAATAAAGTAAAGGGAGGTTTTAATTTGACGAAAATTGAAATAACGAAACAAGTTTAATAAACTAGACAGAATGTAAATATGAATGCGATGAAAATGAATGGATGAATGCTAGCTAGAAGGTTCTTTTCCACACATGTTACACTTGCATAATAAAATGATTTCCAATTGCATTTCAATAAACCATGAATTCTCAACACCCCAAGTTAACCGTGATGCACTAATTAACCTTCAAATCTTCCTAACGTTATTGAATTGGATGGGTTAGCGCATACAACAATTCAAAACATTCCCCACAAGTCCCCTACATGATTGTATAATAGAGATACAAGCAAGAATCATTACGCTCTATGAAAATTATAAGTGTTGACGAGGCATTCGTTACTATGGAATACGCATGAAACTTATGCCAAGAATTCGTTTAACGCGATTGTTTATAAGCAACCTCCACTACTTGTGAATATAAGTTCGTAACTATTAGGTGAAACTCACTTATATTCTAGCGTCATATTCATGCATGAAAATTAAGCGTGCACTCTCAATAAACATACATAAATAAGTTATCAATCAAACGGTTAAACAAATTGAATCACAACTTATGAAACGCAATTAGAAGTAATCAAATCAAAATACAAGCATAAACATATATTTCGAATTTCCTCATAACTTTGAAATCAAAGAAACACCTAAACATTCCAACAACTCAAACTTGAATTGTATGAACGTTTAGGCACTCTTCTATTCAATTCCTCATACGTACAAAACAAAGAGTATTGAAATTAACATTGAAATCAAAGAAACACCTAAACATTCCAACAACTCAAACTTGAATTGTATGAACGTTTAGGCACTCTTCTCTTCCATTCCTCATACGTACAAAACAAAGAGTATTGAAATTAACATTGAAATCAAAGAAACACCTAAACATTCCAACAACTCAAACTTGAATTGTATGAACGTTTAGGCACTCTTCTCTTCCTCTTCGTTGTAGCACAAGGTCTAAGGATAGTTTGATGGTGTGAATGGTTTGGGGAGTGGTGAAAATGGAAGGATGGTGTTTGGATTGTAAGGGAAACTCACGGCACAAAGGGGGAAGTGTTGGTGGTATGTACAATGGAATGGAAGTGTTTATGGAATGGATGAATTTCTGGCACAAAGGCCTTATTTCTGTGGTGAATGGATCCCCCTTCTTGTGGCTGCAATGAAGGGTTATTTATAGGTGAAATGGGGGGAACATGACAGCTAGGAGGGTGGTGGAAATCTGGAATGGTGATGGGAGATGTATGTGGCTGATTTATGCATGTGATTAAAGGGTGGAAATGCATGTGCTTTGAATAAGTGGCTGCATGTGCTGAAATGAATGTGTTTGCATGTGACTTAAAGCTAGGGTGAATGATGATAAATGCATGTGGATGGAAATAATGAAGGGTGAATGTGCATGTGCTGCAATGGGTTGGGAAAACATGTGAGGGAATGATTAAGGTGAATGAATAATGAAATGGGAAAGCATGTGCAAAAGGGGAATGCATGTGGCTGCAAGGTTTTGTGTTAGGTGATGGGTGCATGTTAAGTGATAAGTGATTATGATAAGTGATATGATAAGTGATGATGATAAGTGATAAGTGATAAGTGATATGATATGTGGTTATGATAAGTGATAAGTGGTGATGATAAGTAATGATATGTGGGAGTGTGGCTGAAATGAAGGAGTGGAATGTTTGAATGTTATGCACGGCTAAGGAAATTGGAAAGGTTTAAATGTCCTAAAACTAAAGGGAACAAGGTTCCAACACTTTGGTCTTCAATTAGGTCTTCAATTTCGTCCAACATATTGGCGCCAAGCATAAGCTATCCATCCTTAGCCCAAAAGTGCTCCAAAAGTCTCCAAAATGCATCTTTTTGCTCCTTTAGCCCTTTGGACCTACAAACACACGAAAATAGCTTAAAGGACTAAAATAACTAAAGAAACATAACGTAAATGCATGAGAACAAGCCATTTAAGTCGCATGAATATGCTCCTATCACTCTCAGTGTTTAGTGTGCGGGCTCTGTGTCCAACATGGGCCAACGCCTACTTGCTCGATCCCGCCAAATTGAATCATTGATGGCGGAGGTGGAAAATCTTAAGCAAGAGATCAAACAGCTTAAGCACGAGAATAGAAGTTTGCACGTGCTTGCAAATAATTATTCGACAAGCATAAATAGGAAGCTTGATCAGCTGCAAGAATCTGAAGGTCGAATTCAAAGTGACCGTCAAAGGCTTGCGGCTTTCTTCCAGAGGCACCTTTTTCCTGCGTCATCTAGCGTTCCACCAAGTGTTGAGGCCTCGAATGATCTATCTTTGATGCCTCCCGCTCCTGGAGTTTTGTCAAGTAGTGGGGCTTCACGTAAATAACCTTTGTGAAGGCTCCAGCCTATCTTTTTTTTTTTTTTTTTTTTTTTTTTTTTTCAACCCATGGCATGGAATTGATATTTGAATGGAAGGTGATACTTGAAATGATCCGGTAATAGTTTAAATTCAAGATTGGGTGCCGGAATCATCAACAACATGTTAGTATAAAAGAAAATTGAAATTGGAGGAGATGGCTTACTTATGTGCTCCAATAAGAACACAAGGATAAACACATCTTCTTTGAACATTTCAGGAACTTTGCTCTTGGACAGATTTGGTACGAGGATTCTTCCTTGTCCTGTGTCATAAAATTCAACTTCATTGGGGTTGTTTGTCTCAAGAACGTCCTCTTTGATGAATTCATGATCTTCCCTACTTTTCACCTTTGGAAGGGCTTCCAATGTGTCTTTTTTACTTTCTTCTTCCTTGGAAATCATGAACCTGCAAGGAATAGGGACATTGGGTGGAATGGGGTTAGAAAGAATTAAATTTGGAGCAACCTTACCTATGGTGGATGAATTAGGGTCTTGAGGTGGCTGTGGCAAAGGTGTTTCCACCCTTTCCGTGGCTTTGTCCAACTCCTCTTCCTCAAATTGCAATCTTTCATCTTCCTTGTGAATTGAATTTGATGGTTGAGGGTCCGTTCCAATCTCCTTGCCACTTCTTAACATGATAGCATTGGTGGTTTCAAATACTCCATTTGGATTTACAATGGTTGAACTAGGGAGTTTGCCTTGGTCGCAAAATTGTCCTACAAACTCCGTTATCTGCCCAATTTGCTTTTCCAAGTGGTCAAACCTTTTGTCTTGATTTTGCATGGCTGTTTCTTGATTCTCTTGCCCCTGAGACAAATTGGTGAGTAACTTAGTAAGCATATCATTATAGAAAGATGTACCTGAATTTGTTTGGGCAGGTTGTGGTGGCTGCATAGGTCTTGAATAGAACTCCTCATATGGCAGTCAATATCCTTCTTCTTGAACATGTTGAGGTTCCCACCACATAGAGTTTGAATGATCACTCCAATCTGAATTGTAAGTATTGGAAAACACGTTATTCTTTGATTGAAGATCAAATGTACCAACGCTTTGCATTTGGGACCTTTCCATGAGTTGTGACAAAAGAGAAGCATTATCAAGTGTCATGTTATGCTTCTCTAGTACCTAAAATCAACAAACAAAACACAAATCAGAAACTAAAACTAAAATACATAACAGAAACGAACAATCCAAGGGATTAGCAACTTTGCTAATCTCCGAAAACGGCGCCAAAATTTGATGCGAAACGAATGTGACACACAAATTAAACCCTATTTGTGACAATTGTAGTAATGATGTAAGTAGGGATCGTTCTAACCGGGGATTAACTAGGGGTGCTAATCTGATTTGAATTGACTCAAAAACACAAAAACTAAATTTAAAGACTCTTAACATGACTACTATGACTCAGAACAGCTTTGCAACACTCAAAACTGCATAAAACAATTAATTTGACTTAAACAGAAACTAGAACTTAAATTGGACGAATTTGAAAGTGTTTGTGACTCCAAATACTTAAAAACCAAAATAAGACAGATTATAATGACTAAGACTTAACAAAATATGGGGGGATTGTGTTTGGATCAAAATTAAATTAAATGGACAGATTATAAAGAAAACAGATTGTAAAACAAATTGTGATGAATCAATGGATGATGGAATAGCTAAGGGGTTCTTCTCCACACATGTTACACTTGCATACAAGATGATTTTCAGTTGGTCTTTCGATAAATTATGAAACTCAACACCCCGGGTTAATTAGGTCCGCTTAAATTAACCGTCAAGTTCTCCTTAAGTTAATGAATTGGATGGGTTAGCGCAACGCAATTCACAACATTCTCCAAAAGTCTTTTACGTGAAAAGCACAATAAAGATACAATCAAAAATCATTAAGCATCATGAAAACTATAAGTGTTGACGAGACCTTCGTTACTATGATGAGCATGAAACTAGTGCCAAGAATTCATTTAACGTGATTGTTTATAAGCAACCTCCACTACTTGTGAATATAAGTTCATAACTATTAGGTGAAACTCACTTATATTCTAGCGTCATATTCATGCATGAAAATTAAGCGTGCATTCTCAATAAACATACATAAATAAGTTATCAATCAAACTGTTAAACAAATTGAATCCACAACTTATGAAATTCGAACCAAAGGTAATCAATTCATATTGCAAGCATAAACATGTTTTCGAATCACTCCCTAGCTAAAGGGGGTTTAGTTCCTCATACGTACAAGACAAAGATAAGTAAATTTAACCATTGAAATCAAGGAAAGGAAACACCTAAAAATTCCAACAACTCAAACTTGAATTGTATGAACGTTTAGGCCTCTCTTCTCCTCCTCTTTGTTCCGGCACAAAGTCTAAGGATAGGTTTTGGGGTGATATTTGTATGGAGGAATGGATGTGTGATGGTAGGGTAGTGTTTTAGAGGGATGGGAAGTGGTTGAAGTGGCTACAATGGAGGAGAAAAGGTGCAGAAAATAGAAGTTATGCACGGCAATGGGTGTTTTTGTGATGGTGTGAAGTGTGTATGAATGCATGGTTTTATAGGGAGAGAATGGGAGAGAATGTGAGAGAATGTGGCTGAATGATTAAAGAGGGAATGCATGTTGAATGACAACTATAGAGTGAATGATTAAAGAGGGAATGCATGTGGAAGTGTGGCTGATTGTTGGAAGGGGAAAAGCTGGAAATGGGATGGGAGTGCACGGCAATGAAGGGGAAGTGGCTGGAATGTTTTTGGAAGAGTGATATTGAAATGGGAAAGCATGTGGCTGCCAACTAGGGTGAATGATTGAAGTGGGAATGGAAGAATGTGGCTGCAATGGTGAAGTGGGAAGGCTGGAAAGTGTATGAAGTGCACGGCAAAGGGGTTTGGAGGTGCTGGAAAATGATGGTGAATGCACGGCTTTCTTTGTGGCTGAGATGCTTTTGTGGCTGAATAGAATGAATGAAAAGTGAATGAATAATGAAATGGGAAAGCATGTGAGTGACAACTAGGTTGAATGATGATGAGTGCATGTGGCTGAATGAAAATATGTGAATGAATGAGAATATGGTGCGGCTGCAAGGTTGTAGTTTATGGTGTTTGAGTGAATGGCTGAGATGGTTTGATGAATGAACGTGTTTAAATGGTTCAAAACAGGAAACAAGGCCCTTCCTTGCACGGCAAGGAAGGGAAACACCAAGGGACACACGGCAAGGGTTTTAATGTTGCAAGGGACATTGTTTTGTGGCCTAGAATAGGTAGGAGCCCTTGATATTGCTGAAACTTGGAGTCTTTAATTTCGTCCATTCCTTTTGCTCCAAACATAAGCTATCCATTCCAAGTCCAATTTTGCTCCAAAATGCATCTTTTTGCTTCCTTAGCCATATGAACCTAAAAACACACGAAAATGGCTTAAACTACTAAAACTAGGAATTAACAATATAAATGCACGAAAACAAGCTAAGTAAGTCGCCTAAATATGCTCCTATCAATCCCACGCCTCAAAATTTTTTGACGCGGCGACCATTCTAATAGAAAACATGAAATCACTTATATCAAACTGTTTCCTTAATTGAGGTTAAGCACGCAGAAATCTAATTAACAATGACAAAGAAATAACAAACAGCATGTTGCTTATAAAAGACAAGTACACTGAAAATCTAGTGCAATTTATATAGACAACTTTTGCTTTTGGTTCAGAAATAAAGCAAGATACATCATTTGGGTCGTAGGTTAGATTAGCAAAGACCCTCTGTTCAAATTGCTTAATAAGCTAATTACCATAAAAAATAAAAAAAGGGAAAGACACAGAAATGAAATACTATGTCCAATAAAGTTCCACATAAGTTTAGTTTTGACATGCATCCATGAAAAACCCAATCACAATTTCAGGGAACTGGACCCTTATTTAGCCTAATCCTAACCCATTTTGCCACTTACTCTCACCACTTGGGTTAACCCCTTACTGTATGTGGGCTTCAAACTTACTAAGTTCAGGCCGTCAGAGAGAGAGTCCATGCAAACATACCAATGGCACTCCTAATGAAGTAAAAGCATTAGATTTTGATGGCAAACCATAACACATCAATGACTGATCCGTCGAACGATATTGATGCATTCCAAAAAGATGGGAAATAACTCAGGATGTATAACAAACTTAGAAACACATATCTTCTAGGTAAGTTTCTTTACCAATCACATCTGCAATTCAGTATTCATAAATCTGCCTAATAAACTACTTAAACCGCTCAAAAAGTTGTCAAAGAACTAGAAAAGACATATGTAGTAAACACTCATACAAACGAGAAGATATGTTCAAGTGGATTTAATATCTGATGGTATCAGCGGTATACCTGTTCCAGCAATAAAAACAAGAGTAAGTCCAAGACATACCTGATACACAAAAACCCCGGGAGCCTCAGTGCCTCCAGCTAAGAAGCTTCCCATCATGACAGTAGAAGCCCCAAGGACCAAAGCCTTGACAATGTGTCCAGAATTGGAAATTCCACCATCAGCAATCACAGGCACACCACTTTGTGAAGCAATAGACGCAACCTTGTAAACAGCAGTTGCCTGAAACATATCACCAAAACCAACACAACTTTGGTCATAAAATGGTAAAGCATTCAGCAACCTGTAGAACAAAACGTCAAACAAAGTCTTCAAAAAGTTCCAAAATGTAATTATATATTTTTTTCATGCCACAAACTACACTGTTTTAGTCCATCAAAGGGTTGTCACTGCCAGAAGCTAAAGTCGAACCTTTGTTTTCTACGTTTGGACTAATAACTAAATAGTAAAACACCCATCAAAACAACGATTGTTAGGCACAATGTCATTGATTAACAAATCCTTAATCAAATATTTTTCATCCACAAAGAATTCAAGAAATTAAATCGATCACTACAAATATCATAACTTTCAACACCTCCAGATTCTACAAATCCTTAAATTAGCCGCCAACAATGAGAACAAAAACTAAAGCATCAATCATAAAAGCAACAACTAACAAAAAGAAGTCATCTTCATACCTGCCCACGACTGACAGCGCAAACCTCTTGAGTGGTACAAATTGAGCCAGACCCCATTCCAACCCTCAACCCGTCAAGACTAGCCTGAATCAAATTCTGCGCCTGACTCACCGTCACCACATTCCCTCCAACTACATCCAAACTCGAGTACATTTTCTTCACATACTTTATCATCTCAATCTGATAAATGGAGTTCCCCTGAGAGCTAACCAACACCACTACATCCACCCCTGCCTTCACCAACTCCTCCAATCTCTCCTTATTCGACTCCCTTGTGCCGATAGCCGCCCCGATCCGCTACGTCCCGTCCGGACCCACCGTCCCAACCCCCAACTTGGGGTACCCTTTGATCCTCTCCACTTCCTCCTTCGCCACCACATCCACAACCTCATTGTCCCTCACAGTCGCCACCACATCTCGCTTTTTCTCCTCCATGTACTCCCCAATCGCCCCCAAATCGTAACTCCAAGGCGCCGTGAAGTCCGTACAGTTCACCATGTAATCGTAAATCTTCACCTCCTTGTCCCCCAATTTCACTCAATCCTTGCCCGCCACGTATCCCAAAAGCTTCGAATTGGGGCTGCCACTCTCAGTAACCAGGACCTAGGGATTTGAAGCGTCGAAAACGTCGTCAGATTGGATTCGATCGCTTGGGGATTTGAAGACGGGGTTCGAAAGAAGCGGGACCCGGCGGGACTTGACGGACCGGACCATGTGGGCTTGCTCGGATGTCGTCAAGTTGGAGTGGATGATGCCTATACCGCCGAGTGCGGCCATCGAAATGGCCATGTGGGACTCGGTGACTGTGTCCATAGGGGACGAGACGCAGGGAATCGAGAGAGGGACGCGGCGGCTGAGGTTGGAGGTTGGAGGCTAGATGGACGGAGTCGGTGGGGAAGTCGATGTAGTGAGGGAGGAAGTTGACGTCACCGTACGTGCAGGAGTAGCCCTGGTTGAAGAGCCGGTCGAAGGAGAAGCCGTCTTCGAAGATTGAGGCCGACATTACGGTGGCTGTAGTGGGCGTTGAGGGTGGCGGCGCCGCCTAGAGAGAGAGAAATGGTTTGGAGGGAGGCGGTGGGTTCAGGGTTTTTGCGTGAGTTGTTTTGCTTGCTTCGGAGTTTGGGAAGGAAGCGGAGTAGTGGAATTCTGCTAGCGAGCGAGGCGGGTAACGTGGGAGGGTTAGCGTGATCGGTACATGAGGTGTGATACATCACGTCTCATCAAATAAATAGAGAGATATGTATGTTAAAAAATTAATAACTTAAAAAATTAAATTTCTCAGAATTCTTATTAAAACATATAGTATATGTGTTCCTGTTACAACTAAATATTTCTCGGTAATGTGGAGTAGACCTGGCAAACGGGTCGTGTCTGTCGTGTTCGTGTCGTTTTCGTGTAACACCTGTTATCTTAACGGGTCGTGTCGTGTCACACCCGTTATCTTAACGGGTCCTTAACAGGTCGTGTCACTTTACCCAACGGGTAAAGTGACCCGACCCGTTATGACCCGTTAAGAAAAAAATATATTTTTTTAAAAATTTGCACATACCACACATTGCGACATAAATATTACTTGAAAACATTAAAACATTTCTCGTTCAAGTACTATATCTACACTCGAAAATGAAAGCCTAATAAAAAAAATAATACATACACTACTAATCTATTACAAATATTAAATGTGCAAGGATAAAGAGTTTTTGTTTTTAAGATTGACTAACACTTAGAGTTTATTTATACTTTTATTAAGTATAACATAAGATTTTGTGGTATCCACTTGTGTAAATATTTTAAATTGAAGATCGAATTCATTCATTGTATTCATATAGGGTCAAGGAGTGTAGTTATAAAAAATCATCAAAATCGGAGTTAAAATAACCGTTAAATCGTGATTTTTCGTTTATAACCGTTGAAAAGCTTTGTCCCGTTACTTGATCTCTGAATGTTTTTTTTTTGTGATTTTTTGCTGATGTGATCTCCAAGCATATACAAACAATTTTGACGGTTTGGATCGTTGAAATTAGTTTTGGAGAATTCGTAAAACGATAGATTGACTAACGCTTAGAGTTTATTTATACTTTTATTAAGTATAACATAAGATTTTGTGGTATCCACTTGTGTAAATATTTTAAATTGAAGATCCAATTCATTCATTGTATTCATATAGGGTCAAGGAGTGTAGTTATAAAAAATCATCAAAATCGGAGTTAAAATAACCGTTAAATTGTGATTTTTCGTTTATAACCGTTGAAAAGCTTTGTCCCGTTACTTGATCTCTGAATGTTTTTTTTTTGTGATTTTTTGCTGATGTGATCTCCAAGCATATACAAACAATTTTGACGGTTTGGATCGTTGAAATTAGTTTTGGAGAATTCGTAAAACGATAGATTGACTAATACTTAGAGTTTATTTATACTTTTATTAAGCATAACATAAGATTTTGTGGTATCCACTTGTGTAAATATTTTAAATTGAAGATCGAATTCATTCATTGTATTCATATAGGGTCAAGGAGTGTAGTTATAAAAAATCATCAAAATTGGAGTTAAAATAACCGTTAAATCGTGATTTTTCGTTTATAACCGTTGAAAAGCTTTGTCCCGTTACTTGATCTCTGAATATTTTTTTTTTGTGATTTTTTGCTGATGTGATCTCCAAGCATATACAAACAATTTTGACAGTTTGGATCGTTGAAATTAGTTTTGGAGAATTCGTAAAACGATAGATTGACTAACACTTAGAGTTTATTTATACTTTTATAAAGTATAACATAAGATTTTGTGGTATCCACTTGTGTAAATATTTTAAATTGAAGATCGAATTCATTCATTGTATTCATATAGGGTCAAGGAGTGTAGTTATAAAAAATCATCAAAATCGGAGTTAAAATAACCGTTAAATCGTGATTTTTCGTTTATAACCGTTGAAAAGCTTTGTCCCGTTACTTGATCTCTGAATGTTTTTTTTTTGTGATTTTTTGCTGATGTGATCTCCAAGCATATACAAACAATTTTGACGGTTTGGATCGTTGAAATTAGTTTTGGAGAATTCGTAAAACGATAGATTGACTAACACTTAGAGTTTATTTATACTTTTATTAAGTATAACATAAGATTTTGTGGTATCCACTTGTGTAAATATTTTAAATTGAAGATCGAATTCATTCATTGTATTCATATAGGGTCAAGGAGTGTAGTTATAAAAAATCATCAAAATCGGAGTTAAAATAACCGTTAAATCGTGATTTTTCGTTTATAACCGTTGAAAAGCTTTGTCCCGTTACTTGATCTCTGAATGTTTTTTTTTTTGTGATTTTTTGCTGATGTGATCTCCAAGAATATACAAACAATTTTGACGGTTTGGATCGTTGAAATTAGTTTTTGAGAATTCGTAAAACGATAGATTGACTAACGCTTAGAGTTTATTTATACTTTTATTAAGTATAACATAAGATTTTGTGGTATCCACTTGTGTAAATATTTTAAATTGAAGATCGAATTCATTCATTGTATTCATATAGGGTCAAGGAGTGTAGTTATAAAAAATCATCAAAATCGGAGTTAAAATAACCGTTAAATCGTGATTTTTCGTTTATAACCGTTGAAAAGCTTTGTCCCGTTACTTGATCTCTGAATGTTTTTTTTTTTGTGATTTTTTGCTGATGTGATCTCCAAGCATATACAAACAATTTTGACGGTTTGGATCGTTGAAATTAGTTTTGGAGAATTCGTAAAACGATAGATTGACTAACACTTAGAGTTTATTTATACTTTTATTAAGTATAACATAAGATTTTGTGGTATCCACTTGTGTAAATATTTTAAATTGAATATCGAATTCATTCATTGTATTCATATAGGGTCAAGGAGTGTAGTTATAAAAAATCATCAAAATCGGAGTTAAAATAACCGTTAAATCGTGATTTTTCATTTATAACCGTTGAAAAGCTTTGTCCCGTTTACTTGATCTCTGAATGTTTTTTTTTTTGTGATTTTTTGCTGATGTGATCTCCAAGCATATACAAACAATTTTGACGGTTTGGATCGTTGAAATTAGTTTTGGAGAATTCGTAAAACGATAGATTGACTAACACTTAGAGTTTATTTATACTTAGATTCACCACTTCTATTAATTTTCATTTTTCCCTCTCTTTTTTGTTTCCTTTTCAACTTTTTCTTATCATTTTCACTTTTCCCTCCAACATCTTTCCCTAATTGAATTCCCTCACTTTTTTGTTTTATTTTCAACTTTTCTTAACATTTTCATTTTCCCTCCATTTTTTTTTTCAAAAAGGGCGGCAAGTTGGCAAATGGCAATGGCAAGAAATTGATTATTGAAATTTGAGAATGGAAACAAATCACATATGAGTCCTGACGCATCAAATTTCAATGGATGCAAAATCATGCAAATATGCAATGCATGATCATGCATATTAAATTATTAATTAATAATTATTATAGTTTTTATAAAATTTAATATATATATAATTAGTATAGATAGACTTAATATTTTGGGGGTATAATTATTATAGTATATATAATTATTATAATTATTATAAATTTTATAGTTAATTTAATATATATATATATATATATATATATTTATTATAATTTTTAGGGGTATAAAATTGTAAAATTAATGTATATAATTATTACAGTATTTTTTGAGGGTTATAAAATTATAAAAATAATATTCTGCTTATCGTGTATCGTGTTTACCCACGTGTATACCCGACCCAACCCGTTATCTTAACAGGTGCTTATCGGGTTACCCGATAAGACCCGATTCGTTATCGTGTCGACCCAAACACCTGTTAATTTCGTGTCGTGTCGTGTCGGGTTATCGGGTCGTGTCAGAAATTGCCAGGTCTAATGTGGAGGGAAAGGTCCAAATTTATTGGCTGGGTGTGGGCGGGTGCATGAGACCTAGCACTATTGCTTCTTTCTTTTACTCTTTTTTATCCTCTTTTGTTTTCTGGTTTTTAAACAGTTTTCATCTTTTCTTGTACATTTTTCAATTTCTTTAGTATTATTTTTTTTGTATCCTAATTCTGAATTTATAATTAGTTTCAAACATTTATAAATAATGCAAATTTTTTATTATTTTTTGTCCACTTGGCTAAAATTTGGCCTCCACACCAATTAGGAGTAGGTTTTGTAACTGCGACGTCAGCATTTAACAGAAACGTTGATGTAGGTCGTAATAAATTAGTAAATCCTATATTATTGTTCGATCAATAGTTGAGGTAATTTTATGTAATTTATCCAATTTTTGATTGGGTAAAGTACAAAAAATTACATCAACTATTGGTAGGCCTGGCAAACGGGTCGTGTCTGTTGTCTTAATGGGTCGTGTCTGTTGTCTTAATGGGACAAAACACCTGTTATCTTAATGGGTCGTGTTGTGTCACACTCGTTATCTTAATGGGTCCTTAACAGGTCGGGTCACTTTACCCAACAGGTAAAGTGACCCGACCCGTTATGACCCGCTATGACCCGTTAAGAAAAATGTTTTTTTTCCTTAAATTTGCACATACCAAACATTGCCACATAAATATTACTTCATAATATTAAAACACATTTATCGTTTAAGTACTACATCTACACTTGAAAATAAAAGCCTAATAAACAAACATCCATACACTACTAATCTATTACAAAATATTAAATGTGCAAGGATATGCAAAATGAAAAAGTTTCTGTTTTCAAGGTTGTGAAGCTTTTCTCAAAAGTTTAAACCTTGCCAATGGAACTTAGAACTTGCATGTTATTCCTTTTACAAAATGCTCAATTTTCATCGATCATCATGACATAAGATTTTGTGGTATCAATAGTGTAAATATTTTAAATTGAAGATTGAATTCATCTCTGAATGTTTGGTTTTTGCGATTTTTGGCGTATGCGATCTTGAAGCATATACAAACAAGTTTGACGGTTGGATCATTGAAATTATTTTCGTAGAATGCGTATCCCATCAAAATGATAGATTCACTAACACTTGAAGTTTATTTATACTTTAATTAAGTATAACATAAGATTTTGTGGTATCTACTAGGGTAAATATTTTAAATTGAAGATCGAATTCATTCATTGTATTCATATAGGGTCAAGGACTGTAGCTGTAAAAAATCATCAAAATCGGAGTTAAAATAACCGTTAAATCGTGGTTTTTTTCGTTGATAACTGTCGAAAAGTTTTCTCCCATTACTTGATCTCTGAATGTTTGTTTTTTGAAATTTTTGGCGTATGTGATCTCAAAGTATATACAAACATGTTTGACGGTTGGATCGTTGAAACTAGTTTTATAGAATGTGTATCTCATCAAAACAATAGATTCACTAACACTTAAGAATTTATTCATACTTTCATTAAGCATAACATAAGATTTTGTGGTATCCATTTGTATAAATATTTTAAATTGAAGATCGAGTTTAGTCATTGTATTTGTATAGGGTCAAGGAGTGTAGTTGTAAAAAAATCATCAAAATCGGAGTTAAAATAACCGTTAAATCGTGATTTTTCATTGATAACCGTCGAAAGGTTTTGTCCCTTTACTTGATATCTGAATGTTTCTTTTTTGCGATTTTTAGCGTATACGATCTTGAAGCATATACAAACAACTTTGACGGTTGGATCGTTGAAATTAATTTTGTAGAATGTGTATCCCATCAAAATGATAGATTCACTAACACTTAAGAGTTTATTTATACTTTCATTAAGTATAACATAAGATTTTATAATATCCACTAGTGTAAATATTTTAAATTGAAGATCGAATTCATTCATTGTATTCACATAGGGTCAAGGAGTATAGCTGTAAAAAATCATTAAAATCGGAGTTAAAATAACCGTTAAATCGTGATTTTTCGTTGATAACTGTTGAAAAATTTTGTTCCGTTACTTGATCTCTGAATGTTTGTTTTTTGAAATTTTTGGTGCATGCGATCTTGAAGCATATATAAACATGTTTGACGGTTGGATTGTTGAATATTTGTTAAATCATGATTTTTCAATGATAATCGTCGAAAACTTTTGTCCCGTTACTTGATATCTGAATGTTTGTTTTTTTCAATTTTTGGTTTATGTGATCTCGAAGTATATACAAACATGTTTGACGGTTGGATCGTTGAAATTAGTTTCGTAGAATGCGTATCCCATTAAAATGATAAATTCACTAACACTTAAAAGTTTATTCATACTTTCATTAAGTATAATATAATATTTTGTGGTATCCACTAGTTTAAATATTTTAAATTGAAGATTGAGTTTATTCATGATATTCATATAGGGTCAAGGAGTGTAGCTGTAAAAAATCATTAAAATCGGAGTTAAAATAATCGTTAAATCGTGATTTTTCGTTGATAACTGTTGAAAAGTTTTGTCCCGTTACTTGATCTCTGAATGTTTGTTTTTTGAAATTTTTGGCGCATGCGATCTCGAAGCATATACAAACATGTTTAACGGTTGAATTGTTGAAACTAGTTTCGTGGAATGTGTATCCTATCAAAACAATAGATTCACTAACACTTAGAGTTTATTTATACTTTATTAAACATAACATAAGATTTTGTGGTATCCACTTGTGTAAATATTTTAAATTGAAGATTGAATTCATTCATTGTATTCATATAGGGTCAAGGAGTGTAGTTGTAAAAAATCATCAAAATCGGAGTTAAAATAACCGTTAAATCGTGATTTTTCGTTGATAACTGTCGAAAAATTTTGGCCCGTTACTTGTTCTCTGAATGATTGTTTTTTGAAATTTTTGACGTATGCGATCTCGAAGCATATACAAACAAGTTTGACGATTGGATCGTTGAAACTAGTTTCATAAATGCGTATCCTATCAAAACAATAGATTCACTAACACTTAGATTTTATTTATACTTTCATTAAGTATAACATAAGATTTTGTGGTATCCACTAGTGTAAATATTTTAAATTGAAGATCGAGTTCATTCATTATATTCATATAGGGTCAAGGAGTGTAGTTAAAAAAAATCATCAAAATCGGAGTTAAAATAACCGTTAAATCGTGATTTTTCGTTTATAACCATCGAAAAGTTTTGTCCAGTTACTTGATCTCTGAATGTTTGTTTTTTGTGATTTTTTTTTCTGATGTGATCTCGAAGCATATAAAAACAAGTTTGACGGTTGGGATCGTTGAAATTAGTTTCGGATAATTCATATCCCATCAAAACGATAGATTGACTAACGCTTAGAGTTTATTTATACTTTCATTAAGTATAACATAAGATTTTGTGGTATTCACTTGTGTAAATATTTTAAATTGAAGATCAAATTTATTCATTGTATTCATATAGGGTCAAGGAGTGTAGCTGTAAAAAATCATCAAAATCGGAGTTAAAATAACCGTTAAATCGTGATTTTTCGTTTATAACCGTCTGTAAACACGGAAAATTCCTGAAACAAGAAACAAGAATACGTGCACAAAATATATTTTATGTTTAATGATTTTGGGGTTACAATCTCTTTGTAATTTGATCCTCTGATTCTATCTTCGTAGGGTGTAGGTTTGTGGATGAGCTGTTGATCCAAAGGGCCGTCGGGGCTTGATCTAGGGATGAACAGTTGATGAACGGATCTTCGAGGGCTTTTGAGCTTGATCTTGAAGACTGGGTGTATGGATTTCTTCAAGGGGCCGTCGGGGCTTGATCTTGAGGGTTGATGGATGAGCGGATCTTCAAGGGCTTTTGGGCCTAATCTTGAAGACTGAGTGTATGGATTTCTTCAAGAGGCCGTCGGGGCTTGATCTTGAGGGTTGATGGATGAGCGGATCTTCAAAGGCTTTTGGGCCTAATCTTGAAGACTGATTGGATGTGTGGATTTGTTGAGGTTGTTGATCCAAAGGGCCGTTGGGGCTTGATCTTAGGACGAACGGATGATGAACACTTTCTTCAAGGGGCCGTCGAGGCTTGATCTTGAGTCGGTGGAAGTTCTTCAAGGGCCGTCGGGGCTTGACCTTGAAGGAGAATTTGACGAAGAACGAAGAGTGTTTTCTTGATCCTTCGGGATTTGCTTGAGAGCTTTAGAGTTTCAAGGCTTCAAGGTTTTGGTGTGATGTAAATTCCCTTCTTTCTTTCTTCTTCTTCCTTTCCCTCCTCCCAAAATGAATGCCTTGGCTTCCTATTTATAGAATTCCAAAACTTGATTTTTGGATTTAAATAATCAGATGAAATAAATCATTTCTGCCAGGTAATGACACGTGTCCTATTTGATGACTTTTCCAATTTATTTCGATTTTTCGTTGAGTCACACGTTACATGTAAAATTTATGTAACACGTGAGCGTTGAAATTTTAATTATTGGTCAACATTCATTTCACCGAAATTTCGATGTCCACAAATGCCCCCACTTCAAGGCGCGTCGTAGACATGTGCTTGTCACGTGTAGAAGATGCGTTTTGAAGTCCCTTAATGTAGATGTCAACCCAAGGGCCGTCGAGGCTTGATCTTGAATTGAGCTGGAAATTTCTTCAAGGGCCATCGAGGCTTGATCTTGAGTTCGACTGGAAGATTTTCTGGTTTCCTCCAATCGTTGATTTTCCACAAGCTTAATCTTGAACTGGGCTGGAAGATTCTTTTGGTCTCCTCCGAAGGTCTGAACTTACTCCTTTTATCTGGAGTTGAATTTGATTCAAGGGTGGTGAACACTTGATTTTGAATCGGACTTGTGATTTCTTCAAGGGCCATTGAGGCTTGATCTTGAACTGGGCTGGAGGATTCTTCTGGTCTCCTCCGCTCGTTGATTTTCCTTTGTGCTACTCTTGAACTGGGCAGCAGGATTCTTTTGGTCTCCCCCCGAAGGTCTACGAGCGGTTTCAGGATATGGCAGGCAAGTACGAGGTGGAGGTGCTGACCTGTTTCTTTGTTCAATCTTTCCAATTCGTATTGAATACGAATCGGAAATATTGAAGTTTCCTTGTCCCTTCTCTGGCAGTGTATCAACCGTTGAAGATGACTACTCGAGAGCAATACTAGGTAAGCAATCAGGAATAGATTCCAGGTAGTCGGTTCCAGATCGGAAGACTGACTCCAAGTGCCGCTGACTGCTCTCTTTCACTTTGCCATGCGAGTAATAACAAAGACAAAGGAAAAGACAGGGAAAAAGCATGATATGAGATACCTTTGCTTTCGAAGAAGCAGCGAATGAATCAGCACATATATTTGTTGTGCTTGTCTCCACATGCTTCGATGTATCATTTTCGCTTGCCTTACTTGCTCCCCTTTGCAGAAGTGGTATTTCCTTATGCAGGTTTAGCATCTTCTCTTGTAGTATTTGTCCTCCGATGCAGGAGTTGAATGCAACCTTTGCATTTAAATGGTGCTTCACTCCTTGGTGGCAACTGGTTTGAGTGGAGGTTTCGACATATTGCTTTCTTTGTCCTTGTCTTGGCAGGTGAGAACAAGGGCAAAGGAAAAGATAGGGAAAAAGCATGATATGAGATACCTATGCTTTCGCCCTTGATGATATGAGATACCTTTGCTTTTGAAGAAGCGGTGAATGAATCAGCACATGCTTCAATCTATCGTTTCCTCCAGGGTCATCTGTACTCCAGGCATCTGGTATCTTCAAAGGTTGAATAGGTTTTCTCAAGGGAAGAAGAAGAATTGAGTATTTCGAGAGGCTTTGCTGGGAGTGCGCCCTCAGAGGTGAGGAAGAGTTGGGCATTTTCTTCAGGTCTGCCTTGCCATAAGAGACGAAGGTCGACACATATAGGGATTTCTTAATAGCAAGTAGTGGTACCGTTCTTTTACCCTTGTCGACAGACGTCTCTTCGATATCTGAACGACGCCTCTTCGATTTCTGAACGACGCCTCTTCGATTTCTGAACGAGCGCCACTTTTGACAAAGTTGCACGCGTTTTCTGAAAAGCAGAGAAAGCGTCGCCGAACTTTACGCTTGTCGGCTAAAGACGTGTAGTTGCGATGATGGCCTCCACGTGTTCTCGACTTTGTCAGATATCTTTTGACAAAGTTGAACGCGTTTTCTGAAAAGCCGCGAACGCGTCGCCGAACTTCACGCAGGAAAATCCGGATTTTTGAATCGGTGGTCGTGTCGCTTGGCTTTTTACAGAGGTATCGATCACTCCAACATACACACTCTGAAAATTGCCCATTCTTGAAAATCGTCTCCGGCCTTTTGAGAATTATCTTCATCCACCCATTCTCTCTGAACACCTTTGAAAAAATGACTAACTCATCGAACCTTTGCTTAGATTTGAGTCTCAGCAGCGATCCGGTTGCACCCGGTCAAGGTAATGTATGGCGCCCTTCTTTTTTATCTTCTAACGGTCCTCTTACAGGTGAAGACTCCGTGATGCAGGATGCCACAACAGCTACAATAGTAGCTAGGAACCTCCTCACTCCAAAAGATAGTAGGCTGTTGTCAGGACGGTCCGATGAGTTGGCCGTTCAAGAGTCTCTCGCTCTCAGCGTTCAGTGTGCAGGCTCTGTGTCCAACATGGGCCAACGCCTACTTGCTCGCTCCCGTCAGGTTGAATCGTTGATGGCAGAGGTGGAAAGTCTCAAGCAAGAGATCAAACAGCTGAAGTATGAGAATAGAAGTTTGCACGTGCTTGCAAACAACTATTCGACGGGCATGAAGAGGAAGCTTGATGAGCTGCAAGAATCTGAAGGTCGGATTCAAAGTGATCGTCAAAGGTTTTCGTCTTTCCTCCAGAGGCACCTTTTTCCTGGGTCTTCCAGCGTTTGGCCAAGTATTGAGGCCTGGAATGCTCTAGCTTCAATGCCTCCCGCTCCAATGCCTTCTGTTCCGATGCCTTCTGCTATGATGCCTTCCGCTTCTAGAGTTTTGCCAAGTAATGGGGCTTCACGTGAACATCCTTTGTGAAAGCTCCATTTTTTTTTTTTTTTTTTTTTTTTTGGGTACACACTTGTAATTTATTGGAGATTAATGGACATGTTTTATTTTATTCAGTGTATTGTGCTAAATACAAATAAAACATATACATCACTAAGATTTTTTTATTTTTTATTTTTTATTTTATATTTCCCGGTGGCGCTGATCCACCAAAGTTTTTTTTTTGTTTTTTTTGTTTTTTTTTTTTTTTTTCAAAAGTGGCCAACTTGGCTATGCTTTCAGCTAGACCACATCTTGCAAATGCTTTTGGCTATAAAAAAAAATTATAAAGGAAGAAAAAGAGAAACATTTTCCTTGTTTTGGGGAGGAAAAACAGGAAAATGTCTTTTTTTTTTTTTTTTTTTTTTTCAACATCCGTTGGAAGCTAGACCACAACTTGCAAATGCTTTTGGCTATAAAAAATTATAAAGGAAGAAAAGGAGAAACATTTTCCTTGTTTTGGGGAGGAAAAACAGGAAAATGTCTTTTTTTTTTTTTTTTCTTTTTTTTTTTCTTCAACATCCGTTGGAAGCTAGACCACAACTTGCAAATGCTTTTGGCTATAAAAAATTATAAAGGAAGAAAAGGAGAAACATTTTCCTTGTTTTGGGGAGGAAAAACAGGAAAATGTCTTTTTTTTTTTTTTTTTTTTTTTTTTTTTTTTTTTCAACATCCGTTGGAAGCTAGACCACAACTTGCAAATGCTTTTGGCTATAAAAAATTATAAAGGAAGAAAAGGAGAAACATTTTCCTTGTTTTGGGGAGGAAAAACAGGAAAATGTCTTTTTTTTTTTTTTTTTTCTTTTTTTCTTTTTTTTTTTTCTTCAACATCCGTTGGAAGCTAGACCACAACTTGCAAATGCTTTTGGCTATAAAAAATTATAAAGGAAGAAAAGGAGAAACATTTTCCTTGTTTTGGGGAGGAAAAACAGGAAAATGTCTTTTTTTTTTTTTTTTTTTTTTCTTTTCTTCAACATCCGTTGGTTTAAATAGCCTTTGAAGCAAAGGGAAAAGTGAGGGTAGCTTATTTCGGTTTTGGAGAAAATAGAGAAGAAGAGAGAGCTCAATACTCTGTTGAGAAAAAGAAAGAAGCTGCAAATAGAGAAGAGAAGTGCTGCTTCATTTGGTTGATAGTGGATTATTGGGTGAGCTCCTATTGCTCCGAGGACGTACTCCAGTTACACTGACTGTGGAGGAACCTCGTTAAAACTCTTTTTGTCTTTTATATATATATATATATATATATTTTTTTTTTTTTTTTTTTTTTTGTGCATGGTGCTGTCCAGCCAGATTCCATCATTTTTTTTCTTTTATATGGTGATCTGCAAGGCTGAGTTTGTGGGTGAAAACCTAGGGCGAGTCCGAGAGAAGACGGAGGAGATCTTTGGGTGTGAGTTGACAAACTTTGATTTTGTCAATCACATTCAAAGGCAGCAGCAGAGGCAAGCAGACGGATGAGATCTTTGGGTGTGAGTTGCCAAACTTTGATTTTGTCAATCACATTCAAAGATCAGCAGCAGAAGCAAGCAGATGTGAGTTGACAAACTTCGTTTTTGTTAATCACATTCACAGGCAGCAGCAGAGGCAAGCAGATGTGAGTTGACAAACTTTGTTTTTGTTAATCACATTCACAGGCAGCAGCCATGGCGGAAGTGCAGAAGCAGCCAGAGCTTGAAGCAGAGCGTAAGGCGTCGAGTTTGAAGACCGGCTAGTCGTTTGACAGCGGTCAATGAAGCTCTTCGTTGATTTTGATCATGGTGGCCAGGGTGACGAGCTCGAGATAGTGCAAGGCGTCAAGCCTGAAGTGGAGGAATTGCAACAGCGCTAGGTGATGAGTAGAGGGTCGGTGGTAATGGCTTTCTGGGAGGGCTGAAAGTTACCGTACCAGATGAGGTTGATGGTAATTTCACCGGAGAGGAGAGGGTAGTGGTCGCGGAGCAGCGAATTCAGGGCGGCGACGGCGTCTTCGAATTTCTGCTTCCTTGAAGGTGGTCTGAATCAGACAGTCCCTGATCAATTGGGTAGAAGGCACATCGAAGGTTCTGTGGAGAATGAATTCGGTGGTGAGGGTTCTTGCGATGGCTTTAAGGGCCGGGCCTGAGCCTGGATTTGGGCTGCTTCTTTTTGTGGACTTCAACTTCTGTTTTTTTTTTTTTTTTTTTTTTTTTATAAGTTGGCATGGGTTTTAAGTGTGGGCAAACCCACTTTAACATGTGTATATATACATATACATATATATATATATATATTTTTTTTTGAATAGAGAATATATATATATATATTTTTCCTAATACATAGTAACATATGTACTTTTTTTTTCTTTTCTTTTGTAATAAAATTGACTTTCTTTAATGAAACATTTATTTATTTATTTTGATGTGACTGTACTTGAAGTTTTGAAGTTTCAAGCTGCCTACGTACTCTTCCAAAGAAGAGATCAAGTCATGACGTAGTTCAAATGAGTGATAGTTTTGATGATGATTTTGCCGTACACAGTTTATGCTCTTGCGGGCCAGGAGCGTGGTGCGTTTGCAGTTTCAGCTCGTGCAGGCAAGGAGCGTTTGTTGTCGCCTTTTATGCTCGTGCGGACAAGGAGCTTTGGTTGTCGCCTTTTAGGCTCGTGCGAACGAGGAGCGTTTGGTGTCTTTTGCAGTTTCAACTCGTGCAGACAAGGAGCTTTTGAATTTGTCAAACGATCTTAGAGAGGCATTCCTTGCAATCTTTATAGCAAGGAGTCTCGACTGAGTGATTGAAGAAGTCTTTGGGGAAGAAATCGCGCATCGTGATGGCAACGGACGATCTTTGTGTCATAACTTCATCATCCTCAACACTTTCATGTAGCTTTGAAGGTTGACGGTAGCTGCTTTGCCCCCTTTCCGATTGGTAAACTTGTGGAGGAGACCTATGTTTCTTGTGCATTTTCTTTGGAATGACATAAGTCCATCCTTCAACTTCACTTGACTTGACTGACATGGTTTTGGAGCATGCCCCCAGCGGTTGAGGTGAAGATTTTGAGTTCAAAGAGCCAGAAGTGACGGAGGTATAGTTTGATTTCACCACATCATTAAGATCTAGCTCGATGATCCCTTTCTGAGCCAACTTCATGATGAGATCTTTTAGCACAAAGCACTTTTCCGTCGGATGACCAATGAAGCGGTGGAATTTACAGTACCTTGGACTGTCAGTACGGTTCATCTCTTCCGGCCGTTTACACTCAGGTAGGTTGATCACCTTTTTTTCCAGCAAGTCATCTAACATGGCAACCACGTCAGAGTCGGGGAATGGATAAATCTTCTCCTCAAGCTCCTTCAAAGTGTGTCTACGTATCTCTTGATCACGAAAAGCTTCGGTTTGAATCGCCTTGCCTCGTGTATGGGTTTTGACTGGAGTTGTGTTGACCGTCATTGCTTCCTTGGTGGGTTTCCACGCAGCCTTATCCACCTTGGGCCCCAAAACTTTGTCATTCTTGTAGTCGGCGATCTGTTCTTTCTTCCCATGACGGGTGATGCTTAACTCCATATCATGGGCGCGGGTGGCTAACTCCTCAAATGTTCGTGGTTTGATGCCTTGAAGGATGTAGTGTAGTCCCCACTGCATGCCTTGAACGCACATCTCGATGGCGGAGGTTTCAGAAAGCCGATCTTTGCAATCCAGGCTTAATGAACGCCATCTATTTATGTAGTTGATGACAGGTTCATCTCTCCACTGTTTCGTACTGGTCAGCTCTAGCATGCTTACAGTACGACGAGTGCTGTAGAAACGGTTGAGGAATTCCCTTTCTAGCTGGTCCCAACTGTTGATAGACTCGGGTTCGAGGTCGGTGTACCAGTCAAAAGCGTTACTTTTCAGCGAACGCACGAACTGTTTGACGAGGTAGTCCCCCTCTGTCCCAGCATTGTTGCAAGTTTCAATGAAATGGGCGACATGTTGCTTCGGGTTGCCTTTTCCATCGAACTGCATGAATTTTGGGGGCTGATAACCCCTCGGCATCTTCAAAGCATCAATCCTCTTGGAGTAAGGCTTTGAGTACAGTACGGAGTCGTGCGAGCTTCCTTCGTACTGTGTCTTGATAGTGCTTGCAATCATCTCCTGTAGCTGCTGGATAGAGAGAGATCCCATGGATGTCATTGCTTGGTCTGGCTTCGGCTTCTCTTCAGCTTTCTCCACTGGTGGCTCCTCTTCTTCGTCACCTTCTTTCTTTAATAGGCTAATATTTGGGTCGACTTTTACGTCGGGCAGTGCATCTAGTTGGTTGACAAGTGCGGCAATCTGCAAGTCCTTCTCTTCCACAGTCTGTGTGAGCTTTGCGATTGCTTCATTCATCTGAGCTAGCTGTTCTTCAACAGAGGTGACGCCGATGGTCATGACTTGTGCAACCAATAGGCATGACTTTCCTTCAGACATCCAGGGTGCTGATGAAGAAACCCATTGGCCATTTTGGGATGTCATCTTATGCGCCTTAGCAGCATGCTTTGGTGCCCCCAGCAAGGTTAGGTTGATGATAGACTCGCGCCTTTGATGTTCCCTTTGCTCGCTTAGCGGTACCAATTTTGAAGCGGCATGTTGATGAGTGGTTGTGGTGCCAATGGATGCTCCATTCGTGGCGGAAGTGCTTATGCTTCTTCCCTTGGTGGTTGCAAGAACGGCTTGTCCCTTGCTTGATGCCATTGGTTTTGGAGGTGTGCTTTGGTTGTTGTCAACTCCGTAACCATGCTCCTTCAACTTCTTTTGAGTTTTGGTGAGGTCGCGATCTTTGTCGTTGACGGTGTTTGAAACCTTCTTTCCAAGATTTGAAGAGGAAGCAAAGTCATGCCTAGCCTTTGACATGAGTTCGTAGGCATTTGGGTTGAAGCCTTCTTCGGTCCTCTTAGTTGGAAGAGAGCTTGGTTTCACCATGACACCATGTTGCGCCTCCAGACAGTTGATGAATCCGGCGGTTTGCAAGTTTTTCTCCTCTGCAATCTTTATCAGCCTTGCAATTGTTTCCTTCATCTGAACCAGCTGTTTTTTAATGGAGGTAGTGCCGATAGTCATGACTTGTTCTTTGTTTGAAGCCATGGACGGAGATAGAGATGAGAGGTAGAGATTGTCCCACTGGGCGTGCCAAATTTGTAAACACGGAAAATTCCTGAAACAAGAAACAAGAATACGTGCACAAAATATATTTTATGTTTAATGATTTTGGGGTTACAATCTCTTTGTAATTTGATCCTCTGATTCTATCTTCGTAGGGTGTAGGTTTGTGGATGAGCTGTTGATCCAAAGGGCCGTCGGGGCTTGATCTAGGGATGAACAGTTGATGAACGGATCTTCGAGGGCTTTTGAGCTTGATCTTGAAGACTGGGTGTATGGATTTCTTCAAGGGGCCGTCGGGGCTTGATCTTGAGGGTTGATGGATGAGCGGATCTTCAAGGGCTTTTGGGCCTAATCTTGAAGACTGAGTGTATGGATTTCTTCAAGAGGCCGTCGGGGCTTGATCTTGAGGGTTGATGGATGAGCGGATCTTCAAGGGCTTTTGGGCCTAATCTTGAAGACTGATTGGATGTGTGGATTTGTTGAGGTTGTTGATCCAAAGGGCCGTTGGGGCTTGATCTTAGGACGAACGGATGATGAACACTTTCTTCAAGGGGCCGTCGAGGCTTGATCTTGAGTCGGTGGAAGTTCTTCAAGGGCCGTCGGGGCTTGACCTTGAAGGAGAATTTGACGAAGAACGAAGAGTGTTTTCTTGATCCTTCGGGATTTGCTTGAGAGCTTTAGAGTTTCAAGGCTTCAAGGTTTTGGTGTGATGTAAATTCCCTTCTTTCTTTCTTCTTCTTCCTTTCCCTCCTCCCAAAATGAATGCCTTGGCTTCCTATTTATAGAATTCCAAAACTTGATTTTTGGATTTAAATAATCAGATGAAATAAATCATTTCTGCCAGGTAATGACACGTGTCCTATTTGATGACTTTTCCAATTTATTTCGATTTTTCGTTGAGTCACACGTTACATGTAAAATTTATGTAACACGTGAGCGTTGAAATTTTAATTATTGGTCAACATTCATTTCACCGAAATTTCGATGTCCACAAAAGTACTTCACATTCGGAAAGTGAATAAAATATAGATCTCTGTGAAAGCGGATTGTACTTACTTCCTCATATGAACTACCAAAGAAATTGGAAAATACTAAAGATTGTCTTTACATTCCAATTTTAAGGAACTTAAATCCGTCACTATAGTAGAGATGGATGAATGTTTTGTTTGACAAAACATTGTTCTTTATTAATCAATAATTAGATTATTGTAATTTAATTGGTTGTCTCTATAGTAGAGATGATGTGGTAGTTTAACTGTTTAGAATACGATGATGCTTAAAACCCAAAAGGTTGCAAGGTAGTGACTAATCCCAACTGAGTTGTGATACCTCTAAAACATAAGTTACGAGTTGGTCATAGATGGATGCTTTGGATCGTTAGATCCGGATCCAATACCTTCTTGTTAAAATTGTATAGAGGCAAAATGTTCGAATCTTTATTCTTTTGGAAAGAAGAAAGAATCACAAAGTTGTTGAGGTTAATTCACTTAGATGTTAGTGGCACTTGTCCACAACATAATACTACTCATGTTGTATGACATTCACCGAAGATCACTCTCGGTTGGACTATAGTTTATTTTGAATAAACACAAGTCCGAATACTTTGCAAAAGTTTCAAAGAATTCAAGAAATGTAAGTAGATGAGTAAGACGTCTAAAGTATTTACCTCCTTAGATTTGATCCAAGGAAAAAGTAACACTTTAGATTAATTTCCTTGAAAAAATATCAAGGAAAGTAGCATCGTAAGATAATGAATTTCTCCATTAGGAGAAGAATGAACATGAATAAGATTTAGTTCGTTGGACATTATCAATTACCCATATATATATGATATATACTTCTAAGACAACCTAGTTCCTATACCACAAGCTCCAAGGTAGTCCAGAAGGATTTATAAACCGTCTCAGTTGAATGGTTTGGACATAATATGGGTTTCCGAAACCATTATTAAGATAGTCTTGATAATATATGTCTAAAACTATAAATCACAAGACAGGTTAGTTGTAGAGATCCATCCATCATGGATCTTAGCAAGCTAGTGGGAGCTATAAGCGTCTTATGAGAAAAGATCAATTGTTTGATTTCTCATAAAGATGTAAATGAATCTTTTGTTTACTAGGTTTACAAAAGATTAGTGGGAGTTGATCATATTCCTAAATTTGAATATATACACATGATATATATTAATTTTGAAAATGAAAGGAATTCTTCATCGTTAAAGTTATGACTTTAAACATTCTATAATGATAAAATGTATATGGGAGACATAGTCTATATACATGGGATGGAAATCTATAATGATAGATTTCAAGACATAATTGGATTATATCAATCCCTAAAATAGACAAGAGATGCTAGGAAGTTTCTCATATGATGATAAACTTCAATTAGAATGACAATTCTAGTGAGACTAGGAAGTTGTTCTTCTCAAAAGGAATGTACCCTTTGACTCCCAAAGAAATAATGCGTAAATAGAATCCTTTATGCATACGCAGAAAGGTGATTTATGTATTTCATATTGTATGAAAACATTGATATAAGTTGTACCTAGAACGGTACAAGATGATATCAGTGCAAGCCCAGGATCAGAACCATGGCAACTGTCAAGTGAATCCTTAGGTATTTAAGAAATACTAAGGATGGATTCCTCAAGAATGAGGAAGAATTAGAGTAACGTAATGGAAGCGTAAATGTATTAGATTATGAATCTAATCCATCATAAATATCTCTTCATTATGAATGAAGTGATAATGAGATATCTCTTTATTATGACTAAAGAGATATTTGGGTAGAAACGTTAAAAGTAAATGACTTTAATGTGTTCCATCATGTATGCAAAATATATTGCCATATAGAAGCTTACAACATTGTTGTTTGGATGGGAAAGTTCATTCATGAACTCTCCATTCGGTTCCAACCAGAAAGTGTATGACACTAATGGGGCAATAGCTCAAGCCAGGGAATCAATGTCTCATCAAGATCCGAACTCATATGAGAGACTGAACCACAAGATTGAGAATCATGTATAATGGTGACGTCGTTATTCTCAAGGTTGCTTCTATGGATAACATATAGATATCCATTGTCTAGGCCTACTACTCAGCCATTTATGAAATGACTACAGAAGAGGTATCATCACTAATGACTAAGCTGATTGGCTCTAGTGCAAGTGGGAGAGTGTTGGAAATGTGCCCTAAAACCAATCATATGATGATACTTTATGGACATTTCACATGTTAAACTAATCTAGTTTAATATTAAGGGCAAACATTATTGTTTGAGCCGACTCATATAAATGTTTTATGCTTAAACGATAAGTCCAAGGAATATGTGATTGGAAGAATGCGATCTAAAGAAGTTAGATTCATGAGACCATTCTTTCATTGACACATCCTAAACGTTCCTGATCATAGGATTGTCAATTGGGCATTGACAGTCCGTTAAGATCAGTACGTGCTATGTCTTCTCTCAGGGAGAGTGACTAGTCTCGAGTCATTGGTGTGTGTGACATCAAGACAAGTACGTAGGTGCTCAATAGAGAATGAGTTCACTGAACACGATCAACGAAGAGTTCTCATATTCATGTCACATGAGAACTCATGGTTGGGATAATGCAAATTAGTCTTTTGACCTGAGGCATCACAGTTGTCTTGTCGTTAGGTCCTTAATCTTTGATTATGTCAAAGTCACTCCATCATGAGGGTGTCCATGGCATCGTTGGGGTTAAGCCACTTAGCCATGGAGGCAAGTGAATGCGCAACAAGGGATCTCTAACCTTCAAACTGTTTGAGGGAGAATACTCTATGATATGATTTTGAATTTTTGGCCAAAGTATGAATGAGATTTAGGAATGTGTTCCAAATCACGTTCAAGGTAATCATATAAGCACAAGACTCACATTGGATAGTAGACATAAATAAACTATCAAACCAAACAATGTGGTCGAGAGTATTGTATTAGAGAAAGACCGTATTGCATTTGTAATCCTAAAACTGAATAGGTTCTCCACCTCTTCTGATTAGCTTGGGTAACCATGACATGCTGCTAGGTGTCAACCATGGGTTGTGGAAGCCCTAAAAGTGTATTATCACTAACGGGAGAATTGAAAGTAAGTTTCAATTCACAATCGATTTGAAAGAGTTTGAATCGCCCACTGCCTCGCTAAAAGGAACCTAATGGATCGTACACCGTGTAAGGTAGAGATTGAAGATTCAACGGAGATGAGTAAGAATAATTAAATGGTTTAATTATTTATGGCAAGGATTAATTAATATGATTATTAATCAAACGAATAAGTTCGTTAAAAGACCTCGGGATAGTTTTGGACCTTAAGGCCCAATGGGCTTCGAACGTCAAGTCCATTGACTTAAGTTGTATGACAACTTAATGAATAATGATTCACAAAGGCCCAAATAGCCCAATAAATCCCTAAGGCCGGCCATGTTAGAGAAGGAGTGGTTTTGGACTTATTTACAAGTTTGCCACTCAAATGAATTAAGGAATAAGTATGACTTAATAGCCAAAATTCATTAAGGGTTATTTTTGGGGGAAAGGATGAGAACACAAGCTCTCTTTTCTCTCTAAAATTCCGGCCATCCTTGAGGAAAACATCTAGCAATCTTACTCCCTCAAGGTCACTCATTTCTTCTTCAATCTTACCTTGGTGTGGAGACTTAGAGGTTCTCAATTTTGGGAATTTGGAGAAACCTTTTCATCCATCCAAATCCATGGATCTAAGATGCAAGGAATGAAGGCCCTCTCTTTGGGTGATTAGCCTTTGCTTATGCAAAGAGGAATCTACAAAGGTATTGATTTCTCAACTCACTTTGTTTTGAGTTGAGTCTTGGTTCACCTATCTACTAGGTTTTGAATTTCATGGGTAAATGTTTTGTTTTAAGTGCATACAAGCATGATTCCGCCTTTAATTGTTAATTGCATGCTATTGATGTTGCTTAAATGAACATGTTTTTCACAAATCTTCCTTCACACACTTCATCATTGCAGCCACCATCCACCCTAGTTGTCAATCACATACTTTCCCATTATATAATTCATCCACATTCATTCTTCCATACACATTTCAGTCACAAACACCAACCATTCCCTTGTGCCGTGCTCTCTCCCTAATAATCCAAACACCACACCAGAAATCATCCCATTGCCGTGGCCTCCTCCTTCCATTTTCACCACTCCCCAAACCATTCACACCATCAAACTATCCTTAGACCTTGTGCTACAACGAAGAGGAAGATAAGAGGGCCTAAACGTTCATACAATTCAAGTTTGAGTTGTTGGAATGTTTAGGTGTTTCTTTGATTTCAATGTTTAATTTCAATACTCTTTGTTTTGTACGAATGAGGAATGGAAGAGAAGAGGGCCTAAACGTTCATACAATTCAAGTTTGAGTTGTTGGAATGTTTAGGTGTTTCTTTGATTCTCTTTGTTTTGTATCATGAGGAACTAAACCCCCCCTTGGCTAGGGGGGATTCGTAATATATGTTTATGCTTGCAATATGATTTGATTACTTCTAATTGCGTTTCATAAGTTGTGGATTCAATTTGTTTAACTGTTTGATTGATAACTTATTTATGTATGTTTATTGAGAGTGTACGCTTAATTTTCATGCATGAATATGACGCTAGAATATAAGTGAGTTTCACCTAATAGTTATGAACTTATATTCACAAGTAGTGGAGGTTGCTTATAAACAATCGCGTTAAACGAATTCTTGGCATAAGTTTCATGCAATCATAGTAACGAATGCCTCGTCAACACTTATAATTTTCATAGAGCGTAATGATTCTTGCTTGTATCTCTATTATGCAATCATGTAGGGGACTTGTGGGGAATGTTTTGGGTTGTCGTATGCAATCATCCAATTCAATTACGTTAGGAAGATTTGAAGGTTAATTAGTGCATCACGGTTAACTTGGGGTGTTGAGAATTCATGGTTTATTGAAATGCAATTGGAAATCGTTTTATTATGCAAGTGTAACATGTATGGAGATGAACCCTTTAGCTAATCCATCCATCATCTTGTTTTCAAGGAATTTATTTTACAATCTGCCTAGTTTGTTACTTTGTTTTGTTATTTCAATTTTCGTCAAAACAAAACCCCCCCCCTTTACTTTCTTGTTCTATAGTGTTTAGAATCTGTTTAATTTGTGTTTTAAAGTGTTTTGAATCAACCTATAATCTTAAATTCGTCCAAATTTGTGTTTAAGGTCAGAAACTGCCTAGTTAGTGTTTTTAGGCAGTTTTGAGTCTTTTGAACCTGTTTTGAGTCCTTTGAGTCTTTGTATTGTCCAAATTAGTTAGAAAGTGTCTTAGTTTGTGTTTATAAGTGTTTTGATTCAATTTGTTGCACAAATTCGTCGAAATTCACCAAGGTGCTCAAAACTGCCCAGAAAGTGTTTCTAAGGCAGTTTTGAGTGTTTTGGGTGATGTTTGAGTCTTTTGGTTTGTTTTAGTGTTTTAAGTGTTTAGTTTTGCATTCTTTGAGTTTAGTTTAGTGTTTTAAACTTTATTTTACGTTTTTAAGTCAGTTTCCAAGAGATTTGCAATCCCTCCTAATCCCCGGTTAAGAACGATCCCTACTTACGTACTTACTACAATTGATAAAAAGAGGGTTTAATTTGTGCGCGTATAATTCTCGCATCAAATTTTGGCGCCGTTGCCGGGGATTAGCAACTTTGCTAATCTCTTGGATTGTTTTATTTTCTTTTGTTTTTATTTTATTCCAGATTCTTAATCTTGTTTTGTTTCTTGTTTTAGGTACTAGTTTATGACTCGGAGTTCTCATCCGATTCGTGAACATATCTCGAGCTTTAACGTCGATTTCGAGCGAGAATTGAGACGAAAGAGAAAGAACTCAGAACCTAGCGAATCAAGTGAAAGCTCCGAGTCCGTTTCTGAATCTGAAGAAGAACCCAAGATAACAGTGGGTGAAGCAGACATGGCAGCAGACAACCGAACAATCAAGGAGCTTTCCGCTTCGGGATTGGCCAATGCCGCACCATTATGCATTCAATACCCCGCAGCTGCCCAAGGCAAGATCGATGAATTCGAGTTGAAGTCAAGCTTGTTGCACCACATTCCGAAATACCATGGGCTTTCCATGGAAGATCCCAACAAGCATCTCAAGGAGTTCGAGGTTGTTTGCTCGAGCATGACACCCATAAATGTCGACGGGAAAATTCTGATGATGAAGGCTTTTCCATTCTCACTTTTGGAAAAAGCGAAGGATTGGCTTTTCGAATTAACACCCGGAACGGTTACATCTTGGGATAGTATGAAAAGAGCTTTCATGGAGAAGTTTTTCCCAACTTCAAGAATCATTCTCTTGAGGAAACGGATTAGTGGCATCCAACAAAATCAAGGTGAGTCGTTTCCTTCTTATTACGAACGTTTTAACTCACTTGTTGCTTCTTGTCCACAACATCAAATGAAGGAGGAGCTACTCATTCAGTACTTCTACGAATGACTCCTTCCCATGGAACGCCAAATGCTTGATGCCTCGGCGGGAGGTGCATTGGTGGATAAAACTTCGGGGGCTGCAAAAGTTCTAATTGCCAACCGAGCACATAATGCACAACAATATGAAGGTGTTGGACAAAGAGACCCCCCACGGCAACACCAAGTCAATGAGGTAAGTGCCATAACCGAACTTCAAATTCAAATGGCTAACCTTACTACGTTGATTTCTCAGGTGGTGGAAGGTCCAAAAGTCAAAACCGTAGCTTCCTGTGGCGTATGCTCCATGCAAGGACACCCTACGGACACGTGCCCACAATTGATCGAGAATGGAGGGTGGGAAACACTCAATGCTGTGGGATATGGCAACCAATACCAATCACGTGGGGATCCGTTTTCTAATACTTACAATCCCGGTTGGCGTGATCATCCGAATTTCAAATGGCGAGACCCCCAACAAGGTCAACAACCCCAAGGAGGATTTAGGCAGCAACCACCGGGCTTTTATACAAAGCCATTCGTCCCTAATCAAAACCAAGTGCAATCCGCCCCAACAACCTCAGGTATGTCTTTGGACAATGATTAAGTTGTTAAGTTACTTACTACTTTGACGCAGGAAGTACAAACTCAAAATAAGGAGAGACTGGTCCAAGACAAACGGGTGGACAATTTGGAGAAGCAAATGGGTCAAATTGCCGAATTTATGGGGCAAATTAGAGAACAAGGCAGATTGCCCAGTTCAACCGATATGAACCCAAAGGGAGGATTTGAAACCGCTAAGGCCATCATGTTGAGAAGTGGTAAACAGGTTGGAACGGACTCAAATACATCCAAATCAAGTCATGACGAGGAGGACCAAACCTTGCCGAATTCATCTAGTCCTCCTAAACCGTCCCAAACCACCAAGGTAAGTCCCAATTCGACTTTTTCGAGTTCTATTCCACTAAATGTGCCCTTTCCTGGCAGGTTTAGGCAATCAAAGAAGGAAGAAGCCGAGAAGGACATTCTAGAGACCTTTCGGAAAGTTCAAGTCAATATCCCGCTCCTTGATGCGATTAAGCAAGTCCCGAGGTATGCTAAGTTTTTAAAAGAACTTTGTACAACAAGGAGAAGGATTTCGAACAAAGAGGTGGTTCAAGTAAGTGAAAATGTCTCTGCTGTGTTACAAAGGAAATTACCCCCTAAATGCAAAGATCCGGGTAGTTTTACAATTCCGTGCGTTATTGGGATTACTAAGTTTGAACAATGCATGTTAGACTTAGGGGCTTCGATTAATGTTATGCCATACTCTATTTATGCATCTATGAACTTAGGTGATCTTAAAAATGATGGTGTGATAATTCAATTAGCCGATCGTTCTAATGCATATCCAAAGGGTGTTTTGGAAGATGTTTTGGTGCAGGTTGGTAACTTGATTTTTCCAGCGGATTTCTACGTGCTTGACATGGAGGATTCACCCCATTCCACCCCATTGCCAATTCTATTAGGGAGGCCTTTCATGAAAACAGCCCGCACTAAGATAGATGTGTTTAAAGGAACTTTAACGATGGAATTTGATGGGGAAGTCATTGACTTCAATCTATCTGAAAGCATTAAATTTCCTAAGGACGATCATTCTTGCTTTTCTATTGATATAATTGATGATTTGGCGCAGGATTTTCTCGATTCTTTGGAGAGGGATACACTTGAAACAACAATTGCACAAGGAATTGGGCAAAAATCTGGTTTTGCCGTGCCTAGAAGTGTGGAGGAGGCCGAGATAGTGGCTGCCCTTGAGTCACTACCTCAACACCATGGTAAGCCTTCTAACCCAATTTCAATTTCAGTTTCCACTAATAAGTTGTTACCCTCAGTGATTCAGGCACCCGTACTTGAGCTTAAACCAGTGCCCGATCATTTAAAGTACGTCTTTCTGGGAGACAACGAGACATTGCCCGTCATTGTCTCCTCATCACTCACGGCCATAGAGGAGGAGAAGTTGATCCGAGTGTTGAAAAAGCACAAGACGGCCATTGGGTGGACTTTGGCCGATATTAGGGGAATTAGCCTGACTACGTGCATGCATCGCATACTTCTAGAGGAGGGGGCTAAACCAACTCGAGAGGCTCAGCGCCGTCTCATTCCACCTGATTGGACGTTGCCCTTCGAGCTCATGTGTGATGCATCCGATTATGCAATAGGGGCTGTTTTGGGTCAAAGGAAGAATAAGCAATCCCACGCCATCTACTATGCTTCTAGGACCTTGAATGATGCTCAACTAAACTATTCTACCACGGAAAAAGAACTTCTTGCCGTTGTGTTTGCTTTAGATAAGTTTCGTTCATATTTACTTGGCACTAAAGTGATTGTATTTTCTGACCATGCAGCTCTTAGGTACTTATTCACTAAAAAGGAGGCTAAACCACGGCTAATTAGATGGATGCTTCTTCTCCAAGAGTTTGATATTGAAATTCGAGACAAGAAAGGGAGTGAGAACGTGGTGGCTGACCACCTAAGTCGAATGGTGCGTGAAGAAGAAGACCTTCCCATTTTAGAAACGTTTCTGGATGAACAACTTCTGTCCGTTGAGGTAAGTAACCCTTGGTATGCTGATTTAGTTAATTTTTTGGTGTCTAAGCAAGTTCCTAACACCTTAAGCAAGGCTCAACGTGATAAATTAAAAAAGGATGCACGTTTTTATGTTTGGGATGACCCTTATTTGTGGAAAATATGCCCGAACCATGATCATGCATATTAAATTATTAATTAATAATTATTATAGTTTTTATAAAATTTAATATATATATATATAATTAGTATAGATAGACTTTATTTTGGGAGTATAATTATTATAGTATATATAATTATTATAATTATTATAAATTTTATAGTTAATTTAATATATATATATATATATATTTATTATAATTTTTAGGGGTATAAAATTGTAAAATTAATGTATATAATTATTACAGTATTTTTTTAGGGTTATAAAATTATAAAAATAATATTCTGCTTATCGTGTATCGTGTTTACCCACGTGTATACCCGACCCAACCCGTTATCTTAACAGGTGCTTATCGGGTTACCCGATAAGACCCGATTCGTTATCGTGTCGACCCAAACACCTGTTAATTTCGTGTCGTGTCGTGTCGGGTTATCGGGTCGTGTCAAAAATTGCCAGGCTTACCCAAATGTGACCATAGTTTTACTCTTCCACTTTCTCCTCCCACTTCCTACTTTTTACATTTTTTATTTTATTTTTCATTCAATTAAAACTATTTAATTCCAATTTTTGTTATACACATATAGTATGCAAGTTTTATCACGAAAGGAATGTACACCACATATCTAAACGCATTTTATCTATAGCCAATTTTTATTAATACTTATTTGACATGGAACCGATTATTGCATGTTATTGTTAGTTCAAGGTAATAGGTAAAGATGGATATATCGATGGATATCGATGGATATATCGATATTGATATTAATATCGATTGTTTTAGACGGAAATTGTGAAAATTTGAAATGAAGTTTTAAGGAATGTCAAACACTGTTTTAGAAAAAATTACAAGAATTTCTCTTATATTTAACCGATATGTGAGAAATGTCGACGAAATCTGTCGATTTTAACTTAAATTCAAGAGTTTCTCCTATATAGGGTGAAGGTTAGACTTCACTCTCATTTCTATTTCTTTCTCTAATTTTACGAATATTTTCACAAAAATATAGATCGTATTGAAGAAATTTGAAACGTTGATTCAAGGATCCTGCAAGGCCATTAAGTCATCTATGAACGCCCCCACTCGAATTTATGTCCAAATGACTTGCACTTAATTTCAAGATAACAAAATTATCAAAATCACGTATTGATGAATTTATGGAAATTTCTTCTTTGTTGAAAATGCTGATGGGCAGTGAATGCCCATAATGTTTTGGTGGAGTTTTTCAATGCCCTCACAGATTGGTTTTTAACATTGGCATTGTTTATGACTACACACACACATTGTCAATTCCCATAACAAATTGAAAACTGACTTTGGGAATGCAGGATATCATATTGTCAAAAAGTGTGTTGTAAATTTCAAATGTAGTAATACGAGTTGCTATATAAATAGAGCACTCGACTGCAATCAAAAGAGACAGAAAAACATACAGAGAAATATACAGACAAAAAGAAAGAAAGATCAATAGCATCATCTATTTCTCCGTCTTTATTTGTTATCCTCTTGTGCTATAGTTTTAGTGTGACATTTTACATTTGCCTCGCACCTATCATTAAAAGGTTATCTCTCTAACTTTGACATATTTATAACATGTTATCAGCACGAGTCTTTAAAATATAATCCTTCTCTCATTTCTCTTCGCCGAACGAAAGAAAAAAAAATGTTTCCCCTAAGGCTTTTACTGTTCATCTTCTTCCTCTGCCTCAACTGCGCGGTATACCCTCGCGACGAACTGTTTGCTCCATGCCTGCTCCTAGTTCTCAACCTAACGGTTACATACATCTTTGATTTCTTGTTTGTTTTGGATATTGATTACTAACCCAGTATTTATGTTAATTTTACTGCAATCCAAGATGGTGTGGTATAATCGCCCATCTTGAACTGCAAATTTATTCTTACTGCGATCCAAGACGGTGTGGTATCATTGCCTATCTTGGACTGCAGATTTAATTTTACTGCAAATTTTAGGTGGAGCGGTATAATCGCCCACCCTACCCTGCATATTTCAATTTGCCTGCTATTTAATTTCATTGCAATTTCAGGTGGTGCAGCATAATCGCCCACCCTGCTCTGTGTATTTAAATTTTCCTGCTACTTGAGTGGTGCGGAATAATCTCCCATTCTATGTTACATTATTTCAATGAGAATGGTGCGGTACAATCGCCCTCCTCATTTACCCTGAAAATCTCGAGCCAGAAGTTTCGAGTGCTTATCATTTTGGCCTGAAGATCAAAATGAAAAATTTGTAAGAACTAGAAGTTCTAACACTATATTCCTCCAGGAATACATATTATTGCAAGTTCTTACACATCTCATTTTCTTTCAGAAAAGAAAATGGCGAACTTGGCAAAGCTTGAATTTGCTGCCCTGGATATTACCGAGAAGAATTACCTTACCTGGGTACTGGATACCAAGATCCATCTGGAAGCAGGGAATCTTGGAGATACCATCAGGGAAAAGAGTAGCTCATCCTCTCAAGATCGGGTGAAGGCCATGATTTTCATTCGTCGCCATCTTAATGAGGCGCTAAAGAGCGAGTACTTAACGGTTGAAGATTTATTAGCTCTCTAGAATGCCTTGAGAAACAGATACAATTACCAGACAACGGTGATTCTTCCAAGGGCCGGCTATGAGTGGACTCATCTGAGGATCTAGGACTTCAAGTCAGTGGCAGAGTACAATTCTGCGTTGTTTAGAATTACCTCTCAAATGAAGCTCTGTGGGGATACTATCACTGAGGAACATATGCTGGAAAAGACTTTCAGCACATTTCATGCCTCTAACGTGCTCCTGCAGCAGTAGTATAAAGCGCAAGGCTACACTGAGTACAACTAGCTGATATTTGTGCTCTTAGTAGCTGAATAGAACAATGAGCTCCTGATGAAAAACCATCATTCCCAACCTACTGGATCTGCACCATTCCCAGAAGTGAATGCTGCTTCCCTTGAAGTGAACGCCACATCCTCTGGTGGTGATAATCATAAACGAGGACGTGGCCACAAGCGAGGTCGGTGGAATAGGAAAGGCAAGAACCATGGAGTTCAGTTTCACAACCAGGTTCCTAGGCATAATTCAGGCCCGAACTTTAAAAATGTGAATCGCCACAGAGGCAAAGCTCATATGAACAATGCTCCCAAGAACTCTGAAGGAGCCTGCCATAGGTGTGGTGGCAATGGGCATTGGGCGCGTACTTATCGTACCCCAAAACATCTAGTGGATCTGTATCAAGCCTCCCTTAAGGAGAAGGGTGTCAAGACCAATTTTCTCGACCAGGCTAGACCAATGGATATACCTGATCCAGTGTTTGACTTATCAGGGCAGTTGCACACAACCCACCTAGATGGTTCAGAATTTATTGTGGAAAGGGGGAATGAAGTATACTGGTCCGACTAAATCATTTATGTTTAATGTACTTTTATTATGCTGAAAACTAGCATTTCAATTCAATAAAAGTGGCATTTCCTATTATAAATTGTTTGTTAACTGTGATTCCATTTACTCAGAAAGCATGGATAAAAACTGTGGTTATTCTCAGAACATGAGAAATGGCGAAGATATTTGTCTTGCAGACAGCGCAACCACACATACAGTACTTCGTGATCGAAAGTATTTCTCAAGCTTAATACTTACAAGAGTAGAGGTAACAACAATATCAGGACCTTCAGCTGTAATTGAAGGTTCAGGAAAAGCCCAGATTATGTTACCAAATGGAACAATATTGTCCATACAGAATGCATTGTATGCTACTCGATCTACTCAAAATTTGTTGAGTTTCAAAGACATACGTTTAAATGGATACCATATTGAAACGAAAGTGCAGAAAATATGGAGTATCTATGCATTACCTCCAATGATACCCAGAAGCATATATTGGAGAACTTGCGTGGTATGTCGAGTAGATTGTATTATACATACATAAAGACAATTGAATCACATGCTGTCATGAACCAGAAGTTCATTTATTCAAAGGTTTACATGCTTTGGCATGACCGTCTGGGTCATCCAGGATCCACCATGATGCGTAGGATCATTACCAACTCTAATGGACATCCATTAGTGAGCAAACACATTGCTATCTTAAATGATAATCCTTGCAAAGCTTGATCTCAAGTGAAGTTGGTAATTAGACCATCACAACTAAAAGTTGATGCTGAATCCCCATCATTTCTGCAAAGAATTCAAGGGGACATTTGTGGGCCTATTCAACCATCTTGTGGACCATTTCGATATTTTATGGTTTTGGTTGATGCATCTACCTGATGGTCACATGTTTGTCTCTTGTCTACTCGGAATGTAGCCTTTATGAGACTTCTTGCTCAAATAATTAAGTTACAAGCACAGTTCCCAGATTATCCCATTAAGTCAATCCGACTTGATAACGCTGGTGAATTTACGTCTCAAACCTTTGATGATTACTGCATGACATTGGGCATTAATGTTGAACACCCTGTTCCTCATGTTCATACTCAAAATGATTTAGCAGAAACATTGATCAAGCTGCTTCAGTTAATAGCTCGCACTCTACTTATGAAAACCAAATTGCCAATCTCTGCATGGGGACATGCCATCTTACATGCTGCATCATTGGTTCGATTGAGACCTATAGCCAACCATCAATACTTCTCAATACAACTCGTGTTTGGATATCAGCCAAACATTTCACATTTACGAGTTTTTGGTTGTGCTGTTTATGTGCCTATTGCATCGCCGCAACGCACTAAAATGGGACCTCAGCGTAGACTGGGAATTTATGTGGGTTTTGATTCACCATCTATCATTAGATATTTGGAACCCTTAACAGGTGATATGTTTACAGCTCGTTTTGCTGATTGTCACTTTGATGAGACAATCTTCCCATAATTAGGGGAGAAAAGACCGCTCCAGAAGAACGGAAAGAGCTGACATGGGTTGTTCCCACCTTGTCTCATTTTGATCTTCGCAGCATTCAATGTGAAAATGATCGTTCATCTTCAAAGCATTGCCGATCAAATGCCAGATGCATTTAATGATACTATGAGAGTGACAAAATCACATATACCAACTGCAAATGCACCTGCAAGAATTGATGTCCCTGTTAGACAAAATAAAGTGGCAGCGAATGATTCATCTGGTGCATGCCTAAAGCGTGGTAAACCCCCAGGTTCAAAAGATTCAGCCCCTCGAAAGAGAAAGTCGAGGGTACAGCTGAATCTAAATGAAATCATTCAGGAAGAGAAAATCAATGATAAATCCATAATTCATGATTCTGGACTTCCAGAAAAAGAAAATGTCCTTGATGAGACACATGTCCCTGAAGAGATAGAAGTACATGAAAGCAAAGAAATCTCCATAAATTATGCATGTACAAATGAATTGTGGGATCGGAATGAAATAATCATCGATGATATGTTTGCATTCGCAGTAGCCACTGAAATCACCTTAAGTGATGATATTGAAGCCCACTCTGTTAATGAATGCAAACAAAGACAGGATTGGCCTAAGTGGAAAAATGCAATCCAGGCAGAATTAAATTCCTTGGAAAGGCGGAATGTTTTTGGACCAGTAGTCCAAACCCCGCCTGGTGTAAACCCCGTGGGTTACAAATGGGTATTCACAAGGAAATGCAATGAGAAAAATGAGATTGCAAGATATAAAGCACGACTCGTTGCACAAGGCTTTTCTCAAGGACCTGGAATTGATTATGAGGAGACATACTCTCCTGTAATGGACACAATTACGTTCCGTTACTTAATAAGTTTAGTGGTTTCAGAAAAACTTGACATGCAACTTATGGATGTCATCACTGCGTATCTATATGGAGAATTAGATACTGACATATATATGAAAGTCTCAGAAGGACTTAAGTTTCCTAAAACAATTAACAAACCACGAGGTACGCTCTCGATCAAATTAAGGCGATCATTGTATGGGCTGAAACAATCTGGACAAATGTGGTATAATCGTCTTAGTGAGTATTTGATCAAAAGAAGGGTATATCAACAATGTCATTTGCCCTTGTGTGTTCATTAAGAAATCCAATTCTGGATTTGCTATAGTGGCAGTATATGTTGATGATATAAACCTAGTTGGAACTCCTGAAGAGCTCAATAAAACTGCTAAATATCTGAAAAGCGAATTTGAAACAAAAGACCTTGGAAAAACAAAATTTTGTCTCGGCCTGCAAATCGAGCATTGTGCTATGATGCGAGATTTATACGCACACAAATTAAACCCTCTTTTTGTCGATTTGTAGTATAAGTATAAGTAGGGATCGTTCTGGACCGGGGATTAGGAGGGATTGCAAATCTCTTGGAAACTGACTCAAAAACATAAAATAAAGTTTAAAACACTAAACTAGACTCAAAGAATGCAAAATTAAAGTTTAAAACACTAAGACAAACCAAAAACTCAAAATGCTTTAAAAACACAAACTAAATTGAATTCTAACTAAAATGAACATTAAAGCAAAAGGGGGATTGAGGTTTTTACGAAAATTGAAATAACGAAACAAGTTAATAAACTAGACAGAATGTAAATATGAAATTTATGGATGAATGCTAGCTAAGGGGTTCATCTCCATACATGTTACACTTGCATACAAGATTGATTCTCAGTTGGTCTTTCGATAAATTATGAAACTCAACGCCCCGGGTTAATTAGGTCCGCTTAAATTAACCGTCAAGTTCTCCTTAAGTTAATGAATTGGATGGGTTAGCGCAACGCAATTCACCACATTCTCCAAAAGTCCTTTACGTGAAAAGCACAATAAAGATACAATCAAAGATCATTAAGCATTATGAAAACTATAAGTGTTGACGAGGCATTCGTTACTATGGAATACGCATGAAACTTATGCCAAGAATTCGTTTAACGCGATTGTTTATAAGCAACCTCCACTACTTGTGAATATAAGTTCATAACGATTAGGTGAAATTCACTTATATTCTAGCGTCATATTTATGCATGAAAATTAAGCGCGCATTCTTAATAAACATTCATAAATAAGTTATCAATCAAACGGTTAAACAAATTGAATTCAAAACTTATGAAATTCCAACGAAAGGTAATCAAATCAAAATGCAAGTATAAACATTTATTTCGAATCACCCCCTAGCTAAAGGGGGGTTTATTTCCTCATAACTTTGAAATTAAAGAAACACCTAAACATTCCAACAACTCAAACTTGAATTGTATGAACGTTTAGGCACTCTTCTCTTCCATTCCTTATACGTACAAAACAAAGAGAATTAAAATGAAACATTGAAATCAAAGAATCGCCTAAACATTCCAACAACTCAAACTTGAATTGTATGAACGTTTAGGTCCTCTTCTCTTCCTCGTTGTTGTAGCATATGGTTCTAAGGATAGTTGGTTTGGGGGAATGGAAGTGTGGAATGGAGTGAGGAGTGATGGAAATGGAAAGATGGTTTTGGATTCTAAGGGGACTCACGGCAAAGAGAAGGAATGGAAGTGTTTGTGGTGTGTTGTGTATGAAATGAGATGATCCTGAATGAATGAATGCAAGGGTATTTATAGGAGTAGTGGAGGGAACATATGGCTGTTTGTTTAAGATGCAAGTGGCTAATTAATGATGGAAAATCAGTTAGGAAAACATGTGAAAACTGGAATTGCATGTGAAGGTGTTGGAATGTGCTGAAATGGTGAAGGGGATACACGGCATTGAGAAGCTTTCTTGCTCATTTTCTGAATGCAATGATGAAGAGTTTAATAATTAATGCATGTAGGTGGCTGAAATGATGAAGAATGAGTGGTGGAAATGAAAGGGAAAGCTAGAAGACATGTGAAGATGCTGGAATTGATGAAGGGGATACACGACAATGTGTTTTCAGGATGGTTCTTTGTGGTTGTGATGCATGTGATTGCATGTGTTGATTGCTAAGGTGTGTGATGATGAATGTAAGTGGAATAAAGAATGAATGAAGGCATGTGAATTAGGTGGAATGCTGGAATGATGAAGGGGATACACGGCACAAGGTTTGGAATGTGGAGAAAATGGTGCATGTGGGTGCAAAGGGAAGCCACGGCATTGAGTGAATGGGAGTGCATGTGGTTGTAATGTTTGTTGGTTAAAGATGCATGTGGATGTATTATACAATGGGAAAGTATGTGATTGAATTAAAGGATGCAAAGTGAATGAATCATGAATCATTGTGGATGAAAGGTGGAAGTGCATGTGTTGATGACTAGGTTAGTGGGTGGAAATCTGAAAATGGCATAAAGGAATGGGAGCTCACGGTTTGGCTAGTGTTTGAATGTGTAAAGTGTGTGTGAATGCATGTGAAGATGCAATAAATAATGCATGTAGGGTTAGGAAATAAAATCATAACTTAAAGGGGGATGATTAAAGGGTGTTGAAAGGTTTTGCATGGCTTTGAAGTGATTGTGGATTGGGCTAGAGTTTAAGTACATGAAATGGACCCAAATTGCTCCTCCTTGCATGGCAAGGAATGGTGTTTGTGTTAAGCCCATGGCAAGGTATTATGTGATTGGGTTAGGGCCATTGTTTTGTGTCTTCAAGTGCATACAAGGCCTTCAATTTCATCCAACACTTGGGCTCCAAGTATAAGCTATCCATCCTTAGCCCAATAGTGCTCCAAAACACTCCACAATGCATCCTTTCGTCAAACACGTCTTATTATCCTGAAAACACACAAAAGAAGCATAAAGGACTAAAATAACTAAAGAAACACAACGTAAATGCACGAGAATAAGCAAAGTAAGTCGCCTAAATAAGCTCCTATCATGCTAGTGGAATTTTGGTCCACCAATCAGCTTACTTTGAAAAAATTCTGAAGCGATTTGGTATGGATAAGGCTTATCCACTCAGCACACCAATGGTCGTTCGTTCTTTAGACATTAAGAAATATCCATTCCGTCCAAAAGAAGATGATGAGCTGGTCCTTGGTCCAGAAGTGCCATATCTGAGTGCAATAAGTGCTTTGTTGTATTTAGCACAATGTACTAGACCAGATATAACTTTTTCAATTAACTTGTTAGCAAGGTATAGGTCTGCTCCAACAATTCGCCATTGGAAGGGTATCAAAGATGTATTGCGATACCTTCATAGGACAACAAACATGGGTCTCTTCTACTCAGAGAACTCCACAAATGACCAAGTCCTTGTTGGATATGCAGATGCTGGTTTCCTCTCTGATCTGTATAAAGCCCACTCACAAACTGGATATGTGTTTAAGAATGGAGATACATCAATCTCATGGCGCTCAACCAAGCAAACATTAGTTGCTACATCTTCAAATCATTTAGAAATAATTGCCTTACATGAAGCAAGTCGTGAATGTTCTTGGTTAAGATCAATGATCCATCATATCCGGAATTCATGTGGTCTAACTTCGAAGACAGACAATCCAACTGTCATTCATGAAGATAATGCAGCCTGTGTTGCCCAAATGAAGGAAGGATTCATCAAGGGCGATACGACTAAACACATATCTCCAAAGTTTTTCAGTGCACATGAGTTTCAGAAGGTTAAAGTTATTGAAGTCAGACAAATCTGTTCTAATGAAAATCCGGTATATTTGTTCACTAAATCTCTACCAAAATGCACGTTTCAGAAGTTAGTGCAAAGTATTGGATTACGTCGACTTACCAAACAGCTAACTTTAGAGAATGCGGAATCAGGAGAAGATACTAATCAGGGGGAGCATCCATGATACATGCTTGTTGTACTCTTTTTCCTTCGACTAGGATTTTTCCCATTGGGTTTTTCCTATCAAGGTTTTAACGAGGCAACATAAGCATACTTAACACTATATCAACAATCCAGGAAAAGTTGTACTCTTTTTCCTACGCAATGGTTTTTTCCCACTGGGTTTTTCCAAGCAAGGTTTTAACGAGGCAACTGATGTTGATATGTGGGCATCCAAAGGGGAGTGTCGAAAATGCTGATGGGCAGTGATTGCCCACAGTGTCTTGGTGGAGTTTTTCAATGCCCTCACAGATTGGTTTTCAACATTGGCATTGTTTATGACTACACACATACACATTGTCAATTCCCATAACAAATTGAAAACTAACTTTGGGAATGCAGGATATCATATTGTCAAAAAGTGTGTTGTAAATTTCAAATGTAGTAATACGAGTTGCTTTATAAATAAAGCACTCGACTGCAATCAAAAGATACAGAAAAACATACAGAGAAATATACAGACAGAAAGAAAGAAAGATCAATAGCATCATTTATTCCTCCGTATTTATTTGTTATCCTCTTGTGCTATAGTTTTAGTGTGACATTTTACATATGCCTCACACCTATCATTAAAAGGTTATCTCTCTAACTTTGACATATTTATAACATTCTTGTTATTATGGTTGAGGTTTTCAACGTCGAAATGTCCAATGTGGAATTAAGCATGGAAGAAAATAAAACTAAAGTCTGTAGATTGGACCAAAAATACAAGTCTGTCAATGTCATACTTTGAATATTCCAAACCCCCGACTAACTTATTAGTCATTACTAAGGTCATCTTTAACCGAATGAGGACCAGAGGGTTCCCTTTAGCCCTATAGCCATCCAAGAAAGTATATTTTAATGAACAGTGTTAGATCATATTTTGTATCATCTCCAACCTAGGGGGTCAAGGGGCTATAGGCCAAACATAGTCTGGTGGCGAAAAACCATCTCCAACCGAGGGAGTCAAAGGGTCATAGGCCAAACATAGTTTATTATTTTAATTGAATTAATATGGTTGTAGGCGTGTAAATTTTGTTGCGTACACACTACAAAAAAAATCGTCATTTGCGACCAACTTTTTCCGAGGACCTACGAATACCCTTGAAAAAATCATTATTTCCGACCCAAAATTATGCTCCGTCGAAAATATTTTGACAAGAGGCGTATTATTTTCTACACTCAAAATGCCCTTGGAAAAGGGTTCCATCACCGTAGGAAATAGCTGTTTTTTTGGAGGGAATTTTTGGGGCCACATTTATTTACTTGTATTCGTCAGTAATAGTTTTATTTTTTTCAAGGGCATGTTTAAATTATCGAAAGTAATTGTTTGTTTCTAAGGGAAACAAGCAGTCGTTAGTAGTAATTTCTTTATTTTTTATGGTTATTAGTTGTTGTTAGAATTGATTGTGTATTTGTGAGAGGAACTACATGCCGTCAAAAATGATTATATATTTAAAATTTATTTATTTTTTATTCTATTACAAGAAGTGGGATAAATTTTACCTGGGATGCTATTCAAATCAACTTGTATACAACGAAAAGATTGTTAGGCTGACAATTTTAGAGTTAATCTAGCAAAGTTTTTTACTCTCATACTCATAAATATTTTATTCTCTTAATATCACATACCTGAGATTAAAAAATTCCAAATAAATTTTAAGATACCAAAGCACATGAAAAAATTCATAATCATTAATATACAAGTGTAAAAAACGTGAAAAAATATAATGCAAACGCTCATAATAATTAATGTGGAAGTGTGAAAAATGTAAAAAAAGTTATACAATCACTCATAATAACAAGCTTTACAACTTTCGTGAAGGGGTCAAATCCGAAATCTGATACCAGAATCCATAAACCCTAGATTTATATTTAACCGTCGATTGTCATTTACGCTCTATTCTTCACACCGGATTTTGCTTTTTAGATTTTCTTTTTTGAAAACATGATCTTTTAGCGAATGCAAACAAATGAACGGTTCAGATCGTTGATATCACGTTTCGATATTTACGGTTAACTGAAATATGTGTTGATGTTATATAGTTTCTAGAGATTTTATAAATTCAAAGCAATAGTTTCACTAACCGTAAAAATCTGAACGTGATATCAACGATTCGAACCGTTCATATTTTTTAATTCACTAGAAGAGATTATGTTTTCTGAAAAGAAAATTTGAAAAATGAAATTTTGAAAAAAGAATGGAGCGTAAACTTAAATGGCAATCGACGGCTAAAATTTAATCTACGATTTATGGGATGATAATGGTAAATTTCAGAGTTGACCTCTTCACAAAAGTTGTAGAGATTGTCATCATGAGCATTTGTATATTTTTCTTATATTTTTCACACTTCGACATTAATTGAAAAACTTTACTACAATAATAATCATAGGATTTAATCTCACTTATGTGAGATTAAATCATTACCTTTTGTTTTGGAGAGCTACCAAAATTTTGGCATGGCGCCTTTATTTTTAGCTCTCTATTTTAAAAATTTTGGCATAGCGCCCAAAAACTCAACTCATTAATTCCAAAGAGAGCGCCGATTATCTCTTTCTCGCACATTCTCTGTATTTCCTCTTCCGAAACAAAACCCTAGCCTCTATCCTCCATCCTCTAGTAGCCATACGTGATGATGATAGAAACCTTGAAATCCTCACACATGTTGTTTTTTAGTTTATATCTTATGAGGTCTGACATATATATTTTCAGGTCTCGCCTGGATTTGAGATTTGGAACTAGAAAACGAGAAGGCTAAGAGGATGGTGAAGGACGTGGCAACCTACTTCTCTATGACTTTGGGGGCTTTTGTGTTCTGGCAATCCATGGATGAAGTCCACGTCCGGATCGCTCTGCATCAGGACGAAAAGGTAAAAATCTCTTCTTTCTCATGCCTGCAGATGCAATTTCTCTTTTAGATTGGACTTATAATTTGGGTGATTAGCAATTTTCTTTTTTATGAATTCGATTGAATTTCATCACCTCAAGCGCAAAATTGAGAAGGTTCTCATCGAATGGTTCAATTATGGCGGAAAAATCCGATTTTTAGGAAATTGGCATGAAATTTGGTGGTTAGGTTACAGGGAAATGAGGAGTAGGCGATGCTGCATAATTGGGGAGAAATCAGGGGTGGGAGGAGAAAAACCAACCAAGTATACCTCTTTTATTTCGATTATTCGGTTGAAAGATTGGAATTTTTTGTTCATGTTTGCCCAGCCTCTTAGTTTCAGCTAAACTTCTGCAGGAAGCCGTTTATGTGTTTGCAATTTTAGTTGTAGCTGAAAACGGGGTTTTTTTTTTTTTTTTTTTTTTTTTACATACATCTTCGATAAGATTTTGTGTTAAAAGTGGCGACGGTAAACTCTCTATGGCTTAGACTATAATTAGAACATTTCTGCTATTGATTCTCACTTTCGGTTTGCTGGTGTTTTGATTTTTTCATAGTGAAGGTGCCTAAGGAAAGGGTCAAGGATAAGGATGAGTCAGCAGAGAATCCAAGCCTTCGTGACTTATATTCAAATATCTGCAATGTGTACGGCGGTAGACTGGTAATAGTTTCATGATTATTTAGTGATGGTGTTAATCTTTATTTCATTTATGTTATTTTTAAAGTTCTCCTTCTCTTTGCTGGTTTTCAGGTTTTACTTGTAGAATAATAAATGACAAAAAGGTTGAGGTACCTCAAAACTTTTTTTCATTTCTAGTATGCATATTTTTTAACATGCCTTTGCATTTGTTTATTACAAGTGTTCTCATTGTGATAGAATTACTCATTGTTAATAGTCTCTCTACTACTGTCTGCTTTAAATTTTATAACTTTTTTATTTAGGCAGTTACTTGTGTATTTGCCTTGAAGGATATACTTTTGCATTGGCTTAGCTCTGTTGGGGAGTTTTTCTGTACTGCTTTCACTGGGAGGAAAAATGGCTGCCATGAAATTGTGATCTAAAATTGATGCATTCCATAGACAAGGACATGAGACAAGGATAGGCCTGGCATGCAACCTATCATCTTTAATTTGACATTTGTTTTCACAGATACACACATATATATTCTTTGAATTGTTCTAATATTTGTATCATAATTAAATTTGTGGTTGTGTAGTTTTGGTGTAGTGAGATATGAGGAGTGATGAAGGAGCTACATAAACTATAGCGAGCTGCATGAAGTAGTGAGATACATGAAGCAGCTATATGAAGGAGTGATGAAAAAGCTATATGAATGAGTGATGAAGGAGCTACATACATTACATTGTATATACAAAAGGGAAGATGTTTTTATCTGCACGTCTTCAAAAGAATTCAAGTTTGCATTTTTGGAGTTTGAGGACTAGTGTTAATATGTTCAAACAGATATCTTAGGTTTGTAATGAATGTATTGGCTTTACCACATTGATCTTATATACGTTTGTTTTTATTAATGATCATACAAAATAATCTTTAAACAATGCTCAGTGGAATTTTTACCAAAAATCATATATTTCTTGCCTCAATTTCCATTGGAAATGTCTATTATTTAATTTTTTTCCGATGAAAATAATATTTGTGACACACTAGAGTAGTAGTTAAGGGTTGAAATAAAACAAACAAAAAAAATACACATATATAGTGGGAATTCTGGTCTAAATTTGCTCCAAAAATGAATTTTTGGTTAAAACTCATATTTGGCCCAAGGGTTGAAGTAAGTTGGGGTAGGTTTAGAACCTAAAATTTTAGTGGGTCTAATGAACTATATCCAATATCCAAATATTGGTACAACATGGATGAACTATATCCAATATCCAAATATTGATACAACATGTATGTACGTAGAGATTGGTTTTTATGATTAATCTACATGGCACCATATGATCGGATGGGTAAGTCCTCACTCATGTGACATCAGTACACTAACATAAACTTTGATGGAAAGACAACGGAATTATCAAATTGACTTGCAGAACTCCTTTTTAGGAACTAAAATGATAAATTTTCTACTTTAGAGACCATTTTGATTAGAAGGTCCAATTTCAGAGACCAACCGTGATATATATATTAAAAAATAAAAAAAATAAAAAAACCCACATATTTTTATGCTATAAATCACACGCCATTATAGCTCAACTTTGGTGTAATGACTCTTAGGCCATAAAATGAGTACATATTTATAATATGTGTGACATGTTATGCTATTGGAGATAGGGAGAAAGACTAAAAATGTCAACTATTGTTTAAGAAACTTAAACAAGAAATCTAAACTCATGCATAAATGAGACACAAATGTAGATTTTTGTTTCTTGCACACGCAACACTTTTTAGGAAAATACCTTAAAATGGGACAATTTCTTAATCTTGGGATAAAAATAGGACATTTCGAATATGCACACGCCAAGCACAACAATCGGACAGAAATAGGATTTTTCCTACACCTTGAAATGACCAAATTGTCCTTACATATAAACGGGTTATCTAGAAATTCCAGCATTCATTTCTCATTTTGTAGAGAGAGAAATAGAGGGGGGAGAGAGAGAGAGAGAGAGAGAGAGAGAATCTCTCTTGCCCAATTCCAATTCGAAGAACCCTAACCCACCCATCTTCTTCATCCAACCCACCTATCTTCTTCATCCAAGCTCTCTCTCTCTCTAACCCACCCATCTTCTTCATCCAAGCTCTCTCTCTCTTTCTTTCTTTATTTCTCTCTCTCCTCTCTCTATATTTCGAGTATGCGCAAGAGCTCTCTCTAACCTACCCATCTTCTTCGATTTTTACCTTTTCATTTGTAGGTTTTGTGAACTGGGTTTGCTTAATTTTGCTTTTTAATTGATGGATTTTTGGAGTTGAAGCAATTCGTTTGGTATTTCTTGGAGGTGGCCCAAATTCTTCATTTTTTATTTTTTATTTTTTATCATTTCTTTGATTTATATGTGGGTTTTCATTTCTTCTGTCTTCTCATTCCTTCTGCTCCCTTTCTCGATCCAAATTTACAAATACCAAAATAGGGTTTGGCTTTTGCTGCAATTAAATGAAAAAACGTATTAAAGGTTAGTTGCCTTTTGGAGAAGAGATTAATTTGAAGGAAAAGAGAGAAAAGGATATGGATGAAATTGTTTCGCGTACTCGTTTGCTCTCTTCGTATTACGCTCCCTCATACACGTATGTACACAACACACACATGGCATGCACATGACATGCACATATTATGCTCACAAATCTGAACTCAACCCAAAAACCCATAGCTCACAACCCTCTCTTCGAAATCAGAAAAATGACGCAATTAGATAAATGACCCTAAACTTTATATGAAGAATCGATGATTCATTAATTTGAATTTGGTATAAAGTTTGATTGGGTTCAAATATTTCAAGGATTGGGCACGAAAGAACCCAACTGAATAAAAGGAACTTGTTTCACGAACTCGTTCGCTTTTTTTGTATTTGCAAGGTCTGCCTCTGAATCAAAGAAAAAAGTAGTAAGCTACGTTAATGCGAAGAGAGTCGAGGATGTAAATACACACCATATACATTATATGCACACAACATGCACACAATATGTACAATACATGCACATGATATGCACAGAGCGGGAGAAACTTTAACAACAACGTATTGGTATAGTGGATACAATTAAAACATAATTGTTACGTATATAAGGTTACAGTGACAGTTTGAAAAGTCTTGTTACGTATGTCAACCATCACTTAACCGTGCACTTGGAAAACATGATACTCGTTGTCGTTATTTCATGGACAGGCATGACCCTTAATGTCCTCTAAGTTTTTTTTTTAAATTTTTTTTTTCACTGAGGCCAACTAAGTTGTGGTCATACTCACTAAATTCCAGGGCACAACATACGTGCATCATAACTAGTGAACATTTATGATTCTCACATTAAGATCTTGCCATGCACACCATATGCACACCACTTGCACATTACGGAAAAATTTTCACAAATTTCTACAATTGGACACTTGAACTAGAAATTGTTCCATCCTAGTTTTCTAGCACGTCAAAACTTGAAATTTATTCCACAACCTATATGCTGCCAACATGAAACACAAACCCTAATTTAACTTCTAAGTAATAATTCATCTTACAAACAACCATTTATTTCATAAATCATTGATGAAGGAACTTGGAACTAAACACCCTACCTTACTATGCTTGCCAAAGCTGCACTGGAAAAAAAAATGGAACTTTTCAGCCAAAACAGAAAATATGGTACAAAATCCAGCTCACTTTTCTCACCTCTCTCTCACATCTCTTTGTTTGAAATCAGAGATATGAGGTCAACCCAAAACCCAGCTCACTCTTCTTGCCTCTCTTTGGACTTCCATTTTTTCGAAATCAAAGCTAAAATATCTGAGCTCAACCCAGAAACCTAGAGCTCACAGAGCTCTCTCGACAACCCTCTCTTCCAAATGAGAACAGTGATGCAATGGGTTGATGATTTTTAGTATTTATATGTGCGTATTTTAGTAATTTTAGTTTTTTGCATGGTGTGCATGGCTTGTGCATAGTCAGTTTGTCTTATTTCTGTCCCAAAATTACGAAATTGTCTTATTTTAGGATATTTCCTTACTTTTTACTATATTGTTAGTCTTGATGAAGATATAAATGTCATGAAATTGAGTGGTCACTTTATCAATGACTCATGGCCAAGTAGCGGGGCAGACCTGCCTACTATATAGAATTGAGCATGGAAGAAAAAGTCAGATTGGACCAGAAAATAGGAGTCTGTCATACTTTGAATCTTCCAAACTCAACTGACCAAATGCGTGCTCTAGGAGGAGGATCTGAGGAATACTCTACAACGGGAATTTCATTACTTTGCATGTCAGATTTCGTCTTTATAGCAATTATATGGTACCGAAAATTTCGACAATTACAAGTTTCGTAATTAATAATTTTATTTTTACCATCTAAATATATCATAACTTTATATTATTTTTTGTAACAAATGAAGACAATCTAGTGTAATTTCTATTTTGTAAATAAAATAGGAATTACACTAGGCTGTACAACTAGGATGCCACATAATGTGGTACACTGAATGTGGTGTATTTAAATGGTAAGTGTAATGGTACTCTTTTGAAATTGTATGTTTTTGTCTCAAAAATATGGATTTTATTTTATTCGACAGTGTTGTTGCAGTTCTAATTTAATTATGAATCTGATTGTGTAAATCCTAAATAAAGATTATTGTATAAATCCTATAAGACCTAAAAGATCTTTCCCATTAGTATTTGTATTACTAAGAGAATAAGTTTCTCTCTCCTTCACTAATATAAATAAAAGTACAAAGCATTAGGAATATCAATAACCAAATTCCTCAAGTCTTTACTCTCTTTAATCTCTCTTTGCCAATCTCTCTCCCTTCTCTCCTATAAATTTATACAACGACGAAGTTGAGTTTAAAGTGTTTTTCTTTAAATTGTGGAGTTACTAAGCACTTGCACTTGGAAAGCCTCGCAAAATTTAGCTACAGCAAAGTTTAACATTGTTAATAAGAACAACTTTTTTGCTGAACTTTTGTTGTAGCACTCTTTTTTTTCCCCACAAAGATTATAGTAGGTAACAACTCTTATTTTGGATTTACCTTTTTCGTCCATACATTCGTTGAAAAAATAAAATTTTCTTTGGCTTTCCAACTTTACAGCTAGTATGAAGGATTCGTTTGAGACTTTATCTCGAAGAAGCACTTTTTCTTATAAATGCTTATTTAGAAGAGAGTTTTAACAAAAAGAATGTGATACTATTCGTTTTAACGAAAAATCATATTTTTACATTAAAAAGTTAAACCTGGTAATATTTACTTTATCCTTTATTTTTTTTTTATCGTTAAAACTCAAAATTTTCAAACTCTTTTCATTAGTTTTCCTTACGTAGAATTGTTTTATTATAAACATGTAAAAAGTTCTCTTACAAACAAAGATACCAATCATTCTGCCACTAGGGCTAGCGTAGTGGTGAGCATGTGGATAAGGGGTGGTGTAGCATAATATTGATAATAATAAAGATATAGACACACACACACACACACATATATATATATATATATATATATATATATATATATAATATTGATAATAATAAAGATACCAATCATTCTTCTTCGAGAGATTCGCCTAACTGCTTAATAAACCCTTCATCCTTCTGACAAGCTTGTTGATGTGGCACTTTTAACCAATACAACAGCAACACATGTCACTGTAGCTAATTTCCCGTTTCAGGTCTCTCAGTCGTTCCAGGGTGCCTAGGGTCTTCTATTGGTGCTACAAAATGAGCCCTTCTTGCCAGAAACATCTTCATATGCAAATGCGACCTACTGATGACCATCTTCCCTGCATCCTCTGCAATAACCAGAAGAAACTTTCACTATTTTAATTTTTAATTTTTAGTTTTTAGAAACTTGCTTGGTAAGTGTTTAATAAAAATTGAAAACCAAAATCAAAGCATATACTAATGAAAACACACACACAAAAAAGGCTTTCAGCTTTTTGTTTTATTTTTCATTTTTTGAAATTAAAGATAGAATAGTTATCAAACTTCTAAACATAATTTAATAAGCATGAGAGAGAGAGAGAAAGAGAGAGAGGGTAACTCTGTATTGGATCCTCTGAAACATTGGCAAAGACTAATTGTGACGATAACAATAGCAATACAAAGAAGGGAACCATTTTCATTAGTAGAGATATAAAGTTTGGCTCCTTCATTCCCCTAAGGAAAGCTATTTATACACATGTAAACGCGTTTTAGGTAGCCAAATGTTATTGCTAGGTCAAGGTTTCTGCATGCCCATAAAGTCATCCACAAAACATCCGCATAATTTCCAAATAATAAAATAAAACTGTCAATCAAGCGTTGATGGAATTATGCACAACAAAATTTCTTCTTTGTTGTATAATCGACGGTGTGTGTAGTGGAATAAATAAAATAAGACACAAAATTTACAAGGTTCCTCTACAGTCAGTGTGACTGGAATACGTCCTCGGGCAGCAGTGGTGCTTTCATTATAATTTGAATAACAGGAGTACAAAGATAACTCTATTTATTCTCTCCTCTCCTCTTCCTCTCTTTCTTTCTCTGCTCTCTCTCCATTGATAGCAGTCGAAGTGCTCTATTTATAGAGCAACTCCGTATTATTACATTTTGAATATTTACACCACACCTTTGACAAATGATCTCCACATATCTATATTCTGCCAAAGTTTTCAATATTGTGGCAATGTTTTCAATGTTGTGGCAAGGTTTTCAATACTCTGGGCATTCGTTACCCACTAGTATTTTCAACACTCCCCCTTGAATGCTCACATATCACATCAGTTGCCTCTTTAAAATCTTGATCTATTTTTGGATGCTCCCCCTTGATGAGTATCTCCCCCTGATTTCAAATTCCTTAGGTTGATCATTGATCCTGCTACTTTAGTCTCTTAGCGGTGATAGTTGCCGAATGAGGTGTTTTACTTGTTGTTAACTTTCCACAGACTTGTTCTTGAACTGGGTTGGAGGGCCTTCTGCTAGACTTACTCCAAAGGTCTGAATTTACCTATTTTATCTGGAGCTGAATTTGATTCAAGGATGGTGGACACTTGATCTTGAATCGAACTTGTGATTTCTTCAAAGGCCGTCTAGACTTGATCTTGAATGAAATTGGATCATGAGGAGCTTCATGTGACAAGTGATCTTAGGCTTTGTCGGGGATGAATTGACATGTGTTTGTTGTGGTTGTCTCCACATGCTTCAATGTATCATTTTCACTTGCCTTACTTGCTCCCCTTGCAGAAGTGGTATTTTCCTTATGCAGGTTTGGCATCTTCTCTTGTAGTATTTGTCCTCTGATACAGGAGTGGAATGCAAACCTTGCATTTGAATGGACCATCACTTCTTGGTGGCAGCGAAAGTTTGAGTGGAGGTTCCGACATGTTGCTTTCTCTGTCCTTGTCTTGGCAGGTAAGAACAAGGACAAAGAAAGGACAGGGAGATTGCATGATATGAGATACTCTTGCTCTCGTCCCTGATGATATGAGATACTCTTACTCTGGTGTGACTTGTTTGTAGAGGTATTCTCAGATAGGAAGAAAACTGAGTATTTCGAGATACTTTGTGAAAGATGCATTCTCGGAGATGAGGAAGAGTTAGATATTTTTCAGTTCTGCCTTGCCATGGAGGACAGAGGTTAACATATATATGGATTTCCCAATAGCAGGTAGTAGTGTTGTGCCTTTACTCTTGTCAGCAACTGTGGTGTAATTAGAACAGTAAGATTCACGCGTTTTCAACTTTATCAAAGATCTTTGACAAAATTGCACGTGATATCCAAGAGCTGAGATTGCGTCTGAGAAATGTTGAGAGACATCATGCAGGGAAATCTGGCTTTTGAAATTCAAAAATCGGTGTCTCTTCGATTTTTGAATAAGTGGTCCTGTTACCCCTCATTTTATAGATATATCAATTTTGTTCAGAAACACTCAGAAAATTGTTACCTGCAGAAATTTCCCTTTCTTGCACTTCTGAGATTTTATCTGACTTCCTTCATCATTTCTGAAAATGGCTTGCCCATCTAACATTTGCTTATATTTGAGTCTCAAGATTGATATAGACGAGCAGCGTCAGGATAACATATGGCGCCCGTCCTTCTCATCTTCTAATGGTCCTCTTACAGTTGGGGACTCTGTGATGAAGAATAACATAACCGCTACAGTGGTAGCCAGGAATCTTCTCACTCCAAATGACAACAAAATCCTTTCAAACCGGTCTGATGAGGCAGCCGTTCAAGACTCATTGGCTCTCAGTGTTCAATGTGCGGGCTCTGTAGCCAATATGAGCCAGCGCCTACTTGCTTGAACTCACCAAGTTGAATCATTAATGGCTGAGGTGGCAAGTCTTAAACAAGATATTAGAGGGCTTAAGCATGAGAATAGAGTGTTACACATGCTTGCAAATAATTACTCTACGAGCATGAAAAGAAAGCTCGACCAGCTACTGGAATCCGAAGGTCGGACTCAAAATGACAATCGGGGGTTCGAGTCTTTATTCCAAAGACATCCATTGTCTTAGCTGTATGGAGTTCCACCAAGTATTGAGACTCCAAATAATCAACTTCTGGTGTCTTCCCCTTCTGGGGTACTTCCGAGTACTGAGGCTTCACATGAGCAACCTTTGTGAAGGTTCCCTCCTATTTGTTTGTTTTAACTCATATGTATGTAATTTCTCAGAGATATTAATATATAAGCTTTATTTCATTCAGTGTATTGTGTTAAATACAATAAAGCATATATTTCACTAAGATGTGATACTTCTGGACCAAATATCAATTTATCTTTACCCTTGCGAAGATCAATGATCATTCTTAGTGTCTAAATCATTTGAGTATTCAACTCATGATCTTCATTCCATATGATTCTTTAATATCATAAACATCATGGATAAGATTCGTGTTGCCATATTGTTCGATTCTGCAGTTCGAGACAATATTTCTCTCAACACTTTATAATCTTTCTTGACTCTTCAAGAGTCCCAATTTAATATCAACTCTTGCAAGAGATTTTAGTATGGTGCAACAATACCATAACGAAAATACTCACTAAGGCAATTTATATCATCCATTGGTATTGAGTACATATTTTATGCTTTACCCTTTTGGGGCTTAGTTCAAGCAATTTGAATCCTTCATGGATTTTCTACACTTCATGACACATTTTCCTTTAGAATTTATACAGAGCAATTCGCTTCCATGTATATTTGAGGGATTTACTTATGGAGATATGATGTGGGCGACTCATAACCCTTCGTATATAATTCTCCATTTATACAAACTCGTTTCTAACCTTGTGTCATATCATGTGGATGGATTTCATGGTATTACAAATGCCCATATGTAACCTTCTAGGTTCAACATCTTTTGGCTATTTGTATTGTATTCAAGTATATAGGTCTATTTTTCCACGTTCTTACAAAATTGTAATGGAATTGCCTTTCTCCATTTTGGCCCATAATTTTGTTGATGGAAAAAGAACGGGACTCAATATCAACATAGCTCATTGATGAATTTAGTAGCTACTTGTAAAAACCAAAATTACCATTGGTTATCATCAATTTGTGATCCCATATTCTCATGTGCATGCGCATGCATAAAAGCTTTTCATTTCTTTTGGATATCCATTGCCTCTTCAAGGGCATTACACTATCTCTTCCAGGATAGTTATAATTTAGAGAATGCGGATCATAACCTCTTTTTGAGCGTTATAGAGCTTGGATTTTAATCTCCACGTAGGGAGTTGAGTCATTGGAACCTATACGTCTATCATGCTTCATGCATGATACATCAATATTCACATGTCCGCAGATTGACCTTTTCGGAACAAGTATCCTTGCGGCAACTGTCATGCGTCTGGCATGCGACAGTTATGCTTCGAGAATGCAATAGTTCAGTAGTGCCATATTCTTCTTCTTTCGAAGTACTAAACCTTTTGAGTCTTAGGGGTTGCCATGCTTTAGGCGTGCAACAGATAAATCATTTGCTGCCATATTATTTTGTCCAACAAGGACATTAATTCTTGTAGGCACATTTGTAGCAAGTATATGTGATTTCATCACTTTCGTTGCATCATTAAATGCATCATTCAATTATTCTCATTTCGTTTGTATATTGATTGCTTCATGAATCAAAATAAGACAAATTCTCTTCGTTCTTCTGGAACGGTTTTTTCTCATCATTCTTCTGGAATGAAGTTATTTTCTCCCCCTAACAGCGGGAAAATTGTCTTATCAAAATGACAGTCTACAAACCACACGGTAAATATACCCTCAATCAAGGGTTTCAAATGTTTAATGATAGATGATGTTCAACATCAATGCCTAATCCGCAATGATGCTTCATTTCAGTATGTTGTGGCGGTGCAATAGGCACATAGATAACACAACCAAAAACTCGTAAATGTATAATGTTTGGCTGGTTCCTAAACACGAGTTATACTGAGAAGTATTGATGGTTGTCAACAGGTCTCAACCAAATCAATAATGCATCATGTAAAATGACATGTACCCATGTAAAAACTGGTAATTTTGTTTTCATGAGCAGAGCGCGGGTAATCTATTTCATCCACTTAAAAAAATGCTTCTGCTAAACCATTTTTGAGTATAGACATAAGGAACTTCTGGTCCTTATTTAATAGTCTGTAGACTGAGACTCTTATGGCTTTTATTGCAAATAAGTTGAGGCACTACAACACTTCAAACTTAAGGTACTTATCAAGGAACTTCATGTCCTGATCTTGAGGATCAAGGGACTTCATGCCCGATCTTTTTGTTTGATGGAACTTTAGGTCCAATCATTTTTATATGATGAGGATCAAGAAACTCCAGGTTCTGATCTGATCAAGGAACTTCGGGTCCAGTATGTACTAATCGTAACAAAAATAAGTACAATAAATAAATTAAAGCAATAGGCGGTAATTCCAGCCATAATGAATAAATTGCATTTAAGTAAATATAGCTTGTGACAAGGGCTTTAATTCAGCACCATTCACATAAATCAAAACTTAAAGCAGTAGGCGGTAAAACCGTCCATGATAAATAAATTGCTTTAATGTAAATAGAACTTGTGAAAGGGTTTTAAACCAACACCAGTTCACATAAATAACAAGAAGTATCATACCTCCTTTTATTTATTATTTTTCTTTCTTTTGTCAGCACTTATTCAAACCTTATTATTGTTACTTTTCTTATTTCTGCAGCATGGTGCCATGCACCAACAGAAACCATTTATATTATGTTGACCAAATGGTGTCATGCACCATTCAAATCCTTTTATATATATTTTTCTTAGGTTGCAGTCAACATCCTTTTTTTTTCTTCTTCTTCACATGTGCCTTGCCATTCCATCAATCCCCCTTTTCTATTATTATTATTTTTTTTCCTTCTCTGTCTCTGCCAGTCTCGAAACACAAGGCCAGCTGGGTAGTTATGGAGGTTGCCCAAATTCAATTCAATCCAAAAGGCTACTAGAGACTAGGCCTGGCAATTTCTGACACGACCCGATAACCCGACATGACACGACACGAAATTAACAGGTGTTTGGGTCGACACGATAACGAATCGGGTCGTTATCGGGTAACCCGATAAGCACCTGTTAAGATAACGGGTTGGTTCGGGTATACACGTGGGTAACACGATACACGATAAGCAGAATATTATTTTTATAATTTTATAACCCTGAAAAAATACTGTAATAATTATATACATTAATTTTACAATTTTATACCCCTAAAAATTATAATAAATATATATATATATATATATATATATTAAATTAACTATAAAATTTATAATAATTATAATAATAATATATACTATAATAATTATACCCCCAAAATATTAAGTCTATCTATAATAATTATATATATATATATATTAAATTTTATAAAAACTATAATAATTATTAATTAATAATTTAATATGCATGATGCATTGCATGATTTTGCATCCATTGAAATTTGATGTGATTTCTTTCCATTCAAATTTCAATAATCAATTTCTTGCCGTTGCCAACTTGCCGCCCTTTCTGAAAAAAAAATAGAGGGAAAATGAAAATGTTAAGAAAAGTTGAAAATAAAACAAAAAAGTGAGGGAATTAGGAAAAGATGTTGGAGGGAAAAGTGAAAATGATAAGAAAAAGTTGAAAAGGAAACAAAAAAGAGAGGGAAAAATGAAAATTAATAGAAGTGGTGAGAAATTATTATTATTATTTTTTTTAAGTTATTAACTTTTTATCACACACATGACTGTCATTACATATCTCACTATTTTTATAATGACACACGTGACACGTGATATATGTACTATTCCGTGAACCAGTCAATTATAATTTATACATACAAAATAAATAGATTTAAATCTACTTAATAAATACACACACACACACACACACACGGAACTTGATTGATGGCATACGAATTCTCCAAAACTAATTTCAACGATCCCAACCATCAAACTTGTTTGTATATGCTTTGAGATCACATCAACAAAAAATCATAAAAAATAAACATTCAGAGATCAAGTAACGGGACAAAGCTTTTCAACGGTTATAAACGAAAAATCACGATTTAACGGTTATTTTAACTCCGATTTTGATGATTTTTTATTACTACACTCCTTGACCCTATATGAATACAATGAATGAATTCGATCTTCAATTTAAAATATTTACACAAGTGGATACCACAAAATCTTATGTTATACTTAATAAAAGTATAAATAAACTCTAAGTGTTAGTCAATCTATCGTTTTACGAATTCTCCAAAACTAATTTCAACAATCCAAACCATCAAAATTGTTTGTATATGCTTGGAGATCACATCAGCAAAAAATCACAAAAAAAAACATTCAGAGATCAAGTAACGGGACAAAGCTTTTCAACGGTTATAAACGAAAAATCACGATTTAACGGTTATTTTAACTCCGATTTTGATGATTTTTTATAACTACACTCCTTGACCCTATATGAATACAATGAATGAATTCGATCTTCAATTTAAAATATTTACACAAGTGGATACCACAAAATCTTATGTTATACTTAATGAAAGTATAAATAAACTCTAAGTGTTAGTCAATCTATCGTTTTACGAATTCTCCAAAACTAATTTCAACGATCCAAACCGTTAAAATTGTTTGTATATGCTTGGAGATCACATCAGCAAAAAATCACAAAAAAAAAACATTCAGAGATCAAGTAACGGGACAAAGCTTTTCAACGGTTATAAACGAAAAATCACGATTTAACGGTTATTTTAACTCCGATTTTGATGATTTTTTATAACTACACTCCTTGACCCTATATGAATACAATGAATGAATTCGATCTTCAATTTAAAATATTTACACAAGTGGATACCACAAAATCTTATGTTATACTTAATGAAAATATAAATAAACTCTAAGTGTTAGTCAATCTATCGTTTTACGAATTCTCCAAAACTAATTTCAACGATCCAAACCGTTAAAATTGTTTGTATATGCTTGGAGATCACATCAGCAAAAAATCACAAAAAAAAAACATTCAAAGATCAAGTAACGGGACAAAGCTTTTCAACGGTTATAAACGAAAAATCGCGATTTAACGGTTATTTTAACTCCGATTTTGATGATTTTTTATAACTACACTCCTTGACCCTATATGAATACAATGAATGAATTCGATCTTCAATTTAAAATATTTACACAAGTGGATACCACAAAATCTTATGTTATACTTAATAAAAGTATAAATAAACTCTAAGTGTTAGTCAATCTATCGTTTTACGAATTCTCCAAAACTAATTTCAACGATCCAAACCGTCAAAATTGTTTGTATATGCTTGGAGATCACATCAGCAAAAAATCACAAAAAAAAAAAACATTCAGAGATCAAGTAACGGGACAAAGCTTTTCAACGGTTATAAACGAAAAATCACGATTTAACGGTTATTTTAACTCCGATTTTGATGATTTTTTATAACTACACTCATTGACCCTATATGAATACAATGAATGAATTCGATCTTCAATTTAAAATATTTACACAAGTGGATACCACAAAATCTTATGTATACTTAATGAAAGTATAAATAAACTCTAAGTGTTAGTCAATCTATCGTTTACGAATTCTCCAAAACTAATTTCAACGATCCAAACCGTCAAAATTGTTTGTATATGCTTGGAGATCACATCAACAAAAAATCACAAAAAAAAAAAACATTCAAAGATCAAGTAACGGGACAAAGCTTTTCAACGGTTATAAACGAAAAATCACGATTTAACGGTTATTTTAACTCCGATTTTGATGATTTTTTATAAGTACACTCCTTGACCCTATATGAATACAATGAATGGATTCGATCTTCAATTTAAAATATTTACACAAGTGGATACCACAAAATCTTATGTTATACTTAATAAAAGTATAAATAAACTCTAAGTGTTAGTCAATCTATCGTTTTACGAATTCTCCAAAACTAATTTCAATGATCCAAATCGTCAAAATTGTTTGTATATGCTTGGAGATCACATCAGAAAAAAATCATAAAAAATAAACATTCAGAGATCAAGTAACGGGACAAAGCTTTTCAATGGTTATAAACGAAAAATCACGATTTAACGGTTATTTTAACTCCGATTTTGATGATTTTTTATAAGTACACTCCTTGACCCTATATGAATATAATGAATGAATTCGATCTTCAATTTAAAATATTTACACAAGTGGATACCACAAAATCTTATGTTATACTTAATGAAAGTATAAATAAATTCTAAGTGTTAGTCAATCTATCGTTTTACGAATTCTCTAAAACTAATTTCAACGATCCAAACCGTCAAAATTGTTTGTATATGCTTGGATTTTCGAGTGTAGATATAGTACTTGAACGAGAAATGTTTTAATGTTTTGAAGTAATATTTATGTGGCAATGTGTGGTATGTGCAAATTTTAAAAAAATATATTTTTTTCTTAACGGGTCATAACGGGTCGGGTCACTTTACCCGTTGGGTAAAGTGACACGACCTGTTAAGGACCCGTTAAGATAACGGGTGTGACACGACACGACCCGTTAAGATAACAGGTGTTACACGAAAACGACACGAACACGATAGACACGACCCGTTTACCAGGCCTACTAGAGACTGGCGTTGTTCTTGCATGACCCAGGGAACATGGCATCGTTAAGCAAGAACCTCCCTACCCATAGATGACAGTGGGGTTGACGGAGGCACAAGAGAGGGAGGCCTGTGTGGATTCATTATTGCCATCACCATCTCAAACAACCAAGTATTCATGGGAGTTCTCAAGATCTGTAGAAAACAACGTGATATGGGTTTCCAAGTCTGATGAGATTCTTCTGGATCTCTGGAAACCAGTTGTCAAGTACGAGTTTTCTCATCTCGTGACGACTTCAGGTCGTAAATTTCAATTCCCATCGGAATTCGGTGGGGCGCTTCTGGCGCAGTGGGAGAGACGAAAAATGGACATACCTTTTATTCTGTGAGATTTTAGATGACGGAGGTGAGAGGTGGATAGTGCTTCACCGGATTTATGGCGTTGTGCTTTCTACTTACATGAGAGCTTCTCGTGCTGATAACGTGTTGTATAATCGACGGTGTGTGTGTAGTGAAATAAATAAAATAAGACACAAAATTTACGAGGTTCCTCTACAGTCAGTGTGACTGAAGTACGTTCTCGGGCAGCAGTGGTGCTTTCATTATAATTTGAATAACAGGAGTACAAAGATAACTCTATTTATTCTTTCCTCTCCTCTTCCTTTCTTTCTTTCTCTGCTCTCTCTCCATTGATAGCAGTCGGAGTGCTCTATTTATAGAGCAACTCCGTATTATTACATTTTGAATATTTACACCACACCTTTGACAAATGATCTCCACATATCTATATTTTGCCAAGGTTTTCAATACTGTGGCAATGTTTTCAATGTTGTGGCAAGGTTTTCAATACTGTGGGCATTCATTACCCAGTAGTATTTTCAACATTCTTGTTATTATTTATGAGGTTTTCAATGTCAACAGTGATCACTATGTCAAAGCCTAATATATTACGCAATTAAGCATGGAAGAAAAAAAAACAAAGTCTGATTGGACCAGAATATAGGAGTCTGTCACACTACCAGAAAATTATTATTTGCCTTACAAATTTTTGCTGTACGAATCAAAATTCGTCGGGTAATGTAATTTTACCCGACAAAAATTTCAATTGATTGGGCAAAAATGGTCAACATTTAGGGTTTTGTCAAAGGCTGTGCGTGATTGAGTCATTTAATAGGGCAAGTCAGCGTTAGGCAAACATTTGGCATCCAGGAAAAATTGGTGCGTAGGGTGTGAAATCTTGCCCGAGGAACCTCAAAAAGTTTCTTTGCGTAAAGGCTTAATCAGGTTTTAGAGTTTAGGATTTTGTTTCGTTGCCTAATTAAGTATTATCCGTTTCTTTAATTATAATTAAACTTTATTATAATATGTGAGTCACAGATGTAATATAGAGTTATTAATGTGTGTTAACTTTGTGTGTCCAAATAACATCACCAAATCATAAAGTCCTATATCAACTATTGTTTAAGAAACTTATACGAGAAATCTAGACACATACACAAACGGGACTCATACTTAATGTTAATATTACACAAAACTTTCTCAACGATGAGTCGAACCATAATCTCATAACTCATATTTTAAACATTACAATGTCATATCTCATCTTACGAATTTGTTGCAATGTCAAACCTCCGTTAAAAAATTTATCAATATGTCTGCTAACTGCTAAAGCGGCGGACGTGGGACCCACCCCTCTCCAATTAGATTAAGAAATTAATTAAATATTAATACATTAAGATTTATTTTTAATAAAATTAAAATTAATAAAAATAGAACCCTTCTCCATCTTCCTCCCCACCGAATTCCTTTCCCAGTTCGCCGGAAACCAATTCTCCCAACAATGATCCCCTACAAAACCTTGCCCAGCTGAAACAGCACCAAGATCTTCAAAGGTTTAGTAAATGCTAGCACTTCCTCTGAGGTTTCGAAGCTCAGCAATGGCTTCGACAGGAATCTCAATTTGAATATCAACGATTTTCCACTTCCAATGAGTTTCGGCCTGGGAATCACGATAATTTCATTTCAAATTTTAAATTCTCGGGAACAGGAACAGCGAGATGGAGGCGGTGGGTCTGCAGCTGGGTCGCGAGGACCACGACTCTCACTGAAGCAATTAGGTATGGCGGCGAGTCTACATTGGTGCACTCAGGGGTCTTGAACAGGTACAGAATCTCCAGATCCAAGCAATTGGAGATGGCAGCGAGTCTCTTGCCTCTCTCACTCATCTTATTCGATTCCTCTGCCTCGACTTTTTCAGATCGTCTGAAAAAATGCCGTTCAAGAGATATGTTCAGATCGGACAAGTTGCTTGATGAGTCCATATTATACCTTATATTTTATCTTATTAATTTATTAGTTATTTTGCTAGAATTTTGATACTTTGTTATATATTTTCAATGTAAGACATTCGACTTTCTCTGGAGCAAAAAAGTGATCAAAATGATGAATTTTGGAGTGATTCCAATTCGAGGATGTTTGTGTGCCTTTCAAGATGATTGTGTCGAAATTCCAGATTTTTCTACTAAGCCGTTTGATTGTGGAGATGAAATAAAGACCCAGCGCGCAGCTTTCTCAAATTGATGTTTTTGGACGTTTTGGGTATTTTAGAGGTCAAGATGGCGTATTTTGAGGAAGATTCCTTTTGATCATTTGTAGGGGACGTCTTCAGCTTTCAAAAGAGATCTTTTGGGACCAAATCGGAGTTGATTTGGTTAGTCAAAAGCGTGATTTTCTGAGAACTCCGAATTCTAGTTCAAATAGGAAACATTTTATTTTCTGTTTTATCATTTAATTATGTTTCCTAGTTTTATTCTAAGACCTTTTGCTAGGAGGATTTTAATTAGAGTAGTATTAATAAGGCTTGTTAGTCCTTAGGGTTCTCTAAGCAACATTGGGGGAACGTACGTTAGACCTGTCAATTTCTTACACGACCTGTTAACACAACACGTAAGCGATACGAAAATAACAGGTTTCAGTTCAACACGATAACTATTTAGGTCATTATCGGTTCACGCGATAATAACCTGTTAATAACGGGTCCTTAACAGGTTTATACTAAAAAAAAACTTACTATAAAATGCAATAGATATAATGAATATGTATATATTGTTTATTAATTATTATTCTATATAAATTTTAAAATTTAAGTTTTATTTATTTATTTTTATAGTATATTATAGGCAAAGATTGAGATTAAAAATCATAAAACACATTAAAAATAAAAATATCAAGTAATTTAAAAATACCAAACACATAAAAAAATTATAATAATTAATTTACATGTGCTAAAAATATGAAACAAATATACAAACGCTCGTAATCGCATCCTTTACACTTTGAGAATGGGTATATGATCGTTTGAATTTTTAAAACCATACAAACTCTCATGAATTGACACACCCCTTCCCGAAGGAGGGCATGCTGGCCGTCACGTGAGAGTGACGTAACCATTTGCACAGTTCGGAAGCTTTAAAATATACAACTTCTAAGATGAAACACCCGAAGGTGAGTCCTCATTTGGTCCATTCTGTCAGAACACCGTTGAATTTCCTCGTAGTCACCACACCTTTGCAATTCTTGAACCTGGAGGGGCGCAAAACAAAGTTGAGTGGGTCAGCAAAACAATTCTTTTCCAAATCCAAACACTTCTCAAAACTTTGTAACCCCTCGCCGTAAAACAAGTATAATTTCCCAGAAAATAAACATATATACGTATGTACAAATATGCCAAACATGCTCCAAAATATGCCATTCATGCTTGAGAATATGCCATTCATGCTTGAGAATATGCCACATTAGAATCTCATAATAAATGTAAATGCTCAAGCATAATTCACATCAATAACATATAATCTGGCAGCCGGGAGTCACCTAACGTGACATGTACCGCTGCATATAGAGCTCCAATCTCAACTCAACATCTGAATCTGCACACGAGTCGGAACCACCTAACGTGGTCTGTACGACAGGACTGGGTGTAATATATACGCTTTAGTGCTACGATCACGTGAAGACTGTGCGAATAATCGCGGGTCACCTACGAGTCGGAACCACCTAATGTGGTCTGCACGACAAGGCTTGCACCTAACTTGGATCCAAGGCGAGCGTACGGTGCTGGTGAACATACACGTGAAGGACTCTGCCCCTCTCTGGGCGGGAGCACTAACACCGGGGGTGCAGATTATGAGCTCTCTAAGCATCTCAAACTACTACAGAAATACAAACATGAATACCACTTACCTGGCACTTACCTGTGCGTCCACAGCACCAAATACACATATATATATATGTATGCCACTACTAATGCATGTGATGATAGTATTTCAATCATATTCCAAATGTATTTCATACGTATATCAAATGTATTTCAAATGTAGCTTACCTGGGCCTCCTCAGCACCATGCAACAGTATGCATAATTATGGTAATGCACATATTAAAATATGATGCATATATGACAGGATATTTAATTCGTATTTCTTTTAAAATACGTTTTATGGGAAATTCGTGAAGCATACGTATATATATATATATATATACTGAAAAATAACTGCCCACTCACAGATCACATCGACGTCTCATAGGTCCCTGAACCTCCCCTAGCTTGGTTACATTCTTCCTCTGTATAATTTTCACCTATACAAAAAGTAACCAAATTGACGTTATTTAACGCACATACACCAAACATTCGTCCATAACTTTCTCATACGTTGCTCAATTTGGGTATATGAATATACCACGGTGATCTACACGACGTCACGAACGCGTGACAATTTTCAGAACTCAATTTGGAGCTCTCACGCGCCCCCACGCGCCCTGTTCACGCGCTGCCCACGCGCGCGTCTTCTTCCTCGCGTCGCCGGACTGGTTTCGCCGGCGGTGGGTGTTTTGCCGGAATTTCTGGGTAAACTTTAAAGTGTCATAACTTCTTCATTTCTTAACCATTTTCGACGTACTATATATCAAAATGAAGGTATTGATGAGACGAACACATCCATACCTGCCTCGACCCCTAACTCGCCGTGGATTCGCCGGAAAACCCCTCGAAAGCTCCGGCCAACTTTGACCACGATGATCCCGACGTCCAAACTTCTCCAACGAAGTACTCCGAGGCTCATTGGGACCTCACTAACACATCTACAAGCTTCAAAAGTCCAAAAACTAACTAGATTAATCTTGCATGAACAGTACTCGAATCGGCCAAAGTCGAAACGACGTGAAAACGAATGATTTCTTACCTGAAAATGGTATGGTTGCACTCGTACGAGCTTCACGAGTCCAAAAATGCCCTTGGTTCCTTCGATCCATCAAGGTTTGCGTGATGTGTGTGTTGTCCGTACGTTTTCAGAAGGAAGAAGAAGAATGGATGGAGCTCAGGAGAGAGAGAGAGAGAGACAGAAAAGAGACAGAGGGAAAGGAAAAGAGGGAGGGAATCCCGGGAGAGAAAGAGAGTGTATGAGTGTGTGTGGTCCTACCACACCACACAACACAAAACTACACGTAAAGTAACGAACTAGGGGTAAAATTGTAATTTCAAATGTACGTTTCGATATTTCCGGGACGGGATGTCACATGAATAGTATTTTTAAGGGAGTTCAAAATAAACAAAATTCATAATCATTAATGTATAAGTCTGAAAGATGTGAAAGCATAATAAACTTTCATAATTGCATCCTCAACACTTAGACGATGATTAGATGGTCTGTTAGATTTTTAAAACCCTCCAAATCTCATGAACATTGTTTTTTATTTGAGTGCAAAATTAATAAAATTAATAATAATTATTGTAGAAGTGTGAAAAATGTAATCACTCGTAATGAAAAGCTTTATAACTTTCATGAAGGGTTCAACTCCGAAATTTAGTATGTATATACTAATTTAGTATTATGTTTTACATTTTTTTGGGTCAAATTATGTTTTTCATTTTCATTTTTATTGATTTAAAATATATTTTTCTTAACGGGTAACGGGTCGAGTCATATTACTTGATAATATTAATGGGTTGATTTCGGGTCGGGTCATATTATCCGTTTACTTTAACGGGTATTACACGACATGACCCTTTAAGCTATCGGGTATGACACGAAACCGACATGAACATGAGAAACACGACATGAATGTCAGGTCTAACGTATGTGGAGAATTTAGCTAGGCTTTGACGCTTTGTATTTTGAAGGTGTTTTCTATCCTTTTTCTACTTCAATAAATTCCTTTTGTTTTATGGTTGCTAGTAGCTAATTTTTGTTTGCTAGGGCGATGCCTTAAGCCTTAGCATGAATATGTAGTTTTTATTTAATTGCTTATGATATTATGCATGCGTGCTTTGAATTATTAATTATTGTGCTTTAAACTGTCTCTATATCTTAATGCTTAGCTACCATTATGATGTTTAGATAAGTAATCGGATGCAATTCGGTCGGAATAGCACCGGGAATTGAGTATTGCTTCTTGTGGTTGATAGTTGTAATTTCACCTAGGATGAATACCACGTCTTAGGGGTTGCATGCTTTTTCAAAAGGTTTTCACAAAGCATAATGAGTCATGCATATTTATATTTTATCTGAATACAACGAACGGATTGCATGTTTGATATACATTTTAACTTGAATACCACAAGTAGAAAATGCATTAGAAAAACCTAACCTTCAAAGTTGCACGGGTAATTCATAAGTAATTGGCAAATGTATATAGGATTGTTAAGGGGACGGCAGAACCCTAGGCTTTTACAATTTGGTTTTCAAAACTATTTTCCTTTTTTTTCTTTTCTTTGCCAATTTATTTAATTATTTTTAATTACATTTATGACAGCTCGTTCGAATTATTTGTACCGTAGGTGTGAAAAGACTAAAATGCCCTTGGATGTTAATTGGTGTTGTGGGGTGTTGTTTAGTTGTTTTTGGTGGTTGACTCTACAAGACACACACACACACACACACACACCCATACCACACACTCCCGTGACTCTCTCTCTCGTACGGATGAGCTTTCATTCAACCATTTCTGGCACAGATTGACCATTGTTGGTGTTTTTGGACTCCTTTCAAGCTCAGGAGTCGATTGGTGGTGTTGGTTGGACGTGAAACCCTCGAAAACCTAAGAACCAGGGAACCCCGATTTTGTGCACTTTCATGCACACATGATTGTGGGGTTTTAGAAGTTTCTAAGGTCATAGGAAGCTTCTGAATACTCTCACGAAGCTTAGAGAATCATTTTGGAAAAAATTGGACGTCGGGAAGGCCTGGAGTGGCGTGTTGCAGGTTTGGCCAAAATTTCGTGGTTTCTCCAGCGAGATTCCGTGAATTTCAGGGCTTGAAAGTGGTAAGGTTTTGTTCTACTTGTTGTAAGATTCATTTTGGTACCAATTTCATGGAATTTGGTTGAGAAATGAAGAAGATATGAAGTTTTGAAAATTTTCCAGTTTTCGGCGAGAATTCGTGTTGCAAACGGCAGCGCTGACGGCGACGGACGGTGGCGGCCGGCGTGACTCACTGGAGAAGACAAGGAAAATTCCATCAATTTTGATGGAATATACTAACGGCATTAGGTATATATAACGGTATATTCCATTGTTGGACAGAATATTCCCTAACGCCTTTAGAGTTACCACACGTGTGCTAGGCACGTGGCGGCGCGTGGCCGGCGCGTGGCGGCGCGTGGGTGGTTGGAAAATTATTTTAAAAATATGGGATGTTCGTGAGGTTGAGTAGATCATGTTGGTGTATTCACACACCTCATTGAGCATTGTATGAGAAGTTATTACCTAGTTTTGGTTATGTGCTTTAAATTGACGTTTTTATAGTTGTTTTGCATATAGGTGAGACCCATCCGGAGGACGAGCGTAGTCATTCGAGGCAAGGGGTTTATGACCCTTCCACATATCAGTGAGTGGGCTTTTGGTTTTCCGTATATACCTATATACCTATATACTTGTGGTTTTTCCCAGAAAATGAAATATTGTGTTTATATGTTTTAAATGCCATGCATAGCGGTTGCCTATTTATTTATGCATTAGTAGTTGCATATATGTATGTTTGGTGCTGCGGAAGCACAAGTAAGTGCCAAGTAAGTTTATGATTTATGATTGTGAATTAGTGGTTATGTGAGATGCATAGAGAGCTCATAACCTGCACCCTCGGTGTTAGTGCTCCCGCCTACAGTAGGGCACAGTCCTTCACGTGATGTTCACCTTCCACACCACACGCTTATCTTGGATCCAAGTTAGGTGCACAGTTTTGTCTTACAGACCACTGTAGGTGGTTCCGACTCGTAGATGACCCGTGATTATTCGCCCACTCTTCACATGATCGTAGCACTTGAGTGTATATATTTACACCCAGTCCTGTCATACAGACTACTTTAGGTGGTTCCGACTCATGTGCAGGTATAGTTAGTGAGTTGGGGATTTGAGCTCTAGGTTCAGCCGTACAGGTCACGTTAGGTGACTCCAGCTGACATGTTACTTGCATTGATTGACATTACCTGGGTTACTTACATTTTATGTGAAGGTATTCGACATGGCATACTTTTGAACATGTTTTCGATATATGTGTATATTCTATTTTCTGGGAAACTATACAGGTTTTACGACGAGGGGTTAGAACTTTTGATAATGAAATGATTTTGAAAAGCTTTGTTTTTGCCTACTCACACTTTCTGTTTTGCGCCCCTCTAGGTTCTAGTTAGAAGCAGCTTTGGTGGTCACGAGGACTTGACGGTGGTTCTGACAGAACATCACAAACGTAGGATCATCTTTGGGTGTTATGTAATTAGTTTTCATCCTACTGGACTGCACTTAGGCTTTCTGTGCTCTGATTATTGTTTATCACACTTAGTCTTACATTAATGTGTTACTTTAACTAGTTTATTTAGTAGTTTGGTTTTTATTTATTCGTAATTGTTAGTATCTTTTGCTTCCGCACTATGAACATGGCTACATCACCCTCACGTGACGGCCAGCACGCCTTGATTTAGGTCAGGGTGTGTCAGTTTGGTATCAGAGCATAGGTTTGGCAGTCCTGCATATTTTTGTGAGTGTTCTAATTGTTTTGGTGTCTTCTGTCAGAACTATGCTGCCTCGTAAGGAACCACATCACTCTGCTGAGCCTAGTTTCCCCGATGTAGCTCAATTGGGGGAAGCTATTGCTACCGCTATTCAGTCGGCACTCCGTCCTCCCCAGAGGACTCCTCTGGATACCATGTATAATTTAAAGCTGGATAAGTTTGAGGGTCACGAGAGTTTTGAAGGAGCTGAGCGGTGGCTTGACCATATTGAAAAGACTTTTCGAGTGTTGCATTATCAGGGAAATCTTTCTGTTTAAAAGTGGGTAGAGACGACTTCAAAATCAAGCTCTTCTCAATTTTGTTTTGAAATAATTAATTAAAAATTAGTTTAAATACAAATTATTCATTCAATCCCTGCAGAAAACGACCTTACTTGAGCCGTTTATACTACAACTACCTTGTTCTCCTTCAAGTATTTTTAAGTATTTCTCTTGCAAGTATTTTAAAGTGTTTTTATCCCTACTTTTGCAGGTGGTAAAATCCCTATTAATAAATTGGTGCCGTCGCCAAGGATTGTTTTAAATAATTTATGTTTATCAACTCTTCAATTATTTTTGTATATATCTTTTTATTTACTTGATTTTATTTTATTTTTTAGGCTACAATTTGTGCAACAATGGAATTTACACATCCTCCTGAATTCAATATACAACCCGAAGGGCTGCCATTATGGGTTAAATTTGCAGAATGGGGTTTTTATGGATTTAAACCTACAATTTGTGCACTTTGCTGTTTGAAGACTCATGATATTTTGCAATGTCCCAAAAGGGGATATTTTCCAGGGTTTGTCCAAGAGCATAACAATATGATAAGCGACTCAAAAGGAAATATGAACAATCCATATTTAGAGTTCTATACGCCAAGTTTGCAAAAGCATCTTGAGCTATATTTTGAGCAGTCTAATATGCTGCAAGGGCTTTCAGTGGAGGAAAAGCTCTCTAAATTGTTGGAATCAACTGAGTTATACATAAAAATAACCAATGAAAGATTTCAGATTCAAACATTAAGCTATGGGAAAAGCTTTGATGATCAAGAGGAGATTCGTGCAGAAATTGAGCATTCAACATGTGTTATTCACACCCAACGAAGGAAACAACACATGTTGATTATGAAATTTCCACAAAACCCATTGCTACCCAAGTTTATATGCCACCCATGCCCGATCAAGAGGCTGCAAAGAAACCAACCAAGCTGCTGGAATTCATCATAACTGACGTGTTGCAAGGGGTTGTACATAACAAATCAGAATCTGGAAATTCACATGACAATGCACATACACAACCCATCAAATGTAAAGCAAATCTGGGCAAGTCCATCTAGCATGCTACATTCTGCAATGGGAAGAAGAAAAAGCTTAACAACAACTGTGGGCGTTAAATACAAGGTTTAAGCCAGTTCGGCGTAGGCGTAAACCTTGCTGTAGGGGAACCTATTTGATCACAAAGACTCATTCACATATAAAGGCAATTATGAAGAATGCAACCACTGATAAACAACAACTCATTCCATATCTACTGTTGTTGTATGATGCTATTAAGAAGTGGTTAACTCTACAAGAACAAGTGACGTGATCATAAAGCTCATTCCAATATGTCTAGCTGTAGACGTTAACTAAAGCGCTAATTGGGAGGCAACCCAATTTTTCTAACTCTTTTCTTTTTATTTCATTTATTTTATTTTCCTGTTTTTATTCCTAATTACAAAAATCATAAAAATAAAAATAAAAATCAGAAATTGAAGAAAAAAAAATTGTAATTTTTAATTCTTATTATTTTTCTTTACTTATCTAATTAGGTTTTTGATTTGTGATTGCAGGCTGCATTCGGAACTGATTCGGTCTAATCTCAACTACGTGTGGATTCATATATTAACCGTTCATTCACCAATATACATGACCATATGAAAACCTATAATACATGCATGATTCTACAATAGGGGATCCAAGTGTGCAAAAGGGTCCACGTATCGTTGATCAAGTTTTGCGCAGATTTTCCTCGGCATTCATAATCAGGAGGCATGCAAAATAAATTCAGTCATACATGAACACAGAGAAAAAAAATTCAAAGGACAGTATACTGATGCATCACATTACACACAGATCCAGTGACTACCTTTCACAGATTCAGATCAAGAAACAAGGGAATAAGTTTGGGGGTTGTTGGCTATTTACTTTTGGATCTGAAAATCGTGGATTCTGCCAAAACTTTTCTCCCTCAAATCGGTGCTTAAGTTCTCTTTGTCACTCGAGTTTTCCTGGGCACAGAGTTGGACATGCATGAGTTAGAATTTCAGATATCGCCAAGTAGAGACCATAATTGCAGAGAAAATGCACGATGGTACAATCTGGGCTGGAATCAATGATCGCCATGGCTGGGTTCGGCTTTGGACAAAGATGGAAATGAATAGAGATACAGCTATGGAGGCACGGCTGGGTATCTATGTTTGGGTTTCTTAAGAAACTAGATATATTGTAATTGATTTCTTATTATTCTCAAACCCCGGATTACATTCTTATATACACAGTGTATATCACAATCCTAGTTCATTGCCTATAATCAAGGCTAACTAGAACTAAATAAGGAAAGAAATCACTAATGAGCAATTTACAATGGTTGACCTAATCAATCCGGGATATCTTCTTTAACAATCCACCTCAAGTTGGAGTGTATATTGATGACACCCAACTTGGTAAGTAAGACTTCAAACTGGACTGAACCCAGTGCCTTGGTAAACATGTCAGCTGGCTGGTTCGTTGTTCGTATATAGGCTGTTCGTATCATCCCTTCTTGAATCTTTTCACGCACTACATGACAGCCTATCTCTATGTGCTTTGTTCGTTCATGAAACACCGGGTTTGAGGAGATATGCAAAGCTGCTTGGTTGTCACAGAATAACGTAACAGGTTGTGCATGTTTTACTCGCAAATCTGTCAAGATGTTCTTCAACCATGTGACTTCACAACACGTAGTTGCCATAGAACGATATTCTGCTTCTGCACTGGAACGAGACACAGTGCTTTGTTTCTTCGTCTTCCAAGAAATTGGCGCTTGACCAAGTAAGATGCAATAACTAGTTATCGATCTTCTGGTGTCCTTACATCGAGCCCAATCAGCGTCACAAAATGCTTGTAGTTGTAATGACCCTGTGAAAAGGAGAAATATTCCTTGTCTAGGAGCTTGCTTGATGTACCTTAGAACTTAATGTGCTACTTCAAGATGTGGCTATCGTGGCTTATCTATGAACTGACTTAATACATGAACTGCATAAGTTAGGTCAGGTCTTGTGATGGTCAAATAGATTAATTTGCCCACGAGTCGCCTATATGAAGACGGATAACTTAATAATTCCCTATCTGCTTGTGTGAGAGATAAATTTTGTTCCAAAGGAACCCGTGAGGGTTTTGCACCAAGAAACCCTGTGTCTTCCAATATTTCCAACGCATATTTGCGTTGACATAGAGTGATTCCCTTCGTTGATCTTGCAACTTCTATCCCCAATAAGTATTTAAGCTGCCCCAAATCATTTAGTTTGAACCGTGAGGAAAGGAATTGCTTGGTGTCTTCTATCTCTTGCAAATTGTTCCCTGCAAGTATTACGTCATCAACGTAAACCAATAAGGCTATGAAACTACCTTGACGGCTTCGGACGAATAACGAGTAATCAGACCGTGATTGATGGAATCCAACAGCCTTGAGAGCAGTGGAGAGTTTGATGAACCATTGCCTCGAGGCTTGTTTTAAGCCGTAAATGGATTTATTTAGTTTGCATACACGAGTCTCCCCCTTTCGTCCAAATCCAGGCGGCAAAGACATATAAACGTCTTCATACAAATCACCATGCAAGAACGCATTATTCATGTCAAGTTGGTGCAAGTGCCACCCTTGTATCAAAGCAATGCTGAGAAGAACACGAACTGTGGTCAGTTTGGCAACCGGGGTAAAAGTTTCCCGATAATCAACACCCTCGATTTGACTGTATCCTTTCGCCACGAGGCGTGCCTTGTATCGTTTGAGACTGCCATCAGGTTTAAGCTTGACTTTATAGACCCATTTGCAGCCAATGGGACGTTTGTGGAGTGGCAAGGGCATGAGAGTCCAAGTTTGGTTGGCTTAAAGGGCAGCAATTTCATGCTACATGGCTTCACGCCACATGGGATCCTGAACAGCCTATTGAAAACTAGTAGGTTCTTTGAGGAGGGTGAGAGCAGTGGTGAAGGCTTTATGGTGAGATGACAAACGATCATAGGACAAATAATGAGAAAGGGAATGAGAAGTACTTATGGATGTGACCATATTCGTGGAGGATGTGGGGGCCATATGTGAAGGAAGGGCTGCCTCAACTTGAAAGTCCTGCAAAAACATGGATGGTTTGATTGGTCGCGTGCCGCGATGGAGAGGAGGAGAGGCAGAAGGAGCAGGAGGTGTAGAAGAGGGTGAAGATGGAGAAAGAGGGCTGGTGGGGGTAGTAGGGGATGGTGAATTAGGCTTCGGTAAGGTAGGAGGACAAAGGGAAGGAGGAGGTAATGCTTCTGAGAAAGACTTTGAAGGGGGAAATTGAAGAGAGGGATCAATGGTCAATGGAAAAGTGGATATGGGATGTGAAGAGGATGGTGGTGACACAGCGGAAAGTTCATGATTATGATAAGAGAATTGATCCTCAAAGAACACAACATCCCGTGAAACAAGGATCTTCTTAAGGTTGAGATCAAAGAGTCGATAACCTTTTTGACCATAAGGGTAACCAAGAAAGATACAACGACTCGCACGGGGATCAAATTTGGAAGGTCGTTGGGCATGAGTGGAGGCGAAGCACAGACAACCAAAGACACACAAGTGAGAATAGTTTGGTGTTTTATGGAACAATATTTCATATGGTGTTTTCCCTTGGAGAAGAAGGGTTGGTGTTCTATTGATAAGGTATGTCGCAGCAAGAATGACATCTCCCTAAAAGTGTTTAGGAAGTGAAGCTTGGAAAAGCAATGCTCTAGCCATATTGAGTAAGTGCCGGTGTTTACGTTCAGCAACACCATTTTGCTGAGGTGTGTTAACACAACTAGATTGATGGAGAATGCCTTTGGAGGCGTAAAAACTTGCAAGTTTAAATTCAGGACCATTATCACTGCGCACAATTTTGATTTTAGCATTGAATTGAGTTTCGACCATATGAATGAATTGGACTAAGAAAGTTCGTGTATCTGACTTATGCTTCATCAAATAAACCCATGTGCTTCTACTATGGTTATCTACGATAGTAAGAAAGTATTTGGCTCCTGAAAGAGACGCAACTGGGTAACCACCCCAAATATCAATATGTATTAACTCAAAACAAGATTGACTAGAAATGGAGCTTAATGAGAAAGGTAATCTGGTTTGTTTGGCTAATGGACAAATCAAACATTTATTGGGAGCACAAGATTTATGAGTGAGAAAAGAAAATAGCGAAGAAGCTGTAGGAGAGGGATGTCTGAGACGTTGATGCCAACAGTTTGGAGAGGCAACTTAAACGTGATTGCATGTTCCTTTCTTAGGTGGATCAAGGTAGTATAGCCCCTTCTGTTCACTGCCCATCCCAATCATCTTCCCCGAGCGTAGGTCCTGTATGATACAAGAATGGTTTAGAAATATAGTGATATAGAATGAGTCATATGCTAACTTGCTGATGGATATTAGGTTGAGCTTAAAAAGAGGTACGCATAAGACATTGTCAAACATAAAGTGAGGTGAGAAAATTATTTGTCCAATGTGGGTAACCTGGGCAAGAGAACCATTTGGTAATTCAACTGTATGGTTTGAAATTTCCCTGGAATGGGTAAGAAGATTAGGACTACAAACAATGTGGTCTGTGGCACCACTGTCTAGGATCCATACATTTTGCTTGCCATTATATGTAAAGGAGAAGGCTTTACCTGAAAGTTCTTCTATATGTGAGGAATTACCGACTTGGTTGACAAAGGAAGACTTGTTTTTGTTCAACATGTTGAGAATTTGCTTGCAATCTTCCTGAGAGAAGGGAAAACTAGACATTACCTCATTTTTGTCATGAGATGTAACCTGATTCCCTTTGGAAGAGAAGGGACGGTTTGATTCAATTTTTGCAGCTGTTTTTCTCTTGCGACAGTAGTCAAATGTGTGACCTTTCCAGCCACAGAAAGTGCATTTAAGGTGAGCACGACAGTTCTTTGTAAGATGATTTGTCTTGTTGCATTTTCCACAGCGTGGCCCTCCATCGTCTAATTCAGTGTCGCGGCCTACACCCTTTACAGCAAACACAGCCGCTTCTAGTTGAACAATATGCTTCCCATTCGAGACTTCAGCTTGTTTCTCATGTCGAAGGACAAGTGCATAGGCTTTGTTGACAGTAGGCAGTGGTTCTAACAACAAGGTGCTGCTACGAACTGTGCCATACAAATCACTTAAACCGATGAGAAACTTCATCGTTTTCTGAGTTTCAACATACGACGTTATCTCTCTCTTGGTCTCACAACGGCATGCAGGGATCGAAACCAAGGCATCACGTTCATCCCAAAGGCTCTTAAGTTTAGTAAAATAAGAGCTTACTGTCATACTATTTTGCACACAATCATGAATTTCGTTCTCTATATGAAAAAGTTGAACAATATTCACATGAGAAAATCTTTCTTACAAGTCAAGCCACATCTGCCGTGCATCTTTGCAGTGTATGACACTTCCCGAGATTTCTTTGGACATGGAACCAAGCAACCATGTTTTCACCAGGTTGTTGCATTGGTTCCATTGCTGTAATTCTTCAATCTGGTCATCGCTTGGTTTCTCGATCGTCCCATCAACGAGCCCTAACTTGTTTTTGACCATCAAAGCCATGGTCATGGATTGGACCTATGTACCATAGTTGTCTTCCACAAGTGGTTGCGGCACAAGCACTGCACCAGGTTGATCCGAGTGATGAAGATAGAGTGGATGATTAGGGTTTTCCCACTTTTGATACAAAGTCATGCCTAAGGAGGTTGACTTTTCTGGTTTGTCGCCCATGGCTATGGTTGTTAGGGTTTGTATTCTTTCTTTGATGTGTTTCCTAGTTCGTTCACTCTGGTACCATCTTAAGAAACTAGATATATTGTAATTGATTTCTTATTATTCTCAAACCCCGGATTACATTCTTATATACACAGTGTATATCACAATCCTAGTTCATTGCCTATAATCAAGGCTAACTAGAACTAAATAAGGAAAGAAATCACTAATGAGCAATTTACAATGGTTGACCTAATCAATCCGGGATATCTTCTTTAACAGGGTTCGACAAATCTAGGACCATTGGAAGATTTGGAATGACTAGAGAGCTAGGTAGGAAATGTTCGAGTCTTTGGTTAGAGAGAGGGCTGCGAGAAATGAGGGAGAAAAGGAAGAGAGGGCTGAGATAAATGAGACACGGCTCTGGGTTCGAGGCTATAGAGAAGAGGGGAGAAGAGCTCAATCAACGGGATAAATGGGAAATGACGGAGCATGGGCTAATGAAGCATCTAGGTTTATTCACACGTGTGGTTCCGTGTGTGTTGTGTAAAGCTCTGCACCTCTTGCTATGATCCAGGTCCCAGGTTCGAATCCCAAGTGTGTCAATTTCTTTGTTTTCTCTTATTTTCTGTTTTATTTGTTATTTTATATTTCTTTTATTGTTTTCTGTTTTTATTTCCTATTTTTCGTGTCCTAGTTTATTTTCTTTATATTTGTTAGTTGTTTTAGGTTTTTATTTTAGGACTTATTATTTTTGTTCCTTTTCATTTATTTTATTTTTCCACATCTTGAGGACAATGTGTGATTTAAGTTTGGGGGGTGGGAAATAAGAAATTTTTAATTTTTGAGTCAAATAAAAATTTTCAAATTTTAAGTTAATATCCATAGTTAGTTTTATAACAAATGGACATGGTGAAAATTAATCCCATAGTAGAGTCTTTTCTATTTCTCGTTGCTTAAACACTAATTCATGAGTTACACTTTGAAAGTTTGCACATTCACATCAACATGGTTTGTGGGGAGTGAGATTGAAACACTTACTTTTAGTCTAAGTTTAATTTTAATTTTTGTTTCAAGTAAAGTTTAGTATGTGTTATAAATAAAGTAATAATTGTTCCACCCGAAACTTTGCTTTGTAACCGGGCCAGTCCTGCCTGATCAACAGTGATTCTCGCGTCAAACAGTAGAGTCTTGGCATGAGGCAGGGTGGTTAGTTGGTTTCGTAGCCTTTTCAGCTCAAGTTAGTAAGTCCTCAGGGGTGTTCTACACCTATTGCCCTAAAGCCTTTGTGGTTTGGGAGTCATTGACCTGAAGCTCGCTACATGGGTTGGATCGAAAGCTTAAGTGAACTAACATTGCACGACCACTACTATTACTAGAAAAATAAAAAAATAGAAAAAAAATCGAAAGAATAAAATAAAAAAGAAGAGAAAATTCGAATCCTAGGTTCCAGGTTCCATATTATACCATATATTTTACACTAATCTTAATATTAATTTATTGGTTATTTTGGTAGAATTTTGATACTTTGTTATGTAATTTCAATGTAGGACATTCGACTTCCTCTGAAGAAAAAAGTGATCAAAAGGATGAATTTTGGAGTGATTCCAACTAGAAGATGTTCATGTGCCTTTCAAGATGATTGTATCAAAATTCTAGATTTTTCTACCAAGCCGTTTGACTGTGGCGATGAAATAAAGACCCAGCGCGCAGCTTTCCCAGATTGACGTTTTTGGACATTTTGGGTATTTTGGAGGTCAAGATGGCGTATTTTGAGGAAGATTCCTTCTGATCATTTGTAGGTGACGTCTTCAGATTTCAAAATAGACCTTTTGGGACCCAATCAGAGTTGATTTGGTCTGTTAAAAGCGTGATTTTCTGACAACTCCGAATTCTAGTTCAAATAGGAAACCTTTTATTTTCTGTTTTATCATTTAATTATGTTTCCTAGTTTTATTCTAAGACCTTTTGGAGGATTTTAATTAGAGTAGTATAAATAAAACTTGTTAGTCATTAGGGTTCTCTAAGCAACATTGGGGGAATGTATGTGGAGAATTTAGTTAGGCTTTGACGCTTTGTATTTTGAAGGTTTTATCTATCCTTTTTCTATTTCAATAAATTCCTTTTGTTTTATGGTTGCTAGTAGCTATTTTCGTTTGCTAGGGCGATGCCTTGAGCCTTAGCATGAATATGTAGTTTTTATTTAATTGCTTATGATATTATGTATGCATGCTTTGAATTATTAATCATTGTGCTTTAAACTGTCTCTATATCTTAATGCTTAGCTACCATTATGATGTTTAGAAAAGTAATCGGATGCAATTCAGACGGAATACCATCGGAGAATTGAGTATTGCTTCTTGTGGTTGATAGTTGTAATTTCACTTAGGATGAATATCACGTCTTAGGGGTTGCATGGTTTTTCAAAGTGTTTTCACGAAGCGTAATGAGTCATGCATGTTTATATTTAATTTGAATACCACGAACGGATTACATGTTTGATATACGTTCTAGCTTGAATATCACAAGTAGAATATGCATTAGGAAAACCGGACCTTCAAAGTTGCATGGGTAATTCATAAGTAATTAGTAAATGTATATAGGATTGTTAAGGAGACAGCAGAATCCTATTTTCCTTTGTTTTCTTTTATTTGCCAATTTATTTAATTATTTTTAATTATATTCGTTTTTATTATTTTTAAATTCAAAATCAAGCTCTTCCCAATTTTGTTTTCAAATAATTAATTAAGAATTAGTTTAAATACAAATTATTCATTCAATTCCTGCAGAAAATGACCTTACTTGAGCTGTTTATAGTACAACTATCTTATTCTCTTGCAAGTATTTTTAAGTGTTTCTATCCCTACTTTTTGCACATGGTAAAATCCCTATCATTGCACTTGTCAACTACAGCAGGCTCGTCGTCGTCGTTGATGAATCGACCAAAACAGGGCTCTGGTTGATGCACCTGACATGGTGAAGACCCAATTGAACTTCAATAGGCTATCGCTCACTGATATCAAAAGGGTTCCGAACAAGAACACTGATTGCCGCGATGGAGGTTGCCGGCGTAGAGAACAAATGGGAGAAGAGGTCATGGGGGAGGAAGCTGACGTAAAGGACAAGAAGAACTCTGATTGCTGCATTAAAGGGGTTATATTTTATATTAATTTTAATTTTATTAAAAATATTTATTAATTTATTAATATTTAATTAATTTCTTAATCTAATTAGAGAGGGAGTGGGTCCCACGTCTGCCACGTCAGTAGTTAACAGACATATTGACAGATTTTTTTAACGCATGTCTGATATTGCAACGAATTCGTAAGATGAGATATGATATTGCAATGTTTAAAACATGAGGTATGAGATTGTGGTTCAACCCATAATTGAAGTAATTTTATATAATTTACCACCGCCAGAGCCACATTAAGGGTTACCCTGGGCTGTAGCCCAAGTAGCTTTTCGTAGAAAATAAAATTTTAAATGTAATTTTTATTGATTTTCGAATGTAGCCCACCATATATTTAGTCACTGAATCGAATTCTCTCGGTTTAATTATATAATACAGTTTACAAACCATCTTTTTTTCTCACATCTTTTTTCTCACATCTTTTTTCTCATTGCTTCTTGTACATGTACAAGTTTGAATTTGTTTGAATAACGAAAGTTCTTGGCTCACCTTGTGAAAATTTTCTTAAGCTACCTGATATTGTAAAAAATATAGTATCAAGTTTTTTTGTTTATAAAGATTTAAATTTTTAAGCTAACCCATCCAGTAAAAAATTTGTAGCTCTGCCATTGTAATTTACCCTTTTTATACTATTGTTAGTCGTGATGAAGATAAAAATGTCAAAGTCCCGAGGTTATGAAATTAAGTGATCACTTCCTCAATGACTCAAGGCCAGCTTGTAGCAGGGTAGACTTGCCTGGTATGTATAATTCATCATGGAAGACAGAGTTAGATAGGACCAGAAAATAGGAGTCTGTCATACTTTGAATCTTCCAAATCCAACTGACTAGTACGTAATATTACTAATGCATGCATGCTCCATGCTCCATGAGGATCTGAAGAATACTCTACAACTAGAATTTTATAATTTTGTATGTCAGATTTCGCCCACTAGATCAACATATTATTATTAGTTTTATAATAATTTTTTTTTTTATTTTTTTTTTTTTATGGTGTCAGAGCAGATTAGTCAACTTATTAAGTCATTTTCATCATGGTCGTATTCTTTCGTTGTGTGAGGCATTCCTCACATCCTCACGGCTCACGCGTGATCATTTTTTATGAAAATGACTTGTATAAATAGATAGGGTAAATTACAAAAAATTACCTCAACTATTGGGTCATTAACAATTTCATACCTCGTCTTTAAAAAGTTTTAATGTCATACTGTATCTTTCGAATTTGTTGCAATGTCATACCTTCCATCAGCTGACTGTCAATTCCTCTGTTAAATGCTAGCGTGGCATAAGGCGGGGTCCCTTTTTTATTAAAAAATTAATAAAATATTATTAAAAACATAAAAAAATTAAAGAAATTAACTAAATATTAAAAAAATTAAATTAAAAAAAAATTAAAAAAAAATAAAAAAAAAAACCCAACCCCCTGCAACCTAGAAGAAGAAGAAAAAAAAAACCAAAACCAGAGCCCAACCTGCAACCCATCCTCCACCTCATCCGCGCACCCATCTTTCCCATCTTTCCTCCCCCTCCACCCGAGCCCAACCAGCAATCCAGAAAAAAAAAAAAAAAAAAAAAAAAAAAAAAGCATTTTTTCTTCTTCTACTTCTTCTAGGTTGCAGGTTGGGTGGGAGAGAAGGGGGTTGGGTTTTTTTTGGGGGGGGGGGGGGGGCACAAACTGGGTTTTTTTTTCCTTCTTCTTCTTCTTTTTGGGTTGCAGGGGGTTGGGTTTTTGTTGGGGGGGGGGGGGTGATGAACTGGGTTTGGTTTGGATGTTTTTTTTTTCCTTCTTCATCTTCATCTTCTTCTTCCTCCTTCTTCTTCTTTTTGGGTTGCAGAGGGTTAGGTTTTGTGGGCTCAGGGGGAGGGGGAAACAAACTCGGTTTGGTTTGGCTTTTTTTTTTTTTTTTTTTTCCCTTCTTCTTCTTTCCTGGTTGCAGCAGGTTGGGTTTGTTGGGAGGGGGGATGAACTGGGTTTGGTTTAGGGGTTTTTTTTTTCCTACTTCTTCTTTCTGGGTTGCAAGGGGTTGGGTTTATGGGCGGCCGAGGGGGGGACGAACTGGGTTTGGTTTGGCTTTTTTTTTTTTTTTTTTTTTTTTTTTTTTCCCCTTCTTCTTATTCCCTCTCCTTCTTCTCTTCCCTCTCCTTCTTCTTTCTGGGTTGCAAGGGGTTGGGTTTTTTTTTTTGGGGGGGAGGGGGGGACGAACTGGGTTTGGTTTGGGGTTTTTTTATTTCTTTTTTTTTTCTTCTTCTTCTTCCTCCTCCTTTTTCTTATTCTTCTTCTTCTTCTTCTTCTCCTTCTTTTTCTTCTTCTCCTTCTCCTTCTCCTTCTTTTGGGTTGCAAGGGGTTGGTTTTATTTTATTTTATTTTAATAATGTTTTTTTTTGTTTCTAATAGAAACTATGCCACGTCAGCATTTAACAGAGGAATTGACAGACAACTGACGGAAGGTATGACATTGCAACAAATTCAAAAGATACGGTATGACTTTGAAACTTTTTAAAGACGAAGTATGAAATTATTAATGACCCAATAGTTGAGGTAGTTTTTTTGTAATTTACCCAAATAGATATATAGTTGTTAATTGCCATTGCATACATTGAACAAAAGAATTTTACTAACACATTTTTTTTTAAATTATTATTATTAGAGAAAGGGAGAGAGTTTGAAACTATTACCATAATTTTAAGGTGGGGAAGGTCCTAACTTAGAGGCATAGGTAGAAACCCAACACTCTATTCACAAGGATATTTGACCACATTCAAATTTCAATCATATCGAACATATTTTAGCCACAAATGGATACATTAAGGCGGCTATTTGCGTTCATGTTCTTCGTGTTACTTTCCTCATCTTACCGTACGTCTGACTACAAAGTTGCCTTTTCTTCTTTATTTTTCATTTTTATATCTGTAATGGTCTATTTTATTTGATAAGGAGATAGAGGGTGGCGTCAAGGAGAAGAAAAGAGAGATGTGTTTGTAGAATTGTAGGGGAATGTGTGTGCGTTGTTATTCCTCCTACATTGTGCCTTTATTTATAGTAATATAAGGAGAGAAGATATTTATTCATCCCCAAGGAATACAGATATTTATTCATCCCCAAGGAATACAAGATACAATAGGAAAGGATAACTATAATCAAATCTAATATAGGATTTACACAATCACACTTAAATTAGGAATATTTACAACAATATCAATATTGTAGTACTAGACACTCCGACAATTATAAGTTTTGTTAATTGCATGTTTTTTCTTTCTAAAATGTAGTTTTTTTATTTGGTAAAGTTTGTTGCAATTCTAATCTAATTAAATATGTAGTTGTGAAAATCCTAAGTAAAGATTATGTAGAAATCTTATGAGATTTAGAAAGCTGCATACTAATAAAACTTTGTTTGTTAACCAAAATTCTATTAAATTACCACTTTAACCCTCTCATCAGAATTGAACAAAAATAAAAAATGTGGATAGTTTAATAATTATGCCTAACACAAATTTTACTGTTTTCTATACTAACATCACAACCATGTAAATATATTATATCCTATTTAAAATTAAATAAATAAACCCCACGTTTCTCATCCTCTTCCTCCCTCTACATTCCCCGTGTTCTCCTACATTTTCTCTTCCTTTTTTTTTTATATGTCTTTTTCTTTTTTGAGTTGTCATCCATACTCATTAAGGAAAAGTTATAGTAAAATAAAAAAAAACAAATTTAGTTGTACACGTGAAGATCTTTCCTAATGTAAATTCCTCAAGCATGTATGTCTCTTTTTACTCTGCGATCTCTCTTTTTTCCCCTTGTAAATTTATACTACAACAAAGTTGAGTTTAAAGTGTTTTTCTTTATCCTGTGAACTTACTATACACTTGCACGTGAAAAGCCTCGCGAAATTTAGATACAGCATGCCTAACATCACCATTCTAAAAATCTCTGCTAGGTGGCTGGCCACCACCCCGATTAATTTCTAAGAGTTTGAAAATTAAGAAAAAGCCCCTAGACTTGCCTAGGTGCCTGCCTAGATAAAAAATAGATAACTTTCATTTTGCTTTTTATTGTTTTAATAAATGTAAGAGTTGTTGGATACTTGGATGAACACTCATTATGTGCTTGTTCCCCATGTTTTCAAATACTTTTTATTCTATATGTCATTCTATTTGGTAATTTATGTATCTCAGTACAATTATATTTTTTTTAAGTATAACAAACATTTATTTATGTTACATAATAAACTTAAGAAAATATTAGTTTCATGTCCCTAGTTTCTAATGTTCATTGATTAAGACCTTATCAGTTTTAAGTCTGACACACCCCGACCCGGAATGTCCACTAGGACCGCAAATCGAGTTGTGCTGGCTGACACCTGGAAGGTGACGAAGCCATAAAGTGTCAAAGTGTATAAAATGTGAATAAATTAAAACCTAAAAGTGCTTAAGTACACGAGTGCGCGATGAGCGGGTCTGGACCCATTTCACGCGTGATACAGAGCATAGGTATAGTACAGTAAGGTAAGATAATGATTATACCATCATAAGAAGACATGCTAGCCAATAGCTCATCAACATGTTAGCTCATCAACATGCTAGCCAATAGCTCAATAACATGCTAGCCAATAGCTCAATAACATGCTAGCCAATAGCTTAATAACATGCTAGCCAATAACTTATCAACATGCTAGCCAATAGCTCATCAACATGCTAGCCAATAGCTCAATAACATGCTAGCCAATAGCTCAATAAGTATACCTGCACACGAGTTGGAACCACCTAAAGTGGTTTGTACGACAGGACTGGGTGTAAATAAATACGCTCAAGTGCTACGATCACGTGAAGACTGTGCGAATAATCGCGGGTCACCTAGGAGTCGGAACCACCTACTATGGTATATACGACAAGACTGTGCACCTACCTTGGATCCAAGGTGAGCGTAAGGTGCGGGAGGTGAACATCACATGAAAGATTGTCCCCTGGCCATAGGCGGGAGCACTAACACTGAGGTGTAGGTTTATGAGCTCTAACTGCATCTAATATAACATGTACGACTCATGGGCAACCTGTACGACAAGGTCAGAGTTGCCTATTATTGCAACCTATACGATAATGTTGGAGTTGCCTAAAACATAAATGTAGTCATGCCATAACTCCATCATTTCAACTAATTCCATAAACTCACCTGAACTTACCTGTGTGTCCAACGTTCACCTTTGCACTTCAAAGCATTCACAATAATTATGTGCAGAAAATATACATATGGATATGCCATGATGCAATCTAATACTCAACCATGACATAGTGTTTCCAAATATATATACAACATGGCATGAAATGCATAATCTATAACGCCCCACTTCCAAACTATTTATTTTTGGGAATAATTATCGGTGATAAGCCCAACTAGAAACTAGTTTAATTAACTATCATTACTTACGTTTCCTTACTTTAATTTCTTGATTCTTCACACATTGATTTATGACCAACATTTAACCACCAAATCATAAGGTTAAATCTCGCATTTTCTAGCAATGTCCCTCACATTGCTCAATTCCCCAAACAAGGCTATTGTCTCAATTATTTAGTCTCATTTATTATATGGCTGCATCTAACGTCTCGTTAGACTGCCTACGTACCCTAAACAAGGATCAAGTCATTCGTAGTTCACACTAGTACTTCAAAGCATTCACAGTAATTATATGTAGGTAATATGCATAAATCAATTTATAAAATCGTAGAACTAGGGCCGGGTTGTCACAATCTACCCACCTTAAAAAATTTCGTCCCCGAAATTTTAAATCATTAGCTACACATAATGTACTCCAGAAGATAGGAAAATATATATATAGACACACACATATATGGAAGGAGGAAATCAAGCTAGAGCGGTTGCATAACAGAGGATGTCATTTCGTCGCGATCAGAGTGCAGTGATTCCTCATTCATGCCTGCAAACTTAAACTTTCCTTCTCCTTTAGTACAGTACTAAAATATACAGTCCTTTATAAAACATAAGGTAGAAAAATAGATGTATAACAACGTAATGTCGAAGCACGTATATAATAAAGTGAAGTTAAAATAGTTGTACTGAAAACAACACCAAAAATAGAAAACTTCGCCTACACACCCATAGGCGTCATGTGCCTCGAAAATGAGTGTGTGTTATCTTTGGGTCAAGCCCAAACAATAATTACATAACTAACCGTAGACAGACCTAGATGTCTACTTGTTCAACAAATTCAACACTTAAGATTTCAATATTACAGTCATCAGCACTTAATACCAACAACTAACTATTGTCCCGATAAGTAAGTAACAGATTCCTGAGGGTGTAGTATTACCATCATGCCCTAATGGGAAAATACTTATAAATCATCTAATCCAAGTCTTGATCATGTTCACGCACTACCCTTATGGGTAACATCAACAAATATCATAATCTCGATCATTCAACTATGGATAAAATTTTCACAATACGTCTTAACAATACCATACTCGAAACCAAAAATTGTATCCATAGTTACAACCAACTAAAAAAATAACTATTTATTACAACATACACACCACATAACTCAACAATGCAATTCATAAAACCATAATGAGCAGATTCCTATTGAATTTCTCTCGAATTTAGCAAAAATTATGTCAAGAAGGCTAACATAATACTCGAGAATTTGAGGGTCAAAAGTCCATCAAATTTTAGATACAAGGTAATTGAAATTCATGTATAACATCTCGCTACAACGGTAGCTTCTAGAACATTCAATCACCAACGATTAAGATTCGTTTAGTAGAGTATTTGTTGGGTGATTGAGAATTTAATGTTCACGACTAAATGTCAATATCCTAGCAATCCTCTAGACAATTTGCTTAATTCAAAAACAATACCAAGTGGTAAAAAAATGTAGTCCCTTTGGACCAATGAAAAAAATGGGTTCACTTGCCAAGTCGATCTATAAACATCGAAGCATCATCATCATCGTCACCACATATACAAGATACCTCGTTCCAAAGGTGTATGATGATATTTCTCAACTCCCTTCATATACAAGAAGTGATTATGACCATTCAAACCCTTTCTTGATATTTCGCAAGTAATGTCAAAACAATACCTGTGAATTCCAACTGAGGCGGAATAGAATAGGCCGAAAGTGTTCAAGTATACATAAATCTTTTGCTGCATTAAATAGTAATACATTTGCACAATCGTGGTAATCATAAAAGTTGATTTATTTCTTCCACTACCGTTGTCAGAATTTAACCTATTTCAAATGAGAATATATTTGAAAAGTCCAAAATTGATAAAGGTCTCTCACACGTTTCTCCACCAGGAAGTATCATTCGGTTTTTCAAATAAAGATGATAACACTTTACTCTAGTCATGAATAAGATGGTTCATTTCGAACGATTTTAACCGTTGGAAAGTCTAAGCGATTCATCGTCATGTTACCTCCCCCACAATTAAAATACCTAAAGAACACGCCATCATGGATTTCTAAATGATCAATGTCATCGAAAGATGTAAAGAAAAGGTAAGGTAAGACAACAGTTCTTTGTTAGAAACTTTATTCATATTCAACATCTCAACTAAATTGACCTTCCTCGGTTGGTATGTGAAGAAAAACACCACAGCCGAGAAATTGCTAACAATTTGTCGATAAAATCGACAAGAACAAAGATGCCTTGAAATTTACAATACCTTGTGAGAATTCCAACTTTCTTTTGCTATTACCTTTGGAGAAAAGAAAAGAATATCATTGAAAATCACAGCTCCTAAGAGAAGTACCGATTTACACAAAGATAATATTTGAGGAATTTTATGTGAAGCTAACTGTTGATAATTGGAGCATTTAATATCGTTAATAGAATATGTAAGATAGTCATGTACAAGACTATCAATGGTTTCCTAACTCGAAATGATTAGAAGAAATGACTAGATAGTAGTGGAATTTATAGGAATTTCTCCCCGCTAAGATACACAACTATCAATATAGTAGTCCTGCTTCAAGGCCATCAACTTATCCCCAAATCTACATCCTTCCTTGGTAGGGAAATTCTTCCCTTATAATTTAGAGGCGTTCGCCAAAATGATCTTCTAAAACGTCGACAAGTCAACAAACTGTCCAAAACTTAGGAAAAACTAACACATTTTTCATATTCGACAAGGTGGCAAGATTCGGAAATTAGGTTCAAGAATAAAAAATGCTCATATCATGCGTGTGATGAACGCAATACTGTCCAACTTATGCTCTGATACCAAATTGACACACCCCGACCCGGAATGTCTTAGCTATGCTGGTCGACACCTGGAAGGTGACGAATCCATAAAGTGTGATAGTATATAAAATGTGAATAAATTAAAACCTAAAAGTGTTTCAGTACACGAGGGCGCGATGAGTGGGTCTGGACCCATTTCACGTGTGATACAGAGTATAGGTATAGTACAGTAAGGGAAGATAATGATTATACCATCATAAGAAGACATTTGTACTGAAAAGGGCCACGAATCCTCGTCGATACAGAACTCTGCTGCTAGAACCTAGAGGGGTGCAAAAATAGAAAATGTGAGTGAGCAAAACAAAATTTTTCAAATCAATTTCAATTACCAAAGGCAGTAACCTCTCGTCGTAACACTTGTATGATTTCCCAGAAAATAACAGGAGTGACTATAACTCAAAACCATGACCAAAATAACAGTCTCACAGCTATGCCGTGTCAAATATCTCAACAAGAATAAGTAACCCAGGTGAAATAAATCAATATGAAATGGTATGTCCGCTGGGTCCACCTATTGTGGCCTGTACGGCTGAACCAATAGCTCTTATCAACATGCTAGCTGGAGTCACCTCATGTGACCTATACGGCTGAATCAATAGCTTATCAACATGCTAGCCCAATAACATGCTAGCCAATAGCTCAATAACATGCTAGCCAATAGCTCAATAACATGCTAGCCAATAGCTCAATAACTTGTTAGTCAATAGCTCAATAACAAGCTAGCCAATAGCTCAACAAGTATACCTGCACACGAGTCGGAACCACCTAAAGTGGTCTGTACGACAGGATTTGGTGTAAATAAATACGCTCAAGTGCTACGATCACGTGAAGACTGTGCGAATAATCGAAGGTCACCTATGAGTCGGAACCACCTATTATGGTCTGTACGACATAACTGTGCACCTACCTTGGATCCAAGGTGAGTGTAAGGTGCGGGAGGTGAACATCACGTGAAGGAATGTCCCCTGGCCACGGGCGGGAGCACTAACACCGGGGTGCAGGTTTATGAGCTCTAACTGCATCTAATATAACATGGACGACTCATGGGCAACCTGTACGACAAGGTCAGAGTTGCCTATTATTGCAACTTGTATGACAATGTCAGAGTTGCCTAAAACATAAAATGTAGTCATAACATGGACGACTCAGGTCACGTGAAGGAATGTCCCCTGGCCACGAGGGAATGTCAGCCGGATCCACCTATTGTGGCCTGTACGGCTGAACCAATAGCTTATCAACATGTTAGCCAATAGTTCATCAACATGCTAGCCCGAGTCACCTCACGTGACCTGTACGACTGAATCAATAGCTCATCAACATTCTAGCTCAATAACATGCTAGCCAATAGCTCATCAACATGCTAGTCAATAGCTCAATAACATGCTAGCCAATAACTCATCAACATGCTAGCCAATAGCTCATTAACATGCTAGCCAATAGCTCAATAAGTATACCTGCACACGAGTCGGAACCACCTAAAGTGGTCTGTACGACAGGATTGGGTGTAAATAAATACGCTCAAGTGCTACGATCACATGAAGACTGTGTGAATCATCGCAAGTCACCTACGAGTCGGAACCACCTATTATGGTCTGTACGACAAGACTGTGCACCTACCTTGGATCCAAGGTGAGCGTAAGGTGCGGGAGGTGAACATCACGTGAAAGATTGTTCCCTGGCCACGGGCGGGAGCACTAACACCGGGGTGCAGGTTTATGAGCTCTAACTGCATCTAATATAACATGGACGACTCATGGGCAACCTGTACGACAAGGTCAGAGTTGCCTATTATTGCAACTTGTATGACAATGTCAGAGTTGCCTAAAACATAAATGTAGTCATACCATAACTCCATCATTTCTACTAATTCCATAAACTCACCTGAACTTACCTGTGTGTCCTGCGTTCACCTTTGCACTTCAAAGCATTCACAATAATTATGTGCAGACAATATACATATGGATATGCCATGTTGCAATCTAATACTCAACCATAACATAGTGTTTCCAAATATATATATACAACATGGCGTGAAATGCATAATCTATAACACCCCACTTCCAAACTATTTATTTTTGGGAATAATTATCGGTGATAAGCCCAACTAGACACTAGTTTAATTAACTATCATTACTTACGTTTCCTTACTTTAATTTCTTGATTCTTCACACATTGATTTATGACCAACATTTAACCACCAAATCATAAGGTTAAATCTCACATTTTCTAGCAATGTCCCTCACATTGCTTAATTCCCCAAACAAGGCTATTGTCTCAATTATTTAGTCTCATTTATTATATGGCTGCATCTAACGTCTCGTTAGACTGCCTACGTACCCTAAACAGGGATCAAGCCATTCGTAGTTCACACTAGTACTTCAAAGCATTCATATTAATTATATGTAGATAATATGCATAAATCAATTTATAAAATCGTAGAACTAGGGACGGGTTGTTACAAAGTCCCTGGCATTAATATATTAATGAATTATAAGTAAGTTACATAATTTTTATAATAAAAATTAGTAATTGATTTAGAGTTTTAATACTCACACCCTTAATAAACTCCTAATTAATTTTCAATTCAAATATTTCCAAAATATAAAAAATAAAATTAGACTAAATTTGTACCCATTAAATTTTTATAAAAAATTGATATGTACCCATTCTTAAATATACCAATTTGTTTAATAAGAAATGTACCCTTTATTTGTCACATCCCGGCCCGGGCGGGACCACTTCCCAGGCCCGACTCCACCGTAGCATGATATTGTCCGCTTTGGGCCCCCGCACACCCTCACGGTTTTGTTTCTGGGAACTCACGCGAGAACTTCCCGATAGGTCGCCCATCTTGGGAATGCTCTCACGCGCTATTCGCTTAACTTCGGAGTTCCAACGGAACCCGAAGCCAGTGATCACCCAAAAGGCCTCGTGCTAGGTAAAGATGAGAATACACATATAAGGATCACTCCCTTGGGTGATGTGGGATGTCACAATACCCAATTCACCGCGTATTTGTGTATATAGGCACTTTTAAGTTTAAATTTATTCACATTTTACACATTATCACCTTCTATGGCTTCGTCACCTTCTAGGTGTCGGCCAACATAGCTCGATTCGGAATCCTAGTGGACTTTCTAGGTCGGGGTGTGTCATTTTTAATATAAAATGTGTGACATCCCACATCGCCCAGGGAAGTGATCCTTAAATGTATATTCACATCTCTACCTAGCACGAGGCCTTTTGGGAGCTCACTGGCTTCGGGTTCCATCGGAACTCCGAAGTTAAGCGAGAAGAGGGCTAGAGCAATCCCATGATGGGTGACCCACTGGGAAGTTGCTCGTGAGTTCCCAAAAACAAAGCCGTGAGGGAATGGTAAGCCCAAAGCGGACAATATCGTGCTATGGTGGTGGAGCGGGCCCGGGAAGTGATCCGCCCCGGGCCGGGATGTGACAAATTGGTATCAGAGCCAATCCCTGGCCGGAAATGTGCCGACGAGGACGTCGGGCCCCTAAGGGGGGTGGATTGTGACATCCCACATCGCCCAGGGAAGTGATCCTTAAATGTATATTCACATCTCTACCTAGCACGAGGCCTTTTGGGAGCTCACTGGCTTCGGGTTCCATCGGAACTCCGAAGTTAAGCGAGAAGAGGGCTAGAGCAATCCCATGATGGGTGACCCACTGGGAAGTTGCTCGTGAGTTCCCAAAAACAAAACCGTGAGGGAATGGTAAGCCCAAAGCGGACAATATCGTGCTATGGTGGTGGAGCGGGCCCGGGAAGTGATCCGCCCCGGGCCGAGATGTGACAAAATGTACCCATTTTTTTTATATAAAATTCATTCAATCTTTTCTCTAATATATTTTTAAACTTATATGGGTACATTCTATTTTGTTGATTTGAGAATGTATCTATGTCAAGTTTAATAGAAGAAATTTAATAATGTTATTAAGCCTAATATCTTCTTCTTCTTCTTCTTCTTCTTCTTCTTCTTCTTCTTCTTCTTCTTCTTTTTTTTTTTTTTTGTGTTTTTGAAAAATGTACCCATGTTTTGGCACAATAATTGTTTGGTTAATTTTTTTATGAATGTATGCATTTGTGTTTATATATGTACACACAATATATTGGAGAGTATAATTTATCTTTAATATTTTTAATCCCATAAATTATGGGTTTTATTTTAAATCTCATTAATATAAATAACTACAAATTTCATTTTTAATTTAAAAATATAATAACCTACATAGAAATACATTATTACATTAATATTAGAGACTTTGATCAAAGACTAAAAACCACAAAAGTTTTAGTCAAAGAACATTGGTAGTTAGGAACTGCATTCAAAGTGTTGCAAAATTTAATTAAAACTATAAAATCACTTAGGCACTAGACGAGCTGCGGGGAAAGGTCTAGCGCCTAACGTATTTTAAAATCATGCCTAACATTGTTAATAAGAACAACATTTTTGCTTTAACTTTTTTTAGCACCACTTTTTCCACAAAGATTATAGTAGGTAACAACTCTTCTTTTGGATTTAACTTTTTCGTCCACTCATTCATTTTTCAACTTTTCAACTAGCATTAAGGATTTGTTTGAGACTTTTTCCGTAAGGAGCAATTTTGCTTGTAAATACTTATTCATAAGTGTTTTATTACAAAGATACTAATCATTCTTCTGACAGGCTCATGGAGATATAGATAAAGATTGTCTGCCCTCCACTTCCGGTGTCTTCCTCGTGCCCTCATGTTTTGTATGGTCACGGTTAAGCCACGCCAACATTTTATATTGTTTTTTTATACATATAATAAGACAAAAATAAATAATAATATAAAATATTGACGTGACTTAACCGTGCACAAACAGGAGGGCAAGGAGAGGGCACCAGAAGTGGAGGGCAGACAATCCTTGTCCTGGAGATATTCGCCTAACTGCTTAACGAACTAACCAATCATCCTTCTGACAAGCTTGCCGACGTGGCACTTTTGACCAATACAACAGCGACACATGTCATTACAGATATTATCCCGATCCTTGTGGATTAGAACTTATTGGTGCGTCTATTGGACTTCTCCCCGCCAAAATCATGTCCATTTGCGGATACGACCTACTGATGATCATCTTCCTTGCTGCATCCTCTGCAATATGAAGAAGAAACTTTTCATCATTACAGATGACTAGATGTTTATTTAAGGGCTCGTTCAAAGACCATTTAAATTTTTAATTTTTAGTTTTTCAGTTTTATTTTTTTAACTTGTTTGGTAACTGTAAAAAAAATTGAAAATCAAAATCAAAGCATATATTAAAAATATAAGCAAACAAAAAAAAAAAAAGAACTTTCAGTATTTTGTTCTTGGGAACTGTTATATATACTCTAAAAATTTCATTCTACACTCCTAATAAGTGTATTATTTTTTAATTATAGAAAGTTTGGAGTGCTAATAACAATTTACTTGTTCTTTTGAAATTTAAAATAAAATAAGGATCAAATGGCCAAAACAATAATTTAATGTGTATGAGAGAGAGAAGAGAGGGAGGGTTACTATATATTGGATCTTCTGAAACATCGGCAACGACTAATTTTGATGATAACAATAGCAATACTAGGAAGGCAACGACTAATTTTGATGATAACAATAGCAATACTAGGAAGGGAACCATTTTCATTAGTAGAGATATAAAGTTTGGCTCCTTCATTCCCCTAGCTAAGCTAGTAAGCTACCCATATATATTTGTTGATTTGCCTCATGAATTGGTATGGAACTGCTAATTCCCTTTGAACTTTAATTTTAGCCGTTTACCCTCTTGAACTTTTTTAATTAACCAATTTTCTCCTTGAACTTTAATTTTAACCGATTATTTCACAATAATTCCTAATGAAAAGTTGTTTAGTTTCGTTGATCATAAAACTTGTAAAAACATAACTGAGACAAATTTTAATTAGTCATATGTCCCACTTAAAGTGCAGAGTCAAACAAATGCAGGCAGATATAGAAGCTCTCATGGCAACCAACAAAAGACCAGAGAACCGTTTGAGACCAAAACTTTCGCTGCTCAGCAAGACTCTTCCAAACCTGGTAGCAGTTTGGCAGGCTTAATCCTTGTTACTCATGCTAAATTGGCGATATTGGGTTGCAGAAAGCAACACGGAAGAGTTCCCAATTCCGGAAGAGGATTCTCTTCCCTTCTAATCTCTCTCCCCTCCCCTCTCCTCCTATTTGAATGGTTACGGTTTAGCCACGTCAATCAATGGCGGAGCCAAGTTAAGGGCTGCCCTGGGCTGTATCCCAGGTTACTTGTGGTGAAAAATAAAATTTTACATGTAATTTTGATTGATTTTCGAATGTAGCCCATCAAATATTTAGTCGCTAATTCAAATTCTCTAGGTTTAACTATATAAAATTATATAATACAGTTTACAAATCATCTCTTTTTCATACATTATTTTTCTCATCGCCTCTTGTACATGTACAAATTTGAATTTGTTTAATTTTAACACGTTTTTGGCTCACCTTGTGAATTTTTTTAAGCTAGCTGATACTATAAGAAATAGGATATCAAGTTTCTTTATTTAAAAAGATTTAAAATTCTAAACTAGCCCACCCGGAAAAAAAATTCTTAACTTCGATATTGACGTCAATATCTTATATTGGTTTTATTTTTTTTATAGAGATAATAAGATAAAAAACAATATGTAAGAGGAGGAGAGTGAAGGGAATGAGAATAAAAGGGGAGAGAATCCTAATAAGTTAGTTGGGGGTTTGGAAAATTCAAAGGATGACATTGACGGGCTTCTATTTTCTGGTCCAATCTGCAGAATTTAGTTTTGTTTTATTCCATGCTTAACTCCATACATGGACATGTCGACATTGGAGACCTCAACCATAATAACAAAAAGAAATTTCCACAATTTCATTAACATGTGATTTTGACTGTTGCTGCTGAAAAATGAACAGATTTTGTTGCTGTCTATCATAGATGGATATGTGTGTCTAAGTAATTAATTTTTTAATCACAGATAAAACACATGTTTATCTGTGATTGGCTAGCAGCATGACAACAAGTTGCAGCAGCAAATGAAGGGGGAATGGCGGGCCCGTTGGTTAGAGGAAACATAATAGAAAGATTCAGTGCGGGCGGGCTTATAGCAAACCCAGTTTCTATGGCTGAGATGCGCGGGTCGTTGTCATTCATTGGTTGTCACACCTCCTTGATTATGATCTACAGATGAGCACCTGGCTGCATTTTTTTTAATCCAACAACTCAATCCAATTTAATCAATTTTAACGGTAATAAAAAAGATCAAACGGCTCAAATTTAAATCTAACAGTCAAAACAATATTACTAATTAATCCAAATTAGATCCAACACCAAAACTTTGTAAATACCCTTTCATTTTTCACCTATTCATAAAAAACTCAAAAATATAAACAATTTTTTACATCAAAATGTTCTTTAAAAAAGAGAAAAAAAAAACAAAAAACAAAAATTGAAAGAAATATAAAAGTTTAACATATTGTAAAGTTGAGCATGGAAAACTCATAAAATGACAAGGGATAAAACCCTTGACTTGCCCAATTCTAGGTCAATAACTAGTACCCAAAAAAAATTTAAAAGGCATTTAGACATCGCATTATATATAACTAGCCTTCATGCAAGCACTTGCAGAAGGCATTTTTTGAATCACGGCGTGCTATGCACGACTTACACATTTTAAATGTATTTACATGTGTAAATCGATAAAAGGAAAGTCAAATATTTGAAGTAAATGAATAATCTTAGATCATGCTAGAAGAAACCCCTCATAAACTAATTAAATCAGCTGAATTCACATAATAAAATCGGTCTCTATAGAATTTACATTAAGAATAGAGAAAATAATATTTAATAAGCAATTGATTGAATCACATTATTGGTAGCCCATTGTGAGGCTAAACTCATCCCCTCCTCCTTAGTGTAGATAATATCGTTTGTTAAAAAAAATAATAATTTGATAACTAATTTAATCACATTATTATCCACATCCAAAAAACTTTTTTTATAACCGGCATTACAAGCTAGGGGTGGGCAAACGGTTCCTGAATTAGCGAGGCGGGCCGATTCCTTGCGGTTCGAGGTGGGTAAAGGGCGGGTCCAAAAATTAAAAATACAAAACGGGGCGGGCTGGGTCAGTTTCTTATAAATAACGGGGCTGGCCGGTTCCAAAAATTAGAAAAAAGGGGCCATCGGCCCGGACCGTTCATTGCATTTGTGATCTGCCCTCTATCATTACCCATTTACACACTCTCTCTTGTTCTCACTCTCAGGCCCAATTCACACTCAAGCTCTCACCCTCTCTCTATCCCAAGTCGCCACTCAATTCTCCCCTCACCCTCTTTCTCTTTTTCTCACTCTTAGGCCTCCCTCTTGATCTTAGACCCCAATGTCGATCTCTTCCATCTTGATCTCAGACCCTAATCTCGATCTCCTCTCTTTCTCTCTCTCCCCACAGTTTCTCTCTCTCCCCATCTCTCTGGACACCTCTGTCTCCGATAATGCACCTTCGCCGGTTTTCACTCTTTCCTTAACCGAAGATCGCCCGACGGGAGCTTGATCGAGAGGTTTCGGACGTGATGGAACTAGTGCAGGATCTGGGAGGGCGAATTCTGAAAGCGGGTCTGGGTCGGGTCGAGCTTCGTCGAGACGAGATCCTGGAGTGATTTGAGGATGGATTTGAGGAAGGCGACGAGGAGAACTGAGTCTAAGTGGGGATGATGCGGTTAATGGTTGGGATAAGCGAGTCTATGTGGGGGACAGTGAGTCCGGGGCCGTTTGACAGTTGGGATGAGACGAGGTCCTTTATGCTTCCAGTTTTGTGTTTGGGTTGAATCTGCATTGGATTGGTGATTGGATGTGATCTGTGCAAAACATGTGCAAATGTTGAATTGAGTATGTGCAAATGAATCTGTGCAAATGTTGAATCTGTGCAAAACTGCAAATGTTACCGTTTTTTTTTTTTTTTTTTTTTAATATATATAACCAAAAAAAAAAAAAAAACCAAGGACCCGTGGACCCGGCCCAAACTGGTCCATTTCAACCGAGCTGGATTAGGTTCAGTTCCTATATTACAAACTGCTATCCCCGGCTCGTTTCCTATTCACACAGGTCCGGTCCCTCCAAAAATGGACCCAGCCTGGCCCGGCCCATGCCCACCCCTATTACACACCTCTTAAGATGCTTTGAACGTGTTTAAAAATAGAAAAAATAATATTTAATAAACAATTGATTGAATTACATTATTACTAGCCCATTGTGAGGTTAAGCCCACCCTCTATCTCTTAGTGTAGATAATATCATTTGTTAATAAAAAAATCATCATTTAACAATTAATTTAATCACATTATTACCCGTGTGCGAAATATCTTTTTTATAACCGGCATTACATGCCTCTTAAGATATTTTGAATGTGTTTAAAAATAGAGAAATTGAATCACATTATTGCTAGCCTATTTAATGAACAACTGATTGAATCACATTATTGCTAGCCCATTGTGAGGCTAAGCCCACCCTCTCTCTCTTAGTGTAGATAATATCATTTGTTAATAAAAAAATCATCATTTAACAATTAATTTAATCACATTATTACCCGCATGCGAAAGATCTTTTTTATAACCGGCATTACACGCCTCTTAAGATGTTTTGAACGTGTTTAAAAATAGAGAAATCAAATCACATTATTGCTAGCCTTTGGAATGCCTTTGAAGTTTTTTGTCTAGGGGGTATTTTTGTCCCATTATTTTCGTTGAAGCTTGGTGACACTAAAAGCACTATTCACCTTTTGTGTTAGTTTTATATATAAGAAAGCTATAAGTAGTTATATGGGAACGGAGCCAAACTTGTATCTCGAGTTCATACAATATGGTTCACAAGGCCAACTTTGTTTACATGATTTCCATCATCCTATTGCTATTGTTCTCATCCAAATTAGTCTTTGCCAATGTTTTTGAAAAACCAAAGCACGGTAGTTTCTCTCTCTCATACAATAAGTCGTTGTTTGATTAGCATCTATATATGATTGGTGAGTTGGTAACTAGTTAATAATGAAAATTCATTAGTCATTGCAGATGTAGCAGAAAAGATCATCAGTAGGTCGCATCTGCATATTGTGGCAAAGGAAGTTAAGGAACGGGTGCACTATTCGACCGTACCAATACCTTTTCCGATGAATGGAAAAAAAGAAAAAAGGGGTGTGCATTAAACCGATCGAACCATATGTAAGTTGGTTTACTCGATGAAAATTTTGTGTTCCGATAAACTTACTTTTTTGATAGAATTGAAACGTGGGAGAAGTGTAGATGTTTTGAAATATAAAAACATTTGAAATGTTAGACCTTTTTTTTATTGATGTGTTGGAAAATGCTTAAACCGCCTCAACCAAATTTCCTTTTTACCTAATCTTTTTCGATTTTTCTTTTTTGTTTTGCAGCTTGTCTTGTGTTTGGTCCTATGCCCGCCCCTCTATTTTTATTGTATATTCTTTTTCAGGAGGGGTAAAATCTATGTCTACCCCTTCTCTTTTTCTTGTATTTTCTTCTTCAAGAGGGGTACGGTGTATATTCCTCCCTCTTTTCATGTATTTTGTTGTTCTTGCTTTATGAAGAATAAGGTTTATGTCCCTTAATAAATTTCTCTTGTACCGCCGAGGTTTTCCAATGAACGTCTAATTTTTTTCTGTGAATTGGAGAGAATATGAGTCAAATATAATTCATGAATCCAAACTTCTGATTCCACAACTAAGTTCTAATAGTATATATCTAAGCAGCACCATTAATGTATAAACTATGGGAATGCGGCCTTATTATATCTGAACTAGGTAAACATGATGCACGTGAAATTAGAAGATAAAAATGAGGGTGAAGGAGATGAGAACAACTTGTACTCCACGGTGAATCTGTGCCATACAAGTTATCCTCCACTCCCTGAACATGAGTTATTGACAAAGTTATTTATTTATGTTGGCCATTGGAGATTGAAACCTCATAAGAATTTTCTTTTTGAATCTGTTTCATAACTAAAACACTTGATTTGACATTTTTTTCATCACGAATAACAATAATGTTTATTAACATTTTTCACAAACGCTCAAATTATGTAACTCGAAAACATAATAGGTTCTTCAAAACAATTGATAAGTGCCCGTTTATCACAGTAGTGGAAAGGAGTTGAGTTCTTACATAACTTCGTGGGTTCGAATCTCATTGGTGACTAATCTAACAAAATCTATCGTTTGACAAAAAAAAAAAAAAAAAAAAAAACACAAAACAAAACAATTGCAACATGACATATCTAACCATACCTAAAGTAACTCGCTCTAGCGTGACTGCAAATTAAACTCGCCTATATATAGCACGATCGTGAACCACAACAAACAACAACTCGCCTATATAGCAAGACCGTGAACCACAACAAACTCAACCGTGTTTTTTTCTTTTTTTTTTTTTTTTTTTTTAAGCGGTTTAACTAGTAGCAAGCGACGGTTATCCATCCCTTCCGAGTTCAGAGAAGCTGTGTGGAATTTCATCCTACCCCTAGCCACAGTCAAGCAAACTCACCGTGCTTTCAGAAGATAAAACTATGGGCGAAACAAATCAGCCTATCAAAATGAAAGCTCTAGTCCTAATACCAAGAACAGTACTTGCTTATTGCCATGTTGAGCTGCCACCACTGTCGATCCCAGGGTAGACTTAGTCATCGAGATAGATGACCACTACAACTACAAACTAAAACTACAATGCCGCCCGCTATCGCAACCAAACTGATGAGTCCATATTTAGGGTCGTCTCTGAGATTTTAGGGGTCCTGTGCAATATTCATAAAAGGGGCCCTTCTTACAAGACATTTAAAAAAAAAAAATTTGAACAATGTATTGATGCTAAAAAGCAATATTGAAATAAACTTTAAAACTAACTAATCATCTGTTTCTAAATATTATTAAACGTAAAGAAAGCTACATAGTACTAATAACTAACAATAAGTTCAATCTAAAGAAACCAAATAAACAAAACTTAAAAAAAGTCTAGCATTGAAGCTTCACTTAAAGATGGCTCTTCATGCATTTTTTGCTGCAAAATCATCAATTAAACCTTCATAATCAATTTTGTCTAAAAAATCACTTTCAATCGATATCAAAGCTAGCCCATTTAACCTTTCCTGCAACATGGTTGACCGCAAGTATGATTTTAATAATTTTAACTTTGAGAAACTCCTTTCTGCAGATGCAACGGTAATAGGTATAGTCAACAAAATTCTGTATGCAATGCTTGCAGTCGGGACACAACGCATCCTCTTCAAGTAGTTCATTATGTCAATGGATGTCCTTATTTCTTTTGGCAAACGCTCTCGTAAAAGCTTCAACTCTACTAATAATGCATCCCTATCAACATCAAAGAGCTCATCTTTCTTGAGAAAGTTTTGAAGCCGATAACTACAATCTTTCAATTTATCATTGTCTATCGAATTCAACCGTTCTGAAGTGAACAAAAACCCAAATATATCATCATACGCTTGATACTCTTCAAACCTTCTCTTTAGTGAACCAATAGCTTGATCTATTATATACAAGAAGTAATGAACCCTAAAAGATTCCTCCGCTGATTGCTCAGTTGGTTGAGATGATTCACCTTCATTCTCATCAAAATGTCTTTTTCTACGAACTTGACTCTTTTCTGGAAACACGGGATCAACTTCCATTTCAATAGCAAGTTTTTTAGCATTAATCATAGCCTCCGCAAACCCAGTTTCTCTGTACTTTTTAAAATAAGCGATCAATCCTTGTACTTGTTCTATAGCAACATCAATAAGCATGTCTTTAGATTGCAAATCTTTGCTAACCTCATTAACAGCAGCCAATATTTCATACCAAATAGTCATGCCCAATAAAAACTCAAAATTCCTAATGTCGTATGTTGCCAAAGATTTAGCTGCACTTCTTTTTACTAAGTCATTGTCACTTTCTGCTAATTGGAGTAAAGCTTTTTTTATTTGTAGAGGTTGGGATTGAATTGCTTTAACACTTGCAACATGGCTTTCCTATCGTGTGGCCGACAATGATTTGAGAGTCAGTCCTTTTATATTTTCTTTCAAAATCAGCCATCGTTTTGTAGAATTTGCAAACAAGCTGTAAATACGTTGTACTGTTCCAAAGAAGTCTTTCGCTTTGCCACAAGAATTTGCCATATCACAAAGCGTTAAGTTAAGACTATGGCAACCACATGGAGTGTACATTGCCCTAGGATTTATATCCAAAAGCCTCTTTTGCACACCTTGGTGTCTCCCTCTCATATTTGATCCATTATCATAACCTTGTCCTCTTACATCATCAATATCAAGATCAAGAACTTTTAATGCATTATGTAACTCTTCAAACAATCATTCTCCTGATCTGTTATTCACAATCAGATATTGCAAAAAATATTCTTCTACTTTTACTAGAGTACTGTTCATATCCACACATCTTATGATCAAGGTCATCTGTTCTTGGTGGCTAAAATCAGGAGTACAATCAAGTATCACGGTAAAATATTTAGCTTCTTTGACTTTTTGAATGATTGCAGCTTTGATTTCACAAGATATCAACAATATCAACTCATTCTGGAAGGTATGACTAAGATAATGATAACGAATCTCATTATTTTGGAAGCGTTGAAGATGATTCTTTATCAATGGATCATATTCAGCCATCATTTGAACTAGGCCCATAAAATTTTCATTACTTCCTTGATAAAGCGTATCGTTATTTCCACTAAAAGCCAGTGTATGTTTAGCTAAATATTTCACAATGGAAATCAACCTTCGTAATAACTCCCTCCAATGCTCTTTTTCTTTCTTGATCTGGTCTAGCACAACTTTGTCAATTGTTTCATTTTTCTGCAATCTAAGACGCAAATCAATCCAAGTGGTCATGTTCGAGATGTGATCAAAACTGTTTTCATGCTCTTTAAGCCTCACATTGAGATGTGTCCAATCTTTGTAGCCCTCATTTGCTAATTGACCTTTGAGAGACCCTTTCTTGAACAATTTACAACAAAAGCAAAACACTTTATCAACATCCCTTGAATAGACTAGCCAATCTCTATCATGTTTCTCTCCATTGGATAAGTATCGAGTGTAAAAGGCTGCATTAAAACGTCTATTAAACTGATCTTTAGGACCTTTCTCAATTGATAGATCTCTTGCAGGACCTTTTTTCTGCCAACAAATCAATCCATTTAGGATCAAGACTATCCCAAATTTGAGGATCATAAATGTTTGAGGGAATATACTCACTCGGTTGATCAGTGACAATAGGAGCATCCTCATAATTATCATTCTCATCAAGGTCATCATCAATTTCATCATTGCCCAAATCATCAATTCATCATTGCCCAAATCATCAATTAATTTCTCATTGTCATCTTGTTGTTCCGTAATTAAATCATCCACTGAACTTTGTGGTTTTTTTTATTTCAAAAAGAACCTATCAATAGCTCCTTTTTTAGACTGAATCAATTGTTCAACTTTTCTTTTTCTTTGACGCTTCAAGTAGCCAGATGGATATTTTCTAGTAGGTGCCATCTTTTATATCTCAAATAAGATCACAATAAAATTATAGTAAGTATGAACAATGAAACCTGATAGTCCGTAATACGTGTGCGTCTAGCGATTTTTTGTGACTGCTCTTCTCTTGATTTTGTCCTGAAAGGTACAAAAGAAAAAAAAATCATTATAGGCAAGTGAGAAATACCCAAATCTTCAAGTTTCGAGTCAATATACTTAAATTAGTAAATATCTTATTTGGATCTAAGTCTACATCACTCTGATCAGTTAAACTGTCTTCATGATTTGGAAGTTTTTCTTTCATTTCATAAATTTATAAATTAGGGTTTAATAATTTGTGGGAAATATAACAATGGGACGAAGAGAAAAAGGAATTACACTAGGAGTCTGGGACACTCACACTTGCACAACGTTCTGGTGCTCTGCGCTGAATTACTTGACTCTGTAGTGATGGTAATTTGGTGTGAAAAGGAGAAAAGTGAAACGCAGCAACAATGGATTTTGGCATGAGAGAGAAAAGTAGTCCGAATTGTTTGCCTCGGTAGTGGGGTTCTCCAATTGATTAACTTTGCCCTTTATTAGTTATTATTTTATATATTTCCGTATAGATAGGACTAGTAGTCTGATGGCTTTTAATTTTTTAACCTTTTAGGTAGTAGTCTGACTGATGGGTTTTAGGTGGTAGACTAGACTAGTAGTCTGATGCCTTTTGGCCCATCAAATTTTTGTATGTATATATTTTCATTTGATCAGTATTTATATATATTATTTTTATATAATATTATTATATATATATTATTATATTCAATAAAAAATATTTTTGGATGCCCCCAAAATTTTGGGGCCCTGTGCCATGGAACCTGTTGCCCTCCCCCAAAGCCGGCACTGTCCATATTATACCATATATTTGACCCTAATCTTAGTATTAATTTATTAGTTATTTTGGTAGAATTTTGATACTTTGTTATATATTTTCAACGTAGGACATTCAACTTCCTCTGGAGCAAAAAGTATTCAAACAAATGAATTTTGGAGTGATTTCAATTGGAGGATGTTCGTGAGTCTTTCAAGATGATTGTATCAAAATTCCAGATTTTTCTACCAAGCCGTTTGACTGTGGCAATGAAATAAAGGCCCAGCACGCAGCTTTCCCAGATTGATGCTTCTAGACGTTTTGGGTATTTTGGAGGTCAAGATGGCATATTTTGAGAAAGATTTCTTCTGAGGATTTGTAGGAGACGTCTTCAGCTTTCAAAAGAGACCTTTTGGGATCAAATCGGATTTGATTTGGTCGGTCAAAAGTGTGATTTTCTGAGAACTCCGAATTCTAGTTCAAATAGGAAACCTTTTATTTTCTATTTTATCATTTAATTATGTTTCCTAGTTTTATTCTAAGACCTTTTCAAGGAAGGGTTTTATTTTCTAGTAGTATAAATAAGACTTTTTAGCCATTAGAAGAAGTGGGGGAACGTACGTGGAGAATTTAGCTAGGTTTTGACGCTTTGTATTTTGAAGGTGTTTTCTATCCTTTTTCTATTTCAATAAATTCCTTTTGTTTTATGGTTGCTAGTAGCTAATTTTTGTTTGTTAGGGCAATGCCTTGAGCCTTAGCATGAATATGAAGTTTTTATTTAATTGCTTATGATATTATGCATGCATGCTTTGAATTATTAATCACTATGCTTTAAATTGTCTCTATATCTTAATGCTTAGCTACCATTATGATGTTTAGATAAGTAATCGGATGCAATTCGATCGAAATACCACTGGGGAATTGAGTATTGCTTCTTGTGATTGATAGTTGTAATTTCACCTAGGATGAATACTATGTCTTAGGGGTTGCATGGTTTTTCAAAGGGTTTTCACAAAGCGTAATGAGTCATGAATGTTTATATTTGATCTGAATACCACGAACGGATTGCATGTTTGATATACGTTCTAGCTTGAATACCACGAGTAGAATATGCATTAGGAAAACCTAACCTTCAAAGTTGCATCATAAGTAATTAATAAATCTACATAGGATTGTTAAAAGAAAGGCGGAACCCTAGGCTTTTACAATTTGGTTTTCAAAACGTTTTCCTTTGTTTTCTTTACTTTGCTAATTTCTTTATCCTTTTTAATTAAATTCGTTTATATTATTTTTAAATTCAAAGTCAACTTTTTCCAATCCTTGTTTTTAAATAATTAACTAAGAATTTGGTTTTGCATAAATTATTTATTCAATCCGTGCTAAAAATGACATTGCTTGAGTCGTTTATACTACAACTACCTTGTTCTCTTGCAAGTATTTTTAAGTGTTTTTATCTCTACTTTTGCAGCTAGTAAAAATCCCTATCAAGAAATTAGTGCCGTCAGTGGAAATTGTTTTAAATAATGTGTTTATCAACTCTTAGTTAATTATTTTTGTATATATCTTTTCATTTACTTGATTTTATTTTATTTTTTGTAGGTTACAATTTGTGCAACAATGGAATTTGTTCCTCCTGGATTCAATATACAACCAGGAAGACTACCCTTATGGGTCAACTCTGCATAATGGGGTTTTTATGGATTTAAACCTACAATTTGTGCACTTTGCTTTTTGAAGACCCACAATATTTTACAATGTCCTCAGAAGGAATATTTTCCAGATTATGTCCAGGAGCATATCAATATGAGAAACAACTCAAAAAGAACTTGGAACGATCCATATTCAAAGTTCTACACCCCAAGTTTGCAAAAGCATCTTGAGCACTATTTTAAGCAGTTTAATGTGCCACAAGAGCTTCTGGTAGAGGACAAGCTCTCTAAATTGTTGGAATCAACTGAATTGTATATTGAAATAACCAATCAAGGATTTCTGATTCAAGCATTAAACTGTGGGACAAGCTATGATGATCGAGAAGTTGGTGTAGGAATTGAGGAGCCATCTGCCTGTTATTCACACCCAAGGGAGGAAACAACACATGTTGATCCTGAAATCCTCCCAGAACCAAGTGCTACCCATGTTTATTTGCCACAAGAACTTTTCCCACAAAAACTGCAGGATTGCGTTGAAACTAATAGGTTAGACAGGGTTGTTCACACCGAGTTAGGATCTACAAAATCACATAACAGTGCACCAGCAAAGCCAATCATAATTGCAGAAATTAAGTGCAAGTCCATCAAGCAGACTACATTTTACAAGGGACATAAGAGGCAGCTTAATGGTAGCCCAATTATCCGTCACGAAATTCGGCCAAAGCAAAAATTGTGGGTATTAAATAAAAGATTGAAGTCAGTTCATGGGAAACACAAGCATCGATAGAGGGGATCCTATTTGATCACAAAGATTCATTCACATTGAAGGGCAATTATGAAGAATTCAACCACTGATAAACAACAACTCATTCCATTTCTAATGTTACCGTATGATGCTATCAAGAAGTGGTTAACTCTAATAGAACAAGTGATGTGATCACAAACCTCATTCCAATCCGTCTAGCTATAGACGTTAACTAAAGCACTAATTGGGAGGCAACCCAATTTTTCTAAAACCCTTATTTTTATTTTCGTTTAGTTTATTTTCTACATTTTAGTAGTCTTTATCAAAAAAAAAAAAAAACTGAAAAACACAAAAACAACAATTTTTCTTTGGTAATCAGTATTTTATTTAGGGTTTTATTCTAATTAGATTTTTATTTGTGATTGCAGGCTGCATTCGGAACTCATTCGGTCTAATCTCAACTACTCGTGGATTCATACATTCCTCCATTCATCTCAGATACAGACGGAGCACATGATGAGGTCCAGGGATACTCACAGTGGGGATGCTGAGAAGACCTCTATGCTAATGGACCCCTTTCACTCTCTCACTACTCTCTCACTCTCTCACACTTCATTCAAAATATAATTACATTGAAGTTTGGGGGTGGGGATCCAAGCAGCATAGAGAAGAACAATCATCAGGACCATCCATATGAATATATTTTTACTCAACATACATCAATGGAGACATGCACAAACACAGAGGACAATTGTGAGCAAGCGAAAATCATATTCATACATGACGCACAAATAAGAGGAAGGGATAAAGATTTATACCTTTCCTTTCTAGATCAGAAAGGCTCCAGACATTTACCATTGTTTGCTATGATGGATCGGCATTCTGCAGCTCCTACACTGGGAGCACACATACATCAGACACTCGTCCTCTAATTTTCCTTAATCTAAGTTTTGGACTTGAAATTGAATTTAGAGAATGAGAATTTTTACCTCCAAGTGTGTCGACACCAAGATCGGACATTTGGGGGTAGATCTCCACCTTTGCCTTCAGAGCAATGAACAGATAAAGAAGATGGGACTCCCGGAGGAGCTAGAGGGTGTTTGTGTTGTGGATGAGAGAACAGGGGCTGGGGAGGAGTCGAGAGTAAGTTTGGGGGTTGTGGCTCGGATCTGAGAATCTAGAGAGGAAGCTTTGGTTTTGATTGCAGCAACCAAGGTTTTTATGAAAGGAAGAGCAATAAAAGAAAATGAGTGGAGGAGCGTTTGGTTCTGGACTCGAGGTATGGCAATGGCAGACATTAGGGTTCTTCAGCACGAGAGTGTGTCGCGGGTGGGTCTGTGTCAATCCGTGTGGTCAGCTTCCCTCGCAAATGCATGTGTATTACCTGGGTTCTCAATGAAATGGGCTTTGTTTACGTGGGTTCTTCATGGCTTTTTGTTCGGCCATCAAATTATCAAGCAGCAAGTTTCTACTTCCAGCCCAGGTATTATTGTTCATTTTCTTTTTATTTTTGTTATTTATTCTTGTTATTTTTATTTTTATCTTTTGTCCACTGTTTGTTTCTTTGATTAGTTAGTTGTTTTTGTTGGTCATTTTTCTTTATTCTTTCTTTTTGTGTTTCTTTTTCCACACCTTGAGGACAATGTGTGATTTAAGTTTGGGGGTGGGAAATAAGAATTTTTAGATTTTTATTTTTGAGTCATGTAAAAATTTTTCGTTTTTAAGTTAATATCCATAGTTTATTTTAAAAGTTAGAACAAATGGACATAGTAAAGGTTAATCCCATAATAGTCTTTTTTATTTATCGTTGCTTAGACACTAATTCATGAGTTATACTTTGAAAATTTGCACATTCACATCAACATGGTTTGTGAAGAGTGAGATTGAAACACTTGTTTTTCGTCTAAGTAATATTTTAATTTTTGTTCTTAGTAAAGTAAAGTTTAGTATGTGTTACAAATAAAGTAATAATTGTTCCACCCAAGGCTTTGCCTAGTAATCGGGACAGTCCTACTTGATCAGCAATGATTCCCACATCAAACAGTAGAGTCTTGGCATGGGGCAGGGTGGTTAGTTGTTTTCGTAACCTTTTCAGCTAGAGTTAATAAGTCCTTAGGGGTGTTCTACACCTAGTGCCCTAAAGCCTTTGTGGTTTGGGAGTCATTGACCTAAAGCTTGCTACGTGGGTTGGATCGAAAGTTTAAGGGAATTGACATTGCACGACCACCACTGTTACTAGAAAAAAAAAATGAAAAAAAAAAAAGAAGAAAAAAAAGAAAACAAAGAAGAAAAAAAAGAAAAAAAAGATATATCAAGTTATTATGTGTGTGAAGTGTTAAATAAAGAGGATGAAAGGTAGGGGTTTTAGTCAAGTCTCCTTAGCCATGTTGGTTCACTTTACACCAAAGGAAGTTCATGAATTCTTTTCTAATGGATTCTAAATGGCTTAGACTCTGTAGTGGGATTAGTTGAACTTTTGGAAAGATGTTTTAGTTTTTAACATTTTCTATGGATTGCAACTTGAAGATGAAAATTTTGTCTTAGTTGAGTTTTAATAAAATTTTTAAGTTTGCTAGTTTTTATCTTTGTTTTTGAGTTTTGTTTTGCTTGAGGACAAGCAAAAAGCTAAGTTTGGGGGTATTTGATGAGTCCACATTATACCATATATTTTACCCTAATCTTAGTATTAATTTATTAGTTATTTTGGTAGAATTTTGATAATTTGTTATATATTTTCAATGTAGGACATTCAACTTCCTCTAGAGCAAAAAATATTCAAACAGATGAATTTTGGAGTGATTCCAACGGAGGATATTTGTGAGTCTTTCAAAATGATTGTATCAAAATTCCAGATTTTTCTACCGAGCTGTTTGACCGTGGCGATGAAATAAAGGCCCAACGCGCAGCTTTCCCAAATTGACGTTTCTGGACGTTTTGGGTATTTTGGAGGTCAAGATGGCATATTTTGAGGAAGATTCCTTCTGAGGATTTGTAGGGGACGTCTTCATCTTTCAAAATACACTTTTGGGATCAAATCGGAGTTGATTTGCTTGGTCAAAAGTGTGATTTTCTGAGAACTCCGAATTTTAGTTCAAATACGAAACCTTTTATTTTCTGTTTTATCATTTAATTATGTTTCCTAGTTTTATTCTAAGACCTTTCCTAGGTAGGGTTTTATTTTCTAGTAGTATAAATAAGACTTCTTAGTCATAGAAGAAGGGGGAACGTACGTGGAGAATTTAGCTAGGCTTTGACACTTTGTATTTTGAAGGTGTTTTCTATCTTTTTCTATTTCAATAAATTCCTTTTATTTTATGGTTGCTAGTAGCTAATTTTCGTTTGCTAGGACGATGTCTTGAGCCTTAGCATGAATATGTAGTTTTTATTTAATTGCTTACGATATTATGCATGCATACTTTGAATTATTAATTAATGTGCTTTAAACTGTCTCTATATCTTAATGCTTAGATAAGTAATCAGATGCAATTCGGTCGGAATACAACCGGGTTATTGAGTATTGCTTCTTGTGATTTATAGTTGTAATTTTACCTATGATGAATACCACGTTTTAGGGGTTGCATGGTTTTTCAAAGGGTTTTCACAAAACGTAATGAATCATGCATGTTTATATTTATTTGATCTGAATACCATGGACGGATTGCATGTTTGATATACATTTTAACTTGAATACCACGAGTAGAATATGCATTAGGAAAACCTAACCTTCAAAGTTGCATGGGTAATTCATAAGTAATTGATAAATCTACATAGGATTGTTAAGAGGACGGCGGAACCCTAAGCTTTTACAATTTGGTTTTCAAAAGGTTTTCCTTTGTTTTCTTTACTTTGCTAATTTCTTTAACCTTTTTAATTAAATTCGTTTTTATTATTTTTAAATTCAAAATCAACTTTTTCCAATCCTTGTTTTTAAATAATTAACTAAAAATTTGGTTTTGCATAAATTATTCATTCAATCCCTACGGAAAACAACATTACTTGAGTCGTTTATAATACAACTACATTGTTCTCTTGCAAGTATTTTTAAGTGTTTTTATCTCTACTTTTGCTAAAAATCCCTATCACAAACCTAATGAAAACTTGGAAAATATGCTAATATGTGGTATTCTTGTTCTCCACTCTTAGGTTAAACTACTGAAACGAGTGGGGAGGAAACCTATTAACCTAGAGTATTGCCGTTGTGTGTCACTCATGTACAGACACTTGTTTAATTACGGAGAAGAAACCTGGAACCTCTCAGGATATGCCCTCTCCCCGCTTACTTCTTAGATAGTTTCATAGCCCGATCTATTACCTCAAGTTAAAACGCACTCCATGATTACCTTGTTATTGCTCAAGGAATATGAGATGTTATGATGGTCCTATCAAGAACTAATATGGTTTCTCAATCAGTTGACAATTTATTTTACTGTGCAGGTAAGAACAGGAGCAGCACAAATAGAAGGTGGAGTTCATGGTCTAGTTTCTTATGAGAAGAAATCATTTTGATGGTTATGTTTTTTGTCTTATTGTCTCTATAAAAAAAATCAATATAAGATGTTGACGTAGTTAAATCGTAACCATTCAAATAGGAGGGGATGGAAGGGGAGAGAGATTAGGAGGGGAGAGAATCCTCCTCCACTAATACATGCTCCTCTCATTATTGGTGAGAATGTGAGGAAAGTCTTAGTGAGAGATTTTTTTTAAACCGAATGATGTGGAGGTGGATGATTGGATTATTACTTAAATGTTTTTTGTAAACGATATTATCTACACTAAGGGGTGAAGAGTGGGCTAAGCCTCACAATGGGCTAGCAATAATGTGGTTTAAATTCGCTTTTAGCGAGAATCAAATCTAAGACCTCTCACTTACCAGTGAAGAGGAATGCCACGGCAATTATTACTTAAGTGTTGATTAACGTGCTTATTTTCTATTAGTGACATCATTTGGTTTGCAAATTGGGTTTAAAAATTTGGTCTTCCTAGCATTATCCTTTTTTTAAGTATAGGGTATTTAAGCAATACTCAGCATGCCATAATAGAAGTGAAGCAAATGATATATATTTTTTGTGTCCTTATTTCATAACAAATGGAGTACCTGCTTAAATATCGGATACTCAAAAAAACTTCTCATAACTAAGAGAGTTCAAAGATTAACATCAAGTACTAATTCTAAGTCGCGCATTTGTCACTTAGAGAATACACTTGCAAGCGTGGTTGACTAATGATTAAGAGGTGATTTCCTCATTAACTTTTATCTTCCACATACTCCTTTTTATTATAGTCTTTTATATATTTAATAAATCAAATCGACAAAGAGAAAACGATAGTGCGAATATATACTACTTGTAATTAGGGGTAGTTTGGTTTATGATAGCAAACCGAAATGATCGGTTCAAAAACTGAACCGAAATTGTTCGCAAAAAGAGGGCAAAAATACGAAATTGGTTCGGAAAAAGATATAACCATCAAAGGGTTATCACTGCCAGAAGCTAAAGTCGAACCTTTGTTTTCTACGTTCGGACTAATAACTAAACAGTAAAACACCCATCAAAACAACGATTGTTGGGTACAATGTCATTGATTAACAAATCCTTAATCAAATATTTTTCAACCGACAAAGAATTCAAGAAATTAAACCGATTGCTACAAATATCATAACTTTCACCACTTCCAGATTCTAGAAATCCTTAAATTAGCCGCCAAATGAGAACACAAACTAAAGCATCAATCATAAAAGCAACAACTAACAAAAAGAAGGCATCTTTATACCTGCCCGCGACCGACAACGCAAACCTCTTGAGTGGTACAAATTGAGCTAGACCCCATTCCAACCCTGAACCCGTCAACACCAGCCTGAATCAAATTCTGCGCCTGACTCACCGTCACCACATTCCCGCCAACTACATCCAAACTCGAGTACATTTTCTTCACATACTTTATCATCTCAATCTGATAAATGGAGTTCCCCTGAGAGCTATCCAACACCACTACATCCACCCCTGCCTTCACCAACTCCTCGAATCTCTCCTTATCCAACTCCCTTGTGCCGATCGCCACCCCGACCCTCCACGTCCAGTCCGGACCCACTGTCCCAACCCCCAACTTGGGGTACCCTTTGATCCTCTCCACCTCCTCCTTCGTCACCACATCCACAACCTCATTTTATAACACATGGAGTTCCTGCTTAAATATTGGATACTCGAAAAAACTTCTCCTAACTAAGAAAGTTCAAAGATTAACATCAAGTACAAATTCTAAGTCGCGCATTTGTCACTTATAGATAATACACTTGCAAGCATGGTAGACTAATGATTAAGAGGTGATTTCCTCATTAACTTTTATCTTCCACATACTCCTTTTTTTATAGTCTTTTATATATTTAATAAATCAAATCGACAAAGAGAAAACGGCAGTGTGAATATATACTACTCGTAATTAGGGGTAGTTTGGTTTAGGATAGCGAACCGAAATGGTCGGTTCAAAAACTGAACCGAAATTGTTCATAAAAAGAGGGCGAAAAACCGAAACAAAACCAATATTTCGGTTTTCTTGAAATTCGGTAATATCGAAACAATTTCGGCTTTTCAATTCAGGCTCGAGAATGGGCCTTCAGATCAAATTTTTTGGGCTTCTGATTTCAAGACCAACAAAACCCAATTTTGCCCAAACTTTTTCAGCCCCAAATGTTAAGCTATGGGCCTATGCTCATGTGCTCTATTTCTCTCCATTTCTTGAGCAAAAATAATTGTGATTATTAGAATTACTGTTGTAGCCTATTTTATCTGACAAAGGGAATAGGGCCGGCGGCAAGGAGAAGTGAGATTGAAAGAGATGTGTTTGTAGAATTATAGGAGAATGTGTGTGTTATCCCTCCTACATAGTGCCTTTATTTATAGTCGTAAAAGGAGAGAAGATATTCCTTCATCCCCATGGAATACAAGTTGTAATAGGAAAGGATAACTATAATCAAATCTAATCTAGGATTTACACAATCACACTTAAACTAGGAAAGTTTACAACACTCCCCCTTAAGTGTGTAAATACTCAAGATAGATTTAGCATCATGCAGAAGTTGACGAAGTTGACTCGTCGGCACTGATTCTAAGGAACAACGCTTATTCTCAATAAGGTAGGAACTTTCATAAGTAAGTAAGTCTCACTAAAAAACCTAAGGCTATGGTAAAAACCTAAGTAGGGACAAAATCCATAGTCTAAGGAAAAATGTGTGAGAAATGCAAAGTCAAAAGAAACGTCTACGGGATGTCATCAGGGATATGACCAGCTCAAGATGGATGCCTCGTTAAAACCTAGTTAGGTAGCAAAAACCCAGTAGGAAAAATACTCCTAATTGTAAGGAAAAAGAGTACATTAAGATCAAGCAAGTATTCTTCAGGATACTCCCCCTGAGTTTGACATAATTCCAAAGAGAAATAGCAATGTTACAACTCAGAAAGTTTACGCTTACCAATTCCATTAACAAGCTTCTGAAACGTTGTCTTCGACAGTGATTTGGTGAAGAGGCTGGCCAGATTGTCTTGTGAATGGATTTGCATGACTTCAATCTTCTGAGTTGTTTGATGTGAAAAGAAGAACTTCTTGCACGACTTTAATCTTCTGAGCTGTTCAATGTGAAAAGAAGAACTTCGGCGCAATGTGCTTGGTCTTTTCTCATTTGATGTAACTCTTCTTGAACTGTTTAATGCATGCTGCGTTGCCTTCAAAGATCGTCATTGGGACATCAACGGCGGGATAGAGATTGCAAGAGCTTCCAATATGGCCCACTATTGCTCTCACCAAAAGCATTCCTGACTTGCTTCATGTAAGGCGATAATTTTAGCATGGTTAGACAAAGTGACAACTAAGGTCTATTTAGTTGACCTCCAAGAGATTGCGGTGCCTCCAACGGTAAAGACATAACCCGTTTAAGAACGCAGTGAGAATCGACCCGAGAAGCAAGGGGTACGGCATCACTCGAGGATCCATAGGGATAGAACAAGCCCAAATCTGTAGTACCCTTAAGGTAACGGAAGATGTCTTTCACGCCAGTCCAGTGTCTACGTGTAGGTGGATTACTGTATATACCAAAAGATTAACAGTGAATGAGATGTTGGGTCACACTTAGATAAGGAACTTCAGGCTCCAAAATCTCTTCATCATCTTTGTTCAAACGGAAGGTATCTTGTTTTGCATCTAGCGATCGAATGACCATAGGAGTACTTGAAGGCTTCGCTTTATCCTCATTAAAGCGGCGCAACACTTCTGGGTGTAGTTTGATTGATGTACTAGGATTCCATCTGAACAATGCTCTATCTCGAGACTGAGACAATATCGAGTCTTACCTAGATCTTTCATCTTAAATTCTGACTTTAGGTGCGCGGCAGTTCTTAGGAGCTCTTCAGGATTTCCGATAAGGTTCATGTCATCGACATATACTGCAATTATCGCAAATCCGGAATGTGACTTCTTAATGAACACATAAGGGCATAGTTCGTTGTTCACATATCCCTAACTAGTCAAATACTCACTCAAACGGTTATACCACATTCTTCCGGATTGTTTCAAACCGTAGAGTGAACGCCTCAGCCAAATTGAGAGCGTGTTTCGGGGTTTGGAAATATTTGTACTAGTCAATGTAATTTATTCGGGAATTTTCATGTAAATTTTCATATCAAGATCCGCATATAGATACGCGGTTACTAGGTCCATCAGCTGCATACTCAGTTTTTCAAAAACTACCAAACTGATAGAAGGTAGCAAAAACTAATCACATCCATAACGGGTAAGTAAGTTTTGTCATAGTTAATCTCAGGGCTTTGTGAGAAGCCTTGTGCAACAAGACGAGCTTTGTAACGCACAATTTTGTTCTTCTCATTACGCTTCCGAAAGAAAACCCACTTGTAACCAACGGGCTTCACATATGGAGGAGTATGAGCTACAAGTACAAACACCTTTCGTTTCACAAGTGAATCGAGTTTGACTTGGATTGCTTGTTTCTAGTTTGACAAATCAGTTCTATGTCAACATTCATCAACGAAACGCGGTTCCATGTCATCGCTCGACATGATCTCAGTAGCTACTGCATATGCTAATGCATCGTCGATAATCATCTCATTTCTACGCCACACATCATCTAAGCTAGCATAGTAGACCGAAATTTCACGATTCTCGGGAAGAAAATTCTTCTCTTCAAGGACACTTCCATAATCTAGAATTTCCTCATGAGTTGGATAGAATGAGTAAGCGATAGTTGGAATCACGGTAGGCTCTTTGGGACCTTGTGTCATGGGTTTCCTTTTCCAGAGGTGTGAATCCTTTGAACCCGGGGTTCTGCCACTCTTTTATGTAAGGGCAGATGATTGGCTAGCCACTAATGTACATCGATCACCAAGATTGGTGCCCCGGGCTTCCAAGAAGGAAGTTCATCGTACATGTGGTACATCTATCTTTGCAGGCGTATTCGTAGCTGGAATATGTGATCTTGTCACGCGTGCTAGATTGGTGAAAGCATTTGGCATGCTTTGAGCTATGCTCTGGAGATCTAATATGCACTGCACTTCAGTTTCAAACTAAGGAGACAAAGTGGGGGTTATCCAAGATAATTCGCATCGTTCTTCAGGAATGTTGACGTTCTTATCTTCCTCTAACGACGTGAAGACTGTCTCATAGAAATGACAATCCGCGAAACGAGCGGTAAACAGATTGCCTATCAAAGGTTCTAAGTAACGAATAATTGAAGGATAATCATATCAGACATAGATTCCCATCCTTTGATGAGGCCCTATTTTTGTACGTAAGGGCAGCGAGATTAGCACATATACCGCACAACAAAATGCGCAAATGCGACATGTCGGGTTCGTATCCGGTAACCAACTAAAGGGCACTAAATGGTTGTGTCACAACAGGCCTCAAGTGGACCAACTTTGCTACGTGCAATATTGCATGGCACCAAGCAGCGATCCGGAGCTTGGTACGTATGACCAATGATTGAGCAATCATTTATAAGCACTTAATGAAAGCCTCTACTAGGCCGTTCTGGGTGTGACCATGTGGTACATGATGTTCAACTTCAACCCCAACTGACATGCAATAGTCACCAAAAGTTTTAGATGTGAATTCTCCATCATTATCCAATCGAATAGATTTGATCGGATAATTAGGGTGGTGAGCCTTGAGCTTGATAACCTGAGTCAACAGTTTGGAGAATGCAGCGTTCCTTGTGAACAACAAGCACACGTGTGACCAACATATGGAAGCATAAACCAAAACCATAAAGTATACAAATGGTCCACAGGGAGGGTGAATTGGTCCACAAATATCCCCCTTAATCCGTTGTAGAAAAATGGGAGGATTTGAGTGAATCTTGTCATAAGAAGGCTTAGTAATAAGCTTTCCCATTGAACATGTTTGACATATGATTCCTTGGATCGAACCTAAACTTCGGGTTAATGGATGCCCGCGTGATGATTTGAGGATACGGCGCATCGCTATTAGTCCAGGATGTCCCAAACAATCATGCCAAAGTATAATTTCGTGCGCGGTCCCAGTATTAGGGCTAGCCACATAATGGCATTCTATGGGGCGTATGGTCGTAGTATACAGACCACTCGGGATACGCTTCATCTTCTCTAGAATACGCTTCTGGCCATATTCGTATGAGGTTATGCACAGAACTTCAACTCCGTTTTCTATGTGGGTTTCAGCTTGGTAATTGTTATCTCTAATGTCCTTGAAACTTAACAACGTTATTCCGGAACGTGGAGAATAGAGTGCCTCAACAATGGTAAAGATTGTACCATTGGACAACATTATACGTGCCTTACCGTATCCTTCTATCAAGTTGGATGAACCTGAGAAGGTTGTCAGAGGTGCATTCTTAGGTATGAAGTTAGTGAAATAGATGCATTTACGCAAATCGATGTGCATGGCTGCACTATTTGTTAGACAACTAACTTCTCCACTAGTCATACCTAGAATGAAAAATTAATTTGAATCGGTCACATGCATAAAAGTTCTAAAAAAAAAATATCAATTCAAAATAATTTCAATTATTCAAGGATGGTAATTAATTAAAACTTAATATCCAAAAACAAATCACTAACAAATAATTCAAACATAAAGGAAAATTGTTCTAAACTCAACCAAAAACAAGAGGAAGGGTTTGGCCACTAGGTGGAATTCGACCCCATTGTCAAACTAAAAAATAAGTTTATGTCTAAGATTCTAATCTTTCATAGGGGTGGTATCTCTTGAAAGTCACAAACCTCCATCTTTGTAGTCCCCGGTTTGTCCACTTGCACAAAGTTTGATTCAAACTTCTTACGACGAGAATGATATTTAGCTACACCTTATGAGGAGCTCGGCAAACACGGGACCAATGGCCCTTTGAACCACAGCGATAACACATGTTCGCATCCATGGTTTCAGCTACTTTGCCCTTATTCTTAAAGTTCGGGGCCTTGGGAGCGAGGTTTGGGCGCTTCTGGGCTTTGTTTCCTCTCTTGGATGGGCCTTGGCTCTGTTGACCTTGGTGGGATGGCTTTTGGCCGCCCCTACCACGCCTCTTTCAGCGTTTTGGGCGTTGGTTTGTGCTATAATGTGCTTCAGGCACATCAGTAGCCCCAGTAGATCAAGCTTGATGATTCTTCATCAACAGCTGGTTCTGCTTTTCAGTAAGAAGTAAAACAGAGATCAAATCTGAGAACTTAGTGAACTTCTAAGCTCTATATTGTTGCTGCATGACAATATTATAAGCAAAGAAAGTCGAATAGGTCTTCTCCAGGAGATCCTCTTCGGTCAAAGTTTTGTTACAAAACTTGAGAAGTGATCGGATTCGACAAACTTCAGAATTATATTCATTCACGGACTTAAAGTCTTGGAAGCGCAAATGCTGCCAGTCATGTCTTGCTTTAGGCAAGAATATGTCTTTTTGGTGATCAAAACGATCAGCCAAAGCGACCCATAGTGCACATGGATCCTCCTCAGCAAGATATTCAGTTTGCAAGGCGTCATGGATATGTCTTCGGATGAAGATCATAGCAATGGATTTTTCAGCTTTGCCAACAGGGTTGTCCGTCGCTTCTTCAATGGTGGGACTCAAGTTCTTTGCAGTGAGGTGGAGCTTCACATCTTGGACCCACGTGAGGTAGTTCCTTCCAGAGACCTCCAAAGCGGTGAAGTCGAGTTTGTTCAAATTCGACATGTTCCTATCACAAAATAGATGGAGAAGATGTGGTTAGTGTAATGGAGAAAAATCAATCCATTCACATAGGAGTAGAACATACAGGTTCTAATAGACATGTATTGGTTTAATTTTGCATGAAAAAACTTCGGGCTTTCATGGGTGAAGTTTTTAAATGAAAACTTCAAGTTTTCAAACAAGGCATGTTTGTAAGAAAGTTTAGGTTTAGGGCATGTTTGTAAGAAAGTTTAGGTTTCAAAATAATTATGAACTTTAGGTTCATATGTTCCTGCAGGTAAACACAAATATATACATAGAAATATGCAACAAGAATATGCAAAAAAAGAACTTTAGGTCTACAATTATAATTGAATTAATTATTTGGACTTCACGCCAAATTTAAAGTGTGGGTGAAAAAATATAAAACCCAAATTGTCCAAAAATATTAAACAATCGAAGCTCAGGGCCCAAAAATATAGACAAAATACCATGTGTGGGCTGAGCAAATTTGGTCTGTGTGACCCAGGCCCAGAAATTGGGCTAGGGTTTCTTGGGTGCAGGCTTCAAGCCTATGGGGAGGAGAGGAACAAAACAGGCCGCATCAGGCGAGCCCTCAAAACAAATCTATACGGCCAAGGAGATAGGCTGATGCAGGCAAGCCCAAAACAAAACTAAAAAAAAATACAAAAATTCATATGGCTTCTTCAGGCAAGCCCAAAAAAAATTTTGTTTTTGTTTTTGTTTTTCTTTTCTTTTCTTGGCAGGTCGGGGAAAATAGTTGGGTTGAGGGGAACTTCAAAGCCCAACGGGCTGAAGCTGTCACTGAGAATGGGCCAAGCCTAAGAAAGGCTCGGGTTTTGGAACCAAATACCCCAACGTATGCTGGTGAGTTTCGTCGGAGAAGAACGCCAGACTTGTCACTCCTGGTGGCGGTCTGGGGTTTGTTAGGACTCAGGTTGAGTCACGGTGGTTGTTGACGACCTTGGTGGTGAACAGAGATGATGTAATCTCAACGTTATAACAACCAAACCCTAGAAAATTTAAATCGAATTTTTGAAAAAATTCTGATGAGATTCAATCAAATCTCAGTCCAATTTCCGGTGAGGGACGCCTTTTGGTAGTCGGCGATAGGAACCAAAGGTTCAAGGCAATGGTTGCAGGCCATGCCTGTGGTCGATGTCGACACGGACACCATCAAAGGTGTTGGTTTTCTGGGTTGTGAAGCTCGAAGCTTTTGGCTCCGTGAGGTGATGGTTCTCGGCTTGGTGTGGGGAGCCTAACGACATGGGTGAGGTCGGGGGTTCGAAGAACCCTAGTTTTCCCAATCGCAAAAAAAAAAAAAAAAAAATAATAATAATAATTCGATTCATATATAATTCAATTCAAAGCATATTCAATTCAATAATATAATGCATGTACATATATTTGATGCAATTCATGGCAAATATCAAATTCATATAATTCAACAATTATGAATATAATGCATACACAATTTATGTAGAATCTAAAATTCAAATAACGTAAAGTTGGGTCATGCATTATGGCGAATGTTCATGCTATCAGGGCTGCAAGAATATCGAGATAAAAACCGTTGTTTTGAAATAACCTAATTGCGTGATGATATGGAAGAACTGGTTTGATGCAAAAAAAATTTCTTCAATTTCAGCTTTCCATCTCTAAAGCTTGTCATGTTCAACACAAAAAATTTAAATTGAATCAATAAAAGTATATGGATCAATAAAATCAAAATTTAATCAATTAAGAATAATTGAAACATAATACTCCCTTAATTGAAAACGAATAATTTTCACGTTAGATTCCTAAGCACAGCAGTAGGAGCGTGTTGATAACGTGTTGTAGCCTATTTTATCTGACAAAGGGAATAGGGCTGATGGCAAGGAGAAGAGAGATTGAGAGAGATATGTTTGTAGAATTGTAGGAGAATGTGTGTGTTATCCCTCCTACATAGTGCCTTTATTTATAGTAGTATAAGGAGAGAAGATATTCCTTCATCCCCAAGGAATACAAGTTGTAATAGAAAATGATAACTAGAATCAAATCTAATCTAGGATTTACACAATCATACTTAAACTAGGAAAGTTTACAACAATTACATCAATTTAATGAAAAAGTTTGTATCTTACTACGATCACATAAATTTAAAAATTCCTATAGAAAGGAAACAAATTGCTGCAATTGCATTAGTACACCATTACAGTACAGGCCTCAACAATCCCTAATCTCAACAATCCCCTCAACCATTACACGAAAGGTTTGACCTCAACAATATTCTGATCTCAAATCAAAATTCGAAACCCAAATCGGAACTCTAATCCTCATTTCAAAATCCCAAATCTAAATCCTAATTTAAATATGACGAATTAAAGGGAAAATTTCTTACATTGAGTGAGATTTGATCGAGAGAGAGAGAGTCGGAGGGGAGTTGAGAGAGAGACGTGTGGTGTTGTGGGTGTGATGTGTCGAAGTTGAGATCGACCGAGAGAGAGAGAGTCGACGGAGGTGAAACACAGAGAGAGGTCGAGAGAGAGCGTGGGTGGGGCCAAAGTCGAGATCAGGTGGTTTGGGCTTAAGTGGTCGGGTTGAAAGAGACAAAAATCGGGTAACTGGGTTAAGGAAGAAGAGAAGACAAGCTGAAGAGAAGAGAGTCGAGAGAGAGAGAGAGAGAGAGAGAGAAACGGACCGAGTGACAAAGAGAGGAGTTTCAAAAGAGAGAGATAGTTGTGGAGGTCATTGTGATGTGGCGTGGATGGCCGAAGTGGGAAATTGGGCGACAGATTTAGGGGAGGAGGAGAGCTCGGGTAGTCAAGGTTCAAAGTTGGGAGGAAGAGTCGAGAGAGTGATTTGAGTGAGATAAGGCCGAGAGAAAAAGGTTGGTTTTTATTCAGCGGCTGTCTCTGCTTCTCTCTCCCTTTTCTTTTTGGTCATGTGCCTACAAACTTATATTTAAAAAAATACAACCATGTGGTAAACAATTGAAACTGCATTATTTAATAATCTCTATTAATTAATGAAACTTTTTTTGTCAACCAAAAAAAGTTAACAAAATAACTTAGTTTTCTATCACACAAAAAAAATGATGGGTGATAATGTAATTTCACAGGCCCAAATTTTACTTTTTTTTTTATTAAAATCTTACCTATAGATGATGTTAAAATATTTCTAATATTTAAATTTTAAAAAATAAAAAATAAAAATAAAAAAACCAAATAAAAAGAAACCTACCACTCCCCCCACATTCTCTCTCGCCCCCTCTCCTTTTCATTTTCTAAAAAAATGTGTTCATACACACAAAGTGTGTACGCAAATGCTAGTAATTTCAAATGTAAACTAGTAACAAACATAACTAGATAAATTGTAAATGGTCATATGCCACATTTTAAATGCAGACTCAAACAAATGCAGGCAGATGGGAGCTCTCATGGCAACCAACAAAATGCCAGAGAACCGTTTGAGACCAAAGCTTTCGCTGCTTAGAAAGACCCTGTGGCAGTTTGACAGGCTCGCCCTTGTTGCTCATGCTAAATTGGCGATATCAGATGCAGAATGGAACACGGAAGAGTTCCCAATTCCCCCGGACAGCAGTACCAGCAGGAATGAGAAACGCTGAAAAGTTATAACCATCAAAACGATTTCTTCTCGTAAGAAACCAGACCATGAACGCCACCTTCTACTTGTGCTGCTCCTGTTCTTACCTGCATGGTAAAATACATTGTCAACTGATTGAGAAACCATATTAGCTCTTGATACGACCATCATTACATCTCAGATTCCTTGAGCAATAACAAGGTAATCGTGGAGTGCGCTTTTCCTTGAGGTAATATACGGGGATGGAAAACTATCTAAGAAGTAAGCGAGGTCAGGGAAAACCCTGAGAGGTTACAGGGTTCTTTTCTGTAAGTAAATAAGCGTCTGAATGGTTTCTTCCCCACTCCTTTCGGTAGTTTAACCTAAGATTGTTGAACAAGAATACAACATGGTATGGAATAGACTACGAAAGAGTAAGAAGTAAGTAATCGAAAGAAACATTGGCTACAATATCAATTCTCATTTAAAGCATAAAACTAAAATGACATCCTTAATAACGATGTCAAGAGTACCACAACAACGTCTGCAAAATGGTCTACTTACCTCTAGCCTTAAAACGCTTGATTTTAAGAGGTCATGAGCGGAATGCAATGAAGAAGCACCAAGATCTTGGAATCCCCTGTGCAAAACAGATTGCATTGTGTATGGTATGAACTTCAAAACAGAACCTTTGTCTGCAACCGCCCCAACTACCCCCTGTGCAATTTTCAGCTTAGCTGTATCGCCTAAGTACCTCTGATCACTCCCTTTTGTCATTGCTTCAAGAGATCCCATACCTCGATATTTTTTGACACGGCGACCATTCTAATAGAAAACATGAAATCATTTATATCAAACTGTTTCCTTAATAGAGGTTAAGCACGCAGAAATCTAATTAACAATGACAAAGAAATAACAAACAGCATGTTGCTTATAAAAGACAAGTATACTGAAAATCTAGTGCAACTTATATAGACAACTTTTGCTTTTGGTTCAGAAATAAAGCAAGATACATCATTTGGGTCGTAGGTTAGACTAGCAAAGACCCTCTGTTCAAATTGCTTAATAAGCTAATTACCATAAAAAATAAAAAAAGGGAAAGACACAGAAATGAAATACTATGTCCAATATAGTTCCGCATAAGTTTAGCTTTGACATGCATCCATGAAAAACCCAATCACAATTTCAGGGAACTGGACCCTTATTTAGCCTAATCCTAACCCATTTTGCCACTTACTCTCACCACTTGGGTTAACCCCTTACTGTATGTGGGCTTCAAACTTACTAAGTTCAGGCCATCACAGAGAGAGTCCATGCAAACATACCAATGGCACTCCTAATGATGTAAAAGCATTAAATTTTGATGGCAAACCATAACACATCAATGACTGATCCACCGAATGATATTGATGCAGTCCAAAAAGGATGGGAAATAACTCAGGATGTAGAACAAACTTAGAAACACATATCTTCTAGGTAAGTTTCTCTACCAATCACATCTGCAATTCAGTATTCATAAATCTGCCTAATAAACTACTTAAACCGCTCAAAAAGTTGCCAAAGAACTAGAAAAGACATGCAGTAAACACTCATACAAACGAGAAGAAATGTTCAAGTGGATTTAATATCTGATGGTATCAGCAGTATACCTGTTCCAGCAATAAAAACAAGAGTAAGTCCAAGACATACCTGATACACAAAAAGCTTCCCATCATGACAGTAGAAGCCCCAAGGACCAAAGCCTTGACAATGTGTCCAGAATTGGAAATTCCACCATCAGCAATCACAGGCACACCACTTTGTGAAGCAATAGACGCAACCTTGTAAACAGCAGTTGCCTGAAACATATCACCAAAACCAACACAACTTTGGTCATAAAATGGTATAGCATTCAGCAACCTGTAGAACAAAACGTCAAACAAAGTCTCCAAAAAGTTCCAAATTGTAATTATATATTTTTTCATGCCACAAACTACACTGTTTTAGTCCATCAAAGGGTTGTCACTGCCAGAAGCTAAAGTCGAACCTTTGTTTTCTACATTTGGACTAATAACTAAATAGTAAAACACCCATCAAAACAACGATTGTTAGGCACAATGTCATTGATTAACAAATCCTTAATCAAATATTTTTCATCCACAAAGAATTCAAGAAATTAAACCGACCACTACAAATATCATAACTTTCAACACCTCCAGATTCTACAAATCCTTAAATTAGCCGCCAACAATGAGAACAAAAACTAAAGCATCAATCATAAAAGCAACAACTAACAAAAAGAAGTCTTCTTTATACCTGCCCGCGACCGAGGGCGCAAACCTCTTGAGTGGTACAAATTGAGCCAGACCCCATTCCAACCCTGAACCCATCATTTTCTTCACATACTTTATCATCTCAATCTGATAAATGGAGTTCCCCTGAGAGCTATCCAACACCACTACATCCACCCCTGCCTTCACCAACTCCTCCAATCTCTCCTTATCCGAGTACCTTGTGCCGATCGCCGCCCCGACCCGCCATGTCCCGTCCGGACCCACCGTCCCAACCCTCAACTTGGGGTACCCTTTGATTCTCTCCACTTCCTCCTTCACCACCACATCCACAACCTCACTGTCCCTCACAGTCGCCACCACATCTCGCTTTTTCTCCTCCATGTACTCCCCAATCGCCCCCAAATCGTAACTCCACGGCGCCGTGAGTCCGTACAGTTCACCATCTAATCGTAAGTCTCCACCTCCCTCTCCCCCAATTTCACTCAATCCTTGCCCGCCACGTATCCCAAAAGCTTCGAATTGAGGCTGCCACTCTCAGTAACCAGGACATAGGGATTCGAAGCGTCGAAAACGTCGTCAGATTGGATTCGATCGCTTGGGGATTTGAAGACGGGGTTCGAAAGAAGCGGGACCCAGCGGGACTTGAGGTATCATTTGGTATGCAGACGGGACATGACAGAACGGAATGGAACGGGACGGGACAGGACGGAACGGGAGCAAAGATGCCCTCGGATGGAAACAAGGAGGAAGAAGAAGGAGACGGAGATGTTATAATTTTGTGTTCCACAGATGTGGAACGAGTCGTTCCAGGGGGTGAGGTGGAACGAAAATTCATCTAAAACTCGTCCCGTGGAACATCTCGTTCCACCCGTTTTAGGCGCACCAAACGTGAGACGGAACGCCTTGTCCCACTCTGTTCCGTCCCGTCCCACGTACCAAACGGTACTGACGGACCGGACCATGTGGGCTTGCTCGGACGTCGTCAAGTTGGAGTGGATGATGCCTATACCGCCGAGTGCGGCCATCGAAATGGCCATCTGGGACTCGGTGACTGTGTCCATAGGGGACGAGACGCAGGGAATTGAGAAAGGGACGCGGCGGCTGAGGTTGGAGGCTAGATGGACGGAGTCGGTGGGGAAGTCGATGTAGTGAGGGCGGGTGCATGAGACCTAGCCCTATTGCTTCTTTCTTTTACTCTTTTTTATCCTCTTTTGTTTTCTGGTTTTTATCAGTTTTCATCTTTTCTTATACATTTTTCAATTTCTTTAGTATTATTTAAGAGTCAAGTCAATAAAAAATTTAACAAATATCTGACATTACAACGAATTTATAAGTTAATGTATAATATTTTAATATTTAAAACATAAAATTATGGTTTAATCCATAATTAAGATTGTTTTCTATAATTTACCCTTTCAAATATTTCCTCTGTTTGCCTTGCTGTCAAATGCAGCAGCATTCTTCTTGACACTTTGCTAGACGGTTCATCCAAATCATCAGGACACTTCCAATTGCTAGACAGTTCATCCAAATTATCACCCGCTCTCGACTCCTCTCTCAAGAATCGCGCTGCAACACCAGTCGACATTTCAGAGCCTGCGTCTTGAACTCTCTCTCACGGAACCACCACCACCACCATCTTTCGGCTCGAATTTTGTGGGTTCTCAAGAGCAGCAGCGACATGAAAATATGTGGTACCCTTTTCTTTTTCTGTATTTTTTTTTGTTAAATTTCTATTTTTTATTACATGCATGGTGATTTGTCGTTGGTAATTACTAAATCGCTTTTGAATTGTGTTTAATTTGGATTTTTCTATTTTGAATTTTGAATTTGTAGCCTGATCTTCCACTGGAGCATCCAAATTTTGGATTTGTGTATGTAATGACAGCAATCCATACAAATTCAAAATTTGAAGCCAAAATTTTGACCACCGTCCATATACTTGCAACCGAAACATTGTTAAAAACGAAAGCAACAATGTAAAATTTTTTGGGTGAGACAAATTTTAGTTTGTGATTTTGGTTATAGCTTTTGTGTAAACGGAGCTTCCACTGAGCTCTTAATTCTAGGTGCGTCTTTCTTTTCATAATCCTTGAGAGGTTTTGGAATTTTGGGATTTTCTTTGTGGGTTTTGTTTATTGGCTTGCTTTGTTATGAATTTTGTGTTTTCTTAATCTTGAACTGATAATATGATATGTCTTTCAAATTCTAGCTATGAATTTATGTTGTGATATTTTTGGTGATTAATCGGGTAATGATTTGCATATGATTATTTATAGAATATTCATAATTATTTCACAAGATTTGTGGTTGCACTTGCTTTCTTTTCTTTTTCTTTTTTTTGGAGTCTGTGGAAAAATACTGCATTTGTTTTTGGCTTGAAAGTTTTAAGATTTGTATTCCGTGATTTGAAAATTGAAAAACATATATGAATTATTCTTTGTGGTTTGGCCATGAAGGGTATTAGCAGGTTGTTCTCCATTTATGAAAGTCATTGAAAAAGATGATTTTTTTATTTGTTGGTTGATTTGTGTGTGGACTATGTATTAATTTTTTTGGGGATTTTGTGTATAGAGTGCTGTGTGGAAACAGCAATGCAAGGGCGGGATCTGATCGGTCACACTCGAACATGGGTTTCTTTCTCGAACCGCATTCATTAGTTAGATTATTGATGTGCTTTGGTAGGGGTTTTCAATATGATTTTCTAATTTCTCTTTTTCTCTTTTTGGTTTTGAAGTATCTATAATTTATGTTTGATTATAAAAGAAAAATTAATAACACAAAGAGATGCGGCAATTGGAAACATGGCTGCAAGTGATAAGTCAGAGTCTTTGTTTAAATCACTGTACTACTGTTGCAGTGCATGCATGCGTAAGCGAAATTCAAATTGTAATACAGGATCTTAGGGCTGTGCAAAATGGTATACCAAAATGCGCACGAGTCGGAATTGTGAAACCAAGTCAACCCTCACTTAGAAGTGTAACTACTAGGAGGTCATCCTTGAGCAACCTGGCACGAGGAATTTAACCGACATGGTTAGATTTCTGAACTTCATTATATTTCCGTGTATTTTTCTTAAATAGAATGCATCTATCTTGGATCGAAACATGTCCTTTATTGAATTTTCAAGGCATGAAAACTCAAGCTTGGGCGGTACCCCCATTTCAAGGCAAATGAGACCACTCAACTACGGTAATCCAATGGCTTTCTTTGTTGTTTTTCCTTAATGAGTTATCGGTGCCTTGCTTTTTACTGAGCTTTTGGCTATGTGTATTTTGTATTTCTGAGCTTCAAGGCACAGTTGCCCAGTACATAAAATTGTTTTCGTAATTTAATATTCAGCACCGCTTGCCAATTTATTGGATGAAAATTTTGAATATCACTGTCAAACTAAATTATACTAGAAGTGGCTGTAAACAGTAGAACAGCCTTCGGGTAAATCAGTCTTAGTCTCAGCGGTGTGGAAAACATTTGTTAAACCGATGAATAGTATTTTTACCTGATTATCTATTTGTGTGTCTAAAGTATTTTTTCTGAAATATGGTTATTGTTTTTGGCTTACAAGGGGATTACAATGCAATGTCAAAAAGAACTTTTGAGTATTTAGTTTACTGGAAATGTAATGGAATGTGTGTTTATATTTCTATGAGTTTGATAGTTATTGCATCTATGATTTTGATAGTTATCACATCTATGAGTTTGATAGTTATTACATCTTATTAGCTATGTTCCTTCTTAGAAGCTTTGATCAGAGCGTTGCTGTGAAAATTGTGAATAATCTACATTGGGAACATTTTGGCATGGGTTGAGAGGTAGCTTTTATGTTATGATTTTTTGTATTCTTCAAATGAAAATCTTGAAATAGTGTATCCTACTAATTTTTTAAACAAACTTGACTTTACTGGTTTGCCTACGCATAATTTGGTTTTAAAAATAGGAATTCTAATTATGCTACTAATTAGTCTTTAGGTTTATGTCATGAATGAGATTAGTTGTTGCTCAATTATTCAGTAGGATTATTGATAGAAAACCAGATTCCTTTCCACCAAAAAAAACACGAAGTAACCATACTGTATCCTTACATTTTTATACAATATAAATCTGTTCATGTCAAAATTCATTGCAGGTATTTTAATAATTTTTTCCCCTTGCCTAGGCTGTTTTCTTGGCAATGAGAAATTTTTGGTGTTCCAGAGAACAACTTTTATCATCTTTTATTAATCCAATTGTAGACTATATCGATCAAATCTTTTGTATGTAAAAATAGCTTTTTCAATAATAATTTTTTTAAATCTTTCAACATAATCTTTCATACAATGTTTAATCCTGCAACAACGTGCGTGCACCAATTTCTAGTAAATACTAAATAAGATATTTTGGTCTAACCATTTAAGCAGTAATAATAATATATGCGGGACTCGCTGTTCAGCGAGTCCAGCTAGCACTCCTCTCTTATTCTCAATTTACCTGCAAATATAACATATTACATATATGATATATTTAAACAAGAAGATCTGACTTTCCTGCCAACTCGAACAATGTCAAATGCAATTTAAATCTTAATGAGTTGTTCAAGCGTGATGTCTGGTCCTCCAGTGAAAGCTGTAGTCTGAAATGATAACGACTGAGAAACCATGTGCATTGTTGGCCTCGACTGCGGTTGCGAGTACCTGCATGTAATTGCCACCCTTGCAATGGTTGTTAGTTCCTCTTCTACTTCAGGTGTAGGAGGTGAAAGTCGTTGGTCCAATACATCCTTTAGCAATTTGTTTTCACAATCGGATGGAGAGGAAATGGACGAGATTAAATCGCTTAGTCGCTTTCCCATGATGACTTCCAGTGCCAGCACCCCGAAGCTATAAACGTCACATTTCTCAGTTACCTTCCATGTGTAGGCCAACTCTGGATAAAAATTAAGGGAAAGCAAGCCATTAGCATATGTTTAACTTTATATCACCAAATTCAACATTATATATTTTAACTGTTTTACTTTACCTGGTGCTACATATCCGTATGTGCCTGCAAGGCAGCTCCAATTCGATGAGTCTGGATTCAAAAGCTTAGCAGTGCCGAAGTCTGAAACACAAGGCTCGTAGTCGTAATCTAGCAAAATGTTGCTGCTTGATATGTCTCGATGTACAATTGGCGGCACACAATCATGATGCAGGTAAGACAGTGCATGAGCTACGCCTTTTACAATTCTCACCCTCCTACTCCAATCCAGTTCTTTTGCTTCGTCTTCTTTCCTCAAGATTGAAGCCAGACTACCCTTTTCTAGATATTCATAGACCAGAAATGAGTGTTGTGAATTTGAACAAAAGCCACAGAATTTCACAATGTTTCGATGTCGGATATTGATTAGTGCACTTATTTCATTGTGGAACTCCTTCTGCGATGTCTCCTCGCCGTCAAGTTTTTGATGGAGTTTTTTCACTGCAACTGTGTTGCCTGATGGTAGCTTTGCCTTGTAGACACTTCCAGATCCTCCCTTCCCAATGCAAAATATGGAATCAAAACCATTGGTTGCTTTTATGATCTCCGAATACAATTTTTTTCCATCAAAAAGAGAGATTGAAAAAATTTCATCATGGTTATCACTTTTTTCTGTTCCCGGCTCTTTATTTCTTCTTGTTTTGATGAAGACAATTGCAAGGAGAGCAAGTAAACCTGCTCCCAAGATAGGGAAAATGATTGCAAACACGAGTTTTCTGTTGTTTTTTCTTTTTGAGACGTGCTTATTGCAGGATTGTAGTCCTACAACATTTCCACAGAGTCCTACATTCCCTTCAAAGCTGTGAGCATCTAGAAATGCTTTGTTGTTAGGGATCGGACCCTGCAAGTGATTGTAGGATACATCTATGTACAACAAGCTGCGCATTCCATCAAACGTTGCTGGAATGAGACCAGAAAGATTATTGTGGGAAAGATTCAGCTGCTCCAAGCTCTGCATTTTGCTAATTTCTGATGGTATCTTGCCGTCAAGTGAGTTATGACTCAAATCTAACTGTGACAGGTGAAATAACTTGCCCAACTGAAGTGGAATTTCTTGACTAAAATTGTTGTTGCTCAAATTCAAGTAGTATAAATGGACCAATTCACCAAAAATGCTTGGAATTGAGCCATTCAACTTGTTGGAGGACACGTCAAGATATGCGAGTTCAGTGAATGCTCCAAATTCTGATGGTATAGAACCAAAAAGTTGATTGCCATTCAACTTTAGATTCACCAAAGAAGTCAATCTCCCCAAATCCTTGGGAACCACCCCAACCAGATGATTCGAAGAAAAATCGAGTTCTTGAATTTTAATTGCATTGACAATCTCAGATGGTATGCTTCCAGTAAGGTTGTTCCCCGCAATCCGTAGGGTTGTTAAGTTTGGACACTGTCCCCAGATGTCTGAGATTTCGCCATATAAGTTGTTGTGGCTTAGGTCTATAAACTGAAGATTCGGATAGACACCAAAGTCATCAGATATATTGCTTGTAAATTGGTTCCCTTCAAGACGGACTCTGACCAAGCTCTTGCAACCTTTCAAGCTTTTCGGGATTGGACCTGAAAATTTGTTGTTTTCTGCATTAAACCTTTGTAGCAATCCACCTCTGCATATATCTCGAGGCAAATAACCAGAAAATCGGTTAGTACCCAAGTCAAGTACTGTCAACTTCATTAGATTCTCCAGCTCTTGGGGGATTGATCCAGATAATTGGTTACTGCGGAGGTATAGGTTTTCTAGGCTGCTCAAGTTGCCAAACGAAGAGGGAACGGTTCCTTTAAGCTGATTGTCGGTCAGCTCTAGAAACACAACAAATTTCAAGCTTCCAATCTCTTCAGGAATAGTGCCGGAAAGTTTATTAAGGTAGAGAGAGAGATAAACAAGGTTTGTCAAATTGCCCAAAGAAGTTGGGATAGAACCAGAAAGGGTATTGTTGTACAAGATCATTCTGGTTAGATTTTTCAAGTTTCCGAAACACAGAGGGATTGGGCCTGATAAATAGTTATCATACAAGGAAAGTTTAACCAACTTCGAAAGGTTTCCTATTTCGGGAGGGATAAGGCCTGAAAGTTGGTTTCCAAAGAGAAGCAAAGAAGTCAATTGGCTCAAATTACCCACAGAAGCTGGAATTGAACCCTCTAAATTGTTCGAGTAAAGAGATAGCTCATAGACAAATTTAAGTCGGCCTATTTCTTGAGGAATTGAGCCGTTGAACTTATTAGCATTTAGGTGAAGGACCTGAAGATTTGTTAAAAGACCAATTTCAGGTGGGATTTTTCCAGACATTTGATTGTAGGATGTATCGAAATAGATGAGTTTGGTGAGGGAACTGATCTCAGGTGGGATTTGATCAAAAAGTTCATTGTAGCTGAGGTCGACATATGCAAGATTAGGCAAGGACATGAATGGAAATTCAAGTAGAGTACCTTGTATACCAGAATTGGTGAGGTTTAATCTGTTGACACTTCCATCTGAGTTGCATGAAACACCAATCCAAGTATTGCATGGGGCTTCATTTGGATTTGTCCATGAGGTCAGGTTGTTTTGGGTTTGGTTTCGAAAGCTAGCTTTCCATTTGAGAAGAACTTCTGGTTCAGTGGAATTGGCAGAAGCAAAAGCACTTTTTTGTGATGAAGCTAGTTGAAGATACAAGATAAGGCAGGCTAGAAAGCATAGCTGATCACAAGATGGAACTCTAGTCATTGTTTTTGTTTACGCCTTTTTTTGGAGCAATTCAAGGCTTTACTTATAGTGAGATGATTTACAAAATTCAAAATGCTACTTTTACCACTTATTTGTACTATCTCTCTAATAAGATAGATCCCAAAAGCGTTGGCGGACCCTACATCTATTAGAGAGAAGGTACAAATTGGTTATAAGTGTAGCATTACTCTTACTAATTTGCAATCCTTTAGAAACCATAGGCCACTGAGGATAAGAATCTAGAAACCATAGGCCGCTAAGTCCACATACTATATGATACAAGTATGAAAGAGTATCCCAAACCAAAATAGTCCACACATGAATGTGGTGTTTCCATTTCAGGTTTCTCCGTTAATTAATATATAAGATGGTACTTTGTCTGTGAAGACTTTGAAATTTCTTACACTTTGTGTTGAAGTCTTTGTCTCTTATCTTCAAAATTGAAATTGGAAAGCTTGCAGTATTATTCATAGTCAAACAAACTTGAAGTATAGCCAGGTATTGAAAGCAATTGGTAAGGTGTATTTAGAATTTTCCAAATTGTAAAGTATGAAAGAGTATCCCAAACCAAAATAGTCCACACATGAATGTGGTGTTTCCATTTTAGGTTTCTCCGTCAATTAATATATGAGATGGTACTTTGTCTGTGAAGACTTTGAAATTTCTTACACTTTGTGTTGAAGTCTTTGTCTCTTATCTTCAAAATTGAAATTGGAAAGCTTGCAGTATTATTCATAGTCAAACAAACTTGAAGTATAGCCAGGTATTGAAAGCAATTGGTAAGGTGTATTTAGAATTTTCCAAATTGATAATGGAGGTATCAATGGTCTATTTATCACACCCTCATTAATTAAAAGTATTTGGTCTCAATGATGAAAAAGAAGAAATTGGAAATAAAATAGAGAAAATAGAGAATACATAAACTGAACCCTAAACCCTAAACCTAAACCTTTTGGACCTTCTGAGCACATGCACCCATGCATCGAGAACCCCATTATGGTGTTAGATTGTGGTCCTTGGGGTAGTGCTTTTGGTTAAGTTGTTGTATTTGGTGGTGTACTTGTGACCTAAGCACACCACCAAATACAAAACTTAACCAAAAACACTACCCCAAGGACCATAATATAGTGTTCTAAACATTAGTCTAGGCGGTGCCTAAGCGCTAGGCAATGGAGTATCGTTGCGATTTAGGCCAAATCGTCCAACAAAATTGGGTTGTTGTTAGGCGCCCACCTAGATGCTCTCTAGGCGGTGATCCAGCGGCCTTCCAGACGGTTTTATAAATATATATTTTTTCATATTGTTATGTTTGGTCGCCGTCGTCTCTCGTCTTTGCTTGTTGCCAATTTGATGAGAAGAGGGAGGGTGGAAAAGATAGAGAATGGTGATGTGGTGGATCGATGAGAACGGTGGATTTGCGAAGCAAACAAAGAGGTTGCAATTTTGTCGATGTGCTCTCGGACTGGTGTGAAAGACGACTTGATTTCTAAAAAAAGAAAGTGAAACGGTAGAGGCGAGAGAGAGTGAGAGACCGATAAAGTGGAGGTTTGAATGAGAGAGGAAAAAATGGTAAGGAGAAAGAGTAGAAAAATTAATAAAATACCAAGGAAGTGATAAAACCAAGACCAAGGCATAGAGAAAGAGTGGAAAAATAAATAATATATTAAAAGAATTGATAAAGCAAAGAGTAATTTGATAGGTTATATTTTTTTTATACATAAAACCAGGATGACCCACCCATTCTCTTTTGAGAGTCACAGTCAGGTTATGTTTTCTAAACTAGAGAATACAATTTCATCTTTATTTTTTTAATGATAAACCAAGACCTGACTATTTATATTTATGAATTATTAGTTTTTTTAACAATGTTTTATTTTTTATTTTATTTTTTTTAAGTCCAACTTATTTATATAATAAAGATATACAATAAATTACTTAAAAACAGCTAGGCTGCTTAGGCCCCAGCCTACCTTCCGATTAGCACCTAACGTTTTTTAGAACCTTGGAGATACACAAGAGAGAAAGTGGAGGCGAAATCAAGGTCTCTTTGCTTCTCATTACAGTGCCTACTTATAGGCTTAAGATTTACATAGAAACGGTCTCAACCATTTACATAATACATATTGATCCAGAATGTGTACATCCACATAATAAATATTATTTATAACTATACTCCTTGGATTTTCACTAATCAGCGGTGGTATTGCCTCAGTAAAATCTTGCTTGGAAAACCTAGTGGGAATAAAACCTAAGTCAAGGAGAAAAATCGAGCACCACGATTATGAAATATTGATATGGGGAATGCTGCCTCGTGAACACCTTAACAGGAAAATCCTGCGAGATAAAAACCGGTTGAAGGGAAAAAAGCACAACACGCTTATTGCAACACATCATATTGTCGAGACCCCTCATGATGAATAACTTTGCTAAATAAGGGGTTTTTTTTATTTTTTTATATTTTTGGCCTAAAAATCTAGGCCAACTACCTTTCACCCTAAGCCCAAGTAACACTAGCCCGTGGGGCTTTGGTGTCCCTGTGCCTGTGATACACTGGATCCCAGCTCAGGTTGGTACATCTGTGCTCCACCCGCACGCAATCCCAACCTGGTGCACCATGCCGTGCTGCATAGGATCCACGCCCATCTGGGCCTCTGATCTCTTAGGCTTGCAACCCACCCTTATGTGCAATTGGGCCTGCACACCAGCCCAGCTTGTTTTCAGCCCAGTTTTTGGGCTTGGGCTTCACGACACAAATTTTCCCAACCCACCCATGGGCTTTGGTCCAATTTTTGGGCCATCTAGCTTTAATTGCCTATTTTTTAGGCCTATTTGGGTTTAAAATTTTTCTCCCGAACTTTACTTTTGGCCTGAAGTCTAAATATTTAATTCACTTATAATTATACGCCTCGGAGACCTATATGCATGTATTTGTTTCATATTTCTATATACATTTATGTTTGCTTGCAGGAACTTATGAACCTGAAGTTCATGATTCTTTCGAAATTCGAAGTTTTCAAAATATGCCTTGTTGAAAACCCGAAGTTTGTCGAATCTGATCACTTCTCAAGTCTTGTAATGAGGACTTGACCAAAAATGATCTCTTAAAGAAGACCTATTCGACATTCTCTACGATCAATATTGTCCTGCAGTAACAATATAGGGCTAAAAAATTTACAAAGTTTTCGGATTTGATATATGTTTTACTTATTGCTAAAAAGAAGAATTCGTTGTTGATGAAAGATTACCAAGCTTGACCTACCTGTGCGACTATTGTGCCTGAAACATATCATAGCGAGAATTGACGTCCGAAAGGCCATCCGAGGTGTGGTAGGGGCGGCCAGAAGCCACCCTGTCATGGTCAATAGAGCCAAGGCCCATCCAAGGAGGAAACCAAGCTAAGAAGCGTTCTAAACTTGCTCCCAAGACCTCGAATTTTAAGAATAAGGGCAAAGCACCTAACACCATGGATGTGGATATGCGATATAGGTGTGGTTCAAATGACCATTGGTCCCGTGTTTGCCGTGCTCCCTTGAAGGTTGTAGCTGAATATCATTCTCGTAGTAAGAAGTTTGAATCAAACTTTATGTAAGTGGATAAACCAAAGGATACAAAGATGGAGGTTTCTGATTTTCAGGAGGCCGTTACCCCTATGGAAGATTAGAATCTTAGACATAGACCACTTTTAGTTGAATTTTAAACCTTGGGGCCGAATTCCACTAATGTGGTCAAATCCACCCCCCCCCCCCCAACTTTTTGTTTTTCCTTTTAAGTTTTGAACAATTTTCCTTTATGTTTGGATTATTTGTTGGTGTTTTGTTTTAATTTTGGATATTAAGTTTATGAATTGCCATCCTTGAATACTTAAATTATTTTGAGTGGATATATGTTTTTAGAACTTTTATGCATGTGACCAATTCAAATTAATTTTATTTCTAGGTATGACTAGTGGGAAAGTTATTTATCTAGCAGATAGTACAACCACGCACACCGTTTTGCATGAACACATCTATTTCACTAACTTTGTACCTAAAATGCACCTCCAGCAACCCTCTCAGGTCCATTCAATCTGATCGGATGATATGGTAAGGCATGTGTAATGTTGTCCAATGGCACTATTTTGACCATTCAAGAGGCACTTTATTCTCCATATTCCGGAAGAACATTGTTGACCTTTAAAGACGTTCAGGACAATAATTATCACGCTAAAATCTATGTAGAAAACATAGTTGAATTTCTACGCATCACTTCCTACGAATATGGCCAGAAACGTATTCTAGAGAACATGGAGCATATGTCGAGTGGTCTGTTTACTACAACCATACGCCCTATTGAAAGCCACTATGTGGCCGACCCTACCTTAGGAACTGTGCACCAAATTACACTTTGGCATGATCGTTTAGGACAACCTAGATGAAAAGTGATGCGCCGTATCCTCATATCTTCACACGGACATCCTCTAACCTGAAGTTTAGGTTTGATTCAGGAAGATATCGCATGCCAAACCTGCTACATGGGAAAACTTATCATTGAGCCTTCTTATGACAAATTCGTTCAAATCCTTATATTTCTTTCCTACAAAGGATTCATAGGGATATATTTAGACCGATTCCACCTTCATGCAGACCATTTAGATACTTTATGGTATTAGTTGATGCTTCACACGTTGGTTACACGTGTGCTTCTTGTTCACGAGGAATGTTGCCTTCTCCAAACTATTGGCTCAGGTTATCAAGCTTAGGGCTCACCGCCGATCAAATCTATTCAACTGGCTAATGTTGCAAAATTCACATTGAAAAACTCTATGGCATGAAGGTTGGGATTGAAGTTGAACATCCAGTACCCTATGTGCATACCCAAAACAGCCTAGTAGAGGCATTCATTAAGCGCTTAAAAATGATTGCTCAATCGTTGGTCATACGTACCAAGCTCTTGATCATTTCTTAGGGCTGTGTAATATTGCACACAACCATGTTGGTCCGCTTAAAGCCTGTCGCGACCCAACCGTATAGCGTCCTTCAGTTGATTACCAGATACTAACCCGGCATATCGCATTTGTTCATTTTTTTTATTATACTGTTTATATGTTGATTGTGCTGCCTTTACATACAAAAATAGGTCATCATAGAAAGATGAGAATCTATGTCAGTTATGATTCTTTTTTTATTATTCGTTACGATCTCTTTACCACTCTTTTAGCAGATTGTCACTTCTATGAGACAGTTTTCCCGCCATTGGGGGGAGATAAAAAAAGTCCCCATTCCTGCAGAATGACACGAAGTGACAAGTGCATCACTTTGTATGAATATGGCCAGAAATGTATTCTAGAGAACATGGAGTGTATGCCAAGTGGTCTTTGTAACATCCCAAAAATTTAACTTGGAAGCCAAGTACTAAGGTATGCCACCAAAAAAAAAAAAAAAAAGGTTAATTATAATTCTATCTAACCGCACTAAAAAAGATATATAATCAATTTGTTTAGTTTATGGCTGCATCTAACCTCCTGATTAGACTGCCTATGTACCCTAAATGAAGGGATCGAGCCATTCATAGTTGACCTTACGCTTCTAGAACAACATAATAAAATTTCATTATGATCCAACCGTCAGATCTCCACCAATTACGAAAACAAATGGCGGTAGACGTTTTATTTTACGAACTTACAATTCCAATTCAGGGAGATTCGTACGTCGGATTCCCGATCTGTAAATTCCTAAGGTCCTAAAATATTACGTATTTTAATGTATCAAAGTTCAATGACGATCCAACGGTCGGATCGTCGATTCATATATTGACCAAGCAACCTATCGTAGTGAATTTAGGTTCAAACGATCAACCTACATCATACGAATATCAAAATTGAATTCAGGACATCTAATTTAGCCCAAAAATAGCATTAACGGTCCTCTATCTACGCGTCGCCGTGCGTAGCTGTCGGCTGTCCCGAATTGTTGGAAAATTTCAACTATTTCTAAAAATTCTCAAAATTTACAGAAATGAATATCTTAACAAGGAGAGTAATTTTCATACATGTGCTGAAGTCCAATTCGGCAGAGAAACACCTCAAATCCGGCAGGGATCATCGAAAACCCTCGAAATGGGTTCTTTTCGATTCGACAATTTTTGAGCTCCACTGTCCTAACCAAAGCTTGGGACATGTTCTTGGGTTCACAAGGAGTCCACTGATAGTGGTGGTGGTCGGAGTTGGCTTCAGAAACGGCAGAAAATGCCATGGGTGCCCTCGGACTAGCCAGAAAAGACGGCGTTGGTTCGCTATGAAATGGTAACCCACCGCCATCAAGCTTGGGTCGAAATGGAAGCTGGGATGATGTGGAGTCGTTTCGTGGTGGTGGCGATGCCCAGTTCGCTGGGAGGATGCCGGAATCGGCGTCGGGATTTTGAATATTGGGTCGGGTCATGCGGGTTGAGGAAACCCGGTTCCCTTCCCCTTTTTTTTCTCATTCTCTCCTTTCCCTCCCTTCCTTGGTTTCTAATTGGGCAGTTCATATTCCTTTCTCTCCTAGCCCTCCACATGGCTTCACTAGAATTATGTAGAGAAATCCATATTATGGTCAAATGACGACTTCACCTCTAACTTTGCTCGTTTATAACTTCTTCATTATAACTCCGTTTCACAAACGGTTTTCACCTACGCTCTTATGGGATCGAACTCTATCCATATATGTCAAGAAAATGGATAAAATTTACAAGGATAAAATACATCCTCGTAAAATTACATTTAATCAATGAGGGGCATTTTCCACTTATCGATAAATTTTTCTACATTTTCATATATTTTAAATTTATTAGGGTATTACAGTCTTTACACTACAACCATACACCTTATTGAGAGCCACTATGTGGCCGACCCTAACTCAGGGACTATGCACTAAATTACACTTTGGCATGATCGTTTGGGATAACTTGGATGAATAGTGATGTGCTGTATCCTCAAATCTTCACACAGGCATTCTTCTTATGACAAGATTCATTCGAATCCTCATATTTCTTTTCTACAAAGGATTCAGGGGGATATAGGTGGACCGATTCAACCTCCTTGTGGACCATTTAGATACTTTATGGTATTAATTGACGCTTCACACGTTGGTTACATGTGTGCTTGTTATCCACGAGGAACGCTGCCTTCTCCAAACTATTAGCTTAGGTTATCAAGCTCAGGACTCACCATTGATCAAATCTATTTAATTGGATAATGCTGGAGAATTCATATCGAAAACTTTTGATGACTATTGCATGATGGTTGAGATTGAAGATGAACATCTTGTACCTTATGTGCATACCCAAAACAACTTGGTAAAGGCATTCATTAAGTGCTTACAAATGATTGCTTGATCGTTGGTCTTACATACCAAGCTCTTGATCAATGCTTTGGGTCGTGCAATGTTGCATGTAGCCATGTTGGTCCGCCTGAGGCTTGTTGTGACTCAACCATATATCGCCCTTCAGTTGATTACCATATACGAACCCGACATTTCGCATATGTGCATTTTTTATTGTGTTGTCTATGTGTCGATTGTGCTACACTTATGTACAAAAGTAGGTCTTCAAAGAAGGATGAGAATATGTGTTGGTTATGATTCTCTTTTTATTATTCGTTACTTAGAACCTTTGACAGACGATGTCTTTACCGCCCGTTTAGTAGATTGTCACTTCTATGAGACAGTTTTCCCATCATTAGGGGGAGATCAGAAAGTCCCCATTCCTAAATAATGACTCAAATTATTGTGGAAGACTCTTATTTTGCCTCATTTAGATCCTTGCACCGCTCAGTCTTAAACTGAAGTGCGATGTGTATTAAATCTTCAGAGTGTAGCTTAGAGCATGCCAAATACTTTCATTAATCTAGCGAGAGTGATGAGATCACATATACCAGCTATGAATGTGCCTGTAATGATGGATGCACCAATGTACGACGAACTTTCCTCCTGGGGGTCCGGGATGCCAATTTGACCGATCCACGTACATTGGCTGCTAGCCAATCTTCTTTCCCTACCCAAAAACGTGGCAGACCTCTTGGTTCAAAGGATTCATAACCTTGAAAGAAGAAAGTCATGGCACAGGCTGTTGAGCCTACCGTGAATCTGACCATCACCTACTCATTTTATCCAATGCGTGAGGAAATACTAGATTATGGAAGCGTCACGGAAGAAACGAATCCACCTCTAAAAAAACAAGAGATTTCGGTCCGTTATGCTAGCTTTGATGATGTTTAGTGTAGAAATAAGACGATAATCGATGATGCATTAGCATATGCAATAACTATTGAGATCATGCTGAGTAATGACATTGAACCTCGTTCTGTTGATAAATGTTGACGTAGAACTAATTGGTGAAACTCCAAACAAGCTATCCAAGTGGAACTCGATTCGCTTGCAAAACGTAAGATGTTTAGGCATGTATCCCATACTCCTCCACATGTAAAGCCTGCTGGCTACAAGTGGATTTTTGTTAGGAAACGTAGTGCGAAGAACAAAATAGTGAGTTACAAAGCTTGTCTTGTTGCACAAGGCTTCTCACAATGCCATGGGATTGACTATGACGAAACTTATTCACCTGCTATGGATGTGATTACTTTTTGCTACCTTATTAGTTTGGTAGTTTTTGAAAAATTGAGTAACAGTGTATCTCTATGGGGATCTTGATACGAAAATCTATATGAATATTCTTAAAGGACTTACATTAACTAGTTCAAATAATTCTAGACCATAAAACACGCTCTTCATTTGGCTGAAGTGTTCACTCTATGGATTGAAGCAATCATGATAGATGCAGTATAACCATCTGAGTGAGTATTTGACAAGTCAGGGATATGTGAACAACGAACTATGCCCATGCATGTTCATTAAGAAGTCACTTTCATAGATAATTGGAGTTTGAATTGAATGATCTTCAGCTCCGAGAACTCCAGGTCCAAACTGCGTCTTTTACGATTGTTGCAGTGTATGTCGACCACGTTAATCTCATCAGAACTCCTGAAGAGCTTGAGAAATCTGTTGCATACCTAAAGTAAAAATTTGAAATGAAAGATCTTAGGAAAACCTGATATTGTCTTGGTCTTGAGATAAAGCATTGTTCGAATGAAATCCTAGTACATCAATCGAACTACACCCAGAATATGTTGCACTGTTTTAATGAGGATAAAATGAAGACTTCGAGTACTCCCATGTTCATTAGATCATTAGATGCAAAACGAGATCTCCTCCGTCCGAATAAGGATGAAGAAGAGATTTTGGAGCCTGAAGTTCCTTATCTAAGTGCGATAAGTGCGTTATTGTACTTGGTTAATTGCCCTAGACCCAACATCTTATTCCCTGTTAATCTTTTGGCAAGACACAGTAATGCACTAACACGCAGACGCTGGATTAGTGTTAAAGGCATCTTCCGCTTAATCTCATAAGATGGAAATAATTGAGATAATAGTCGAATATAGATTCATGTTGTGTTATGATCTTCCTCTTTTAGGGAAGTGAACTTTATGAATCGAGTGATCTGTTGTGCTTCAGGCCGAGACGGATTGATTGGATATCCACCAATGTACCAGATAGTCCAACATGGGCAGCACACCCTTCGGGGATATTGACTCGACATCCATTAAGTTCGAGCATGTTTGTAGCTGGTATATGATCTCGTCACTTTAGCTAGATCAAAGGAATGCATCTAGAGTAACATTCTAAAAGCTAGAAAACATTGCACTTTCATAACACACTTGTGCGGTACGAAGATCGAGGTGCAACATAGTGGGCAACGTCCATGCAAATTCACGCCGTTCTATAGGAATGTTGATGTTCTTATCTCGCCCTAACGGCAGGAAGACTATCTCATTGAAGTGACAATCTGTAAAATGACCGGTAAAGAGATCGCTTGCAAGGGCTCTAAGAGAGTTAGTGTAAATGAGATTCATAATCGGCAAAGATACACATCCTTCTTTGATGACCCACATTGGTACGTTATGATGGCACAACTTAGCACATAGAAAGCACATCCAAAATGCTTAAGTGCAAAACATCAGGTTCGTACCCAGTAACCAATTGTAACATCGAAAATGGTTAGGTAGCAATGAGCCTCAAGACGGACCAATATAGCTAGATTACATGGCCCTAGGCAGAAATCGAAAACCTTAGTGTGTTCACCAACACTTCTCACCTACTGATGATCTTCTCTGCTACATATCTGTAATGACAATGATGAACTTTCATTATTAACTACTTACCAACTTACCAATCATATACAGATGCTAATCAAACAACGATTTATTGAGAGAGAGAGTAATTGTGCTTTGGATTTTTAGAACTATTGACAAAGACTAATTTGGATGAGAACAATAACAGTTGAGTGATGGAAATCATGTAAACAACTTTGGCCTTGTGAACCATATTGTATCAGCTCGAGATACAAGTTTGGCTGCTTTGTTCCCAAAACTCCTTTATATATAATATGATGTCTAAACGCTTTTACTTTTATTTTATTTTTTGGATAATGCTAGGGAGACCAAATTTTTTAAATCAAATGATGTGGTTGTAGATGATTGGATGATTAATTAAGTGTCAATTAACGTGTTTTTTTCTTATTGGTGACACATCATTTGGTTTAAAAATTTTGATCTCCTTAACATTATTCTTTTTTTTTTGTACATGTAGTTATTAAACCTAGAACTGACCAAGTCAAGGGTTTTGTCCATTATGATGCTATAAGTTTTCCAATCGTCCATACATCAGATTATACCATGAGAAATTTCTTATAACCATCGAATGAAGATCATTGTAGTACCTTTCTAAACTTCATCGATGGGTTCATCGTCGATTGGTTCCTCGATGGTGGCTCTAAGACTATTTGCAGTAAGATGGAGCTTCACGTCTTGAACCCACTTCAGGTAGTTTCTTCCAGATACTTCCAGAGTGGTGAAATTGAGCTTGTTCAAGTTCATCATGTCCCTAAAACAGAGCGTACAACAAAACGTGGTTAGTCATATGGTAATCCATAGACATACATTGTAGAACATTCGAGTTCTATAGACATGTATTGGTTTAATTTATGCATGAAAGTTACATGTTTCATGTGGTAAGTTTTGAATGAAAAACTTCGGGTTTCTCAAAGGCACTAAATAAGAAACTACAGGTTTAATTTAGTTTTATGAACGATTAGTTCATAAAGGAGAGGTTCCTGCAAGAACAGGGAATGCAATATGCTGATATAAGTGCAGTGGATTTAAGTTGCTTCAGGTGAGCTTCGGGACTACGAAAGGATGTCAACGTTTCAAAGTATAAAAACAAATTATTGAATTGCTAATGTCCAAAAGTGATCTTCATGTAAATAATTTTGGATTAGTTATCAGATTAATGGACTGCAAGTCACTTTTAATTAATTCAATACATCGGAACCAAACGGGATCGATCGTGGAAGCAAAATAATGACAAACGGGACATATTAGATTCAGTTGGTGATAAACCAAGTGATAACTAAATTAGAATTAATTAGCATAAACCAAAACGCCCCAAAAAATATTTTGGGCAGGATTTATAATGCGAGGATGCCAAAAATTGACATCGCGTCGAAAAAAAAAAACACGAGAGTGAGCCTTGTAGGTACGGCTATAGGTTGATTAGGCCTTGGTAAGGGCTGCAGGCCTCAGGCCGTGTAGTCTGGGAGACCCAGCAGCCAAGGCTGTTGGCATTGGGCCGAAAATTGGACACAGGTGCAAGCCCAGTGAAAGTTGGCCTTAGGTTGATCCTAGAAACTAAGCCTAAGCTGGTTTCGGGTAGGGGCAAGCCAAGCCCAGCAGTTAAAGTTGTTGGCAAACAGGCCTAGGTGAGGTCAAAGCCCAGTAAGCGAGCCAATGATGCAGGACAAAGCGCAGCAGCAAAAGCTACCGGCAAGTTGGGCTGGGAACATATGGATAAGTCAGAAAGACTATAGGCTTTCTGAGGAGATGGGCTAGGCTTCAGGCCTGAGTAAGCTAGCCAGGCCGAAGGCCCGGTGTGTCCATGTAGGTGCAACAAAACCCAAAGGGTTGCTGCCATGGTCCTAACGACGGAACGACGTCATCCTGGTGGCGTGCTTAACACAGCTGGGCTGCAGGCTAACATGGAGGACAGCGGCTGTGCGACGACGATGGTGCTGCAGCTATGCTGCATAGTGTCCTAGATTTTTTTTGTTTCTAACTTTTCTAGGGTTTGAAAAACCCTAACATACTTCTAATTTATTTATATGCCTTGACTCACAATTCCACATAGCAATATAATTGCATAATGGATGAAATATATATATATATATATATATATATATATATATATATATATCGGAAGGAAAATATAAACATAGAGGGGTTCATGCATCATGAGGAATGTTTTCATACTTCATGGACGTTTCAAATATCTTCCTTTATTTTAAGCATGAAAACAAATAAGAGCCTTTGAATTTTGTAGAAGAAAGCCTCCTCCTACGATGCTTCAGTTCCTTTTCTTCTGACAAGAGCCTGCTAATAAAGTGTTGTAGGCCTATTTAACTGAACTATTCTAGGGGAATAGAGAGGGGGAGGCTGATGACAATAAGAGATAGAATAGAGAGATTTAATCGTGACATGTGTGTTGTATCACCCCATTGTGCCTTTATTTATAGTTGTAGGATAGGTTAAATCCTTACCCTTTTAGGATTACAACTCTAATAGAAATTAGACTACTAAAGGGAATATAAAAGATACTTCGAGATACACTAGGATTTACACAATCACATTTCTATTCCAAATATGATTGCAACAAAAGGGGTGAAAAAATTTCTTTTATAAATAAAACTCAAGAATTGTTTACAATGCCAAATTAGATAAATAATTTGTAGCCTCACATCTAATTCAATCTCATCCTGCCTACCCTCTTGATTGTCTAGTTCATAAACCTGGATAACAATATAGGGGTGAGTTGTTGAATAGAGGGGTGAGCTTCAACAACTTAGTAAGGGCATAACATTACCATAGTAAATTGACAATACTAAATTAAGTGCCATATAATCATAGAATCAAATAACAAATCATTATTGATAACAATGCGTGAATAGAATGAAATGTTCTTTGTCTATTCCTATTAACTCATAAAATAGAACAAACCTCTTTGTCTATTCTTGTTAACTCACAAAATAGAACAAACCAGCCTGCATGTCTCATACCATGCATTTTACCACTACAGCTGTGGTCTGAATGCTCTATTCTACAAACTAACCCTCGTAATTCAATCATCACAATTCTCCTTTTATTAGTTATCTTAGTCTCCTCTCGGTAGCCAGAGTCTCCACTACTTCATACAATTCCTATAATTTCACTTTTTCCACCCTTGCTGGTACCTACAAGAGTCGAACTCAACCGCACAATATAATATTTCCAATCTAGCCTCCAATATACCAATAAAGTCCATCCACTCCAATATGCAATGATATATGCATATAATCACCATTACCATAATATCCACATTATTCGCGACAACAATAATATACCAAGTTCCAAACATGCAATTATAACAGTTATAAACATATCAAGTATAACACATATTTCACAAAGTTTAAATAAGACAAATACCTCAATGATAATATTTCTCAAAAAGGCCCTACCTAGATTCCAAAGCATTAACTCCCTATCAAAAGAGTCTACCATCTCGATCAATTCCTATTTCACAAGCGCGAGTCATTACTAAATGTATCACTTTCGGCTCTGGTTCTAATTAGAGTACTTGGGATCACTAATTCCACACCATCCAATATCAATTTGGTTGAACTATAATACTATACAGAATAGTTTAGTATATATTAAACATACTATGGAGACCAAAAGAAAGAATAAACTTACGAGAAATGCTAAGGAGACCAAAAGTAAAATTCTCTATCATCTCATATTTTTGGCACATGTTTTATAACGATGACATAAGAATTGACATTAAAATTATGAGATAGTAAATAATCTGTAAAGTGTCTCATTTAGAGAGAGTATCCTCTCTTCCCATTAAGGTATAATGCGACTAACAACAAACCATTAATTTCCATACACATTTTAAGTTTTTTTTCCTTTTGTTTTTGTTCAAGTAATTTCTTAGAACTGAGTATTGCGTGCTAGGTCGGGGTTTTTGCATGCCCATTAAGTCCTCCATAAACGCCCCACTCAAATTCATGTCCAAACGACTTGCACATAATTTCAAGATAATAAATCAAAATGAAGTGTTGATGAAATTATGCAAAACGAATTTTCTTCTCGTTATTATGTATGAGTTTTTCAATGACAAAATGTCCAAAGTGATCACTTTGTCAATGTCTGCTATATCATGTAATTAAGCATAGAAGAAAATAGAAGTATGATGGGACCACAAAATAGGAGCATGATTGGACCAGAAAATAGGAGCCTGTGAATGTCATACTTTGAATCTTCCTAACCCCAACTAACTCATTCCCAATGAATGCTATTGAGTTATTCAACCAACCGGTACTTTATGTGTCATAACATAAGTAGAGAAAAAGATATGTTTTTCGTGTCCCTCTATTTATTTGATAACACGCGAAATACATGCTTGAATACTGGATACTCAAAAAAATTTCTTCCTACTTAAAAAGTTCAAAGATTAATATCATGTACTAATTCCTAGTCCCCATCTCTCTCTTATAGAGAATACACTTACAAGCTTGGTGAATTAATTATTAAGAGGTGATTTTCTCATTCATTTTTTCTCTTTCATACTCCTCCATTTTTCAAGTCCTTTATATATTTCATAAATCAATCTCCTTGTTGTAACATCAAATATTCGGCAGCTGTCTTTGCTTCTTTCTTTAATTTTTGGTCATGTAAAGGTACAAATCTATATTAAAAAAAAGAGAACAAAAAAATAGAAATATGTGGTAAACGATTGAAACTGCATTATTTTATAATATGGACTATTAACAAAATTTTCTTTATCAACTAAAGTAGAGTGAAAAAATTTATTTGGTTCTTTATTTACAATTCAATAAAAATATCACAAATAAATTAGTAATATAAATTGGGGAAACATTTTTGTCATTTTTTCTTCTCTTACCCAAATGTTACCATAGTTTTACTCTTTCACTTTCTCTCTCCCACTTCCTACTTTTACCCTTTTTATTTTATTTTTCATTCAATTAAAACTATTTAATTCTTTTTTTTTTTTTTTTTAAACATAGATAGTATGTGACTTTTATCACAAAAGGAACGTACAACACATATCTAAACGCATTTTATCTATAGCCAATTCTTATTAAAACTTATTTGACATGGAACCGATTATTGCATGTTATTGTTAGTTCAAGGTAATAGGTAAAGATATCAAAGTGCAAATTTGTGAAAATATCGATGGATATATCGATACTGATATTAATATCGGTTGTTTAAGACGGAAATTATGAAAATTTGAAATGAAGGTTTAAGGAATGTCAAACACTGATTTAGAGAAAATACAAGAATTTCTTTTATATTTAACCGATATGTGAGAAATATTGACGAAATCTGTCGATTCTAACTTAAATTCAAGAGTTTCTCCAATATAGGGTGAAGGTTAGACTTCACTCTCATTTCTATTTCTTTCTCTAATTTTACGGATATTTTTTGCAAAAATATAGATCGTATTGAAGAAATTTGAAACGTTGAGTCAAGAGCAAGGCCATTCAGTCATCTATGAACAACCCACTCAAATTTATGTCCAAATGACTTGCACTTCACGACATAATTTCAAGATAACAAAACTATCAAAATCACGTATTGATGAATTTATGGAAATTTCTTCTTGCTATTATGGTTGAGGTTTTCAATGTCGAAATGTCCAATGTGGAATTAAGCATGGAAGAAAATAAAACTAAAGTTTGTAGATTGGACCAAAAATACAAGCTTGTCAATGTCATACTTTGAATATTCCAAACCCCCGACTAACTTATTAGTCATTACTAAGGTCATCCCCAATCGAATGAGGGTCAGAGGGCTCTCTTTAGCCCTATAGTCATCTAAGAAATTATATTTTAATGAACAGTGTCGGCCCATATTTTGTACTATCTTCAACCGAGGGGGCCAAAGGGTCATAGGCCAAACATAGTCCCATGACAAAAAACCATCTCCAACCGAGGTAGCCAATGAGCTATAGGCCAAACATAGTTTATTATTTTAATTGAATTAATATGGTTACTTAAATTAAACTACCATATTAAAATAAGGTTTTCGGACATATTAAAAACTACAACCACTTCATTTTAAAAACTAAAACTTAAATTTAATGACTACAACTTCAACTTAAAGACTACAACAACTTAAATTTAAAAACTACAAGTTAAATTTAAAAACTATAACTTAAATATTAAAGACTACGACAACTTCTATTTAAAGACTATAATCATCATCTTCATCTGCCATTGTAGGAGTATAGTCGGATGTAAACAACTCCCGTCCTCATTTTAGGAGTATAATTTTCCTCTTTTTCCTATCAAAATATGCCTTACTCATTGGAGTGCAATCCGAAGTGTTCATTTGCATGTTCCTATTGTCCATCTCTTCTTGTATTTTTTTTTGCCCGTTCTTTGTGCCTACGGTTCCTTTCTTCCACGGCAAAGGCATTATGCTCTGCCATTAATCGCAATGAGGACGTCATTTCCTATTGAAAGGCTAAATCATCCTTTGCCTTGCCCTTTTCCTTCAATTTTCGGGCCTTGTTTCGTCCCATAGCCCTAGGTATGTAAGCTTTATCCGGAGACGAATTTTTTACCCTTGTTTCTTGAATGGTAGGAGATCCTTGTTCATCCCCAACTGCATTTGAGGAAACATTTCCGAACACCGGCATAGGACCAAATCTTTCTTGAGGTGGATCTTGAAATAACACCTTCCCTTTACAAATTTCCCAACAACCATGATGACTAAAGGGCTTCGAGTTGTCCTCCATGTACAATTCTTCCACTTGGCGCACCTAGAAAATATAATTACAAAAATTAAAGGAAATTAATTTATAAAATTAAATGTAATATAATGAAATATTTAAAATAACTTGTGAAAACACTTACTTCGTTGTAATAATTGGCTCCGCTTTCATGTCTAGTTCCGGCCTTTACCACTACTTGATGCCATTTATTCAAACTTGGATGAAGATGTTTTTTCCATCTTCAAGGACAACTCTCGTGGTTTCGGGAATTCGGTGAAGTTGTGCCTTCGTAGAACTCATAGTAATTTTTGGATGTACGAGTCCAAACACCTTCACTTGTTTGAGAACTCCCACTCACACTATCTTCCAAGTCCTACCTTTCATTGCAGATGTAGCAATTTGAAAATTATTGGCAAAATTGAAAGAAATATTATTGGAAGAGGTAAGAGAATAGAATGTAAAGAATTGAAATAAAATGAGGTAAGATAGTATGGAATGGTGAAAATTATTTGAAAATTTGTATAGGAATGGCTTAGGTATTTATAGGAAAAAAGTTACAATTTTTATTTTAAAAAAAAAAAAATTGTCTGAATTTTTTTTTTTTTCCAAATGCAACAGTAACTTGGCGTCAGCTAACCGTTGCTAGCTGGCATTATGCTGACGCCAGGTAGCCGTTGCATTCAAACAATTGGATCGGCCAAAGGCTGGTGGGGCCCACGAGCCATTTGGCCTAGCCCTCGGTTGGAGACAGTTTTCGTGTCATTTCAAGCTATTTTTAACCCTATAGCCCTTTGGTCGGGTCGGTTGGAGATGGCCTAATGCACGCTCATGTGAGGATGTGGAAAATGTCCTACTCAAGAAAGGTTTAGCAATACTTTACATGTTACAATACGAGTAGAGAAAATAATATATATTTTTTTATGTCCTTTCAATTATTTTATAACATGTAAAGTACCTATTTGAATATCAGATACTCGAAAAAATTTCTCCTTACTTAGAAAGTTCAAAGATTAATATTATGTACTAATTATGAGTTGCGCATCTCTCACATATAGAGATACACTTGCAAGCATGGTAGATCAAGTATTCAGAGGTGATTTCCGCATTAACTTTTATCTTCCATATACTCTTTTTTTTTTATATAATAAATCAAAGATTAATAAAGAGAAAATGATAGTGCGAAATTATCCTTCTTCTAATTAGGGGTGGTTCGAGTTGGGATAGCGTACAGAAATGGTAGGTCCCAAAACTGAACCAGAATTGTTCGGGAAAGAGGCTAAAAAACCAAAACCAAGCTAATATTTCAATTTTCCCGAAATTCAGTAATGGGCCTTTAGATCAAAATTTTGGGCTTTTGATTTTAAGCCCAACAAAACCCAATTTGAACTCAATGTTGCTCAAAATTCTCCAACCGTACATGTTAAGCTATGCTCTTGGGACTTGGATCCTCTCTTCAGCTAGTCTCAACGGAGCCTAAGGATCACTTGATCCCAGCCCTTCAATTTGATCCTATGGTCAAGAAATCTTCCCCACACCTGTCCCTCTCTACCCTATGGTCAAGAAATCTTCCCCACACCTGTCCCTCTCTACCCTTATTCTCTCGCACCTCTCCCTCACTCCCCTTCCCCATCATTCTCTCTCAACACACATCTATGGAAGAAGCTGTCAAATTATTTCATGTAACCCATATGGGACTGAGACGATAATGAGGGGGTGAAGAAGATTATGCAGATGATGGTGGCAGTGACGGTGAGGCCAGTGAGGAGGAGGAGAATGGCACATGAGACGAGGAGGGAGAGGAAGCCGATGAGCTGGGTAAGGTTGGGTGCACTGCCATGGAGTTGGGTGCACCGAAAACAAGGAGGGTGAGGAAGTCGACGATTGGCCATGGATGCAATCAGAGAGAGGAGGGGGAGGGGGAGAGGGAGTGAGAGAGAGAGGTGCGGGAGAAGAGGGGGTGGAGAGGGACAGGTATGGGGAAGATTTCTGGCCACATGATCAAATTGAAAGGCTGGGATTAATTGATCCCTAGGCTCTATTGGGGCTAGCTCAGGAAAGGATCCAAGTCCATGCTCTTGTACTCTATTGCTCTCCAATTACTAAGTAAAAATATTTCTGATTATTAGATTGAGAAAATTGTAGAAATAGTATCTCAGTTTTAACTCAATTGGAGCAATGATCTCTCAACTAAAAATCTATAATCATCAGTTTCTTAACTCATCAAAACATGCAGTTATAATCATTTCCGTCAACTTTGTCAGGATTCCATCAAAATGAGTCATGTTGTAAGGACTATTGCTACAATTTAATCAAAGTTGAGAGACCATTGCTCCAATTGAGTTAAAGCTGAGATACCATTTCTTCAATTGGGTTAAAGTTGACGGATCATTCCTACAATTTTTCTCATTTGGTTTTCCATATTTTCTCCTTAATGCAACCTCACATGCGTGGCACATGATTCATTTTAACGAAAATTCTAACGGAGTTGACGAAGAGGACCACGGCCGCACGTTTTGATGAGTTAAAGGACTAATGGTCACAGATTTTTAGTTGAATAACTATTCCTCCAATTAATTTAAAATTGAGGGACCATTGCTACAATTTCCTGTATTAGAACTATCACATGAAAAAGTTTGTATCTTACTACGATTACATCAATTTAAAAATTCGCAGATAAAGGAAGTAAATTGTTGTAATTGCATCAATATATTGTTACAGTACAGACCTCAACAATCCCCTTAATCATTACACGAAAGGACTGGCCTCAACAATCCCCCATCCCCAAATCGAAACTCTAACCCCCATTTCAAAATCCTATATTGAAATCCTAATTTAAATATGACGAATTAAAGGAAAAATTTTGTACCTTGAGTGAGACTTGATTGAAAGAGAGAACGAAAGAAAGAGAGTCAAAGAGGAGGTGAGAAAGAGAAAGACGTTGTGTGGTGTCGTAAGTGTGATGTGGCCGGAGTCAAGATCGACCAAGAAAGAGAGTTGGCAGAGGTGAAACACGAAGAGAGGGAGATTGGGTGGTTATGGCTCAGGTGGGCAAATTCGAGATAAGGAGATGGAAATCAGGTTACTGGGTTAGGGAAGAAGAGAAAACTAAAGAACTGAAGAGAGGAGAGTCGAGAAAGAAAGAAACGGATCGAGAGACCAAGAGATGAGTTTCGAGAGAGAGGTGTGGAGGTCACTATGGTGTGGTGTGGGTGGTCGGAGTGGCGAATTAGGCGACGGAGTTAGGAAGGAGGAAAGCTTGGGGATTCGAGGTTCAAAGTTAGGAGGAAGAGTTAAGAGAAAGTGATCTGAGCAAGCTGAGGTCAAGAGAGAAGGGTTGGTTTTGAGTGAACGGTTGAATAAATCTCAACCAAATCTGGCTACTATAATAATTATTATTATATATTATATATTAAAAATTAAAAATATATTTTGGTTATGTTCGATCTTATCGAACTAACTAAGGGTGGGCTCAGGCCGGGCCAGACCCAAATTTGGAGGAACCGAACCCTACTTGTTTTAAAATGTAACGGGGCGGGTCGGGCCAGGTAAAGAGTTTTAGAATCGGACATAACCTGGCCCGTTTAAAACAGGGCAGTTCGGGACGGGTCCACGGCTCCTATTACATTCTTTTTCTTCTGTTTTTTTTGTCAATTTTCATTATAAAGGCCCAAATACACTTTAAACACATAGCAAAAAAGTGAACCTCCAACACTAAACGAAAGCCCAACCCAAGGGAAGAGCCAAAAACATAAAAACACAAGAGCAAAAAATAAAATTAAAAAATTAAAAAAAAAACCTAAAAGAACTAGCTTCTTCCGCCTCCATCGAATTACTTGTTGTCGACCACAAGCCAGCATCCATGCCGGAGATCGCACCAAACACAGCCTTATAATAAAAAAAAGAAGAAGGCTTCATCTTCCTCCACCAAGCACCGCACAACACAGAAGGGGATGATGTCGTTCAAGTGGCGATAAGGTAGTTGATCTTACGGGTCCCTGTGTAAAGCTTTTTTCCAAAGCTAAACTAAAATCAAAACCAAAACCAATTAAAACCAACAAATTTAGAAATTATATCCCTAAATTCAGTACCCAGAAATTTCAAAAATCCTAATTCAAAAGTCCTAAATCCCTGAACTCAGAAACCCAGATAATTCAAAAACCCTAATTTAGAAATTACCTTAATTTGAGAGAAGATGATATGATATTTCAAATCGCAGGATGATGGTGGTATTTTCTACGGAGGTGATAGGTGGTCATGTTTGGGAGGAGACGATGGTGATGGTGGTGTTCACAAGGGGACTCAACTCAAGTGGGAGACGGGATCGATGACTCTGATCTGGGAGAAGATGCACTACTACAATATTAGCTTTATGTGGCGGATGATGGTGGCGGATATTAGAAAAATCATGTCAGATATATTATATCCGACACATCATTTAATTAGTGGTGGATATTAGAAAAGTCATGTCGGTTGTATCCGACATAAATTCTTGGCGGTTATTTAATGGCAGATATCAAAAAAATCCTGTTGGTTATAACCAACAATACTTTTTAATCCTTTTTGAAAAAAAAATATTTTTGACAGATTCTGGCGATTTTCAAGTTAATGGTGGCGGTTATTATTTTAGTATTCTACCGGTTATAACTGACAAAAACAAAAATTTTATTATTTTAAAATGGTATATTGATAAAAAATAAATAAATAAACACATATTTTTAAATATTTTTTTTGTCACTCATGACCCTAAAGTCTAATGAACCCAATTCCCACGAGCCGTAAATTTTCTAAGAGAATAATAACAACAGACTACAATCTGAAGCTCCATCATTTTTGTAATAAGGATTATGCTCCCTCACAGGCAAGCAACAAGATACAAAGAAATTCAAACAATTTTTTTCAATGGGTCACAAAGCACGTTGTTTGGCACTTAAACACACATGAACATCTGGTGTACTATATCATGTCTGATTTTATTATTTTAAAATGTTATAATGATTAAAAATAAATAAATAAATAAACACATGTTTTCAATATTTTTTTTTTCACTCATGGCCCTGTTGGATATAACCGACACAAACAAAGCAAAATTTTGGATGGCCGCTAGAATAATCTCTGAATGTTTTTTTTCATTTTTTTTTTTTTTTTTTGCGATTTTTTACACATGCTATCTCGGAGTATATACAAACATATTTGACGGTTGGATCGTTGAAACTAGTTTCGTAGAATGCATATCCTATCAAATTGATAGATTTAACAAACACTTAAGAGTTAATGTTATACTTCCATTAAGTATAAAATAAGATTTATTTGACACACCCCGACCGAAATCAGGGCGTGTTGGCCGTCACGTGAGGGTGACGTAACCATGTGTATAGTGCGGAAGCTAAGAATAATAATAAAAGTACGAATAAATAAAAACCAAACTACACACAGAGTAGTTAACATACATGTGCAAGCGTAAGTGTTAAAAACAATATTCAAAGCACAGAAAACCTAGTGCAGTCCAAAGGAACAAACACTAACTAAACACACCCAGAAGTGGTCCTACACTGGTGATAATCTGTCAGATATGTCGTGGATTCCTTATAAGCCACCAAAAGAGCAATCCAAACTAGAACCTGGAGGGGCACAAAACAGAAAGTGTGAGTGGGCAAAACAAAGCTTTTCAAAATCATTTCATTATCAAAAGGTCTAACCCCTCGTCATAAAACCTGTATAGTTTCCCAAAAAATAGAATATACACATATATCGAAAACATGCTCAGAAATATGCCATGTCGAATGCCTCCACATAAAATGTAAGTAACCCAGGTAATGTCAAACAATGCAAATAACATGTCAGCCGGAGTCACCTAACGTGACCTGTACAGCTGAATCTAGAGCTCAAATCCCCAACTCACTAACTATACCTACACACGAGTCGGAACCACCTAAAGTGGTCTGTACGACAGGACTGAGTGTAAATAAATACGCTCAAGTGCTACGATCACGTGAAGACTGGGCGAATAATCGCGGGTCACCTACGAGTCAGAACCACCTATGGTGGTCTGTACGACAGGACTGTGCACCTAACTTGGATCCATGATGAATGTGTGGTACGAGAGGTGAACATCATGTGAAGGACTATGCCCTACTATGGGCGGGAGCACTAACACCGGGGGTGCAGGTTATGAGCTCTCTATGCATCTCACATAGCCACTAATTCGCAATCATAAACCATAAACTTACCTGACACTTACCTATGCGTCCGCAGCACCAAACATACATATATATGCAACCACTAATGCATAACTAAATAGACAAACACTATGCGTGGCATTTAAAACATATAAGCATTCCATATCATTTTTTGGGAAAAACCATAAGTATATAGGTATATACGGAAAACCAAAAACCCACTCACTGGTATGTGGAAGGGTTGTAACCCCCTTGTCTCGAGTGACTGTGCTCGTCCTCGGGATAGGTCTCACCTATATGCAAAACAACTATAAAAACGTTAATTTAAAGCACATAACCAAAACTAGGTAATAACTTCTCATACAAAGCTCAAATAGGGTGTGTGAATACACCAATGTGATCTACTCAACCTCATGAACATCCCCATATTTTTAAAATAATTTTTTGACATCACACGCGCCCCCACACGCCGGCCACACGCAGGCACGTGCCGGGCACACGGACGGAACCCTTAACGACGTTAGGGAATATTCTGTCCAACAACAAGCATATTCCGTTAAAACTAACCTGATGCCGTTAAGAATATTCCGTTAACTTAACGGAATATTCACTTGTCTTCTCCGGTTAGTATCGCCGGAGTCGCCGCCGTCAGTGCTGCTATCTACGTTGCCGGAAACTGGGAAAATTTTCAAAACTTCATATCTTCTTCATTTCTCAACCAAATTCCACAAAATTGGTACCAAAATGAAGCTTACAACAAGTAGAACAAAACCTTACCACTTTGAGGACCTAAAACCAACGGAATCTCACCGAAAAAACCCACGATATTTCGGCTAACCTGCAACTCACTGAAACTGGGCTTCCCGACGTCCAAATCCTTCCAACTTTCTTCCCCGAGCTTCATGAAGACCTCCTAAAGCTCCCTGTGATCCTTAAAACTCCTAAAAATGTCACGATCACGTGTGCATGAACAATGCACAAAATCGGGATTCTCTGGTTCTCAGGTTTTCTAGGGTTTCACGTCCAACAAATGGTATGGATGAGTTCTTGAGCTTGCTAAGAGTCCAAAACCCACCTTCAAACCTTCGATCCGTGCGTGGAAGATCGAAGTTGAAGTTCGTCCATACACCTTGTAAAGAAAATGGAAGAAGTCCGAGAAAAAAGAGAGAGAGAAAGGTCACGGGAGTGTGGTATAGGTGTGTGTGTGTGTGTGTCCTGTAGAGTCAACCCCCAAAAACAACAAAACAACACCCCACAACACCAAATAACATCCAAGGGCATTTTAATCTTTTCACACCTACGGTACAAATAATCCGGGATAGGCTATCACATTATCCACTAGTGGTAAATATTTTAAATTGAAGATCGAATTCATTCATTGCATTCTTATAGGATCAAGGAGTGTAGCTGCAAAAAATCATCAAAATCAGAGCTAAAATAACCGTTAAATTGTGATTTTTCGTTTATAACCATCGAAAACTTTTGTTCCGTTACCTAATCTCTGAATGTTTGTTTTTTACGACTTTTTACGTATGCGATCTTGGAGTGTGTACAAGCAAGTTTGATGGTTGGATTGTTGATAAACGTTTCGTAGAATGCGTATCACATCAAAACGGTAGATTAAATCAACACTTAGAGTTAATGTTATACTTCCCCATCAAGTATAAAATAAGATCTTGTGGTATCCACTAGTGTAAATATTTTAAATTGAAGATCAAATTCATTCAATGCATTCTTATAGGGTCGAGGAGGGTAGTTGTAAAAAATCATCAAAATCGGAGCTAAAATAACTGTTAAATTGTGATTTTTCGTTTATAACCGTCGAAAACTTTTGTTTTGTTACCTAATCTCTGAACGTTTGTTTTTTTGTGATTTTTTATGTACGTAATCTCGGAGTGTGTACAAACAAGTTTGACAGTTAGATCATTGAAAAAAGTTTCATAGAATGTGTATCGCATCAAATCAGTAGATTAAATAAACACTTAAGAGTTAATGTTATACTTCCATTAAGTATAAAATAAGATTTTGTGGTATCCACTAGTGTAAATATTTTAAATTGAAGATCAAATTTATTCATTGCATTCTTATAGGGTCGAGGAATGTAGCTGTAAAAAAATCATTAAAATCGGAGCTAAAATAACCGTTAAATTGTGATTTTTCGTTTTTAACCGTTGAAAACTTTTGTTCCATTACATAATCTTTGAATGTTTGTTTTTTACAATTTTTTACGTATGCAATCTTAGAGTGTGTACAAATAAGTTTGATGGTTGGATCGTTGAAAATTTTTTCGTAGAATGCATATCGCATCAAAACTGTAGATTAAACAAACATTTAGAGTTAATATTATACTTCCATTAAGTATAAAATAAGATTTTGTGGTATCCACTAGTGTAAATATTTTAAATTGAAGATCGAATTTATTTATTGCATTCTTATAAGGTCGAGGAATGTAGCTGTAAAAAATCATTAAAATCGGAGCTAAACTAACCGTTAAATTGTGATTTTTCATTTATAACCGTCGAAAACTTTTGTTTTGTTACGTAATCTCTGAATGTTTGTTTTTTACGGTTTTTTATGTATGCAATCTCGGAGTGTGTAAAAATAAGTTTGATGGTTGGATCGTTGAAAAAGTTTCCTAGAATGCATATCACATCAAAACGGTAGATTAAACAAATACTTAAAGTTAATATTATACTTCCATTAAGTATAAAATAAGATTTTATGGTATCCACTAGTGTAAATATTTTAAATTGAAGATCGAATTCATTCATTGCATTCTTATAGGGTCGAGGAGTGTAGATGTAAAAAAAGAAAAATCATCAAAACCGGATCTAAAATATCCGTTAAATTGTGATTTTTTGTTTATAACCGTTTAAAACTTTTGTTCCGTTACGTAATCTTTGAATGTTTGTTTTTTACGATTTTTTACGTATGCAATCTTGGAGTGTGCACAAATAAGTTTGACGGTTGGATCGTTGAAAAAATTTTCGTAGAATGCATATCGCGTCAAAACGGTAGATTAAATAAACACTTAGAGTTAATATTATACTTCCATTAAGTATAAAATAAGATTTTGTGGTATCCACTAGTGTAAATATTTTAAATTGAAGATCGAATTCATTCATTGCATTCTTATAAGGTCGAGGAGTGTAGCTGTAAAAAAATCATCAAAACCAGGGCTAAAATAACCATTAAATTGTGATTTTTCGTTTATAACCGTCGAAAACTTTTGTTCCATTACCTAATCTCTGCATGTTTTTCTTTTTGCGATTTTTTACTTATGCGATGTTGTAGTATCTACAAACAAGTTTGACGGTTAGATCATTGAAACTAGTTTCGTAGAATGTATATCTCCGTTAAATTTGCCTAAATTTTGAAGTGTGAAAAAAAATTTGTGCTAAATTTTTATTTATGTTTTTCAAGTATTGATTAGACAATATTTAGTTTGTGTGATGACATTTTCATTGTACAATTATCTTTTTGTTTCTTTATTGCATATTTTACATGGGTTATTATCTATTAAACCAAACAATTATTTATTTTTGACCCAAAAAAACAATTATTTATTTAATTTTTAAAAACGTATTCTATTTAAATACATATTATTTATTTATTTATTAAACCAAAGAATTATTATTTTATTTTTTAAAATCGTAACAAAATTTTGGGAGGATTTTTTCCGCCATTTTTTTCTGTTGATTATAATCGACAGGAATGAAAATTTTATGTCAGTTTATATTTTTAAAAAAATATTTCTGTCAGTTTTAACTGACAATAATGAAAATTTTCCAACATAATACCCCTCCATCTCTTCCTTGCTTGGTGCTTTCTCCCTTCCCCATTCCTTCCCCCCATTTCTCCTCTCTGCATTTCCTTCTCTTCTCTTCTCTCCTCATTTCCTTCTCCCTTCCCCCTTTCCTCTCCGCATTTCCTTCTCTTCTCTTCTTTCCTCATTTCCTTCTCCTTTCCCCCTTTCCTCTATGCATTTCATTCTCTTCTCTTCTCTCCACACACGAGCAAACTCCATTTGAAAGCTGAACTGCAGATGTCGCCATGACGTTTGAGCGCTTTGCAGGTTGGGGAGGACTACGACGATGAATCCGTTCTGAGTCAGCTCGGCCTTTGTCGCAACCCACTCATCGTCTTCATTTCGCTTCAAAGATTCGTGCTTTTCTACATGTCAGTGCAGTACAAATTTCTTCCATAACTCTCGATTCAATTGTCGTTTAATGCATTAATTTCAATAGTTCTTTTTTCCCTTATTTCTTCTTCCTCTACTTCACTTTTGCTGCTGCTTCTTCTTCTTCTTCTTCCCCCTTTTGGTCCCCCCTGATATTTTCTCTCTCTCTCTCACTCTCTTCAAAATCCCACAACAGTCCTTAGAGTTGGAGGCTTTTGCTCTGTTGGATTTTTTTACCAATAACTCAAAGGGCTGAAAGTTATTCCCTTTTCATATCTTTTCTCCCAATTTCTTTAGGGTTAATTTCGATTTTCTTATGCTATTTCCAGTGGTGCTTTTTAGGGTTTAACTATTTGATTTCACAGCAATGGCAGAGCATGGTGGAGAACTTGTAGCTGGCGCACCAGAAGCTCTCCATTATCATAGATCTCATCAACACTGTAAGTATTTCGATTTTCATTTGATTTGGGGATAAATTCAATTGAATGAGCAATGCTTGCTGTGATTGAGTGATTCTAGTGGTGCTTTTTAGGGTTTAACTATTTGATTTCACAGCAATGGCAGAGCATGGTGGAGAACTTACAGCTGGCGCACCAGGAGGTCTCCATTATCATAGATCTCATCAACACTGTAAGTATTTCGATTTTCATTCGATTTCAGGGATAGATTCAATTGGTGCGCAATGCTTGCTGTGATTGAGTGATTATAAGGGAATGTGAATGTGTACAGGTAGAAACAAACGATGTTGTGATTGAGTGATTCTAATGGAATGTGAATGTCTGATCTTACTGTGAGTATAGAAAATGTAATGAATGTAGGGGATATGGAAAATGTAGAAAGTGGTTGTTTATATTTTTTTTAAATTATTAATATATTTTCTGTCGGTTTTATCAGACAATAATGCTTTTATTTATTCTTATTAATAAATTCTCTGTCGGTTATATCCGACAGAAGTTCTGTCGGTTTTTGTATTTTATGTTAGTTTTAGCGGACATAAATGCTCTTATTTATTCATTATTAATATATTCTATGTCGGTTGTATCGGACACAATTTCTGTCGGTTTTAGAGTATTTCTGTCAGAAAATTCATTTCTTGACGCTGACAATTATGTCCTTTATTATATCTGCCACTGGATCCAGTTTTTGTCGGATTTTTGGACCTCCAATTATAGATAATTTTGTAGTAGTGATGGGTTAGGGGTAGCGCCGATGAAGACCGTTGTGGCTTCAAGGAGAGAAAGAGAAAGCGGTGGAGGAGGTGCTGAGGAAGTGGTGGGAGAAGATGGGTCAACGTGTCTGTGAGATGAAAATATTGCAATCAAGATCAACGGTGGAGAGTGGGATTTGACAAACATTAAACCTCTTCCAGTTTTCTCAAGCTAAAAACGGGATGGGCCGAGGACCTGTTCCCTTCCTATTTTTGAACCCGCCCCGCCCCGCCTCATTTTGTATTTTGAAATTTTGTACCTACCCCAAATTGCAGGTACCCATCCCGACCTACAGGTACATAACCTATTTACCCACCCTTAGAAGTAACTCAAGTTTCATACCAAATCTCGTATCGGATTTTTGGTTTGGTTCTTCAGGTATCAAAGTTTTTGGTATTATCGGTTTGGGATTTGTTCGGCTTGGTTTCGATACGTTTCGTTGGGTTCCGATTTTTTTGTTATTTTATTCTGTCCCTAGTTGTAATATTAAATATTCAGCCGCTGTCTTTGCTTCTTTCTCCCTTTTCTTTTTCGTCATGTGCCTACAAAATTTATATTAAAATGGAAAAAGAAGAAAAGAAAAGAAAAGAAAAAAAAAAAAAAAAAAAAAAAAACAACCATGTGGTAAACAATTGAAACCGCATTATTTCATAATAATTCCTAATGAAAACTAGCAACAAACATAACTCAGACAAATTTTAACTAGTCATATGTGACATTTAACGTGCAGAGTCAAACATTTGCAGGCAGATGGAAGCTCTCATGGCAACCAACAAAATGCCAAAGAACCATTTGAGACCAAAACTTTCGCTGCTCAGAAAGACTCCCGGTAACAGTTTGAGAGGCTCGATCTTTGTTACTCATGCTAAATTGGCGATATCAGTTGCAAAATGGAACACGGAAAAGTTCCCAATTCCCCGAGACAGCAGTCACCAGCAGGAATGAGAAAAGTTGAAAAGATATAACCATCAAAACTTTCTTCTCATAAGAAACCAGACCAGGAACTCCTCCTTCTACTTGTGCTGCTCCTGTTCTTACCTGCATAGTAGAATCCATTGTCAACTGATTGAGAAACCATATTAGTACTTGATGCATCCATCATAACATCTCAGGTTCCTCGAGCAATAACAAGGTAATCGTGGAGTGCGCTTTTCATTGAGGTAATACATGGGGATGGCAAACTATCTAAGAAGTAAGCGGGGTCAAGGAAACCCTGAGGTTACAGGTTTCTTCTGAATATGAGTGACACACAATGACAATACTCTAGATTAATAGGTTTCTTCCCCACTCCTTTCGGTAGTTTAACCTAAGAGTGATGAACAAGAATACAACATATATGGAACAGACTATGAAATGGTAAGTTATCGAAAGAAACATTGGCTACAATATCAATTCTCATTCAAAGCATAGAATTAAAAAGACATCCTTAATAACAATGATATGAGTAACACAACAACGTCTGCAAAATGGTCTACTTACCTCTAGCCTTAAAATGCTTGATTTTAAGTCATGAGCAGACTGCAATGAAGAAGCACCAATATCTTGGAAACCTTGTTTCACAGCTTGCATTGTGTATGGTATGAACTCCAAAATAGAACCCGTCTCTGCAACTGTCCCAACTACCCCCTGTGCACCTCTGTTCACTCCCTTTTGCAATTGCTTCAAGAGATCCCATGCCTCGATATTTTTTACTTGGCGACTATTCTAATAGAAAACATGAAATCATTCATATCAAACTGTTTCCTTAATAGAGGTTAAGCATGCAGAAATCTAATTAACAATGACAAAGAAACAGCAAACAGCATGTTACTTGTAGACAAGTAGCTGAAACTCCAGTGCAAATTATATATATAACTTTTGCTTTTAGTTCAGAAATAAAAACACATCATTTGGGTCGTAGGTTAGATTAGCAAAGACCTTCTGTTCAAAATAAAAAAATTAAATCAATTGCTTAATAAGATAATTACCTTTCGATCCAACCCATGTAGCGAGCTTTGGGTCAATGACTCCCAAACCACAAAGGCTTTAGGGCAATAGGTGTAGAACACCCCTGATGACTTACTAACCTAAGCTGAAAAGGCTACGAAACCAACTAACCACTTTGCCTCATGCCAAGACTCTACTGTTTGACGCGAGAATCACTGTTGATCAGGCAGGACTGGCCTAGTTATAAAGCAAAGTCTCGGGTGGAACAATTATTACTTTATTTATAACACATACTAAACTTTACTTGAAACAAAAATTAAAATTAAACTTAGACTAAAAGTAAGTGTTTCAATCTCACTCCCCACAAACCATGTTGATGTGAATGTGCAAACTTTCAAAGTGTAACTCATGAATTAGTTTCTAAGCAACAAGAAATAGAAAAGACTCTACTATAGGATTAATTTTCACCATGTCCATTTGTTATAAAACTAACTATGGATATTAACTTAAAATTTGAAAATTTTTATTTGACTCAAAAATTAAAAATTTCTTATTTCCCACCCCCTAAACTTAAACCACACATTGTCCTTAAGATGTGAAAAAATAAAATAAATGAAAAGGAACAAAAATAATAAGTCCTAAAATAAAAACCTAAACACAACTAACAAATATAAAGAAAATAAACTAGGACACGAAAAATAGGAAATAAAAACAGAAAACAATAAAAGAAATATAAAATAACAAATAAAACAGAAAATAAGAGAAAACAAAGAAACTGACACACTTGGGATTCGAACCTGGGACCTGGATCATAGCAAGAGGTGCAGAGCTTTACACAACACACACAGAACCACACGTGTGAATAAACCTAGATGCTTCATTAGCCCATGCTCCTTCATTTACCATTTGTGCCGTTGAGCTCTTCTCCCCTCTTCTCTATAGCCTCGAGCCCAGAGCCGCGTCTCATTTATCTCAGCCCTCTCTTCCTTTTCTCCCTCATTTCTCGCAGCCCTCTTTCTAACCAAAGACTCGAACATTTCCTACCTAGCTCTCTAGTCATTCCAAATCTTCCAATGGTCCTGGATTTGTCGAACCCAAACACAGATACCCAGCCGTGCCTCCATAGCTGTATCTCTATTCATTTCCATCTCTGTCCAAAGCCGAGCCCAGCCATGGCGATCATTGATTTGTTGTGCCTTGGCTGATTATCTTCACCAACATACAAACCCACAGTTGAATAGTTTAAAATACGAGAAATAAAGACACCGAGAAATTTACAAGGTTCGGCAAAAACCTGCCTACGTCCTCGGAGAGATATTGCTCTTCACTATGAGAAAAACAGTACAAGTTACACATGAGTTAAATCGACATAACCCAATCCCATATCCCTTGTACACCCACTCACAGAATTTTCCCAAGAGCCTCACTCTACCCCAAGAGTTCTTTCACAAGAGATCTTTCACTCTAGCTCTCTTGATTTCTCTCACCCTTGCCCATGGTAGAGCCAAATGCTCACACCATCTCTTTGGATGCATTCCTCCTCATCCATTCCTTCTCCTTTGGCAAGGCATTTAAATAAAAACAACCCTTTTTCTTTTCCTCCTTTCTTGCACCCGAAAGCCAAATAATTATGGCTTTGAAAAAGCCACAAAACAAGGAGCAAATTAAGCCACAAAACAAGGAAACATAATCCTCATCATGATGTTCCCTCATCACTATTGTTTTGTTTCCTAGCCTAATTTGGCCACTATCCAACAATCTCCACCTTGGCCAAATTGTACCAAAGTCCATTGGCCTTACGTACCAGCATGCACACTCTGAATCAACCTCGTTGGTCCTGTTCCGATTCAGTCACTGCCAATGCATGTGCAGCTGCTGCAAGCAAAAAAAACATTTAGCTTCAGACAGGATCTCGACACATCCTCGTCTCCTCCAGCAGGTTTTCCTCCTCTTCATTGTCTGCAACTTGGAAACTTGTCAGTGCACCCATTTCCAGCAACACCCGTCGAGCCAAACAAACATTCCTCACACTTCTCATTCTTCAGGACCATCTCATTACCTGTGAATCCCATAGCTCCACCTGCTGCAAAACCCCTGCAACACTTGAGACTATACATCACCAGAAGATGTGTTGCTTCGAGTACCTAGAGGGCATACTCGAAGTCTTCCGCCACAAAATTGCTGCTACCTGGACCAAGAACATCCTTTCTTTTTCTCAAAGGACAATTTATCTTTTTATGCCCAAATTCTTTGCAATCATAGCATTGTGGTCCCTTGCCTTTGGAGCTTGATTTGAACCTGCTGTCTCTCTCAAATCCTCCTCCCAATTTTCTTTAGGCTTCCCATCTTTTCCCTTCAAAGCTCTAACCAAGCCTTGTTGAGTCAAGACATCCTTTACTCTCATCTGCCAGAGAGTAAAATTGCCCTTCCCATTAAACTTCTCAACTGAAAACGACATGTTTGTAGTCATCATGGTGAATAATAAATCTGAACCTTCAATGAACCAAAGCTTCCAACAAAGCTCTGATACCAATTGTTGTGCCTTGGCTGATTATCTTCACCAACATACAAACCCACAGTTGAATAGTTTAAAATACGAGAAATAAAGACACCGAGAAATTTACGAGGTTCGGCAAAAACCTGTCTACGTCATCGGAGAGATATTGCTCTTCACTATGAGAAAAACAGTACAAGTTACACATAAGTTAAATGGACATAACCCAATCCCATATCCCTTGTACACCCACTCACAGAATTTTCCCAAGAGCCTTACTCTACCCCAAGAGTTCTTTCACAAGAGATCTTTCACTCTAGCTCTCTTGATTTCTCTCACCCTTGCCCATGGTAGAGCCAAATGCTCACACCATCTCTTTGGACGCATTCCTCCTCATCCATTCCTTCTCCTTTGGCAAGGCATTTAAATAAAAACAACCCCTTTTCTTCTCCTCCTTTCTTCCACCCGAAAGCCAAATAATTATGGCTTTGAAAAAGCCACAAAACAAGGAGCAAATTAAGCCACAAAACAAGGAAACATAATCCTCATCATGATGTTCCCTCATCACTATTGTTTTGTTTCCTAGCCTAATTTGGCCACTATCCAACATGATTCCAGCCCAGATTGTACCATCGTGCATTTTCTCTGCGATTATGGTCTCCACTTGGCGATATCTGAAATTCTAACTCATGCATGTCCAACTCTGTGCCCAGGAAAACTCGAGTGACAAAGAGAACTTAAGCACCGATTTGAGGGAGAAAAGTTTTGGCAGAGTCCACGATTTTCAGATCCAAAAGTAAATAGCCGACAACCCCCAAACTTATTCCCTTGTTTCTTGATCTGAATCTGTGAAAGGTAGTCACTGGATCTGTGTGTAATGTGATGCATCAGTATACTGTCCTTTGAATTTTTTTTCTCTGTGTTCATGTATGACTGAATTTATTTTGCATGCCTCCTGATTATGAATGCCGAGGAAAATCTGCGCAAAACTTGATCAGCGATACGTGGACCCTTCTGCACATTTGGATCCCCTATTGTAGAATCATGCATGTATTATCGGTTTTCATATGGTCATGTATATTGGTGAATGAACGGTTAATGTATGAATCCAAACGTAGTTGAGATTAGACCGAATCAGTTCCGAATGCAGCCTGCAATCACAAATCAAAAACCTAATTAGATAAGTAAAGAAAAATAACAAGAATTAAATATTACAATTTTTTTTTTCTTCAATTTCTGATTTTTATTTTTATTTTTATGATTTTTGTAATTAGGAATAAAAACAGGAAAATAAAATAAACGAAATAAAAAGAAAAGAGTTAGAAAAATTGGGTTGTCTCCCAATCAACGCTTTAGTTAACGTCTACAACTAGACATATTGGAATGAGGTTTGTGATCACGTCACTTGTTCTTGTAGAGTTAACCACTTCTTAATAGCATCATACAACAACAGTAGATATGGAATGAGTTGTTGTTTATCAGTGGTTGCATTCTTCATAATTGCCCTTATATGTGAATGAGTCTTTGTGATCAAATAGGTTCCCCTACAGCAAGGTTTACGCCTACGCCGAACTGGCTTAAACCTTGTATTTAACGCCCATAGTTGCTGTTAAGCTTTTTCTTCTTCCCGTTGCAGAATGTAGCATGCTAGATGGACCTGCCCAGATTTGCTTTAAATTTGATGGGCTGTGTATGTGCACTGTCATGTGAATTTCCAGATTCTGATTTGTTATGTACAACCCCTTGCAACACGTCAGTTATGATGAATTCCGACAGCTTGGTTGGTTTCTTTGCAGCCTCTTGATCAGGCATGGGTGGCATATAAACTTGGGTAGCAATGGGTTTTGTGGAAATTTCAGAATCAGCATGTGTTGTTTCCTTCGTTGGGTGTGAATAACACATGCTGAATGCTCAATTTCTGCACGAATCTCCTCTTGATCATCAAAGCTTTTCCCATAGCTTAATGCTTGAATCTGAAATCCTTCATTGGTTATTTCTATGTATAACTCAGTTGATTCCAACAATTTAGAGAGTTTTTCCTCCACTGAAAGCCCTTGCAGCATATTAGACTGTTCAAAATATAGCTCAAGATGCTTTTGCAAACTTGGCGTATAGAACTCTAAATATGGATTGTTCATATTTCCTTTTGAGTCGCTTATCATATTGTTATGCTCTTGGACAAACCCTGGAAAATATCCCCTTTTGGGACATTGCAAAATATCATGAGTCTTCAAACAGCAAATTGCACAAATTGTAGGTTTAAATCCATAAAAACCCCATTCGGCATATTTGACCCATAATGGCAACCCTTCGGGTTGTATATTGAATTCAGGAGGATGTGCAAATTCCATTGTTGCACAAATTGTAGCCTAAAAAATAAAATAAAATCAAGTAAATAAAAAGATATATACAAAAATAATTGAAGAGTTGATAAACACAAATTATTTAAAACAATCCTTGGCGACGGCGCCAATTTATTAATAGGGATTTTACCACCTGCAAAAGTAGGGATAAAAACACTTAAAAATATTTGCAAGAGAAATACTTAAAAATACTTGAAAGAGAACAAGGTAGTTGTAGTATAAACGGCTCAAATAAGGTCGTTTTCTGAAGGGATTGAATGAATAATTTGTATTTAAACTAATTTTTAATTAATTATTTCAGAACAAAATTGAGAAGAGCTTGATTTTGAAGTCGTCTCTGCCCACTTTTCAACAGGAAGATTTCCCTGATTATGCAACACTCGAAAAGTCTTTTCAATATGGTCAAGCCACCGCTCAGCTCCCTCAAAACCCTCGTGACCCTCAAACTTATCCAACTTTAAATTATACATGGTATCCAGAGGAGTCCTCTGGGGAGGGCGGAGCGCCGACTGAATAGCGGTAGCAATAGCTTCCCCCAATTGAGCTACATCGGGGAAACTAGGCTCAGCAGAGTGACGTGGTTCCCTACGAGGCGGTATAGTTCTGACAGAAGACACCAAAACAATTAGAACACTCACAAAAATATGCAGGACTGCCAAACCTATGCTTTGATACCAAACTGACACACCCTGACCTAAATCAAGGCGTGCTGGCCATCACGTGAGGGTGATGTAGCCATGCGCATAGTGCGGAAGCAAAAGATAATAACAATTACGAATAAATAAAAACCAAACTACTAAATAAACTAGTTAAAGTAACACACTAATGTAAGACTAAGTGTGATAAACAATCAGAGCACAGAAAGCCTAAGTGCAGTCCAGTAGGATGAAAACTAATTACATAACACCCAAAGGTGATCCTACGTTTGTGATGTTCTGTCAGAACCACCGTCAAGTCCTCGTGACCACCAAAGCTGCTTCTAACTAGAACCTAGAGTGGCGTAAAACAGAAAGTGTGAGTGGGCAAAAACAAAGCTTGTCAAAATCATTTCATTATCAAAAGTTCTAACCCCTCGCCGTAAAACCTGTATAGTTTCCCAGAAAATAGAATATACACATATATCGAAAACATGTTCAAAAGTATGCCATGTCGAATACCTCCACATAAAATGTAAGTAACCCAGGTAATGTCAATCAATGCAAGTAACATGTCAGCTGGAGTCACCTAACATGACCTGTACGGCTGAACCTAAAGCTCAAATCCCCAACTCACTAACTATACCTGCACACGAGTCGGAACCACCTAAAGTGGTCTATATGACAGGATTGAGTGTAAATAAATACGCCCAAGTGCTACGATCATTTGAAGAGTGGGCGAATAATCACGGGTCATCTACGAGTCAGAACCACCTATAATGGTCTGTAAGACAAGACTGTGCACCTAACTTGGATCCAAGATAAGCAACCGCTATGCATGGCATTTAAAACATATAAACACTCTATTTCATTTTCTGGGAAAAACCACAAGTATATAGGTATATACGGAAAACCAAAAGCCCACTCACTGATATGTGGAAGGGTCGTAAACCCCTTGCCTCGAGTGACTACGCTCGTCCTCCGGATGGGTCTCACCTATATGCAAAACAACTATAAAAATGTCAATTTAAAGCACATAACCAAAACTAGGTAATAACTTCTCATACAATGCTCAATGGGGTGTGTGAATACACCAACGTGATCTACTCAACCTCACGAACATCCCATATTTTTAAAATAATTTTCCAACCACCCACGCGCCGCCACGCGCCGGCCACGCGCGGGCACGTGCCTAGCACACGTGTGATAACTCTAAAGGCGTTAGGGAATATTCCGTCCAAAAATGGAATATACCGTTATATATACCTAATGCCGTTAGTATATTCCATCAAAATTGATGGAATATTCCTTGTCTTCTCCAGTGAGTCATGCCGGCCGCCGCCATCCGCCGCTGTCAACGTTGCCGTCTGCAATACGAATTCTCGCCGAAAACTGGAAAATTTTCAAAACTTCATATCTTCTTCATTTCTCAACCAAATTCCATGAAATTGGTACCAAAATGAATCTTACAACAAGTAGAACAAAACCTTACCACTTTCAAGCCCTGAAATTCATGGAATCTTGCTGGAGAAACCACGAAATTTTGGCCAAACCTGCAACTCGCCACTCCAGGCCTTCCCGACGTCCAATTTTTTCCAAAATGATTCTCTAAGCTTCGTGAGAGTATTCAGAAGCTTCCTATGACCTTAGAAACTTCTAAAACCCCCACAATCACGTGTGCATGAAAGTGCACAAAATCGGGGTTCCCTGGTTCTTAGGTTTTCGAGGGTTTCACGTCCAACTAACACCACCAATCGACTCCTGAGCTCGAATGGAGTCCAAAAACACCAACAATGGTCACAATCCGTGCCAGAAATGGTTGAATGGAAGCTCGTCCGTACGAGTTGTAAGGAAAATGGAATGAAGTCCGAGAGAGAAGAAAGAGAGAGAGAGTCACGGGAGTGTGTGGTATGGGTGTGTGCGTCTTGTAGAGTCAACCACCAAAAACAACTAAACAACACCCCACAACACCAATTAACGTCCAAGGGCATTTTAGTCTTTTCGCACCTACGGTACATATAATTCGGACGAGCTGTCATAAATTTAATTAAAAATAATTAAATAAATTGGCAAAGAAAAGAAAACAAAGGAAAATAGTTTTGAAAACCAAATTGTAAAAGTCTAGGGTTTTGCCGTCCCCTTAACAATCCTATGTACATTTACCAATTACTTATGAATTACCCATGCAACTTTGAATGTTAGGTTTTCCTAATGCATTTTCTACTCGTGGTATTCAAGTTAAAACGTATATCAAACATGCAATCCGTTCGTGTTGTATTCAGATAAAATATAAACACGCATGACTCATTATGCTTTGTGAAAACCCTTTGAAAAAGCATGCAACCCCTAAGACGTGGTATTCATCCTAGGTGAAATTACAACTATCAACCACAAGAAGCAATACTCAATTCCCGGTGCTATTCCGACCGAATTGCATCCGATTACTTATCTAAACATCATAATGGTAGCTAAGCATTAAGATATAGAGACAGTTTAAAGCACAATAATTAATAATTCAAAGCAGGCATGCATAATATCATAAGCAATTAAATAAAAACTACATATTCATGCTAAGGCTTAAGGCATCGCCCTAGCAAACAAAAATTAGCCACTAGGAACCATAAAACAAAAGGAATTTATTGAAGTAGAAAAAGGATAGAAAACACTTTCAAAATACAAAGCGTCAAAGCCTAGCTAAATTCTCCACATACGTTAGACCTGACATTCATGTCGTGTTTCTCGTGTTCATGTCGTTTTCGTGTCATACCCGATAGCTTAACGGGTCGTGTCGTGTAAACCTGTTAAAGTAAACAGATAATATGACCCGACCCGAAATCAACCCATTAATATTATCAGGTAATATGACTCGACCCGTTACCCGTTAAGAAAAATATATTTTAAATCAATAAAAATGAAAATGAAAAACATAATTTGACCCAAAAAAATGTAAAACATAATACTAAATTAGTATATACATACTAAATTTCGGAGTTGAACCCTTCATGAAAGTTGTAAAGCTTTTCATTACGAGTGATTACATTTTTCACACTTCTACAATAATTATTATTAATTTTATTAATTTTGCACTCAAATAAAAAACAATGTTCATGAGATTTGGAGGGTTTTAAAAATCTAACAGACCATGTAATCATTGTCTAAGTGTTGAGATGCAATTATGAAAGTTTATTATGCTTTCACATCTTTCAGACTTATACATTAATGATTATGAATTTTGTTTATTTTGAACTCCCTTAAAAATACTATTCATGAGAGTTTGTATGGTTTTAAAAATTCAAACGATCATATACCCATTCTCAAAGCGTAAAGGATGCGATTACGAGCATTTGTATATTTTTTTTCATATTTTTAGCACATGTAAATTAATTATTATAATTTTTTTATGTGTTTGGTATTTTTAAATTACATGATATTTTTATTTTTAATGTGTTTTATGATTTTTAATCTCAATCTTTGCCTATAATATACTATAAAAATAAATAAATAAAACTTAAATTTTAAAATTTATATAGAATAATAATTAATAAACAATATATACATATTCATTATATCTATTGCATTTTATAGTAAGTTTTTTTTTAGTAGTTTAAAAAAGTAAAATCATCAAAATAACTTTATTCTTATCGTGTCGAAACAGGTTACCCGCGTGTTACTTTCGTGTAAACCTGTTAAGGACCCGTTATTAACGGGTTATTATCGCGTGACCCGGTAATGACCTAAATAGTTATCGTGTTGACCCGAAACCTGTTATTTTTGTATCGTTTACGTGTTGTGTTAACAGGTCGTGTAAGAAATTGACAGGTCTAACGTACGTTCCCCCAATGTTGCTTAGAGAACCCTAACGACTAACAAGCCTTATTAATACTACTCTAATTAAAATCCTCCTAGAAAAAGGTCTTAGAATAAAAATAGGAAACATAATTAAATGATGAAACAAAAAATAAAATGTTTCCTATTTGAACTAGAATTCGGAGTTCTCAGAAAATCACGCTTTTGACTAACCAAATCAACTCCGATTTGGTCCCAAATGATCTCTTTTGAAAGCTGAAAACGTCCCCTACAAATGATCAGAAGGAATCTTTCTCAAAATACGCCATATTGACCTTTAAAATACCCAAAACGTCCAGAAACATCAATTTGAAAAAGCTGCGTGCTGGGTCTTTATTTCATCTCCACGATCAAACGGCTTAGTAGAAAAATCTGGAATTTCGACACTGGGTCTTTATTTCATCTCCACGATCAAACGGCTTAGTAGAAAAATCTGGAATTTCGACACAATCATCTTGAAAGGCACACAAACATCCTCCAATTGGAATCACTCCAAAATTCATCATTTTGATCACTTTTTGCTCCAGAGAAAGTCGAATGTCTTACATTGAAAATATATAACAAAGTATCAAAATTCTACTAAAATAACTAATAAATTAATATGATAAAATATAAGGTATAATATGGACTCATCAAGCAACTTGTCCGATCTGCACATATCTCTTGAACGGCATTTTTTCAGACGATCTGAAAAAGTCGAGGCAGAGGAATCGAATAAGATGAGTGAGAGAGGCAAGAGACTCGCTGCCATCTCCAATTGCTTGGATCAGGAGATTCTGTACCTGTTCAAGACCCCTGAGTGCACCAATGTAGACTCGCCGCCATACCTAATTGCTTCAGTGAGCGTCGTGGTCCTCGCGACCCAGCTGCAGACCCACCGCCTCCATCTCGCTGATCCTGTTCCCGAAAATTTAAAATTCGAAATGAAATTATCGTGATTCCCAGGCCGAAACTCATTGGAAGTGGAAAATCGTTGATATTCAAATTGAGATTCCTGTCGAAGCCATTGCTGAGCTTCGAAACCTCAGAGGAAGTGCTAGCATTTACTAAACCTTTGAAGATCTTGGTGCTGTTTCAGCTGGGCAAGGTTTTGTAGGGGATTATTGTTGGGAGAATTGGTTTCCGGCGAACTGGGAAAGGAATTCGGTGGGGAGGAAGATGGAGAAGGGTTCTATTTTTATTAATTTTAATTTGATTAGAAATAAATCTTAATTTATTAATATTTAATTAATTTCTTAATCTAATTGGAGAGGGGTGGGTCCCACGTCCGCCGCTTCAGCAGTTAGCAGACATATTGATAAATTTTTTAACGGAGGTTTGATATTGCAACGAATTCGTAAGATGAGATATGACATTGTAATGTTTAAAATATGATTTACGAGATTATGGTTCGACTCATCATTGAGAAAGTTTTGTGTAATATTAACATTAAGTATGAGTCCCGTTTGTGTATGTGTCTAGATTTCTCGTATAAGTTTCTTAAACAATAGTTGATATAGGACTTTATGATTTGGTGATGTTATTTGGACACACAAAGTTAACACACATTAATAACTCTATATTACATCTATGACTCACATATTATAATAAAGTTTAATTATAATTAAAGAAACGGATAATACTTAATTAGGCGACGAAACAAAATCCTAAACTCTAAAACCTAATTAAGCCTTTATGCAAAGAAACTTTTTGAGATTCCTCGGGCAAGATTTCACACCCTACGCACCAATTTTTTCTTGATGCCAAATGTTTGCCTAACGCTGACTTGCCCTATTAAATGACTCAATCACGCACAGCCTTTGACAAAACCCTAAATGTTGACCATTTTTGCCCAATCAATTGAAATTTTTGTGGATGACTTTATGGGCATGCAGAAACCTTGACCTAGCAACAACATTTGGCTACCTAAAACGCGTTTACATATGTATAATTAGCTTTCCTTAGGGGAATGAAGGAGCCAAACTTTATATCTCTACTAATGAAAATGGTTCCCTTCTTTGTATTGCTATTGTTATCGTCACAATTAGTCTTTGCCAATTTTTCAGAGGATCCAATACAGAGTTACCCTCTCTCTCTCTTTCTCATGCATATTAAATTATGTTTAGAAGTTTGATAACTATTCTATCTTTAATTTCAAAAAATGAAAAATAAAACAAAAAGCTGAAAGCTATTTTTTGTGTGTGTGTTTTCATTAGTATATGCTTTGATTTTGGTTTTCAATTTTTATTAAACACTTACCAAGCAAGTTTCTAAAAACTAAAAATTAAAAATTAAAATAGTGAAAGTTTCTTCTGGTTATTGCAGAGGATGCAGGGAAGATGGTCATCAGTAGGTCGCATCTGCATATGAAGATGTTTCTGGCAAGACGGGTTGCTAGAGTAAAAACAGAAGACCACCCTAAGCACCCTCCATCGGGAGGTTAGCTACAGTGACATGTGTCGCTGTTGTATTGGTTAAAAGTGCCACATCAACAAGCTTGTCAGAAGGAAGAATGGTTTATTAAGCAGTTAAGCGAATCTCTCGGAGAAGAATGATTGGTATCTTTATTATTATCAATATTAAATATATATATATCTTTATTATTATCAATATTATGCTACCCCACCCCGTATCCACAGGCTCACCACTAGGCTAGCCCTAGTGGCAGAATGATTGGTATCTTTGTTTGTAAGAGAACTTTTTACATGTTTATAATAAAACAATTCTACATAAGGAAAACTAATGAAAAAAATTTGAAAATTTTGAGTTTTAACGATAAGGAAAAAATAAAGGATAAAATGAATATTACCAGGTTTAACTTTTTAATGTAAAAATATGATTTTTCGTTAAAACGAACAGTATCACGTTCTTTTCGTTAAAACTCTCTTCTAAATAAGCATTTATAAGAAAAAGTGCTTCTTTGAGATAAAGTCTCAAACGAATCCTTCATACTAGCTGTAAAGTTGGAAAGCCAAAGAAAATTTTATTTTTTCAACGAATGTATGGACGAAAAAGGTAAATCCAAAATAAGAGTTGTTACCTACTATAATCTTTGTGGGGAAAAAAGGGAGTGCTACAACAAAAGTTCAGCAAAAAAGTTGTTCTTATTAACAATGTTAAACTTTGCTGTAGCTAAATTTTGCGAGGCTTTCCAAGTGCAAGTGTTTAGTAACTCCACAATTTAAAGAAAAACACTTTAAACTTAACTTCGTCGTTGTATTAATTTATAGGAGAGAAGGGAGAGAGATTGGCAAAGAGAGATTAAAGAGAGTAAAGACTTGAGGAATTTGGTTATTGATATTCCTAATGCTTTGTACTTTTATTTATATTAGTGAAGGAGAGAGAAACTTATTCTCTTAGTAATACAAATACTAATGGGAAAGATCTTTTAGGTCTTATAGGATTTATACAATAATCTTTATTTAGGATTTACACAATCAGATTCATAATTAAATTAGAACTGCAACAACACTGTCAAATAAAATAAAATCCATATTTTTTAGACAAAAACATACAATTTCAAAAGAGTACCATTACACTTACCATTTAAATACACCACATTCAGTGTACCACCTTATGTGGCATCCTAGTTGTACAGCCTAGTGTAATTCCTATTTTATTTACAAAATAGAAATTACACTAGGTTGTCTTCATTTGTTACAAAAAATAATATAAAGTTATGATATATTTAGATGGTAAAAATAAAATTATTAATTACGAAACTTGTAATTGTCGAAGTTTTCAGTACCATATAATTGCTATAAAGACGAAATCTGACATGCAAAGTAATGAAATTCCCGTTGTAGAGTATTCCTCAGATCCTCCTCCTGGAGCACGCATTTGGTCAGTTGAGTTTGGAAGATTCAAAGTATGACAAACTCCTATTTTCTGGTCCAATCTGACTTTTTCTTCCATGCTCAATTCTATAAAGTAGGTAGGTCTGCCCCGCTACTTGGCCATGAGTCATTGATAAAGTGACCACTCAATTTCATGACATTTATATCTTCATCAAGACTAACAATATAGTAAAAAGTAAGGAAATATCCTAAAATAAGACAATTTCGTAATTTTGGGACAGACATAAGACAAACTGACCATGCACACCATACAAAAAAACTAAAATTACTAAAATACGCATATATAAATACTAAAAATCATCAACCCATTGCATCACTGTTCTCATTTGGAAGAGAGGGTTGTCGAGAGAGCTCTGTGAGCTCTAGGTTTCTGGGTTGAGCTCAGATCTTTTAGCTTTGATTTCAAAAAAATGGAAGTCCAAAGAGAGGCAAGAAGAGTGAGCTGGGTTTTGGGTTGACCTCATATCTTTGATTTCAAACAAAGAGATGTGAGAGAGAGGTGAGAAAAGTGAGCTGGATTTTGTACCATATTTTCTGTTTTGGCTGAAAAGTTCCATTGTTTTTCCAGTGCAGCTTTGGCAAGCATAGTAAGGTAGGGTGTTTAGTTCCAAGTTCCTTCATCAATGATTTATGGAATAAATGGTTGTTTGTAAGATGAATTATTACTTAGAAGTTAAATTAGGGTTTGTGTTTCATGTTGGCAGCATATAGGTTGTGGAATAAATTTCAAGTTTTGACGTGCTAGAAAACTGGGATGGAACAATTTCTAGTTCAAGTGTCCAATTGCAGAAATTTGTGAAAATTTTTCCGTAATGTGCAAGTGGTGTGCATATGGTGTGCATGGCTAGATCTTAATATGAGAATCAGGAATGTTCACTAGTTATGATGCACGTATGTTGTGCCCTGAAATTTAGTGAGTATGACCACAACTTAGTTGGCCTCAGTGAAAAAAAAATTTAAAAAAAAAAACTTAGAGGACATTAAGGGTCATGCCTGTCCATAAAATAACGACAACGAGTATCGTGTTTTCCAAGTGCACGGTTAAGTGATGGTTGACATACGTAACAAGACTTTTCAAACTGTCACTGTAACCTTATATACGTAACAATTATGTTTTAATTGTATCCACTATACCAATACGTTGTTGTTAAAGTTTCTCCCGCTATGTGCATATCATGTGCATGTATTGTACATATTATGTGCATGTTGTGTGCATATAGTGTATATGGTGTGTATTTACATCCTCGACTCTCTTCGCATTAACGTAGCTTACTACTTTTTCCTTTGATTCAGAGGCAGACCTTGCAAATACAAAAAAAAGCGAACGAGTTCGTGAAACAAGTTCCTTTTATTCAGTTGGGTTCTTTCGTGCCCAATCCTTGAAACATTTGAACCCAATCAAACTTTATACCAAATTCAAATTAATGAATCATCGATTCTTCATATAAAGTTTAGGGTCATTTATCTGATTGCGTCATTTTTCTGATTTTGAAGAGAGGGTTGTGAGCTAAAAGGGTTGAGTTCAGATTTGTGAGCATAATATGTGCATGTCATGTGCATGCCATGTGTGTGTTGTGTACATACAGTGTATGAGGGAGCGTAATACAAAGAGAGCAAACGAGTACGCGAAACAATTTCATCCATATCCTTTTCTCTCTTTTCCTTCAAATTAATCTCTTCTCCAAAAGGCAACTAACCTTTATTACGTTTTTTCATTTAATTGCAGCAAAAGCCAAACCCTATTTTGGTATTTGTAAATTTGGATCGAGAAAGGGAGCAGAAGGAATGAGAAGACAGAAGAAATGAAAACCCACATATAAATCGAAGAAATGATAAAAAAATAAAAAATAAAAAATGAAGAATTTGGGCCACCTCCAAGAAATACCAAACGAATTGCTTCAACTCCAAAAATCCATCAATTAAAAAGCCAGTTCACAAAACCTACAAATGAAAAGGTAAAAATCGAAGAAGATGGATAGGTTAGAGAGAGCTCTTGCGCATACTCGAAATATAGAGGGAGGAGAGAGAGAAATAAAGAAAGAAAGAGAGAGAGAGCTTGGATGAAGAAGATGGGTGGGTTAGAGGGAGAGCTTGGATGAAGAAGATAGGTGGGTTAGAGAGAGAGCTCTTGGATGAAGAAGATGGGTGGGTTAGGGTTCTTCGAATTGGAATTGGGCAAGAGAGATTTTCTCTCTCTCTCTCTCTCCCTCTCTCTCTCCCCTCTCTATTTCTCTCTCTACAAAATGAGAAATGAATGTTGGAATTTCTAGATAACCCGTTTATATGTGAGGACAATTTGGTCATTTCAAGGTGTAGGAAAAATCCTATTTCTGTCCGATTGTTGTGCTTGGCTTGTGCATATTCGAAATGTCCTATTTTTATCCCAAGATTAAAAAATTGTCCCATTTTAAGGTATTTTCCTAAAATTGTCCCGAATTTTATTAGTAGTTTCAGTTTTGTTAATATGGGTCTTCCCCCGACGCCCAACTACATGTTCAAGCCCTTCACCCTACGCTTGAACATATATAAGTTTCCAATACTTTGTTTAAGCAACTTTTCACAACACAACGCTTGATTCTAAAACATGTAAGGCAACCTGAGCATTTCAATTTCACCGACACAATTGTAAACCTCAACATATTCAATCCAAAAATTTTCCATAGCTTAACCACTCATCAACACATAATAACGTTTAACAAAATCAAGATATATAACATACACCAAAGAGGAAACTGTCAGTCCATAACACAACAATGACAATCAAATGTTTCCATTCCATCCAAGCATTTCATTACTATTGTAATAGGTATAATTACTAGTATCCCAAAGATTAAACATAATATAGAACTACAATCGGGAAATAGAGTCCCTACCTCAAGTCCAGCTAACTAGAATACCTCTCTAAGCCTCCAAAGTGTCCGGAGTCACTCCCAGACCTAAAATCACATAAATAATAATAATAATAAAAGTTAACTTAAAACTGGAATAAAGATTCAATTTCAGTCTATCAAAAGTTTACCCAAATATACCCGTCACAACCTCTTGATAAACCAAGCTTAAATCCCCATATTGTGACCCCATTTTCATCCCTCAAAACTCCATGGAAAAGGATGAAATTACTTGGGTTTTAAAGCTTAACAAACCTAGTTTCTAATCTAATAAGATTTTCCCAAAACGGATTTAAGAGAAGAAAATAATCAAGCTCCAAAGTTGAGTTCGCAAACAGTTTAATCTGCAGAAAATCTGTAGATTTCCAGATTTTTTTCACATTTTCACATCATATTTTCCATAGAAGATCTCAACCAAAATCAATGAAATAAATTGGTCTTTGTTCCTTGTCATGTCTAATTTCAAATATATAAGAAGACTTTTTTAAAACCATGTAATGGATTGAGAGAAAACAAGAGCCAAAATGAGGCTCACGAAACTGCAGTTTTTCTAGAACTCAAAGTTGCAATGGTAAGAAAATAGAAAATTAACAAATTTAACCTAACCTTTTGTACCAATCGAAGAATACACCAGCACCCTCTCAGCTCCCTTTTTCCGATTTCCCACTTTTCCCTCTCCGAAACCTCTCACTCTCCTCTAGTTCTTCAAAGAGAGTTAGAAATACTCCCTTTAATCCCATCATTGCATATCTGTTAAGGATGCTTACTCACTCCCCCTAGACTACCCACATCACCCCCAACATTTATGGACAGAATCTGGATATCTTGGTTCCCCACCGTGTGATGGTTGGGAAGAAGAAGAAGAGTTGGGATGCCTACCATGTATAAAGCATCCTTTGTCTTTTTTTTTTTATTTTTTTTTATTTTTTTTAACTAAAATAATCTTACTCCTATATATATATATATGTATATATGTATATAAAATATATTTTTCAAATGTTACAATCTACACTCCAAAAAAAAAAAATTTCATCCTCGAAATTTAAGCATACCTGGACTGTCAAATAGTTCAGGATACTTTCCACGCATCTCGGATTCTAGTTCCCATGTCAATTCCTCCATGCTCCCATGTTGCCAAAGAACCTTTACCAAAGGAATAGTTTTGGTACGTAGAATCTGTTCCTTGTGATCCAATATTTGAATAGGTCTGTCCTCAAATGACAATTGATCATCCAGATTTAATTCTCCCCAATCCAAGATGTGTGTTGGATCCGGTTCATATTTTCGTAGCATAGAAACATGAAAAACATTATGAATACTTGATAGCTGAGGAGGCAAAGCTAACTTATAAGCCACTTCTCCCACCCGTCCAAGAATTTCGAATGGCCCAATAAACCGGGGTGCTAACTTTCCCGACTTTCCAAATCTTTTCACTCCTTTCATAGGTGAAATTTTCAGAAAAACATGATCGCCATCTTTGAAGGCTAATGGTCTTCTTCTCCTATCTGCATAGCTTTTTTGTCGACTTTGTGCTGTAATTAACCATTGCCTGATGATTTTTATCTTTTCAGTGGTCTCCTAAATTAGATCAGGTCCCAATATTACCTTCTCACCAACCTCTGCCCAACATAATGGTGACCTGCACGGCCTCCCGTAAAGTGCCTCATAAGGTGCCATTTTGATACTAGATTGATAACTATTGTTGTAAGCAAATTCTGCTAATGGAAGGTGATTCTCCCAGCTCCCATGAAAATCCATTATGCATGCCCGCAACATGTCTTCTAAAATCTGAATGGTCCTTTCCGACTGTCCGTCAGTTTGCGGATGGAAAGTAGTGCTGAGACTCAACTTCGTCCCCAAAGCATTTTGTAAACTACTCCAAAAATGAGAAGTAAATTTTGAATCTCTATCCGACACAATTGAAATGGGAATTCCATGTAACCTCACAATCTCCTTGATATATAACTTTGCAAGGTTTTCGGCGGAGTCAGTTGTCTTAACGGGTATAAAATGTGCGGACTTGGTTAACCGATCCACAATGACCCAAATCGAATCATGCCTTTTTGGAGAACGTGGTAAACCTGTCACGAAATCCATAGTGATATGGTCCCATTTCCATTCTGCCACAAGGAGTGATTGAAGCATTCCAGGTGGTTTCTTATGTTCTGCCTTCACTTGTTGGCATGTAAGACACTTTGACACAAAGAATGCTATATCGTTCTTCATACCGTTCCACCAATATTGACGACGAAGATCATGATACATCTTGGTACTACCCGGATGAATTGTATAAGCAGAATAATGGGCTTCATGAAGAATCTCATTCCGTAATTCCGGAATTGCAGGTACCTAGAGTCTACCCGAATGCTTTACACCCTTGTTTGGGTCCATTGTCCACTCCTCGAATACACCGTCAACTCTCACCTTATCTCGGATTGAGACTGACAGTGGGTCATTTTCTTGTGCTTTGATGACTTTCTCTATTAAAGTAGGCTGTACTTTCAAGTTATATAAGTGAACTCCTTTATCCCACTCATCAACATATAAGTTGTAATCACTAATGGATTCCATCATCTTCCACTTCTGAAGTTTTAGACTAGCCGCCATCCCTTGAGATTTTCTACTTAAAGCATCTGCCACAACATTTGCTTTTCCTGGGTGATAGTGCAATCCGAAGTCATAATCTTCGAGATACTCCATCCATCTCCTTTGCCTCATATTAAGTTCCTTTTGAGTGAAAAGATATTTTAGACTTTTGTGAGCAGAATACAATTCGAACCTTTCACCATACAAATAGTGTCGCCAAACTTTCAGAGCATGAATAATTGCAGCCAATTCCAAGTCATGAGTGGAATAGTTCTTTTCATGAGTCTTCAGTTGTCTTGAGGTGTAAGCTGCAACCTTATCAAGTTGCATAATAACTCCTCCCAAACCTTGCAACGAAGCATCAGTGTACACCACATAACCCACACCTCTTTCAGGAATAATAAGTACTGGAGCAGTAGTCAATTGAGTTTTCAATTCTTGGAAAGATTCTTCACATTCACATGTCCACTCGAACTTCACTCCTTTTCGGGTTAACTTTGTCATCGGTGCTGCCAAACGTGAGAAATCCTTGATGAATCTCCTGTAATAACCGGCCAATCCAAGAAAACTACGTATCTCTATGATAGTCTTGGGTGCCGCCAATCCAATATTGCCTCCACTTTAGAAGAATCAACAGCTATACCTTCCTTAGAGATTATATGCCCTAGAAATTTTACTTTGGTAAGCCAAAATTCACATTTATTGAACTTTGCGTACAATTTATGTTCTCTCAATGTTTGCAAAATGAGGCGCAAATGTTGCTCATGTTCCTCTTGAGAAGCGGAGTAAATCAGAATATCATCAATGAATACGATAACAAAATGATCCAAATAAGGTTGAAAAACTCGATTCATTAGATCCATGAAAGCTGCTGGGGCGTTTGTCAAACCGAAAGGCATGACTAAAAACTCAAAATGTCCATATCGAGTTCTGAATGCAGTCTTGGGGATATCCTCCGGCTTAATTCGAAGTTGATGGTACCCAGATCGAAGGTCTATCTTAGAGAAAAAGCATGATCCTCTAAGTTGATCAAATAAATCATCAATTTTGGGTAGTGGATATTTGTTCTTAATTGTCACCTGGTTCAACTTACGATAATCAACACACAGTCGAAGGGTGCAGTCTTTCTTTTTAACAAACAGCACTGGTGCACCCCAAGGAGATGTGCTTGGACGTATAAAACCTTCTTTAACAGATCCTGGAGTTGAGTCTTTAGTTCCCTTAATTCCGCTGGTGCCATGCGATGTGGAGCTATCGAAATAGGTGAGGTGCCTGGATACACCTCAATAGTGAATTCAATCTCTCTTTGTGGAGGTAACCCAGGAAGATCTTCGGGAAATACATCTTGATATTCCGTTACTATTACTGGGATGTCAACCATTGGCTTCTCAATCTTCTCAGCTCCCAAGTTGGCAATCCAGCTAGAGTAGTCTTTGTCTCTTGTTTTTAAAGTTAATCTGGGGTGGTGACTATCTACGTTTCCATAGACCTTAAGTCTCTCTCCCTCAGAGGAAGTTATGGTCACCATTTTCCTTGCACAATCAATAAGAGCTTGGTGCGGAATGAGCCAATCCATCCCAAGAATAATATCATATTCAGACATAGACATTATCATTAAGTCGCAACATATTTTTCGGTCAGCTATCTCTATAGGGCAAGATCTACAGATTTTGTCAATTTCCCTACCACCACCCAATGGCGATGCAATTCTTAGGATTCTGTTTGCGAACTCAGGATTAATTCCAAGGATAGATGCAAACAATTTAGACATAAATGAATGAGAAGCACCACAATCAAATAAAATTTTTGCCCAAGAGTTAAATACGGGAAAGATACCTTCCACCATCTCAGGTTCGATTGGTTCCTCCACACTATTTATAGCATATGCACGTCCTGGAGTGACTTGTGCAGAACGTTTCACGCCGGCATCGGACATAGGCTTTCCCTGAGTGAATGGTCCTTGTGGACACTGTGGTTGCTGATTCATAGTTGGTCCCCGCTGATTTTGTTGAGGTTGATACGGAGCACGGTATGGTGGTTGAGGCATTTGTGTGACTTGATAAGTTTGTAGTTGAGGGCAATTCCGCCGCAAATGAGCAGGCTGATGACAATGGTGACAAGTCAATGGTGCTCGAGTCATTGCATTTGTCCTTGATGACTGTGGAGTATACTGAGGGGGTCCAAACTTCTGACGCTTACTAGATTGTCCTCCACCCATATTCCTAGAATTCAATATTTTTCTAGACTCCGGAGCAGTTCTTTCAGCAATATATGCTCGATCAACAAGCTCTGCATAGCACCTTATCTTAAAGACTGAAAGTTTATCCCTTAATTCAATTCGGAGACCGTCCTCAAACCTTTTTGCTCTTTTGGCATCATCAGGTATTATATAAGGTGCAAAACGGGAAAGTTCTTCAAACTTAGCTTGATATTGTGCGACAGTCATGTCTCGCTGCTGAAGATATATGAATTCTTTGGCTTTGGCTTCCCGCAGTACTTCAGGGAAATGTTTCTCCATAAAGATTTCCTCGAATTCCTCCCAAGTCATCACCTCGGTATTTCGCATACCCTGAACCGATTCCCACCAGTGATACGCTTGCCCCTCCAAGTAAGTAGAAGCAATGGACACCCTTAATTCTTCGGGAATTCTCTGGTTGGTCATGCTCTGTTTGGTCTGCCTTATCCATTCTTCTGCCACCATCGGATCAGATACTCCTTTAAACACTGGGGGTCGGGACTTGCGAAACTCTCCATGAATTTTCATCACTCGTTCCGCCTCACTTTTGACATTGAATCCTCTGTTACTTTCCCTGATGGCAATTGCCATATCCAAAATAGCTGCCACCACTTCCTCGTTTCCATTGTTATGATTTGGAACTTCACTTGTTCCCGCCATCTTGACAAAAATTATAACACTTAAAGTGGATCGGTTTTTTTTTTTTCTTTTGGATTGATAAATTTATCTAATTCTAAAACACTCTACAGAAGTATGCAAAACATCAGGTTTTTATTTTTTATTTTTATTTTTTATTTTTAATTTTTTATATCAAATACAGAATTCCAAATCTCACAATAAAATGAAACAAGCACATATTTCACATTTTCACATAAGGTCATAATTATACAAACACCCCAAAGTTACTCTGGTTCTGACAATTTATTTCTTACTTTACATCACCTTCAGAACTTTTCTAACATTAGTCCGAAGACCATCTTACTGCTAGTCAAAACATTCTTTCCCCATAAGTCAAATACCCATCTACTGCCAAAAATGGGCATTTCTAACAATTAGTTCCCTGATTGAGGTCATACTACTATCTAACTTAGCATGGGAGACTAAGTCTATTCATCGGGGTCCGACTGCTGAGCTGCTGGTGGAGGGGTCTGAGGTTCCTGGTGAGTAACTTTAATCGCCATCTCTGGTGGTATCTCACCAACCGGTATAAAGTCTGGTGGTATGGCTAGTGCCTGACCAATAGTTGCCTGCTCCTGGACAAGTTCATTATAAACAACCTGGTACTTATGGTCGAGAATCATCTCGAACATGGCTAATTGACGACTAGCTGTAACAGTTCTCTCATAAGACTTCATCCTATACTTGATTATTCCCTTAATCTGTTGCGAGGTCAGGTGTGGGGTAGCCAAAATCGTACTCTTGATATCCTGACACAAGAACAAATCTGCTTGTCGATTGATCTGGCCATGGTAGGCTGCTATGTTATTAGGAGTTACCAGCCCCTGTGGAGTCACCTAGAAGGCTCCCCACATATCCTCTCCCCGAACAGGGTCCATCTACTTGCTGTAAGAATTGGGTTAGGTTAGTGTCCAATTAAATCAAGAAGTATAAATGACTTCAAGGGATAATTTGCTTGATTAAACTTAACGTTAAATTTAACATAAACAACTTAACATATCTAGCAAGCCTTACCCTAAGTTCTATCTACCCATTTCTAAGGCACTTAATTAATTCTATTCCTCTTCAAACCTAGGGCTCTGATTCCAACTTGTCACACCCCAAATTCGAAAATAAGGATGATAATCGAATTAGGGCATGAATAGTATCTAAATTTTTTTTTTTAAATTTACAACAAACGTATGATGGAACCAGAGCCATCTAAGAGTTCACTTAACCTTGTTTATTTACTACAACATGAGTTTAAAGAGTTCAACTCTTACAACATACTCTTAAGATACAAAAACACTTTATTTTAAGTACAACTAGGAAACAAGCACACACATGATATGGCTATCCCTTTTAGAGATAGGACATCATCAAGTTCCTCCATACTAGTACCTGCAATAGCTAAAAAGGGGGTGAGCATTTCATGCCCAGTAGGAACCATATACCCTTCAAGTTAACTTATCACAGTTAATCAAAGTGACATCCAACAAACAATTTGGTAAAATACAAACGATATGACAAATAAGTACACAAGAACTCACTCCCTTCTAATCCCGCTAACTTATATTTATGGCATCCAAACCCGCACGTCCCATACCATGCTTATACCACTTGGTTCCGAACACCATAAAATATAAGTTAACTCCCATTCCTCCCTTAACCCCAAATTTTATTAGTAGTTTCAGTTTCGTTAATATGGGCCCTTCCCCCGACGCCCAACTACATGTTCAAGCCCTTCACCCTACGCTTGAACATATATAAGTTTCCAATACTTTGTTTAAGCAACTTTTCACAACACAACGCTTGATTCTAAAACATGTAAGGCAACCTAAGCATTTCAATTTCACTGACACAATTGTAAACCTCAACATATTCAATCCAAAAATTTTTCATAGCTTAACCGCTCATCAACACATAATAACATTTAACAAATATAAGATATATAACATACACCAAAGAGGAAACTGTCAGTCCATAACACAACAATGACAATCAAATGTTTCCATTCCATCCAAGCATTTCATTACTATTGTAATAGGTATAATTACTAGTATCCCAAAGATTAAACATAATATAGAACTACAATTGGGAAATAGAGTCCCTACCTCAAGTCCAGCTAACTAGAATACCTCTCTAAGCCTCCAAAGTGTCCGGAGTCACTCCCAGACCTAAAATCACATAAATAATAATAATAAAAGTTAACTTAAAACTGGAATAAAGGTTCAATTTCAGTCTATCAAAAGTTTACCCAAATATACCCGTCACAACCTCTTGATAAACCAAGCTTAAATCCCCATATTGTGACCCCATTTTCATCCCTCAAAACTCCATGGAAAAGGATGAAATTACTTGGGTTTTAAAGCTTAACAAACCTAGTTTCTAATCTAATAAGAGTTTCCCAAAACGGATTTAAGAGAAGAAAATAATCAAGCTCCAAAGTTGAATTCACAAACAGTTTAATCTGCAGAAAATCTGCAAATTTCCAGATTTTTTTTCACATTTTCACATCATATTTTCCATAGAAGATCTCAACCAAAATCAATGAAATAAATTGAGCTTTGTTCCTTGTCATGTCTAATTTCAAATATATAAGAAGACTTTTTTAAAAACATGTAATGGATTGAGGGAAAACAAGAGCCAAAATGAGGCTCACGAAAAAACAGTTTTTCTAAAACTCAGAGTTGCAATGGTAAGAAAATAGAAAATTAACAAATTTAAGCTAACCTTTTGTACCAATCGAAGAATACACCAGCTCCCTTTAATCCCATCATTGCATATCTGTTAAGGATGCTTACTCACTCCCCCTAGACTACCCACATCACCCCCAACATTTATGGATAGAATCTGGATATCTTGGTTCCCCACTGTGTGATGGTTGGGAAGAAGAAGAAGAGTTGGGATGTCTACCACGTATAAAGCATCCTTTGTCTGTTTATTTTATTTATTTATTTATTTATTTATTTTAAAAAAAAAAACTAAAATAATCTTACTCCTATAATATATATATATATATATATATATGTATAAAAAATATATTTTTCAAATGTTACAAGATTTCACACCCTACACACCAATTTTTCCTTGACGCCAAATGTTTGCCTAATGCTGACTTGCCCTACTAAATGACTCAATCGCGCACAGCCTTTGACAAAACCCTAAATGTTGACCTTTTTTGCCTAATCAATTGAAATTTTCATCGGGTAAAATTACATTACCCGACGAATTTTGATTCATAGAGCAAAAATTTGTAAGGCAAATAATAATTTTCTGGTAGTGTGATAGACTCCTGTATTCTGGTCCAATCAGACTTTGTTTTTTTTTTTCTTCCATGCTTAATTGCGTAATATATCAGGCATTGACATAGTGATCACTGTTGACATTGAAAACCTCATAAATAATAACAAGAAGAAATTTCGTTGTGCATAATTCCATCAACACTTGATTTTGACAGTTTTATTTTATTATCTCGAAATTATGTGGATGTTTTGTGGATGACTTTATGGGCATGCAGGAACCTTGACCTAGCAATAACATTTGGCTACCTAAAACGCGTTTATATATGTATAAATAGCTTTCCTTAGGGGAATGAAGGAGCCAAACTTTATATCTCTACTAATGAAAATGGTTCCCTTCTTTGTATTGCTATTGTTATCGTCACAATTAGTCTTTGCCAATGTTTCAGAGGATCCAATACAGAGTTACCCTCTCTCTCTTTCTCATGCATATTAAATTATGTTTAAAAGCCGTTTGATAACTATTATGTCTTTAATTTCAAAAAATGAAAAATAAAACAAAAAGCTGAGAGCTATTTTGTGTGTGTGTGTTTTCATTAGTATATGCTTTGATTTTGATTTTCAATTTTTATTAAACACTTACCAAGCAAGTTTCTAAAAACTAAAAATTAAAAATTAAAATAGTTGTTGAATGACCCTTAACATCTAGCTAGTCATCTATAATGGTGAAAGTTTCTTCAGGTTATTGCAGAGGATGCAGGGAAGATGGTCATCAGTAGGTGGCATCTGCAAATGGAGATGTTTCTGGCAAGAAGGATGCGACCTCCAATACTCTCAGAACCAGCAGAACACCCTAAGCACCCTGAAACGGGAACTTAGCTACAGTGACATGTGTCGCTGTTGTATTGATTAAAAGTGCCACATCAACAAGCTTGTCAGGAGGATGAATGGTTTATTAAGCAGTTAGGCGAATCTCTCCAAGAAGAATGATTAGTATCTTTATTATTATCAATATTATAGATATAGATATATATATATATATATATATATTTTTTTTTTTTTTTTTTATTTCCTACCCCATCCTTACCCACCCCGTTTCGAACCTAGGACCTTATGCTACCCCACCCCTTATCCACACCCTCACCACTAGGCTAGCCCTAGTGGCAGAATGATTGGTATCTTTGTTTGTAAGAGAACTTTTTACATATTTATAATAAAACAATTCCAAATAAGAAAAACTAATGAAAAGAATTTAAAAATTTTGAGTTTTAACGATAAGGAAAAAATAAAAGATAAAGTTAATAGTACCAGGTTTGACTTTTTAATGTAAAAATGTGATTTTTCGTTAAAGTGAACTGTGACAACCCGTTCCAAATTTTACGTTTTTATTTTATTTTAAAAGCGTGAATTTACGAAATTGCCCTAGAGGCAAGGACTTTGACTTCCGTTGACCATCGACTTGAAAGATATGGGACTTATTCTTTTAGCATATCCTCGTAGTACTCATTGGTACGAACTTATAGGCGAAAGCCGTTTGCGAGTCCGGATTATAACGGTATAGTTACGGACGTTCGAAATTGGTTATTCAAGGTTAGTGTTTATTTAAATTAAATCCCCACTTTGTGGGGGAAGCCCAATCAGAAATGGAGGGAGAAAAGGAAAAAAAAAAAGGGAAATGGGTTTTCGTCCACCCGCACCCACCGCGGGTGCCCATTTTCCAAGGCCGATTCCGGCCAACTCCGGTGGAGTTTTTCGATTCCACCACCACCATCTTGAAGCTCTCATTCCCCTCTACAAAACCCACCCAAGAACCACCTTGATTAACCATGGGATGTGGAAGTTTGAGGCCACGAAAGTTGACGAAAATCAATGGTGCTCCGGCCACCCTTCTCGATTTTCCGGCAAATCGGCAAAGCAATGGCCGATGCCACCACTTGGGCTTTGTAGCCCATCATCCCAGGAGCAAAACCCAACCAACCTTGACCCCGTTGGACCACCGTAGACGACGAATCGACGTCGGGAAGTTTTAGGCACCCGCCGGCTTCGTGGGCAAAATTGACCATCTTGCGTCCACTTTTGGACTTCGTGGCAGGTATGAAAGTTTCTCCACTCATTGAGATCTTCATTTCTGTGAAGTTTGAGAATTTTTGGAAATAGTTGGATTTTCCGGCGAGTCGGGGCAGCCGACCGCCACCCGCGGCGGCGCGTGGCCAGTGAGCCGCCAATGCTATTTTTAGGCTATGTCGAATGTTTTGAATTCATTTTTGTCATTTGAATGACGTAGGTTGATCGTTGGAACCTAAATTCGTTATGATACGTTACTTGATAAAAATGTGAATCGATGATCCGACCGTTGGATCGTCACCAAAATTGGATACATTATAATACGTAATATTTAAAGATCATTGGAATTTACGGATCGGGAATCTGACTTACGGATCTTCCTGAATTGGATTTGTAAGTTAGTAAAATAAATGTTCACGGCCACTTGTTTTAGGCAATTGGCGGAGATCTGACCGTTGGATCGTAATGAAATTTTAATATGTTATTCTAGAAAAATATTGTGTATTGTTGGGAGTTGTGGATTGAAAATCTGATATGCGGATCTTCCGGGTCAAGTTATACAGGGTTGTAAACCCTACCGTCGATCTTTGATCGACGGTTGACTTGTGGTCAATGGGTATCAAACTATTTCAGAATGTCGTTGAGGTTGTGTTTTATGTGAATTGCGTATTCTACGGATAAGAGTTCTGAGATGTGATTTGATAATTGGCCACAGGGACCAATCATTCAGGACGCCTCGATGCGCGTGCTAGAGAAGTATAGCGTGAACTCCAGGTGAGTGGATCTTTTCCTTTTTATTGTGCATATTATTGAGAGTTCTATCGATACTTTTAAATTGATTAGGTATATTACCTTCATATAATTATTGTGAATGCTTGAAGTACCTTTATGAACTACGAATGGCTTGATCCCTGTTTAGGGTACGTAGGCAGTCTAACGAGACGTTAGATGCAGCCATAAAATATTTGAGACAAAAGCCTTACTTGGAAAATTGAGTAATGCGAAGGAAATTGGTAAAGATAAGTTTTAGTTTTGTGAATTAGTTAGTTAAATTAGAGTTAATTGGGTTGTCATGGGTAATTATCCCTGAAAATAAGTAGTTTGGGAGTAGGGCGTTACTGATTGTACACTTCACACCATATTGTTTATAATTGAAAATGCTACGACATGGTTGAGTAGTAGATTGCATCATGATATATCCATATGTATATTACTTGCATATAATTATTGGGAATGCTTTCAAGTGCAAAGGTGAACTCAGGACACCCAGGTAAGTTCAGGTGAGTTTATGGTACTAGTTGAATCGATTACGTTATAGCATGACTACAGTTATGAGTTAGGCAACTTCGATACTGTCGTACTGGTTGCCATGAGTTGCACATGTTATATTGAGATGCATTGAGAGCTCATAAACCTGCACCCCGGTGTTAGTGCTCCCGCCCGTGGCCAGGGCACAGTCCTTCACGTGATGTTCACCTCCCGCACCTTATGCTCACCTTGGATCCAAGGTAGGTGCACAGTCCTGTCGTACAGACCACCTTAGGTGGTTCCGACTCGTAGGTGACCCGCGATTATTCGCCCAGTCTTCACGTGATCGTAGCACTCGAGCGTATTTATTTACACCCAGTCTTGTCGTACAGACCACCTTAGGTGGTTCCGACTCGTGTGCAGGTATACTTATTGAGCTATGGGCTAGCCAGGATTGATGAGATATGGATAAATCGTACAGGTCACTATAGGTGACTCCGACTTATATGCTAGCCAGGATTGATGAGATATGGATAAGTCGTACAGGTCACTATAGGTGACTCCGACTTAGATGCTAGCCATGATTGATGAGATATGGATAAGTTGTACATGTCATGTTAGATGACTCTGATTGATATATCACTTTGTATTGATTTAATTCATTTGGCCTACTTATTAATGTATGGTGGATTGATGGCAAACCGTGGTTTTGGTCATTTCCGAGTATGGTTTGGATATATGTATATATGTTGTACTGTCTTATGGAAAACGATACGGGTTTTATATTTAGGGGCATTACTTTTAAAGAGATAGTAACTTTGGGAAGCTTGATTTTATTGCTTACTCACACCTTCTGTTTGGTGCCCTCCAGGTTTTAGCTGCTGAGTTTGTATCGACAAGAATCTGTGGCGAATCTTAGTATTGATGGGTATTTTTGAGGGTATGATTCTTACCCACATTACTGTACCTTACTTATGCTCTGACATCGCGCGTGAAATGGGTTCGCTCCCACTCGTAGCGCACTCTGGTATTTAGACACTTTTGGATTCAAATTCATTCACTTTTTTATACACTATCACATTTTATGGCTTCGTCACCTTCCAGGTGTCGGCCAGCACAGCTCGATTCAGGGTCCAAGTGGACTTTCTGGGTCGGGGTGTGTCATGAACAGAATCCAGTGTGAAGAATAGAGTGTAAATAACAATCGACAGTTAAATATAAATCTAGGGTTTATGGATTCTGGTATCAGATTTCGGATTTGACCCTTTCACGAAAGTTATAAAGCTTGTTATTACGAGTGATTGTATATTTTTTTTTACATTTTTCACACTTCCACATTAATTATTATGAGCATTTGCATTATATTTTTTCACATTTTTCACACTTGTAAACTGATGATTATGAATTTTTTCATGTGCTTTGGTATCTTAAAATTTATTTGGAATTTTTTAATCTCCCGTATGTGATATTAAGAGAATAAAATATTTGTGAGTATGAGAGTAAAAAACTTTGCTAGATTAACTTTAAAATTGTCAGCCTAACAATCTTTTTGTTGTATACAAGTTGATTTGAACAGCATCTCAGGTAAAATTTATCCCACTTCTTGTAACAGAATAAAAAATAAATAAAGTTTAAATATATAATCATTTTTGACGGCATGTAGTTCCTCTCACAAATACAAAATCAATTCTAACAACAACTAATAACCATAAAAAATAAAGAAATTACAACTGACGACCACTTGTTTCCCTCAGAAACAAACAATTACTTTTGACAATTTAAACATGCCCTTGAAAAAAATACAACTATTACCGACGAATACAAGTAAATAAATGTGGCGCCAAAAATTCCCTCCAAAAAACAGCTATTTCCTACGGTGATGGAACCCTTTTCCAAGGGCATTTTGAGTGTAGAAAATAATATGCCTCTTGTCAAAATATTTTCGAAGGAGCATAATTTTGGGTCGGAAATAATGATTTTTTCAAGGGTATTCGTAGGTCCTCGGAAAAAAGTTGGTCGCAAATGACCCTTTTTTTTTGTACTGTGTATGCAACGAAATTTACATGCTTACAACCATATTAATTCAATTAAAATAATAAACTATGTTTAACCTATGATCCTTTAACTTCCTCGGTTGGAGATGGTTTTTCGCCACAAGACTATGTTTGAACTATAACCCTTTGACCCTCTCAGTTGGAGACGATACAAAATATGATCTGACACTGTTCATTAAAATATAATTTCTTAATGACTATAGGGCTAAAGGGAACCTTTTGGTCCTATAAAGATGACCTTAGTAATGACTAATGAGTTAGTCGGGGGTTTGGAATATTCAAAGTATAACATTGACATGCTTGTATTCTTGGTCCAATCTGCAGACTTTAGTTTTATTTTCTTCCATGCTTAATTCCACATTGGACATTTCGACATTGAAAACCTTAACCATAATAACAAGAAGAAATTCCATAAATTCATCAATACGTGCTTTTGACAGTTTTGTTATCTTGAAATTAAGTGCAAGTCATTTGGACGTAAATTCGAGTGGGGCGTTCATAGATGACTTAATGGCCTTGCAGGATCCTTTAATCAACGTTTCAAATTTCTTCAATACGATCTATATTTTTGTGAAAATATCTGTAAAATTAGAGAAAGAAATAGAAATGAGAGTGAAGTCTAACCTTCACCCTATATAGGAGAAACTCTTGAATTTAAGTTAAAATCGACAGATTTTGTTGATATTTCTCACATATTGGTTAAATATAAGAGAAATTCTTGTATTTTTTTCTAAACCATTGTTTGACATTCCTTAAAACTTGATTTCAAATTTTCATAATTTCCGTGTAAAACAACCGATATTAATATTGGTATCGATATATCCATCGATATTTTCACAAATTTACACTTTGATGTCTTTACCTATTACCTTGAACTAACAATAACATGAAATAATCGGTTCCATGTCAAATAAGTATTAATAAAAATTCTCTATAGATAAAATGCGTTTAGATATGTGGTGTACGTTCCTTTTGTGATAAAACTCACATACTATATGTGTATAACAAAAATTGGAATTAAATAGTTTTAATTGAATGAAAAATAAAATAAAAAAGGTAAAAAGTAGGAAGTGGGAGAGAGAAAGTGGAAGAGTAAAACTATGGTCACATTTGGGTAAGAGGATAAAAAATGACAAAAAAAATTCCCCAATTTATATTTCTATTTTATTTGTGATATTTTTATTGAATTGTAAATAAAGAACCGAATTGTTTTTTTCGATCTGTTTTAGTTGACAAATAAAATTTTGTTAATAGTCTATATTATAAAATAATGTAGTTTCAATCGTTTAGCACATATTTCTATTTTTTTGTTCTTTTTTTTTTTTTTTTTTTTTTTTTTTAAATATAGATTCGTACCTTTATATGAACAAAAAGAAAAGAAAGAAGCAAAGACAGCTGCCGGATATTTGATGTTACAACAAGGAGATTGATTTATGAAATATATAAGGGACATAAAGAATGACGAGTATGAAAGAGAAAAAATGAATGAGAAAACCACCTCTTGATAATTAATTCACCAAGCTTGTAAGTGTATTCTCTATAAGAGAGAGATGGCGACTAGGAATTAGTACATGATATTAATCTTTCAACTTTGAAAGTAGGAAGAAATTTTTTTGAGTATTCAGTATTCAAGCATGTACTTCGCGTGTTATAAAATAAATAGAGGGACACAAAAAATATATTTTTTTCTCTACTTATATTCTGACACGTAAAGTACCGCTCAGTTGAATAATTCAATAGCATTCATTGGGAATGCGTTAGTTTGGGGTTTGGAAGATTCGAAGTATGGCATTCACAGGCTCCTATTTTCTGGTCCAATCATACTTCTATTTTCTTCTACGCTTTATTTCATGATATAGCAGACATTGACAAAGTGATCACTTTGGACATTTCAACATTGAAAACCTCATACATAATAACAAGAAGAAATTTCGTTTTACATAATTCTATCAACACTTGATCTTGAAATTATGTGCAAGTCGTTTGGACATGAATTTGAGTGGGGCATCTATGGAGGACTTAATGGGCATGTAAAAAACTCGACCTAGCACGCAGTACTCAGTTCTAAGAAATTACTTGAACAAAAACAAAAGAAAAAAAAAAAAAAACTTAAAATGTGTATGGAAATTAATGGTTTGTTGTTAGTCGCATTATACCTTATTGGAAAGAGAGGATACTCTCTCTAAATGAGACTCTCCACGGATTATTTACCACTTCATAATTTTAATGTCAATTCTCGTGTCATTGTTATAAAACATATGTAAAAAATATGAGATGATAAAGAGTTTTACTTTTGATCTCCTTAGCATTTCTCGTAAATTTATTCTTTCTTTTGGTCTCCATAGTATGTTTAATATATACTAAACTATTTTGTATGGTATTATAGTTCAACTAAATTGATATTTGATGGTGTGGAATTAGTGGTCCCAAGTACTCTAATTAGGACCAGAGTCGAAAGTGATTCATTTAGTAATGACTCGCGCTTGTGAAATAGGAATTGATCGAGATGGTGGACTCTTTTGATATGGAGTTGGAGTAATGCATTGGAATCTAGGTAGGGATTTTTTGAGAAACTTATTATCATTGAGGTATTCGTCTTGTTTAAATTTTGTGAAATATGTGTTATACTCGATATGTTTGTAACTGTTATAATTGCATGTTCGGAACTTGGTATATTATTGTTGTTGCGAGTAATGTGGATGTTATGATAATGGTGATTATCTGCATATGTCATTGCATATTGGAGTGGATCGAAATATTATTTTGAGTGGTTGAGTTTGACTCTTGTAGGTACCAGCTAGGGTGGAAAAAGTGAAATTATAGAAACTGTATGAAGTAGTGGGGGCTCTGGCTACCGAGAGGAGAACAAGATAACTAATAAAACGAGAATTGTGATGATTGAATTACGGGGATTAGTTTGTAGAATAGAGCATTCAGACCACCGTTGTAGTGGTAAAATGCATGGTATGAGACATGCTATTTTGTGAGTTAACGGGAATAGACAAAGAGGTTTGTTCTATTTTATGAGTTATAAATAGGAATAGACAAAGAGCATTTCATTCTATTCACGCATTGTTATCGATAATGATTTGTTATTTGATTCTATGATTATATGATGCTTAATTTAGTATTGTCAATTTACTATGGTAATATTATGCCCTTATTGAGTTGTTGAAGCTCACCTCTCTATTGTTATCCAGGTTTATGAACTAGACAATCAAGAGGGTAGGCAGGATCAGATCGAATTAGATGTGTGGCTACAAATTTATTTATCTGATTTGGCATTGTAAATAATTCTTGAGTTTTATTTATAAAAGAACTTTTTTCACCCCTTTTGTTGCAATCATATTTGGAATAGAAATGTAATTGTGTAAATCTTAGTGTATCTAGGAGTATCTTTTATATTCCTTTTAGTAGTCTAATTCCTATTATAGTTGTAATCCTAAAAGGGTAAAGATTTAATCTATCCTACTACTATAAATAAATGCACAATGGGGTGATACAACACACACCACACAATTAAATCTCTATATTCTCTCTCTTATTGCCGTCAACCTCCCCCTGTCTATTCCCCTAGAATAGTTCTGTTAAATAGGCCTACAACACATTATCAGCACGCTCTTACCAAAAGCAAAGGAACTGAAGGATCGTAGGAGAAGGCTTTCTTCTACAAAATTCAAAGGCTCATATTTGTTTTCACGCTTAAAATAAATGAAGATATTTGAAATGTCCATGAAAACATTCCTGATAGGAGCATATTCATGCGACTTGAATGGCTTGTTCTCGTGCATTTACGTTATGTTTCTCTAGTTATTTTAGTCCTTTATGCTTCTTTTGTGTGTTTTCAGGTTCTAAGGGCTTAGGGAGCAAGAAAGTGCATTTTGAGGCTATTTGGAGCATTTTTGTGCATGATTTGGATAGCTTAATCATGGAGCAAAGAGGATGGACGAAATTGAAGCCTTGTATGCTCTTTGGGGACATCAAACAAAGGGCCTAGCCCAATCAAACAAATCCTTTGAGCCATGGAAAACCTCTAGCCCAATCAAACACATTATGCCATACAAACCAACCTATTTTAGGCCCATTCTATGTACTTAAACCCTAGCCCTTTAAACTAGTTCATTTATCACTTATCAAACCATTCACTTATCACTCACCACATATCATTCACTTATCACTTAACATATCATTCATTTATTTCACTTCCATACTCCTCTTAATTCCACATGCATTCTCACACATGCACATCATTCACTCACATTTCCACCATTCATTCTTTATTCCACCATTCATTCTTTATTCCACAAACAAGTCACATGCATTCACACATCAACAAAACAACTTCATTGCCGTGGGTTCCCATTTCCTTTCCAAACATCTCACATGCATTTCCACCTTCCTACTTCATCATTTCACCACATTCTCCCTCTTTAACTCACATGCATTCATCATAATTCACAACACAAAACAGCCAACACATGCACCAAAACCTTCAATGCCGTGAGTTCCCTTTGAAATTCCAGCATCTTCACATGCTTTTCTAGCTTTCCCTTTCATTTCCACCACTCATTCTTCATCATTTCAGCCACCTACATGCATTAATTATTAATATCTTCATCATTGCATCCAGAAAATGAGCAATAAAGCTTCCCAAACACATGCATACACACACTATTTTCAGCACACACATGCAATTCCAACATCAATGCCGTGCACTCCATTTGCTTTCCAGATTTTCACATGTGTCCTAGCTGTTTTCTCATCATTCCTCCACACAAACACATTAAACAAACAGCCATTTACACCTCCACTCCTCCTATAAATACCCTTGCATTCATTCATTTAGGAGGATCTCATTTTTCATACACAACACACCACAAACACTTCCATCTTCTCCCTAGCCGTGAGTCTCTCCATTTTCTGCACCATTCCCTTCCCTTTCTCCTCCATTTCTTCCATTTCCATAATCCCCCAATCCATTCAACACACCAACAACATCCCTTAGTCCTTGTGCTACAACGAAGACGAAGAGAAGAAGGACTAAACGTTCATACAATTCACGTTTGAGTTGTTGGAATGTTTACGCGTTTCTTTGATTTCAATGTTTAAATTCAATTCTCTTTGTTTTGTAATATGAGGAATGGAAGAGAAGAGTGCCTAAACGTTCATACAATTCACGTTTGAGTTGTTGGAATGTTTACGTGTTTATTTGATTTCAAAGTTATGAGGAACTAAACCCTTTTTGGCTAGGGGTGATTTCAATACCATGATTATTTATGTGATATGAATTGATGAATTCCGGTTATGAACTCTTGATTCGTGAATGCAATTGGCTTAACTATTTGATGATTAACTTATTTGTGTTTGTTGATTGAGGGTCGATACTTAATTAGCATGCATGAATATGTGGCTAAAGTTTAAGAAGGTTTCACATAATCGTTACTAACTTATACTTGAAAGTAGTGAAGGTCGCTTGTCACGATCGCGTTAAGTTTAATTCTTAGCATGAGTAACATGATGTCATAGTTGCAAATGCTTTGTCAATGCTTATGGTTTTCATTATTCTTAATGATCTTCGATTGTATCTCTATTATGATGACATGTAGGGAACTTTTGAGAATGTTTTGGGTTGTCGAATGATGCCATCCAATCCAATAATATAAGGAAAATCTGAGGGTTAACTAGTGATGTCACGGTTAATTTGGGGCATTGTCGTTCATAATTCAATGAAGGAATAACTGGAAATTGATTCATATGCATAAATATCATGTGTAGAGAAAGAACCCTTAGCTAGCTTCCCATCCATTCATTTCCGTCAAATCCATATTTACAATTTGTTTTGTTTCCAAGTAATTCATTTTAGTTTAAATTCGTCCAAATCCAATTCCCCCTATTTCGTTGAAATCTTAGTCTTAATCTTTCTTATTTTTAGTTTTGCTTTCTGCGAGCATTAAATAGTGTTTTATATTGTGTTTTTATGTTTTTAAGTCAATTTAGAAGGTTTTAGCAAGCCCTCCTAATCCCCGGTCTAAAACGATCCCTCACTTATCCATTCTACTACAATTGTCAAACGAGGGTTTAATTTGAGTGTCAAGTAATTCTCACATCATTTCCTCATGATGCATGAACCCCTCTGTGTTTATATTTTCCTTCTTATATATATATATATATATATTGTATATGTTTCATATATTTTTTAATATATATATATATATATATATATATGCATATGTTTCATGCATTACGCAATTCTATTGCTATGTGGAATTGTGAGTCAAAGCATATAAATAAATTAGAAGCATGTTAGGGTTTTCAAACCTTAGAAAAGTCAGAAACAAAAAAAATTTGGGAAATTGTGCGATACAGTTGCCGTACCACCGTCGTGGCATTATCGCTGTCTTCCGTGCTAGCCTGCAGCCCAGCCGATTCGAGCACGCCACCAGGACGAAGTCGTTCCGTCGTCAAGACCATGGCAACAGCTTTTTGGGCTTTACTATACCTACCTAGACACACCAGGCCTTCGGCCTGGCCTGCTTACCCGGGCTTGAAGCCTATCCCATCTCATCAGAAAGCATGTAGCCTTTTTTGAACCTGTCCATGTGTTCCAGGTCTAACTTGTTAGCAACTTTTACTGCTGTGCTTTGTCCTGCATCCTTGGCCTGCCTGCAACAAGCCCATCTGCTTACTGGGCTTTGACCTCGCCTAGGCCTGCTTGCCCGCAGCTTTTGCTGCTGGGCTCGACTTGCCCTTACCCGAAACCAGATTCGGCTGGGTTCCCAGGAGCAACCCAAGGCCAACTTTTGCATGGCTGGCACCCGTGTCCAATTTTTGGCCTAATGTTAGCAACCTTGGCTGCTAGGCTTCCTAGGCCACACGGCTCGAGGCCTAATTAGCCTACAACTGTACCTGCAAAGCCCATTCCTGTATTTTTTTTTTTTTACTCAATGTCAATTTTTGGCATCCTTGCGTTATAAATCCTGCCCAAAATATTTTTTAGGGCCCTTTGGTTTACGCTAATTAGTTCTAATTTAATTATCACTTGGTTTATCACCAACCGAAGCTAATATGACCCGTTTGTCATTATTTTGCTTCCACGATCGACCCCGTTTGCTCCCGATCTATTGAATTAATTAAAAATGACTTGTAGTCCATTAATCTGATAATTAATCCAAAATTATTGACCTGAATATCACTTTTGGACATTAACGATTCAATAATTTATTTTTATACTTTGAACCATCGACATCCTTTCGTCGTCCCGAAGCTCTAACACTTAAGTTCTTGAAGCAACTCAAATCCACTACACTTAAATCAGCATATTGCATTCTGTGTTCTTGCAGGAACTTCTCCTTTATGAACTAATCGTTCATAACACTAATTTGAACATGTAGTTTCATATTTAGTGCCTTTGAGAAACCCGAAGTTTTTCATTCAAAACTTACCATAAGAAAAATGTAATTTTCATGCATAAATTAAATCAATACATGTTTATAGAACCCTGAATGTTCTATGATGTATGTTTATGGATTACCATATGACTAACCACATTTTGTTGTACCCTCCGTTTTAGGGACATGTCGAACTTGAACAAGCTCAATTTCACCGCTCTGGAAGTATCTGGAAGAAACTACCTGAAGTGGGTGATGCGAGAATTAAACGCACACAAATTAAACCCTATTTGTGACAATTGTAGTAATGATGTAAGTAGGGATCGTTCTAACCAGGGATTAACTAGGGGTGCTAAACACTTGACTCAAATAAATAAAACTAACTTTTATAACACTTAACTTACTTAACAAGAACTCAAAACAAGTCCACAAGAATCCAAATACTTAAAAACACAAACTAAGATAGATTGTAATGACTAAGACTAAACAAAATATGGGGGGGAATTGAGGTTTTGACGAAATTAAACTAAATGCACAGATTGTAATTTAAAGGCAGAATGTAAATATGAATGTGATGAAAATATGGATGAAAGCTAGCTAAGGGGTTCTTCTCCACACATGTTACACTTGCATACAAGATTGATTTTGAGTTGGTCTTTCGATAAATTATGAAACTCAACACCCCGGGTTAATTAGGTCCGCTTAAATTAACCGTCAAGTTCTCCTTAAGTTAATGAATTGGATGGGTTTGTGCAACGCAATTCACAACATTCTCCAAAAGTCCTTTACGTGAAAAGCACAATAAAGATATAATCAAAGATCATTAAGTATCACGAAAACTATAAGTGTTGACGAGGCCTTCGTTACTATGATGAGCATGAAACTAGTGCCAAGAATTCATTTAACGCGATTGTTTATAAGCAAGCTCCACTACTTGTGAATATAAGTTCATAACGATTAGGTGAAACTCACTTATATTCTAGCGTCATATTCATGCATGAAAATTAAGCGTGCACTCTCAATAAACATACATAAATAAGTTATCAATCAAACGGTTAAACAAATTGAATCCACAACTTATGAAATTCCAACCAAAGGTAATCAATTCATATTGCAAGCATAAACATGGTTTCGAATCACCCCCTAGCTAAAGGGGGTTTAGTTCCTCATACGTACAAGACAAAGAGAATTGAAATTAAACATTGAAATCAAAGAAACACCTAAACATTCCAACAACTCAAACTTGAATTGTATGAACGTTTAGGCCCTCTTCTCTTCCTCTTTGTTGAGGCACAAGGTCTAAGGAAATGTTTAGGGCTTTAGGTGTATGTGGAATGGAGTGGGGAGTGGTTGGAGATGGAAGAATGGATTGATGGGGAAGGCACGACAAGGATGTTGCTGGAATGGATTGGTGCTTGCGGCTAGGTAGTTTTTGGTGTGAAGTGTGTATCAATGAATTTCTGAATGGATGAGTGAATGAATTGTGGCTGCAATGGATGCTTATTTATAGGTGAAAAAGAGGGAATATGACAGCTAGGAACTTGGTGGAAAGCTGGAAATGCAAAGGGGAATGCATGTGGCTGCAAGGTGTGAATGATTATGGGTGCATGTGAGTGATTTATTTGAAGTGGACAACCTGGAAATGGGATGGGAGTGCATGGCAAAGGGAGGTTTTTGGGTGATGGGTGCATGTGAGTGAATGATTAAAGAGTAAATGGTTAATGAATGGTTCTTTGTTGATGGTGGAAAGCTGAAATGATGAAGTGGGATGCTGGAAATGCAAAGGGGAAAGCTGGAAAGGCAAAGGTTAGGCACGACAAAGGGTGTTTTGGTGCTTGAAATGCATGTGTTGGCTGATTTATTTGTTGGGAATGCATGTGAAAAACAGCTAGGGTGAATGATTGAGGTGGGAATGGAAGAATGTGGCTGCAATGAGGAATACATGTGGCTGAAATGAAAGGGAAATGCAATTGTAACACACGGCAAGGGATGTGTTGGTGTGTGTATGGGAATTTCTGGTTCTAAGGCTTTGTTTGATTGGGCTAGGCCCTTTGTTTTATGTCCTAAAGTGCATACAAGGCTTCAATTTCGTCCAACACTTTGGCTCCAAGCATAAGCTATCCATTCTAAGCCCAATTTTGCTCCAAAATACTCCAAATTGCACTTCCTTAGCCATATGAACCTAGAAACACACGAAAATGGCATAAAGGACTAAAATAACTAAAGAAACACAACGTAAATGCATGAGAACAAGCCAATTAAGTCGCATAAATATGCTCCTATCAGTGGGTTCAAGACGTGAAGCTCCATCTTATTGCAAAAAGTCTTAAAGCCACCATCAAGGAACTAATCGACGGAGCTCAGAAAACTACTGCAATGATCTTCATTCGAAGACATATCCATGATGCTCTATAGACTAAGTACCTCACTAAGAAGGACCCACGCACCCTCTGGCTTGCTTTGGCTGATCGTTTTGATCACCAGAAAGACATCTACTTGCCTGAAGCGAGACACGACTGACAGCATCTTTGCTTCCAAGACTTTAAGTTCATGAATGAATACAACTCTGAAGTTTGTAGAATCTGATCATTACTGAAGTTCTGTAAAGTGGACTTAACCGAATCAAATCTCCTAAAGAAGACCTATTCCACATTCTATGCCACTAATATTGTCTTGCAGCAACAATACAGGGCACAAAAGTTCACCAAATTTTTGGATTTGATCTTTGTTTTACTTCTCGCTAAAAAGTAGAACCAGCTTTTGATGATGAATCATCAAGCTCGACCTATTGGCTCAAACGCTGCGCCTGAAGTGCATGCGACCAATTTTAGCTGCCACAAACAATGCAAAAATTGTTGTGGCCATGGCAATGTGCGGCAAGCCCCACCACAGGCCCAAGGTCAACATAATCAAGGCCTACCCAATGGAGGAAATTTGACCTAGAAGCGCTAACCCTTTGCCCCTAAGACCCCAAACTTTAAGAACAAGGGAAAAGCTACAGTTTAATCGGCTTCCACTAAAGTGGACATATACTACCATTGTGGATCAAAGGATTATTGGTCATGCGTATGCCGAGCTAACCTCGAGGCTTTTGCCAAGTATCATTCTCGTCGTGAGTCTAACTTTGCACTTGTGAATCATCCGAAAGATGCGACTACATCTATGGAGATATCAAACTTTCAGGAGGCATACACTCCTATGGGCGAATAAATTTAGACATGTTTTAGGGTGTTTTACCCATAGTGGCCGAACCCACTAGGATTGGCCGGACCCCCCCTATTTTCTAGGTTTATGGTTTAATTTTGGACAATTTTTCTAAGTATTTAGAATAATTTGTCTGGTTTTGGTTTGTTTTGAGTTATGGATGATTATTTTATGGATATTATTTCTCAAATTGATTAATTGAATGAATGGAATTATACTTATGCATGTGACCAATTCAATCAATTTATTTCTAGGTATATGTCTAGTGGGGAAGTTAGTTGTCTGGCTGATAGTGCTACCACGCACACCATATTGCGTGAGGCGACACTATTTTACTAACTTTATACCTAAGAACACCCATCTGACAACTCTCTCAAGCTCATCCAACCTCATTGAAGGATATGGAAATGCCCGTATCATATTATCCAATGTTACAGTCTTAACCATTAAAAAGACACTCTATTCTCCACGTTCCAGAAGAACGTTGCTAAGTTTTAGAGATATTCGAGATAATCAATATCATATTGAAACAGCTGAAGATAATACATCTAAATTTCTTTATATCACTTCGTACAAATATGGCCAGAAGCATATTCACGAGAAGTTGGAACGTCTCTCGAGTGGGTTGTACATAACAACCATTCGCAACATAGAAGCCCACTAGGTGGCCGGCCTTGTGCTTGAGTTCTAGAGCACTTTGCTACTTTGGCATGACCATATGGGACATGACATGATGCATCATGTCCTGAAATCATCATATGGGCATCATTTACCTCCATATGTTGGATTCCCACCATGCAAAGTGTGTTCTTTAGAGAAGTTGAATACTCAACCCTCAATTACAAAGATTATTCATAACCTCCCTAAGTTTCTTCAGAGGATTCAAGGGGATATTTGTGGACCTATCCAACTAACATGCAGATCATTTAGATATTTTATGGTGTTGGTTAATGCCTCGACCTGATGGTTACATGTTTGCCTATTGTCCACATGCAATGCTCCATTTACGAAACTCCTAGCATAAATTACTAAGCTAAGAGTTCACCACCCTGATTATCCAATTAAGTCGATTCGACTAGATAACGCTGGAGAGTTTACATCATAGACTTTTGACGATTATTGCATGTTAGTAGAGATTGAAGTGGAACATCTTGTACCCCATGTTCACACCTAAAACAGCCTGGCAGAAGCTTTCATAAAGCGCCTTCAATTGATAGCTTGAATTTTGGTTATGCGAACCAAACTGCCGGTATCTGGCTGCGGCTATGCAATATTGCACGCAGCTATGTTGGTCTGCCTGAGGCCCACAACTACCCAACCTCATTGTAAACATGAAAATTCTATAACGAATGAAACGAGAACACGTGTACAAAGTAGATTTGTATTGATGAATTTGTAGGGTTACAATCTTTATTTACAACTTTCCTCTGATTTGGTTTTCAAATTTGACGTAGATGCATATGTTGTTGATCCAAGGGTTGCAATGCCTTGATCTCAGATGAACGATTGAATGATTGCTTCAAGTTTTGAGCTTGAAACAATGCATGGATAGTCTTCACCTCAAAGTTGCGGCAAAAGGTGATGTTGATGCAGGATTTCATTGCTTCAACGGTCTTTGATGACTTGATCTTGAAACGAACGTCGTTACAAGTTTTGAGCTTGCAACAAAGTCTTGAAAGAATCAGTACAAGTGTTTGTTGATTCTTTAAGGGAGTGCTTTGGCTTTGGTCGACAAAAAGCTTCGCCTTTGGTTGCGCGTTCTTTGAAGAGAGCTTTGGCAGCGTATTAGTCTTTAAAGACTTATGCAGAGGTTCTTCTCAAATTTTTGACCCCTTTGTGTGTCTTGGGTCCTTGTATTTGTAGACTTCCCAAGCCATGCCTTTGGATGGATTTGGCTTTGATTTATGTCTTGATTCGTCCATGAGAAAATTTAGGCATGTTTTGTATCTTTAATTTCAGTCACCTTCCTCATATTGGCTGAAATTTACAAGCCTTGTTGCCTATTTGTGAGCAATCTTCAATTCTTGCTTATTTTGTGAATATGTTTTGGCTTTCTTTTCGGTTTTGAGAAATTTTGGGCCCCTTGCCGATTTTAAAGGGGGATTTTCCCCCTTCTACCAAATTTTGGGAATGTTTTACACTTCATTTGCTTGATTTGTTCCACATGTCATTGATGACTTGTTCATTTATGATGAGTCATATGCCATGTGGAGCTTTGTGATGCATCATTTGTATGCAATGAAATTTATACGTCTACATTCATTCACCGTTATAGTTGGTTACTAGATATGAGCCTAACGTCTTGCATTTACGTGTGTTTGGGTGCGCAGTTTATGTGCCAATAGCGCCGCCACTATGTACTAAAATGGGTCCTTAGGGAAAAATAGGAATCTATATCGATTATGATTCACCATCAATTGTTCGCTACTTAGAACCCTTGACAGGAGATCTATTTACCGCTTGTTTTGCAGATTGTCACTTTGATGAGACAGTTTTCCCGTCATTAGAGGAAGGTAAGCATACTAACGTTCCTGGAGAACGCTGAGAATTATCGTGGTATGCTCCTACTATGTCTAATTTAAATCCTCGCATTGCCTAGTCTGAAACTGAGGTGCGACGAATTATAGATCTTTAGAGCATTGCTCAGAGCATGCTGAATGCTGTTACTGATCTAGCTAAGGTGACAAGATCACATATACTTGCTGCAAACGCATCTGCAAGGATAGATGTACTCCGCGTACATTATAACACTGCCTGGGAAGGTCGAACTGTAATACCTTGAAAATTAAAATGTATGAATATGTGGAGAAAAATTGAAAATAAATCGATTTATGGGTATGGAAAATTGAATTGAGAACTTTTAATGTTTTGTTTTCGGAAATTTATATAATTTACAGAATAAAATTTAACGATAAGAGGAAGATGACGAAAATGACCTATTTGGCTTAACGTAATTATACGAGGACGTATTTTATCCTCATATATTTTAATGGGTTTCTTGACATATTTGGATAGAGGACGATTTCACGAGTGTGTAGGCGCAAATTGTTTGTGAAACGGAGTTACAACGAAAGAGTTATTAACAATTGAAGTTGAGGACAAAATGGTCAATTTATCATTTCTGAAGGCTCCAAATATTAGGAGCAAAATCTGGGATGCCACGTGTGTGGCTGTGATGAAGAGGGAAGGACAGAAAGGATAGAAAGGAGGGAAAGGAGAGGGGGGACCAACCAATTGATGCGAGATTTATACGCACACAAACTAAACCCTATTTGTGACAATTGTAGTAATGATGTAAGTAGGGATCGTTCTAACCGGGGATTAACTAGGGGTGCTAAACACTTGACTCAAATAAATAAAACTAACTTTTAAAACACTTAACTTTCTTAACAAGAACTCAAAACAAGTACACAAGACTCTAAATACTTAAAAACACAAAAATAAAACAAATACGAATGATTAAGACTCAACGAAATATGGGGGAAATGTGTTTGGGCGAGATTAAATTAAATGGACAGATTATAATTAAGGGCAAAACGTAAATATGAATGTGATGAAAATATGGATGATGGAATAGCCAAGGGGTTCTTCTCCACACATGTTACACTTGCATACAAGATTGATTCTCAGTTGGTCTTTCGATAAATTATTAAACTCAACACTCCGGGTTAATTAGGTCCGCTTAAATTAACCGTCAAGTTCTCTCTTAAGTTAATGAATTGGATGGGTTTGCGCAACGCAATTCACAACATTCTCCAAAAGTCCTTTACGTGAAAAGCACAATAAAGATACAATCAAAGATCATTAAGCATTATGAAAACTATAAGTGTTGACGAGGCATTCGTTACTATGAAAAGCATGAAACTAGTGCCAAGAATTCATTTAACGCGATTGTTTATAAGCAACCTCCACTACTTGTGAATATAAGTTCATAACGATTAGGTGAAACTCACTTATATTCTAGCGTCATATTCATGCATGAAAATTAAGCGTGCACTCTCAATAAACATACATAAATAAGTTATCAATCAAACGGTTAAACAAATTGAATCCACAACTTATGAAATTCCAACCAACATTAATCAATTCATATTGCAAGCATAAACATAGTTTCGAATCACCCCCTAGCTAAAGGGGGTTTAGTTCCTCATACTTACAAGACAAAGAGAATTGAAATTAAACATTGAAATCAAAGAAACACCTAAACATTCCAACAACTCAAACTTGAATTGTATGAACGTTTAGGCACTCTTCTCTTCCTCTTTGTTGTGGCACAAGGTCTAAGGAAATGTTTAAGGCTTTAGGTGTATGTGGAATGGAGTGGGGAATGGTTGGAGTGGCTGTAATGGAGGAGAAGAAATGGTGCAGAAATGGAAGGGGATTTGCACGGCACAAGATGTGTTTTGTGTTGGTGTGTTGTGTGTTGTGTTGTGGTGAATGGAATGAATGAATTGTGGCTGCAATGGATGCTTATTTATAGGTAAATAAGAGGGAACATGACAGCTAGGAATAGGTGGAAATGTGGCTGCAAGTTTGGTGAATGATTATGAGTGAATGCATGTGCATGTGGCAAGGTGTGTAGATGCTGGAATTGATGGAAAGGCACGGCAATGAAGGGAGAATGTGGCTGTTTGTTTTTGGAAGAATGAAATTGAAATGGGAAGGCATGTGGCTGCCAACTAGGGTGAATGATTGAGGTGGGAATGGAAGAATGTGGCTGCAATGATGAATACATGTGGCTGAAATGAAAGGGAAATGCAAAGGGAAAAGCTGGAAAGGGAAGGGTAGGTACGGCAAGGAAAGTTTCTTGATGGTTTTGGGGTTGTGATGCATGTGTATGCATGTGGATTAAAGAGGGAGAATATGGTGCAATGATGAAGTGGGAAGGTGGAAATGCAAAGGGGAAATGCTGAAAATGAAGGGGAAGACACGGCAAGGGGAAATGTTGATGTGTGAATGGGAATTTGAATGATTAAGTGGCTGAATTGGATTAAAGAATGGGAATGCATGTGATTAAAGAGTGAGAATGCATGTGAATTAGGTGGAAAGAGGTGGGTGTGCATGTGAGTTGAAATGCATGTGTTTAAATGGTTGAAATGTGTAGATGATTATGAATATGATAAGTGATAAGTGTATGGTTATGATAAGTGATAAATGAATGATATGTGGTGATGATAAGTGTATGGTTATGATAAGTGATAAGTGATAAATGAATGATAAGTGATAAGTGATAAATGAATGATATGTGGTGATGATAAATGTTAAGTGTATGATAGGTGGTTATGATAGTTTGGTCTTCAGTTTTGTCCATTCCTTTTGCTCCAAACATAAGTTATCCATTCCAAGTCCGATTTTGCTCCAAAATGCTCCAAAATGCATCTTTTTGCCTCCTTAGCCATATAAACCTAAAAACACACGAAAGAAGCATAAAGGACTAAAATAACTAAAGAAACATAACGTAAATGTACGAGAACAAGCCATTTAAGTCGCATGAATATGCTCCTATCACCAATCAGGGAGAAAAGAAAGGAAAGAAAGGAGGGAAGAGAGGAGGAAGAAAACCGGGTCCTTCATTGACCCGTTGACCTAACCCAGTCGGATCTTCCGATTTCGGCCATCATTGATGACGATACTGGTGTCAAAATGATCCCTACATTGAACCCAGTTGTTCTCTCTCCCATTTACACCTGAAAAACTGAAAAAAATGGGTTGATTTTAAGAAGAACCGCACTGTGGGTGTGGCAGTATTAGCTTTGATTCGCCAAAACTCGAAGCTAACTCCTACGATTACCACCACCAATAGTCTCTTCTCAATGTCAGGAACAAAGGTAAAGCAATGGTTGGGGCGTCGGAGTGTGTTTTGAGGTTAAATCGAGAACACCTATTTCTAGGGTTTTCGGCGGTCCAAGGCTGATTTTAGGTGTTTCCCAGCCAAATTGGACTTTTGCCTAGGTATGAAAGTTGTTCCTTTCACTGAGCTCTACATTCTTGTAAAATTTGAGATTTTTTAAAAAAATAGTGAAATTTTCCGGCGAGTCAGGGCGGCCGACTGCCACTTGTGGCGGCGCACGGATAGGAAGCTAACGTTGTGTTTTTCTGCGGATTTTGTTATTCCAATTATGTTTTTGGTATCTACTTGATGTGTTTCGATTATTAACACGAATATGGAATATCTTGGATTAATTGATTTCTTAGAGAATTGGATTGAAATTAAAATGTGAACTACGAAAGGCTTGATCCCACTCCAGGGTACGTAGACTGTCAAACAAAGTTTAGATGCAGCCTTAAGTAATCGAGACAAATCTTTAGTTGAGAAATTGAAATAAGAAAAAGAATTTGGTGAATAAACTGAGTTTTAGCCTTATGCTTTGGTAAATAAATGTATTCACAATTTTTGTGAGGGATTAAGGTAATTAAGTAAGGAATTGTGTTTAACAGTAGTTAACTAAATAATAATTTAGTTTGGGCCTTATCACCGATATTTTTTCCCGAAAATAAATATTTCGAGGTGGGCCGTTACAAATGGTATTAGAGCGAATGATCCTGCTCTACGGAATGCAAAATTTCTCTAGTCTTGTTAGTGTGAATTATGATATGCATTGTGGTTGTATGATTTCACAATTGTTGTGAATAAAGTTGCATTCATGTGATATATATATATATATATATATATATATATATATATGTGTGTGTGTGTGTGTGTGGGCGCGCGCGCGTGTGTGTGAAATACATATATGATTTGCATTGTGTTTGTGGTGAAATTTCCATGGTGATTATGGAAATTTCGTGAATGGGAATTATGATTTGCATTGATATTGCATTATTCACTAAGTTCTTTGCATAGTGAGAAAGTTATGTGGAATACATATATATGTTGTGAATCATCATGAAATGAAGGGAATTGGATTGACATTATGTGATGCATTATGGAAATTTTGAATGTTAAGATGATAATGGAATTGTGAGAAGTAGATGCAAGAGTTGTATTATACTTGGGCCAATGAGAAATGTTGAATTGGGCAGAAAATGCCGTGGATGTGGAATTGGGCGAAAAAGGCTTGTGGATGTCGATTTGGGCGTGATAGCCCGTGGAATAGGGGGGAATGTGTTATATGGGCCAAAGAGCCCGAGGATGTGTGATGTGAGAAAAAAGAGCCCGAGGATTTGTGATTGGGCAAAGTTGCCCTGTGAATGATGAATTGGGTGAAATGACCCGTGAAATGTGAAGTAACAGATGTGTGGGCACAAAGACCCAATGTTTTCGGGAAGAAGCTCTATGTGTGGGCTGTGAGAATGAATTATGGAATTGATAAAAATGTGTGAAGTGGTCAGGTATATTACAATCTTTTCCAGCCTACTAGTTCTCGTTTGAGCTAAAAAGATAATGGTGGTGGAATCATTGTTTTGACAATGATAAGTATGGCTAGAAATTTTAAAATTTTGTGGCCAATGATAATTATGGTTGAAAATTTTAGTATTTATTAAAGTTGTGATGACTTATTTAATGGAAAAAAATTTATAAATTGTGGTTATGGTTGACCATATAATTGGAATGGTGGAAAGACTATGAAAATTCATCCATTTATTGTTGGTGGACATGAATAAAATTATGAAATGAGATTTGAATTCGTTTAATATAAATGAATTTTCAATTGTGGCATACATGAAAATTTTATGATTGATGAAAAGAATTGATGGGGAATGTGTATAATTACAATTTGATTGTATTGGTTGCCATAGTGATGAGTTGTTAATCTTGGATTTGATATTCCGAACAAAACTAATGATGAGCACATATTATCCTGGTTATGTGATTAGTAAAGTTTAATTTCGTTGACCGTTAGGGTCGTGTTATATAAATTCTCTCCTTTGGTTGATGGAATGTGAATAGTACCCTGGAAGTGTGAGTCACTAATTTACGCGATATGTGGTTGCACTTAGAAGCAATTTAAAAGAGAAACAATTAAAAAGAAAAATTTAAAAAAAAAAAAAAAGTTTTTAAATTTACTATGGGTAATTTAGTTTACATTGTGGATATGAATGAAATCATAGAATGGGATTTGATTTCGTTCAATGTGAATGGTATTGTTGTTTTGTTTTCAAAATTTTCCATTACCTAGTGAGTGTGATTCGAAATTCCAATGTTTTTGTTGGAATTTTTAATATTTGATTTGCCAAAGCAAATGGTTTGGCTTGAAGTGGTGATATTCACTTAGCCACTGATGATTATGGCTGGAAATTTCGATAATATCTGGCGGATAATGGTTACGGTTGTGTATAGCCAATGATGGTAAATGGTTTACAAAAGATTGTGATTATTATGTTAGTATTTATCTAACCAATGGCAGATGTGGTTTTGGTAATCTAGTATTTATGTTAGGCCATGGAAATTGTGGCTTGATGTGGATATTTATTTTGCCAATGGGTATGGCTAGAAACTCTGATATTTTTCTACCAATGAATGTATCTGGGAAATTGAAAATGTAGGTGATAATCACAATTATTAATTCGTTGATTTGCTTATTCTTGAAACTTGAATAAAATCGTATACTGAGATTCTAATTTTATTCCCCGTAAAAAGGAATGGTGGCAATAGTCCTAATTTATGTTCGTAACTCAATGGTGGAAATCTTGGGGACGAATTTATTCTAATTGGGGGTGAATGTAATACCCTGAAAATTTAAATATATGAATATGTGGAGAAAAATCGAAAATAAATCGATTTATGGGTATGGAAAATTGAATTGAGAACTTTTAAAGTTTCGTTTCCAGAAATTTATATAATTTATGTCATAAAATTTAATGATAAGAGGAAGATGACGAAAATGACCTATTTGGTTTAAAGTAATTATACGAGGATGTATTTTATCCTCATATATTTTATCAGGTTTCTTGATATATTTGGATAGAGGACGATTTCACGAGCGTGTGGGCGCAAGTCGAGGATAAAATGGTCAATTTATCATTTCTGGAAGGCTCTAGATATTTGGAGCAAAATCTGGGATGCCACGTGGGTGGCTGTGATGAAGAAGGAATGAGAGAAAGGAAAAAAATGAGGGAAGGAAGGGGAACCAGCCAATCAGGGAGAAAAGAAAGGAGAAAAAGGAGGGAAGAGAGGAGGAAGAAAACCGGGTCCTTCATCGACCCTCTGACTTGACCCGGTCGGATCTTTCGATTCCGACCACAGTTGACGACGGTACCGGAAAACTGAAGAAAATGGGTTGATTTTAAGAGGAACCGCACGATGGGTGCAGCGGTTTTAGCTTCGATTCACCAAAACCCGAAGCTAACTCCTACCATTACCACCATCAATAGTCTCCCCTCAATGTCAGGAACAATGGCCAAGCAATGGTTGGGGCGTCGGAGTGTGTTTTGAGGTTGAATCGAGAACACCTATTTCTAGGGTTTTCGACGATCCAAGGTTGATTTCAGGTGTTTCCCAGCTGAATTGGACTCGGCCCAGGTATGAAAGTTGTTCCTTTCATTGAGCTTTACATTCATGTAAAATTTGAGAATTTTGTAAAAATAGTGAAATTTTCCGGAGAGTCGGGGCTGCCGACCGCCACTCACGGTAGCGGGTGCAACGGCGCACGGACAGGAAGCTAACATTGTGTTTTTATGCGAATTTTGTTATTCCAATTATGTTTTTGGTATCTAATTGACGTGTTTCGATTATTAACACGAATGTCGAATATCTTGGATTAAGTGATATCTTGGTGAATTGGATTGAAATTAAATTGTGAACTACGAAAGGCTTGATCCCGCTCCAGGATACGTAGGCAGTCTAACAAATTTTAGATGCAGCCTTAAGTAATCAAGATAAATCTTTTGTTGAGAAATTGAAATAAGAAAGGGAATTTGGTGAATAAATTGAGTTTTAGCCTTATGCTTTGGTAAATAAATGTTTTCACAATTTTCATGAGGAATTAAGGTAATTAAGTAAGGAATTGTGTTTAATAGTAGTTAACTAAATATTTCAGGGCAGGCATTACATGGACTGTCCCTGAAGGTAGGGAGGCATCAACTTCCACACGACCTGGTACATTGGTGGCTAGCCAATCATCTGTTCCAACCCTGAAGCATGGTAGGCCCCTTGATTCAAAGGATTCACAACCTCGGAAGAGGAAATCGGCACCAACTAGTGTCCGACTATTGCTTACTCATCTGTTCCAACGCATGAGGTTATTTTAGATTACTATGATGACATAGATGAGACAACCCGACTTCCCGAGAATCATGAGATTTGGGTCCACTACGCAGTACTGGATAAGGTTTGGAATCGGAATGAGATGATCGTTGACGATGCATTTGCGTACATAGTAGCTACTGACATCATGCTTAGCGATGATATTGAACCACGTTTCGTTGATGAATGCTGATGTAGAGCGGATTGGTCAAACTGGAAACAAGCAATCCAAGTCAAACTCCACCACATGTGAATCCCGTGGGCTCCAAGTGGGTTTTCGTGAAAGCGTCCTGGGATTGATTACAAAGAGATGTATTCCCCCGTGATTGACGTCATAACGTTCTGCTATCTAATTAGTTTGGTAGTTTCTGAAAAACTGAATATGCAGCTTATGGATGTGATAATTGTACATCTCTATGGGAATCTAGATACAAAAATATACATGAAAGTTCTAGAAGGACTTCCATTGACTGGTCCAAATAGTTCTAGACTACAGAACACTATCTTTATTAGATTAAGGAGATCACTTTACGGATTGAAACAATCTGGGTGGATGTGGTATAACTGTTTGAGTGAATATTTGACAAGTCAGGGTTATGTGAACAATTAACTATGCCCATGCGTGTTCATAAAGAAGTCATATCAATCAGCCTGGAGATCGAGCATTGTTCGGATGGAATCCTAGTACATCAATCGAACTACACCCAAAAGTTGTTACGACGTTTTAATGAGGATAAAGCAAAGCCTTTGAGTACTCCTATCGTTGTTTAGACTCTAGATGCTATACGAGTTCCCTTCCGTCCAAATGAGGATGAGGAAAAATTTTGGAACCCAAAGTTCCATACCTAAGTGCAATTGGGGCTTTATTATACTTGGCTCAATGTACTAGACCCAACATCTCCTTCGTTGTTACTCTTTTGGCTAGATACAGCAATGTGCCCACACGCAGACACTGGAATGGTGTTAAAGACATTTTTTTCGCTACCTCAAGGGTACGACGAATTTAGGCTTGTTCTACACCCACAAATCTTTGAGAGTTGCCGCCCTCTCGGTTTTCAAATTGATTCCCGCCCTGTTGGTTACGCAAATGCTGGATATCTGTCTGACCCACATAGGGCACGTTCTCAAACAGGCTATGTTTTTATCATTGGAGACACTGCTATATCTTGGAGGTCTACCAAACAAACGCTAGTTGCGACTTTTTCAAACCATGTTGAGATTTTCGCCTTGCATAAAGCATCGCGTGAGTAGTTTTGGTTGAGAACAGTTTTGGAACATATTCAAAGTAGAAGTGGTCTTACTTCCATCGTTGACCTTTCTACGACGATCTTTGAAGACACTGCAGCATGTATCTAGTAGTTAAAGAAGGGATACATCAAGGAAGACAACACCAAGCACATAGCACTGAAGTTCTTTTATTCTCGCCAGCAACAACAACATCAGAACATTGAAGTCAAGTAAATCCGTTCCCAAGACAACTTGGCCGATCTCTTCACCAAGTCATTGCCCAAGTGTACTTTTCAGAAACTCGTCCAAGGAATCAATATGCGTAAATTATCTGAGTTGAATTGCCTGTAGTTCTCTTATTTGGAAGTTATGTCTAACTCAAGGGGAATATCCAAAGCATACTCACTTGATCTTAATGTACTCTTTTCCCACGATTAGGAGCATTTTTCTCATTAGGTTTTTTGCTACCTAACGAGGTCTTGATAAGGCACCCATCCTAGGATGATCATACTTCATTGAGTTCATTACTTTCGTCCTGTTTGACGTTTGTTTTAGACATTATGCATACTTCTCACTTTTCTCTTTAGTCTATAGGTTTTCCACATGCCTTGGGTTTTACCATAGTGAGGTTTTGTGAGTTTTACTACCAGTGCATGAATTTGAGACTCGTATTCATCTGTTGTGCTGCCAACTTCATCAATTGTTCTACCTTATATGCTGAAGATCTAATGCGATATTTTGTTTGGGTATTTACACACTCAAGGGGGAGTGTTGCAGTTATATTTGGAATAAGAATGTGATTGTGTAAATCCGAGTGTATCTAGGAGAATCTTTTATATTTCCTTTAGTAGTCTAATTCCTATTAAAGTTTTAATTCTAAAAGGGTAAGGATTTAACCTATCCTACTACTATAAATAAAGGCACAATGGGGTGATACAATACACACCTCACAATTAAATCTCTCTCTTCTCTCTCTTATTGTCACCGGCCTCCTCCTCTCTATTCCCCTAGAATAATTCAGTTAAATAGGCCTACAACATCTTTCAGTTTATCTTTATTTATTTATTTTTACTTTCAACTTGCGATCAGGAATCGAATTTGATTTTTCTACCGACTCCGAATCTATGTCATGACAGCGAACCCACGAATTAAATCTAAAAAAAAACCCAATATATGAAATTTGTAATTATAAAAGGTCTGGGACAAACCCACAATTTTGAATGTCTTTTTTCTCTCTCAAAATTGTTATTTTCTGCTATGGATTTCTCCATGTAACTTCTTAATGATCTTTGATATTTTGTATCGGGATATTTGATGCAAGATTGATGTGATAAATACATCTTTTATTTTTTGTTGGGTCGAAGAATCGATTTTCTTGTTGCAACAATAATTTCTAAATCTGGAGTATAAGTTAATGCTCTTTGATATTTTCTTGTTTGCTTGATTAGTCTTTTTATAGAACCATTGAAATTGGAATTTTACATACATTTGGTTATGTAAAACATTAATTAATCCAAATCAGATCCAACACCGAAACTTCTTCAAAACTTTATAACTACCTATCCATTTGTTCACTTATCCATTAAAAACTAAAAAATATATCAACAATGTTTTTACATCAAAATGCTCGTACAAAAAAACAAAGATTACAAAAAAATAATTCCTAAATCGTTAGCAAAAACGAAATTCAAAGAAATACAAAAGTTTAACAAATTATAAAGTTGAGGGTGAGAATTATTGGTCCCTTACACTTGGAGCAAAAGCTAACCTCAAATGTATAGAGAAATAGCAGAAAATATGGGGCTTGTGGAGCTTAAAATAATCCCAAAAATTCTAGAGGTGACACGTGAGATTTTATTCAAGAAAGACAAGATTGTCCTCAATAAATGGGCAAGCTTCTCAGATGCTCCCACACACAATTCACATCCTTGGAGATCTCAGCATCTGAATACGACTGCCCACAACTCACCTGCCCTTGGCAAGGAATTAAAGACAATGATTAATTACCCAAATCCTTATCTTTAATACATTCCTAATTGAAGATTGACTCCAATCATCAAGTAAGTAATCCTAACTTAAATCAATTAGGGATAACTACCCCATTATCTCAAGATATTATCTCCTATTATATATCTTGGGAATATTTAGAGAACATCTCTCCATTAAACACTATATGGCCAGCCTTATCCCTATATATTCTACCAAATTTTCAGGGCTTTTGCAAACCTAAAAAGCCTTAAACATTTTGCTCTCTTAGAGAAACTAACTTAGGCATCAGAGATTCATTGACCTAACCACCCCCCCCCCCCCACCTTGTGGGCGCGTGAGACTTAAGTCTCTGATCAAAGGTGTTGGTGCATTTTTGCCAAGACTGAAGACGGTGGAAATTTGCATCGACAAATTAGTGCTTTCATTGAGAGCTAATTCAAAATACTCGAAGAAGCCTCTCACATTAGTTTCTTGAATTTTCTATTACGTTGAATTTCTCACATGTTGTATCAATTAATTTTTCCTAGAAAAGTTTCTTGATTAATCCCTGGAGAAAGGATACAATGGTAGGAAATTCAGAAACTGCGATGAACGAAACCTCGTACATACAAGGATTTTGACTGGAGAGTGGAGACGAGGACATAGCCCCACGATGGCGATCCTTAAGGCTCAACGCGATGGCAGGAGGAGCCCCATCGCCGGGGAGCTGCACCACAACAATTGTCGTGACCTAGCAGCTGCGGTAAGGCCACCAGGCCACGACCCAAACTCCACCAACGCTGCCTTTGCAGCTCATGGACCAAAACCTTGGGTAGGAGGCCCTGGTCCATTCCCTAGCCTATGGGCAGGAAGCCCAAGTCCTTGGGCAAGCAGCTCAAGCCCAGCCAATTTCCAGCCGGGCCCATCTAGCTACCAGCTGGGCAGCCGAGCCCATCTAGCTACCAGCTGAGCCCAGCCACCTGCCAACCAAGATCAAACCCGCAAGGAGCAAGGTGCGGCCCAATGCACAGCGTAGGCCCAAGGCTAGTCACTACACGCGCAAGGCCAACGCACCCCTGTGTATATGCCGACCATCCAGCTAGGTTACGCCTCGCGGCTTACTCCGACGACTCGGTAGTGGCCTAATCCATTATGAGGCCATCTCCAACGATCCAGATACTGACCACAAGTCTCGCGATCGATTCAGGGTTACTTTCACCTTGCTTTTCTGCAGGGATGCCCACTTTGGGCTCAAGCTTTGTACCTGTAGTCCACTATACTTCCACCACACATGGAGAGACCCATTTTCTAGACTCTTCCAATCCAAATGGTGAGCATCACTTGCCCAAGCAGATCGCCACTTTGACAAACGCCCTCGCATAATAGACTACCTTGGTGAACCAACTCCTTGAGCGTATCGAGATGTAGCGCACCCTAAACAAGGCATCCCAAAGTAGAACAAGGGCTGAAGAACGTGACTCATTCCAGCGACATCCCGGCAAAGAGCCGCTCAGCCCACCACAAACCGTGCATTCAAGTAGTGTGCACTTTCGTTTGGGCCTTTGGGAAAACGTCTTCTCCTACCTAGATGCGTAGAGAAGCATTCATTCTCGACTTGGCTCACGAGTCAGTGTGCATTCGAGGTTAGGTCCACACTCCGACGAGCACTCAAGACATTCCGAGAGAAGTGTCCACATGAGGCTAGGCCTATAAGAAGATCCACCAACGAAGCAACAGAGTAGGCAGCAGCCGCATAACGCCCAGAGAAGAGCACGAGAACAGTGTAGCTCAAGTTCTACTGGCAGCCCTTGCCAAGCACGACGACGAGCAACACAACGTGAACTAAATGCACAACCACTGCGACACAAACAAGCAGGACATGCCGAAGAGCGACAAGAATCGGCAGGTCAGCACTAGGGGCAATTAGAAGCTCTGCTGCCTTACCAGGCGCAAATCCAGGATGAAGTACAAAAGCTCGTAACAGAATAGTTGCTTGGATTCCAACGCATTGATACTAACGACGATGCTCTTCATAGAGACGTGGCCAACCTAAGTAGGTCACCTTTTACAAACGAGATTGAGCAGACGGAGACACTGCGGAAGCTCAACCCGCCACATTTCACCTTATTCAAGGGAGATGAAGATCCGGACAGGCACTTGAGCATTACCGAAGTGCCATAACACTCTACGCTAACGACAAAGTTTCATGTACAAGATCTTTGCCACGACACTCCAAGGCAAGGCGCAAGACTGGTTCCACACCCTGCCGCCACGTTCAATCCAAAACTTCAGTGAAATTTCCTTAGTTTTCACTAAGGAATATTCGTCAATAACAGATTTAAGGCAGATAATGTGACATGCTCAGCATTCTGAAAGGGGTTCTCAGCAGATCACCCACTTTTCGAAGAATTGATTATGGGCGAGAACTTATCCCTGAAACATTATTTTGCTTTGATAGAAAACCACTCCCTCTAAGACGAAGAAAAGTGCTTCCAGAAGCCACCAAAGCAGCCACGTAGAGACATAGAACCGACTCAAAAAAAGGCGAGCGATAAATTACTCAACAACAAAAGCAAGCCAGGAGACAAATGCAGGGTCCAGTCCCCAACAAAGGGAGTCACAACACCTAAGACATACACCAAGTTCTCTATCCCAATCAACCAGATCCTTGGTCATCTCAAGGACAAACCGTGGTTCAACCTGCCAACACCCATAAAGGGGAACACCTTCAAGAATGACCAGACAAAGTACTGCATATTCCATAGAGGTCCTAAGCACGTAACCAACTACTGCACCATGTGGAAAATGTACCTTAAGCAGCTTATGAAGGAAGGCAAGTGCAACTAGTATGCCAACAGATCAGCTGCCCGACTAAGGCGAGAAGCAGATGCCAATGTTGAACCCCTAACCAAGACAATCCGAATCAATGGAATCTTTGCCGAATCCGAGCATTTGGGGGTCACCAACAACTCCAAGAAAAGGAAAATCCAGCAGGCGAGATCAGTCTATCAGGTTCAAGCTACAGATGTTGTACCTGGACCAATCGTCGACTTTATTGAGCAGGACGTTGAGGGAATAGACTTTCCCCACGACGACGCCTTGGTGATTTCTGTTCAACTGGCCCACGCCATTATTGATAGAATTATGGTGGACAACGACAGGTTAGTCAAAATCCTACAACTGCCAGTCATCGAGAAGATGGGCCTGGAAAACATGATCCAACAGAAGGCAGAGGTCTTGACCAGATTCAACGGACTTACCTCAACCACCATTGGCATTATCACACTTGACGTAACCAGCCCACCGATTATTTCATCACAAACCTTCATGATCGTCAGCGACCCATCTCCCCATAACGGGATACTGAGCCGACCTTGGCTAAAGAAGATTGGAGCTATAACCTCGATCGAGTATCAAAAAATCTTATTTCGTATCCTGGGAGGAGCAGTCGGAGAGATCAAAAACGACCAGGCCATGTCCAGGCGATGCACTGTACAAGTTCTTAAGGAGTCAAAGAATAAGCCTTTCACCCCCAACAATAGTCTTTCGCCAAATAACAATTACCGTAGGCAGGTCAAGAAGATGGCGTCAAGGTCAACAATGCCGTGAAAGATGAGTTAGGATCGAAACCCAAAAAGGACATCGAAGACATCATTCTTGACCTTCACCAACCGAAAAAGACAGTTAGAATTGGCTCACGTCCAAGCTCGACGGAGAATGAAGAACTCACAACTTTCCTTAGGGAAAATCGCGATGTTTTCGCCTGGTCACCCTTTGCTATGCTCAACATTGATCGAACGATAACTTGCCACAAGCTGCACGTTGACTCCGCTGCCAAACCTGTGATCCAGAAAAGGCGACATTTCATTCCTCAACGAGTGATGATTATTGAGGTAGAAATCAACAAGTTATTGGAGGCCGAATTCATTGAGGAAGTGGCACATGCAGCATGGATGGCCAACGTCGTGCTAGTGATGAAAAAAAAAGAAGGGCAAATGGAGAGTATGCATAGATTACACCGATCTCAATAAAGCATGCCCTAATGACAACTACACGGTTTCCCGGATCGACCTACTCGTTGACTCAACATCTGAGAACCAGCTGCTCAGATTCTTGGACATACTGCTAAAGGAAAATACAGCATTCGTGGTCGAACAAGGCATGTATTACTACAAGGTCATGCCCTTTGGCCTCAAGAATGCGGGAGCAATCTACGAACAACTCATCAACACGATGTTCAAGAAGCAGAACGGAGTCATCATGGAAGTCTACTTTGATGACTTCATGGTGAAAAGTAATCAGCGGTCAGACCACATTCGCAACTTGGCAGAGACTTTTGACATTCTCTGAGAATACAACATGAAGCTCAACCCAACCAAGTACACTTTTGGCTTCTCCTCAGGCCGATTCTTAGGGTACCTTGTAACCCAATGAGGAATCGAGGCTCATCCAAGGCAGATTCGAGCGACCCTGGACATGAAATCGTCCACGACTCTTAAGGAGATCCAAAGTCTGACCGGATGAGTAGCCGCACTCAATTGTTTCTTCTCGTGATCCACCAACCAATGTAAGCCCTTCTTCAAGGCAATCAAAAAGGCATAGAATGACAAGTGGGACGATGAGTACAAGAAAGCATTTCAGAACCTGAAGCAGTACCTGACATCACCTTTACTATTATCCAAGCCGGAAGTAGTAGAGAACTTATACATTTATCTGGCGGTATCAGAAATAGCAGTAAGCTGTACCCTTATACGAAAAGAGTTGGAGACCCAACTACCTGTATTCTACACATCTAAAGCTCACCTCGATGCAAAAACCAGATAACCGAAGATTGAAAAACTAATTTTGGCGCTAGTTGTTGCAACTCGGAAGCTTAGACCCTACTTTTAAAGGCATTCGGTCATCATCATGACCCAATACCCACTGCAATTAGTTATGCATAGTCCAGACGCTTCTCAACAAGTGATGAAGTGGGCATTGGAACTAGGCCAATACGGCTTAGTATACCAACCCGGCACGGCGATAAAAACCTAAGCATTGGCAAATTTCATAGCAGAATTCACCCCAAGTGATGTGATATAAACTAGCACACTAATTAAACCCTCTTTTGACAATTGTAGTATAGATAAGTAAAGATCGTTCTAGGCTGGGGATTAAGAGGGATTGCTAATTTACTCAAATTAGACTCAATTACACTTAACTAGACTCAAAAACAGTAAACTAGACTCTAATGACTCAAAACAAACTAGAATGACTCAAAACAACACAAAACAAGGAAATTGACTCAAAACAGAAACTAAAAGGTGATTTGAACTAATTCTAACTTATTTTGACTCAAAATACTAAAAAGAAACCAATTTGAACAGATTCTTATCTAAAAGACACGAAATATAAAAGGGGATTTGGTTTTGGACGAATTTAAAGTAAAAACAAACAGATTTAAAGACTCTAAGTAACTTTTGACGAAATTGGGTGTTTTAATGGGTGAATGGCTAGCTAGAGTGTTCATCTCCACACATGACGCATATGCATACGAATCGATTTCCAATTATTATTCCAATAAACCCTGAAAGGCAATGCCCCAAGTTAACCGTGAACTGCACAAATTAATCATCAGATTTTCCTAAATTCATTGAATTGGACTTAGTGACGCATTCAAATTATTCTTATCAAGTTCCCTATATGAATTGCATGATAGAGATACATTCAAAGATCATTAAGTTCTATGAAAATCATAAGCATTGACATGACATTCGTAACTATAAACTCCATGATACTCCTGCCACGGATTTACTTAACTCAATCATGACTAGTGACTTCCACTACTTATAAATATAAGTTTATAACGATTAGGTGAAATTCCCTTATATTTTAGCATCAAATTCATGCATGCAAACTAAGCATACATCCTTAATCAACATACAAGAATAAGTTATCAATCAAACAGATAAGTAAATCGCATTCATGTTTTACGAAATAATAATTGGAGGAAATCAATTCATATCACATATATGTTCAAGGCCTTGAATCCACCTCTAGCTAAAACAAGTTTAGTTCCTCATGTTCGCACTTAAACAAAGATAACTTAAATTAAACATTGAAAACAAAAGATAGAATACACCTAGGAACGTTCTAGCAATCCCAAAAGCTTGAATGGCAGGGCACGGCTCCAATGGTCTCCTCTCATTTCTCCTTGCAAAGCTGCGGCACAAGGGTGATTTCTGTGTAGGATGGATGTGTAGTGCGAATTATGGTGAATAATAGGTGGTGAATGAGTGATGTGGCATCATGTATTTATAGGAAGAAGAAAAGGCATGGCATAGGCTGCAAAGGAAGGGAATTAGGACTCCAAATCAACAAGGAAGAATGACACTTCTCAATCAGATTCCAGGGAGGAAAAGGAATGGTCCTTGCAGCAGGAAACATAACTTCTAGAAGGGGTGTATGCGGCATAGATTTAGGGAGAGGGCTTGGCTTCTAGAAACCTGATTTGTAGGTATTGTAATGTCATTTAGATGTCTTCCTTGCAGCTGGAATTAAGGTGGGATAAGATTAGGATAGGATAAGATAAGATAAGGTTGGATAATGTTTGGATAAGATAAGGTATTTTGGATAATGTTTCTTTCTTCTTAGCTGATTCCTTATCTTCTTTGATCTTGAATTAATTTCTTCAACTCTTGAGCACATTCCTAGCCTCTTGAACTTCAAATTCGTCCATCCACCTAGCTCTATGCATGTGCTATCCATTCCAAGCCCAAAACTGCTCTAAAATGCTTCAAATTGCACTTTCTTGCCAACTTTGTCATTCGAACCTAAAAACACACGAAAATAGTTTAAGACACTATAATAAGTAGAAATTAGCTATGTAAATGCAAGAAAACAAGCTAACTAAGTCGCATAAATATGCTCTTATCACCAAGCCTGAAGAATGCGGCAACACAGCTCGAAAACCCCCAGGAGGCAGTCAAGCACACCATAGCCGTGCCAACCCCTCTTGATGGGGATTTTTGGCGCTTGCAAGTCAATGGATCATCCAACCACCAAGGACCGGGGGAAGGCCTAGTTCTTACTACTTCGAACGGCTCAATGCTTGAGCAAGCCATCACTCTAAGCTTCAAGGCATCAAACAACAAAGCATAGTATAAAGCCCACTAGCAAGTCTCTGATTGGCAAAAGACCTAGTGATGAAAAAGCTCAAGATCTATTCCAATTCCTAGCTAATCACCATCCTTACCTTAATAACCGATTTCACTTTGTATAAAAGTCGAGAATGAGAGAATGTGGTTATAGATTCGGATAAATCAATTCTAAGAAGAGTATCTACTTTTTTCCAACCGTATCAAAATAATGACAAAGTTCTTTATCCTCATGGAAAGAACTAAAACAATTATTTGAAAAAATGAAGATTGTCTGAATGCTTTAACCAAACCTCAGAGGAGTACGCAGCAAAGCATCCAAGGATGGCCAAATACCTAGAAAAGGTACGAGAACAATTAGTGACGTTCCAAACGTACACCCTCACTTAGGTTCCACAAGCAGAAAATGCCCACATAGACGCACTAGCAAGCCTGGGCTTAGCGCTAGACCATCAACTCATGTGCTCCATCCCAATCCAATACTTGGAAAAGCCAAGCATAGATGAGGAACCAACCAAACCTAAGGCGATTGACCTGGTATAACCAATGCCGCCTGCTACTAGGGGCAAAGTCATGATGATTGTAACGACCGACTACTTCACACAATGGGTCGAAGCCGAACCCATGATTACAACTACCCAAAGGGACATAAAACGCTTCATATGGAAGAGCATCATCTACTGCTCGGCATCCCACACTTCACCGTCACCGACAATAGTCCGCAATTCATGGGCAAAGCTTGGCGAGGTTCTTCAAAAAATATGGCATCAAGCAGCACATGTCCATGCCCCGATACCCGCAGGGCAACGGGCAGGTCAAGCCATCCAACAAGACCATCCTCGACTGCCTTAAGAAGACTATCTCCAACAAGAAGGGCAAGTGGCCAGATGAGCTCCTCGGTGTTCTATGGGTATATCGCACCACAAAAAGACGAGCAACCGATGAAAGTCCATTCTCCCTGGCGTATAATTCTGAGGCGATTATTCATCCCAACATCATGGTGCCAAGCATCACCACTATACTGCCGAATTTCGAGCAGAATGAAAAAGAGATAGTCACCAACTTAGACCTGGTAGTGGAAGAGCGTAAAAAGGTTATCACCAGCATTGAGGCCCATCAGCAGTAGCTCCTCTCTAGCTACAACAAGAGGGCAAAAATCTGGTAGTTCTAGCCAAAAGACTTGGTCCTTAGAAAAGCCTCTATCACTGCTTGATGGGAAGGCTCTAAAAAGATGGCTCCTATCTAGGAAGGCTACAAAATCACCCGAGTAGGCAAAAGGGATAGCTGCACCCTCACCACTATAAGCGACAAAGAAATCGACAAACAGTGGAATGCTTACAACTTGAGGAAGTATTACATGTGACCTCCCACCAGTTCTTGGACCTCGTTCAAGACGAAAAAGTTTGAAAACTCAAGCAACTCGACGAACAAGACCTCGCATGCCAAGAATTATCAGTTGTTATGCCATTATTGCCTACAAGCAAAGTTAATAAAAGGCTCTATTTTCAATGAAGATTGAATGAATTATTCAAAAACCTGGGCCAAATGCATAAACAAACTGACCTACCCTGTGACAAGCAGAAGACGCCCGCTGCACCGCAGACATGGTGTAAGCTTTCCAACGTGAGAGGGTAAACTAATTTCCCGACACTTACATGGGTAAACTCTCCAGCGCGATAGGGTAAACTAATTCCCCGACATCCACATGGGTTTGCTCTCCAATGTGAGAGGTCAAACTAATATGGAATATCCAGACGTGGATGGGTGGTACGACTGCTCAGTTTCCCCTGAATACAGTGACTACTTGGGGCAGACAGGAAGCAAGTGCCACTTTATGACCAGCTTTCTCATTCTTCAGCTGAACATTCTCCTCGACAAGCCCAATGTAAGCACCCTTCGGCTCATTCAGTTCATTTTTCAGGTTCTTGTAGCAGATAACGCACCTTAAGACGAGACACTTCAGCATACATGAAGATAAGCTCCTCATCCTTGGCAAAACAAGCGGATCGTAGCTTCGAATTGACATGCTCAAGGTTCTCAACCACTGGAGAAACACGACTGACTTATTTCTCTACAACTTCCAACATTGTTTGGGTCGCACTAAGCCTAACATTTAAATGGGCAACCTTCTTACGAGTGATCTCCAGCTGCAGATAAGTGGGGGCAAAGATATCAGACCCCTTCAAAACGACTGAGTTCAGATTCGAGCTTTTCGATCTTTTCAGCAACCAAGTGAAGTTGAGCCACCAACGCCACTTCGGCCTCTTTGGCCAACTTGACAGCATCCTGATTTACGTGCATAAACTCAACTACCAGGATTAAAGTCTTATGCATTGTAGCAATCAGGGAGGACCTCCTCGAGTAGGCAGAACATTTCACAAAGGAGTTTGAGCATATGACAACTTTCCCAACATTATTAACAAACTTGGCGCATGCATCAACGTTATTAAGCAGGTCAACCTTCAGCAGCGTACAAACCTCGGGAAACTCACCAGTCTCAGACTCGATAGATCTCTCACATAACTGCTCGTACGGGCAGATTTCCCCTTTTCAGCAGATGAGTTAGTCGCGATAGAATGAAGAGCAAGCCTAGGCGCCACCTTAGTAGCAGAATCCACCTTCCCGTTCTTCATAGCAGTGAGCCTTTCAGAAGCGAAACCAAACTTAGCTCTAGACAGACGCTTCGATACAAACCAGGAAATCGGAGGCGGCACCGAACTTTTTCTCTTGGCAAGTCTCTCAGCAATGGATGCGGTCACCTTTGGAGCAGCAGGTTTCACAGACTCAGGCTCAACGGTCATCTTCGCCCTCTTGGGGGAAGTTAGATCAATGACAAGCTTCTCGGCAGTAGACGAACTCCCACGAGCAACAGAAGAAGTCATCGGCTTCTTCTCGATCGAAGACTCATAAGCAGGTGAGGAAGATCTTTTCTTTCCGCCTTCATTGGTAGCAGGCTCTACAATTGTGATCGGGAGAGCCAATGCCTCATCCTTTATCCGTTTTATCTCTTCCCTCAAAGGTAAGCCACCATTCTCCCAGTGAAAAGGGCTGAACAGCCAGTGCTACTCAAGGTACTCAGCATGAATGCCCAAGGCGACATGCACCTTCTTCATATCTACCGAAGTCCTTAGAATTGAGCCAAACTCCGATTCTACACAAAGCAAGAAAGACGATGATCAATAAATTAAAGTCATGGAACAGCTCAACAAAAAACTTAAGCAAGACAAGAATGAAACAGTTCACTTACCACTGATAAACATAGTCGGGGCATGCAGCTCAGGAGAAGAGTCCAACTCCCACTCTCCATTCACCTCTAAGGTGTCTCTCACCCACTCATGATCACCTTTGCTTATAGCATCAAACAGCCTACGGCGAGACCTCAGCTGCCCCACACCTTCCTGGTGGTCGATCTCAAAGAAGTACCAGAATTCATTTATGGTCAAACCAAGATCAAAGAACCTACTCAAGTTAGAGAACTCCGCTATTGTACAAACTGCATTTGGGGAGCATTGAGCAGGTGCACACTTCATGGAGCAGATTATCTATCGAGAAAGATCCGACATGGGAAAAGTGAATCCTAGCAGAGGCACCCTCGACGCATGGTTCATGACCGCTATCATCTTTCACCCACTTGACGCGAACCTAAATGGAATCACATGCTTGTATGCCTTAAGAAAATCCCGAAACAGCTCGTCGGAGTTAATCTTAACATCTGTAGCCTTGAATAGCCCACCTTGCCGGAAGAACCACTATGACAGTACAAAGGTGGAGGATATTCATCAGTTTTGCGATCGAATGAAGACATCTCAAAGTCTCTGCAAAAAACACGAAGAAAAATATTCAGAGGGCAGCTCGCGAGAAGAGAATTCAAAAAAATTAATAATAATAATAATATTATATGTGTATATATATAAAGAGGATCGCATTGCCCGAGGGCCCCAAGTCCTTACCCACGCAGCCCAGCGAAAGAAGAGGCTCGTGCCTCCTCCTTTTCCTCTTCTTCACGCGCCAGGTGCTCCAAACAAGCGCTAAAGCCAACGGCCCAATTCAACAGAGAGGAGGCGAGTGCCTCGCGCCTCTCTTCCTCTCCACTATAAGCCAGTGAGGCTTAAGGCCTCTTGACCTAACCTCTCTCGCTTCCTTTCGCCTGCTACAATAGACCCAAGTTCGCTCCACTAAATTTGGCCCGTGTTGAGCTCACTTAGAGGGGCTAGAGCCCCATGGCTCGCCCAGCCTAGCGTCCCCGCGCTCCAACCAACCCATGTCACGCCACCAAGCAGCCCCGTGGCTCCTTGTCGTGTATCACTCACACCCACAACCCCTATTAAGCCAATTTTTTCAAGTCCCAAGACTCCCAAAAAATTCAAGAAAAGAAGAACGCTAGGGGAAGGGGAATAAAAATTTCCTCTAGCTTCTCTTCCTTGTTAAAATAAAGATTGCTCTCCAAACTTATTTAATCACCTGACTTAAGGCAGAATTAAATAGGTATTGGGGGTAATTATTTTCCTTTTCCTAGAAGAAGTCTATCTCCAAATCGAGAAAGAATATCAAGTTCAAATTAGGAAACAATTTCACAAGCCTAAGCAGCTTGGGATTCTTACACCTACAATCATTTTCCTACGTGCAGCACAGTAGGTGTGGGGGCATTTGTGGAGCCTAAAATAATTCCAAAAATTCTAGAGGCGACACATGGACTTTTATTCAAGAAATACAAGATTGCCCTCAATAAATGGGTAGGATTCTCAGATGCTCCCACGTGCAACTCACATCCCTGGAGATCTCAGCAATTGAATACGATTGCCCAGAGCTCACCTGCCCTTGGCAAGGAATTAAAGATAAGGATTAATTACCCAAATCCTTATCTTTAATAAATTCCTAATTGAAGATTAACTCCAATCAAGTAAGTAATCCTAATTTAAATCAATCAGGGATAATTACCCCCATTATCTCAAGATATTATCTCCTATTAAACATCTTGGAAATATTTAGAGAATATCTCTCCATTAAACACTATATGGCTGGCCTTATCCCTATAAATACCCCATATTCTACCAAATTTTCAGGGCTTTTGCAACCCTAAAAAGCCTTAAACACTTTACTCTCTCAGAGAAATCTGATGTATGGACGATTGGAAAACTCATACAATCATAATGGACAAAACCCTTGACTTGGTCAGTTCTAGGTTAATAAGTACATGTACAAATAATAATAATAATAATAATAATAATAATAATAATAATAATAATAATAATAATAATAATAATAATAGGGAGATTGTTGCAATCATATTTACAATAGAAATGTGATTGTGTAAATCCTATGACATGTGGGAAAATATCTTATATTCCTATTAGGACTAGATTACCTATTAAATGTTGTAATCCTAATGGGAAAGGTTTTTACCTATCCTACTACTATAAATAAAGGCACAATGGGGTGAATCAAAGACACCTCACAATTAAATCAATCTCTCTTCTCTCTTAGTGTGGCCGGCTCCCTTCTCTCTCTCTCTAAACCCTAGATCGTTCGATCAAATAGGCCTACAACACCTTATCAGCACGCTCTTGCCAGAAGATGAGGAATTGACGCATCGTAGGACGAGGCTATCATCCGCCAAAATCAAAGGTTTATTCGTTTTCTGCTAATCAGGTACGCTTAAAATAAAAGAAGATATTTGAAATGTCCACGAAGCATGAAAACATTCCTTATAATGCATGAACCCCTCTATGTTTATATTTTCCTTTCGATATATATATATTGTATATGTTTATATATTTGTCAATATATATATATATATATATATTTGTTTCATGCATCGTACAATTAAATTGTTATGTGAAATTTGTGAGTCAAACTATACAAAATAAATTAGAAGCATATTTAGGGTTTTTCCTAAACCCTAAGGGATTTTGGAAAAAAAGAAAAGAGGGGGAGGGATAGGACATGGTGCAGCATACCACCGCACTATCACCGTGGAAGTCACCACCTGGCCTCAGCCTGGCACTCACCTTGGCAAGACCTGAAGTCCCATGCCCATCCTGCTGCATTGGCCCGCAGCCCTGACACCAGTCTTTTTGTGGTTGGGCCTTCACTTAAACCCACATGCCAGCCCACGGGGCTGGGTTTTTGTCCTCCCGTGCATCACCCATAAGGCCAACTCTTGCTGGGCCTTGTCCCGTGCACCCTCATTCGGCCCAAACGAAAACCCAGTTGTGGCTGCGGGATTTCTTCCACCTCGTGGCCTGCAGCCATAACCCAAGGTCCTTTTTTTTTTTGGGCCTTGCCTTATACTTAAGGCACCCAATCCGTGCCCCTTACCCACGACACCAAGCCCAAATTATTTTAGGGCTATATTTTTTATCCAATAATATTATTTTAATATCATCTAGCTTCTGCGATCGACCCTGTATGGCCCGATTTATTGAATTAATTAAAAGTGACATGCAGTCTATTAATCTGATAATGAATCCAAACTTATTGACCTGAAGATCACTTTTGAGCATTAACGATTCAATAATTTATTTTTATACTTTAAACCATCACATACTTTCATAGTAACGAAGCTCTCACACTTGAGTTCCCGAAGAACCTTAAATCCACTATATTCAAATTAGTATATTGCATTCTGTGTTTCTTGCAGGAACCTCTCATTATGAACTAATTGTTCATAAAACTAAATTGAACCTGTAGTTTCAAATTTAGTGCCTTTGAAACTTGAAGTTTTCATTCAAAACATACCACATGAAAGCTGTATTTTTCATGCATAAATTAAACTAATACATGTCTATAAAACCTGTATGTTCTACGATATAGGTCTACGGCTTACCATATGACTACTTACATTTTTCCCTCTATTTTAGGGATATGTCAACCTTCAACAAGCTCAATTTCTCCGCTCTAAAAGTCTTTGGAAGAAACTATCTAAAGTGGGTTCAAGACGTGAAGCTCCATTTAACTGCAAAGGGCGTTAGAGCCACCATCAAGGCACCTATCGCCAACAAACCTGTTGACAAAGCTCAGAAGGCTATTGCAATGATCTTCATTTAAAGACACATCCATGATGCATTGCAGATTGAGTATCTCGCTGAGGAGGACCCACACACCCTCTAGCTTGCTCTAGCTGACAGTTTCGATCACTAGAAAGACATATACTTGCCTGAAGCAAGACACGACTGGCAGCATCTTCGTTTCCAGGACTTTAAATCTGTTCTTTGTTGAAATTCTGCAAAGTGGAACTAACCGAATCAAATCTCTTGGAGAAGACCTATTCGACCTTCCGTGCCACCAGTATTGTCCTGCAACAACAATATAGGGCACAGAAATTCACCAAGTTTTAAGATTTGATCTCTGTTTTACTTCTCACTGAAAAGAGAACCAGCTTCTTATGAAGAATCATCAAGCTCGACCCACTAGCTCGAACACCACGCCTGAAGCGCATGAGACCTATTCTAGCAACCATCAACGACGAAAGAATCGTCGTGGCCGTGGCAATGGGCGACAAGTCCAACCACAAGCCCAAGGTCAACAGAATGTCGCACCTAAGGGAAGAAATGTGACCCAACAGCGTCCACCACTTGCCCTTAAGGCCCCAAACTTTAAGAACAAGGGCAAAGCTCCCGTTCAGCTCGCTTCTACTAAACAAGACATGTGTTATCGTTGTGGATTATGGGATCATTGGTCACGCGTATGCCGAGCTTCCCTTGAGGCTATTTCCAAGTATCATTCCCGTTGTGAGTCTAACTTTGCACATGTGGATCATTCAGAAGATGCAACTACATCAATGGAGATATCAGATTTTCAGGAGGCGTAAGTTCTTATGGATGAATAAATTAGACATGTTTTTAGGGTGTTTACCCCTAGTGGCCGAACCCACTAAGAGTAGCCGGCCCTACCCCCTATTTTGCTAGGTTTATGATTTAATTTTGAACAATTTTCCTAAGTATTTGGAATAATTTGTTTGGTTTTGGTTTGAATTATGGATTGTTATTTGAATGGATATTATTTTCTCGAATTGTTTAATTGAATGAATGGACTTATATCTATGCATATGACCAATTCAATCAATTTATTTCTAGGTATGTCTAGTGGGGAAGTTAGTTGTTTGGCAGATAGTGCAACCACACACACCATCTTGCGTGAAAAACACTATTTTACTAACTTCATACCCAAGAAAGCTCATTTGAAAACTCTCTCAGTCTCATCCAACCTAATTGAATGATACAGAAAGGCACGTATCATGTTGTCCAATAGTACAATTCTGACCATTAAGGAGGCACTCTATTCTCCACGTTCTGGAAGAACGTTGCTGAGTTTTAGAGATATTCGAGATAATCAATACCATCTTGAAACCACTGAAGATCATGGTTCTAAATTTCTTTGTATCACTTCGTATGAATATGGCCAGAAGCATATTCACGAGAACTTAGAATGTTTGCCGAGTGGGTTGTACATCACAACCATTCGCAGCATAGAAGCCCACAATGTGGCCGGCCCTATGCTTGAGTTCCTGGACACTTTGTTGTTTTGCCATGACCGTTTGGGACATCCTAGACATGACATGATGTGCCGTATCCTCAAATCTTCACACGAGCATAACTTACATCCCTATGTTGGACTCCCGCCATGTAAAGCGTGTTCTTTAGGGAAGTTGAATACTCAACCCTCATATACAAAGATTATTCACGACCCCCCTAAATTTCTTCAAAGGATTCAAGGGGACATTTGTGGACCTATCCAACCAACCTGCGAACCATTTAGATACTTTATGGTGTTGGTTGATGCATAGACACGATGGTCACATGTTTGCTTGTTGTCCACACACAACGCCGCGTTTGCTAAACTCCTAGATCAAATCATTAAGCTAAGGGCTCACCACCCTAATTATCTAATCAAGTTGATTCGACTGGATAATGCTGGAGAGTTTACGTCACAGACTTTTGACGATTATTGCATGTCAATAGGGATTGATGTGGAACATCTTATGCCCCATGTTCACACCCAAAACGGCTTGGCAGAAGCTTTCATAAAGGGCCTTCAATTGATAGCTCGAACTTTGGTTATGAGAACCAAACTGCTGATATCTGCTTGGGGCTATGTAATATTGCACGCAGCTATGTTGGTCCGCTTGAGGCCTACTGCTACACAACCACATTCACCGTTACAGTTGAAGGATTATTTTGGAAGATGACATGTTCATTTAAGCAACATCATTAACATGCAATTAACAAATTAAAGGCGGAATCATGCTAGCATGCACTTAAAAACAAAACATTACCCATGAATGTTCAAAGCCTAGTAAAATGGTGAACCAATAATCAACTCAAAACAAAGTGAGTTGAAATATATACCTTTGTAGATTCCTCTTTGTATTTAAACAAAGGCTAATCACCCAAAGAGAGGGCCTTCATTCCTTGCATCTTAGATCTATGGATTTGGATGGATGAAAAAGGTTTCTCCAAAGTTCCCAAAATTGAGAACCTCCAATGATTCATCACCAAGGCATAATGAAGAAGAAATGAGTGACCTTGGAGGAGTTTGATTGCTAGATGATCCCTCCAAGGTGGCCGAAATTTTAGAGAGAAATGAGAGCTTGTGTTCTCATCATTTCCCCAAAAACAACCCTTAATGAATTTTAGGCTATAAAGTCCTTTATATAGTCCCTTCAAATAAGTGACCTAATGGACCAAAAGCCCTATTCTTCTAACATGGCCGGCCTATAGGGTTTATTGGGCTTTCAAGCCCTTTGTTTATTCAAGTTGTCATACAACTTGAGTTAATGGGCTTGACATTCAAATCCCATTGGGCCTTGCGGCCCAAAACTAACCCGAGGTCTTTAACGAACTTATTCGTTTGATTAATTAACATATTAATTAATCCTAGCCTTAGATAAATAATTAAACCATTTAATTATTCTTACTCATCTCCGTTGTTTCTTCAAACTCTACCTTACTCGGTGAACGATCCATTAGGTTCCTTTTAGCGAGGCAGTGGGCGATTAAAACTCTTTCTAATCGATTGTGAATTGCAACTTACTTTCAATTCTCCCGTTAGTGATAATACACTTTTAGGGCTTCCACAAACCATGGTTGACGCCTAGCAGCATGTCATGGTTACCCAAGCTAATTAGAAGAGGTGGAGAACCTATTCAGTTTTAGGATTACAAATGCAATACGGTCTTTCTCTAATACAATACTCTTGACCACATTGTTTGGTTTGATAGTTTATTCATGTCTACTATCCAATGTGAGTCTTGTGCTTATATGATTACCTTGAATGTGATTTGGAACACATTCCTAAATCTCATTCATACTTTGGCCAAAGATTTTTAATCATATCATAGAGTATTCTCCCTCAAACAGTTTGAAGGTCAGAGATCCCTTGTTGCGCATTCACTTGCCTCCATGGCTAAGTGGCTTAACCCCAACGATGTCGTGGACACCCTCCTGATGGAGTGACTTTGACATAATCAAAGATTAAGGACCTAACCACAAGACAACTGTGATGCCTCAGGTCAAAAGACTAATTTGCATTATCCCAACCATGAGTTCTCATGTGACATGAATATGAGAACTCTTCGTTGATCGTGTTCAGTGAACTCATTCTCTATTGAGCACCTACGTACTTGTCTTGATGTCACACACACCAATGACTTGAGACTAGTCACTCTCCCTAAGAGAAGACATAGCACGTACTGATCTTAACGGACTGTCAATGCCCAATTGACAATCCTATGATCAGGAACGTTTAGGATGTGTCAACGAAAGAATGGTCTCATGAATCTAACTTCTTTAGATCGCATTCTTCCAATCACATATTCCTTGGACTTATCGTTTAAGCATATAACATTTATATGAGACGGCTCAAACAATAATCTTTGCCCTTTACATTTAAACTACATTAGTTTAACTTTGTGAAATGTCCGTAAAGTATCATCATATGATTGGTTTTAGGGCACATTTCCAACAATCTCCCACTTGCACTAGAGCCAATCAGCTTGGTTATCAGTGATGATACCTCTTCTGTAATTCATTTCATAAATGGCTGAGTAGTAGGCCTAAACAAGATGGATATCTATATGTTATCCATAGAAGCAACCTTGAGAATAATGACGTCACCATTATTCATGATTCCTAATCATGTGGTTTAGTCTCTCATTTGAGTTCGGACCTTGATGAGACCTTGATTCCCTGGCTTGAGCTATCGCCCCATTAGTGTCATACACTTTCTGGTTGGAACCGAATAGAGAGTTCATAAATGAACTTTCCCATCCAAACAACATTGTTGTAAACTTCTATATGGCAATATATTTTGCATTCATAATGGAACACACTAAAGTCATTACTTTAATGTTTCCATCCAAATATCTTTTTAGTCATAATAAAGAGATATCTGTTTATCTCTTCATTCATAATGAAGAAATATCCAATGATGGATTAGATTCATAATCTAATACATTTACGCTTCCATTACGTTACTCTAATTCTTTCTCAATTATTGAGTAATATATCCTTTAGTATTTCTCAAATACTTAAGGACTCACTTGACAGTTGCCATGGTTCTGATCCTGGGCTTGCACTGATATTGTCTTGTACCTTTCTAGGTACATCTTATATCAATGTTTTTCATACAATATGAAATACATAAATCACCTTTCTGCTTATGCATAAAGGATTCTATTTACGCATTATTTCTTTGGGAGTCAAAGGGTACATTCCCTTTGAGAAGAACAACTTCCTAGTCTCACTAGAATTGTCATTCTAATTGAAGTTTATCATCAAATGAGAAACTTCCTAGCATCTCTTGTCTATTTTAGGGATTGATATAATCCAATTATATCTTGAAATATATCATTATAGATTTCCATTCCATTATATAGACTATATCTCCCATATACATTCTATCGTTATAGAATAACTTTAATGAAGAAGTACTCTTTTCATTTCCAAAAATTAATATATCATATATATATATATATATATATATTTAAATTTAGGAATACGATTAACTCCCACTAATCTTTTGTAAACCTAGTAAACAAAAAGATTCATTTACATCTTTATGAGAAATCAAACAATTGATCTTTTCTCATAAGACGCTTATAGCTCCCACTAGCTTGCTAAGATCCATGATGGATGGATCTCTACAACTAACCTGTCTTGTGATTTATAGTTTTAGACATATATTATCAAGACTATCTTAATAATGGTTTCGGAAACCCATATTATGTCCAAACATGGTGTGAAAATTATGTTGACACACAAATTAAACCCTATTTGTGACAATTGTAGTAATGAAGTAAGTAGGGATCGTTCTAACCGGGGATTAACTAGGGGTGCTAATCTAATTTGAATTGACTTAAAAACACAAAAACTAAGCTTAAAGACTCTTAACAAGACTACTATGACTCAAAACAGATTTGAGACACTCAAATCTGCCTAAAACAATCAAACTGACTCAAACAGAAACTAGAACTTAATTTGGACGAATTTGAAAGTGTTTATGACTCCAAATGCTTAAAAACACAAAATAAAACAAATTTGAATGATTAAGACTCAACAAAATATGGGGGGATAGTGGTTGGACGAATTTAAACTAAATTGGCAGATTGTAAAGAAAGTAGATTTTAAGACAAAATTTGGATGAATCAATGGATGATGGGATAGCTAAGGGGTTCTTCTCCACACATGAAATATATGCAACGTAAATCAATTTCCAATTATCAATCCAATAAGTTATGAACCTCGATACTCCAAGTTAATTAGGTCCGCTTAAATTAACCTTCAGATTTCCCTAGAATCATTGAAATGGATGAATATGCATCGCAAACAAATTATTCCTAACAAATTCTCTATATGAACAGCATGATAAAGACATAAGTTAGAATCATTACGTTCTTTGGAAATCATAAGCATCGACAAGGCATTTGTAACTATGAAAAGCATGATACGCTTGCCAGGAATCTACTTAACATGATTGTGACTAGCAACCTTCACTACTTGTGAATATAAATTCATAACGATTAGGTGAAACAAACTTATATCCTAGCACCAAATTCAAGCATGCAAATTAAGCGTGCACTCTCAATCAACATACAAGAATAAGTTTTAAATCAAACGGTTAAGCAAATTGTATTCAAAACTTATGCAACGATAATTGGAAGTAATCAACTTATTTCACATATATAATCATGGTTTCGAATCACCCCCTAGCTAACTAGGGGGTTTAGCCTCTCATGTTCACAGAAAGAGAAATACAATTGAATTTAAACATAAAGAACAAAAGATTGATTACACCTAGAATGCACAACGAATCCACTTGAATTTCTGCGCGTCGAAGCTCCTCTTTCCTCTTCTCCTTGCTGCGGCAGAGAGTGTTTAGGGAATTTCTGGATGGTTTTCTGGGTTAGGGATGGATTTAGGGAGGTTGGGTGGTGCGGCAAGGTTGGTAGATGGTGTGTGAAGGTGTGGAAGGTGGCTGTGAAGGTGGAGGAAGGTGCGGCTGTTCAGAAAAATGGGATATGGTGCTGCGGCTGTTTAAGAAAAAGGGTGAATAATTAGAGTGGTGGGTGATGGTGGAGGCTAGGGAAAGAATTCGAGAGAAAAGGTGATGGTGGCTGCGTAAAAATGGGGGATGGGATGCTGGAATTGGTGTGGAGAACAAAATGCGGCTGGAATAGAATTAGGGTGGATACGGTTTTGGGAGCCCAATAAATGGGATGGTGGCTGCATGATTTTATGTTCTTTGATAAAATGGGGGCCACGGCTTCTAGTGGAAAAATGGGATAGATTCTTGCGGCTGCTAGGTTATTTGGTGGCTGAAAAATATGAAAAGTAATAATGAGAGGTCCCTAAGGTGCGGCTAGGTGGTGGAAAACCTAGGGTTTAAGAAAATCAAACCCTAATTTATTTTGGTGAATTAGAATTAAGTTAAAAGCTTCTAGAATTAGGAAATAAAATCAGAAATTAAAAGGGATGGCTGCAAGGTGAGGCTAGGGTTAGGTTAGGAGAGGGAAATAGGGTTTAAGTGAATGACAATGGACTTAAATACCCCCCCTTGCACGGCAAGGGAAGGAAAAGAAAGTGCAAGGGCACGACTTGGGCTTTAAAGTGGGCTAGGGCCATGGTTTTGTGTCCTAAAATGCATACAAGGCCGTCAAAGTGGCTAGAAAATACGGACGTTTAAGTTTAGGAAAGGTTACCAAAATGGGAAACTTAGGGTTAACTTTCCTACTTCAAGTAGGAAACCTTGTTTGAGTAGGATTCCTCGTTTTGGTAAGAATTCATCGTTGGAGTAGGAATTCGTCGTTTCTTCAAGTCTTCAACTCATTCATTCCTCTTTCGCTCCAAAATACTCCAATTTGCATCTTCTTGCACACTTTGGCCTTATAATCTGAAAATACACAAAAGTGGCCTTAAACACTAAAATAGCTAAGTAAACACAACATAAATGCACGAGAACAAGCTAATTAAGTCGCATGAATATGCTCCTATCAAATTCCCCCACACTTAACTTTTGCTAGTCCTCGAGCAAAACAAAACTAAACTAAACAAAACGAAACAAAACAAACAAAACATAACCTAAACCTTCCAACGTTTGCCTCAGGGATTTCCAATAAAACATGACATGTCAAAGATCATTACTCACATAGCTTTTAGTCTTCCCTCCCCTCAAGCATATACTTAATCATAGTCACCATTCACTAGTTCGCATTTAATCAATTAAAACACATTTTGAATGTAGTAACATGCCTTAGAGAACTCCCTCAATTCCTCACTAGTTATACACTCAATTTTCACTCAGATTGTCTGACTACACATCCTACACTAGTTATATGTGAGAAGATTGATGTAAACATGAAAGACTAATACTCACATACGTTATAACAAAGAAAGCAATTTTTGGAGTAATTAAACGTGTTTAGATATGATCTCATGAATGGAATGCTACTACTTAGATGCGAGAACCAGTGACACCATATGCTCATACCAAATTCAAACTCCACAATTGAAATGCACAACACTCAAGATAGAAGTCAAGGGTTGGTAACGGGGCTTGGGGTATTGGCTAACACGGAAAGGTAGGGGTAAACAAAAGTTCTTTAAGCAATAGCAAGCAAAGTATCGAAATTAAGTCCTAGAATTCCCTTAGAATGCAGAAATCAACTTTTAGACAAATAGGGGAGATTCAAACAACTCTTAGGGCCTAATTCATTGTTTTGGGCCCTTACTTCACCAAACAATACTTTTCAACTCTTTTTTTTTTTTTTTTTTTTTCACTTTTTTTTTTCTTTTTTTTTTTCTTTTTTTTTTTTTTTTTTTTTTTTTTTTTTTTTAGCCGTGCCTATGACACATAACTCATATCAATAATCCTTCCCCCACACTTATTTCCTACAGCACATTAATCAAAGGGAATTCATTCATGCTTACTATGCTTCAAGAACAAGGGTACGGATGGTCCTATTCTAGGCTAGGTGAGGATAATGTGGGTTAACAAAGAACATGGGCTAACACGGCTCAATGGGGTTAAACTTAAACACAAAATGAGTGAAGGACACATGGCTGTTTGGCTTTTATGGTGGTCACTACACAACTTCATCTAATATGTGTTATGCAAATCAATGACATGCTTTGAATGAAATGGGCATGAGTTCTAGCATTTGGAACTAAGTGATGAAACGCCTTCTAAGTAGTAACCAAGCAAAGAATAATGAGATCATGCAACGACTTAGAAAACAATGATGCACAGATTTTAACTCTCCAAATAACGTTTAGGCTCAAGTCTCACAGGGATGTAGCATTAGTTTGAGTTCATTCTTTCAAGCATGTTACAAAAACTGATTTTTATCATTTGTGATTACATGTGAATTCGTAAACTATAACTACAAACAAGCATAAACCAAAGAGTATATCAAACGTTCATCCATGTTTGTAACTTTCTTTAACCATCATGCAATTAAAAACCAAATCCTCATCATTGTGTTGGAAGGTAACCTACGACACAAACAAACACACAAACACAACTCTTTTTGGGTTTTTCAAAACAATTTTTCAAATTTTTAGGGGATTTTCGGATTTTTCAAAATAACACATAAAAAGACTCTAAAAATAGCTTAAAAACACTTAAAAACAGTGGAAAACAAGTTTAGACATGTTAGGTGGTAATACCCTACGAATTTCATGCAAAAATATCTCAAAACAGAATGTTACCCCCCCACACTTAAACTAAACATTGTCCTCAATGTTTTAGACACAATTGAACACATTACACATAACAAAAAGTAAGCAACAAAGGAAAAGGGTTTAGGGACGCAAATCTGAGTGTGGAGCGATTCCCAAGTTCTTCCTTTGTTGAGTGCATGGGTTGCCTCCCAAGTAGCGCTTTCTTTTACGTCTTGCAGCCGGACGATGCCACATTGATCAACCTTCATGGGAACCCACGGCATAGTGGGTGGTCTCCTCCACATCATGTTCTACAAAGCTCTCGTAGTAAGGCTTCAAGCGATGCCCATTCACCTTGAACTCTTGACCTGTTTTGAAACTACGAACTTGGACTGCACCATGAGGAAAAACATTAGTAATAACAAAGGGTCCAATCCAACGTGAACGTAACTTACCCGGAAATAGACGAAGACGAGAATTAAATAACAACACTTTCTGTCCAACAGAGAAGGACTTGGTGCGAATCATCTTGTCATGAAAGGCCTTTGTCTTTTCCTTGTAAAGTCGAGCATTCTCGTAAGCTTCATTCCGTATCTCCTCAAGTTCATTCAATTGAAGCTTACGATGAATTCCCGCCTCATCTACATCCATGTTGAACTTCCTCACGGCCCAATGAGCCTTGTGCTCCAATTCCACCGGTAAGTGACATGGTTTGCCATACACAAGCCGAAATGGGGACATTCCTATGGGTGTTTTGTAGGCGGTCCTATAAGCCCACAATGCATCCTCTAACCTCAAGCTCCAATCTTTTCTTGTTGGGCCAACCGTCTTCTCAAGAATCTGTTTTATCTCGCGATTCGACACCTCGGCTTGCCCGCTTGTTTGAGGATGATAGGGTGTCGAAACCCTATGTGTAACTTTGTACTTCTTAAGCAGTGCCTCGATTGTGCGATTACAAAAATGTGAACCTCCATCACTTATAAGGACTCGAGGCATTCCAAACCTAGCAAAAATGTTAGACTTCACAAAATCTGCAACCACTTTGGAATCGTTAGTACGGGTGGCTTTTGCTTCCACCCATTTGGAAACATAATCCACCGCCAACAAGATATAGATAAAACCATGGAAGGAAGGAAAGGGACCCATAAAATCAATTCCCCACACATCAAATATTTCAACAGAAAGTATAGGGTTTTGTGGCATTTGATCCTTAACACTTATATTACCCATTCGTTGACAACGATCACATGTAAGGCAAAATGTCCTAGCATCCTTAAAAATGGTTGGCCAATAAAACCCGCATTCTAAAACTTTAAGTGCAGTGCGTTGGGTGCCAAAATGTCCCCCACATGCATATGAATGACAAAATGTTAAAATAGATTGAAACTCAGATTCATTCACACAACGTCGTACAATTTGATCAGGACAAAATTTCCAAAGGTATGGGTCATCCCAGACATAAAACCTAGCATCCTTTATCAGCTTATCACGTTGATTCCTATTAAGTGTGCTAGGGGTGTGTTTAGATACCAAAAAGTTCACCAAATCTGCATACCAAGGCTCACTTACCTGGATGGACATTAATTGCTCATCGGGAAAGGTTTCAGGAATTGGCGATGCTTCCTCATGTACCATTCGACTGAGGTGGTCAGCCACCACATTCTCTACTCCCTTCTTATCTCGAATCTCAATGTCAAACTTTGTAAAAGCAACAGCCATCGAATTAGTCTAGGCTTAGCTTCCTTCTTCGTGAGCAAATACTTGAGAGCTGCATGATCAGTAAAAATAATAACTTTAGTACCAAGTAAGTATGATCGAAACTTATCTAATGCAAATACCACAGCAAGTAATTCTTTTTCAGTGGTTGAGTAATTCAATTGAGCATCATTTAGTGTCCTAGATGCATAATAAATAACATGAGGTTGTTTATTCTTTCGCTGCCCCAAAACAGCACCAATCGCATAGTCCGAAGCATCGCACATCAACTCGAATGGAAGGCTCCAATCTGGAGGTGTGATAATGGGAGCCGAAGTGAGAGCCTCCTTGAGGTGGTTGAATGCCTTCTCACACGCCTCGTTGAACTCGAAAACCACCTCCTTTTGAAACAATCGGCATAGTGGCTGCGCAATCTTGGAGAAATCCTTTATGAAGCGCCTATAAAAACCTGCATGACCAAGAAACGAACGAATCTCTCTAACCGAAGTTGGAGAGGGTAAGTGACGAACAAGGTCTACCTTAGATTTATCCACTTCAATGCCTTTTTCAGAAATAATATGTCCTAGAACAATACCTTGCTTAACCATGAAATGACATTTTTCCCAATTAAGCACAAGATTCGTTTCAACACAACGTTTCAAAATTAAGGTCAGATTATTCAAGCAATGATCGAATGAATTACCAAACACGCTAAAATCATCCATGAATATCTCAATAATCTTCTCCACATAATCAGAGAATATACTCACCATGCATCGTTGAAATGTTGCAGGGGCATTGCACAACCCAAATGGCATACGTCGATATGCAAAGGTGCCAAAGGGGCACGTGAAAGTTGTCTTTTCCTGATCCTCTGGAGCTATCACAATTTGGTTATATCCGGAATATCCATCAAGAAAGCAATAAAATTTATAACCGGCTAACCTTTCTAGCATTTGGTCCAGGAATGGCAATGGAAAGTGATCCTTCCTTGTCATGGCATTTAACTTCCTGTAATCAATACACACACGCCAACCTGTCACAACACGAGTGGGTACAAGCTCTTATTCTTCATTCTTCACCACCGTGACTCCGGACTTCTTTGGAACAACCTGCACGGGTGACACCCAACGACTATCAGAAATAGGATATATAACACCACAATCAAGCAATTTTATAATCTCCTTTTTTACTACTTCCAACATGGGTGGATTAAGGCGACGTTGAGCTTCACGAGATGGCTTGGCTCCCTCCTCCAAAAGGATGCGATGCATGCATGTGGTGGGACTAATGCCTTTGATATCCGCCAAGGTCCATCCAATGGCAGGTTTGTGCTCCTTTAACACCCTTATCAACTTGTCTTCTTCTTGGGCCGTGAGTGAACTAGAAATGATGACAGGTAGTGTCTGATCTTCTCCCAAGAAAACATACTTCAAGTGACTAGGTAATGGCTTTAACTCAAGTGTAGGTGGCTGCACAATTGATGGAAGTAACTTGTTAGTCAAAACTGAATCTAAAAGTGAGAGTGGAGACTTACCAGAGTGTGAGGGCAATGACTCAAGGGCCGCGACCATTTCAAGCACTTCACTACAAGGGGGCACGGCAATATGGTCAGATTCCATGCCGTGGCTTGCCAGGCTTCCCCTACCCTCATTTCTTGCTCCTATGCCGTGCACTAAGGCTACTTCAAGTGCATCTTCGTTCCTTCGATTCAAATGTACCTGTGCCAAAGAATCAACAATGTCAATAGCAAAACAAGAATGGTCCTCAATTGGATATTTAATAGTTTCAGAAAGATTAAAACGAATAATGTCCCCGTCAAATTCCATTGTTAATGTTCCCGTATACACATCTATCTTTGTTCTCGCTGTTTTCATGAATGGACGGCCTAGCAAGATTGGCAATGATGGAGCATGGCTCGAATCCTCCATTTCTAAGACATAAAAATCTGCAGGAAAGATAAGATGATTGACCTGCACTAAAACATCCTCAAGGACTCCCTTGGGATAAGCGTTAGAACGATCAGCCAATTGAATTATAACGCCATCTTGTTTTAACTCACCCAGGTTCATAGATGCATAAATGGAATATGGCATAACATTAATAGAAGCACCTAAATCTAACATGCATTGCTCAAATCTAGTGTTTCCAATTGTGCATGGGATAGTAAAGCTCCCTGGGTCCTTACATTTTGGAGGCAACTTTCGTTGCAAAACCGCTGATACATTCTCACTTACTTTTACAACTTCCTTGTTTGAAATTCTTTTCCTAGTTGTGCATAATTCTTTTAAAAATTTTGCATACCTGGGTACTTGCTTAATAGCATCAAGTAAAGGAATGTTTACTTGGACTTTTCGAAAGGTATCCAAAATGTCTTTTTCGCTTTCTTCCTTCTTCGATTGCGCAAATCTGCGAGGGAAAGGAACATCGGGCAGATTAGTGTTCGAAATCACAACATTTGGGACAACCTTACCTGAGGTGGATGGATGGAGGGTCGTAGATGGTTGTGGCATGGGTGGTACCACCCTTGCCGTGGGGTGATTTTTCTCCTCTTCTTCGATTCGTATCTTCTCATCTTCCTTGTTTCCCACTTCTTTCCCACTTCTTAGTGTGATAGCTTTCGCAGATTCGAAACCACCCTTGGGATTGACTACCGTAGTGCTTGGTAACTTACCGTTTTCACGAATTTGTCCCAAAAATTCGGCCATTTGGCCCATTTGCTTCTTCAGCTCATTAACCTCCTTTGCTTGGTTCTGCATTCCCTGCGCCATTGTGGTTAGTAACTGATATGTTTTATCGTCATTCATAGACGTACCTGAGTTGGTTTGGGATGATTGTGCTTGAGGAGGTGGTTGTGGTGCCATTGGCCTTGGAAAGAAACCCGGGGGTTGTCGGAATCCACTTTGTTGGCCATATTGTGGTGCATCTCTCCATCTGAAATTGGGGTGGTCACGCCATCCCTGATTGTATGTGTTGGAGAAAGGATCACCTCTTGGTTGGTTCTGATTCCCATAGCCCACGACATTGGCAGATTCCCACCCTCCGTTCTCAATTAATTGAGGGCATTGATCAGATTGGTGTCCTTGAATGGAGCATACACCACAGATTGTAGTTCCTTGCGTCTTAGGGCCTTCAACAAACTGCGATAACATAGACGTAAGGTTAGCCATTTGGGATTGTAACTCAGAAATAGAACTTACCTCATTTACATGTTGTGGCCGTGGGGTGTCTCTCTGCCCAACACCTTCATATTGTTGTGCATTGAGTGCTCGATTGGCAATGAGAGTTTTGGCATCCCTAGGCGTCTTGTCCACTAGAGCTCCTCCCGCAGATGCATCCAACATTTACCGTTCAAGTGGTAAAAGGCCTTCGTAAAAATATTGAAGAAGTAGCTCCTCCTTCATCTGGTGCTGTGGACATGAAGCAACAAGAGTTTTAAAACGTTCATAATAAGTTGGGAAAGATTCACCTTGGCTTTGCTGAATTCCACTAATCTTCTTGCGAAGAAGAATGACTCGTGATGTCGGAAAGAACTTTTCTAAGAAGGCTCGCTTCATACTCTCCCATGATGTGACAGTTCCGGGAGCCAACTCATACAACCAATCCTTGGCCTTCTCCACCAAAGAAAAAGGAAAAGCCTTCATCTTCAATATGTTGCTGTCCACGTTCACCGGTGTCATACTTGAGCACACCACCTCGAATTCCTTTAGATGCTTGTTCGGATCCTCCATGGCCAACCCATGGTATTTCGGAATATGGTGGAGCAAGCTGGACTTCAACTCAAATTCATCAGTCTTCTCAGGGGCTGCCCTAGGGTATTGGATGCAAAGAGGTGCTGCATTGGCCAAACCCGAGGCAGAAAGCTCCTTGATGGTTCGATTGTCCACTGCCATGGTTGGTACTTCCTCTTCAACCCAATCCGTGGCCTCCTCTTCAACCTCAACTTCAACTTCTTGCTCTTCTAATTCAGGTTCGGGACTAGGAGGATTAGACGGTTGCGATTTCTTTTTCCTTCTCAAAGTCCTCTCGAAATCACCGTCAAAGTCGGAGATATGCTCACGAACAGGTTGTGAGCCACGGGTCATAAACTAGTACCTGCACACAAGAGCAAACAAGGTTAGCAATCAACCTAATAGACTCGGCACAAGTAAGGAAATAAGGTGCCACACACGACACAAAAACAAAACACACACACACGGTGCAAAAAAAAAATTAAAACAAAACAGAAACTAAACAATTTAAACAAGACTCAAGACAAGGGATTAGCAACTTTGCTAATCCCCGGCAACGGCGCCAAAATTTGGTGTGAAAATTATGTTGACACACAAATTAAACCCTATTTGTGACAATTGTAGTAATGAAGTAAGTAGGGATCGTTCTAACCGGGGATTAACTAGGGGTGCTAATCTAATTTGAATTGACTTAAAAACACAAAAACTAAGCTTAAAGACTCTTAACAAGACTACTATGACTCAAAACAGATTTGAGACACTCAAATCTGCCTAAAACAATCAAACTGACTCAAACAGAAACTAGAACTTAATTTGGACGAATTTGAAAGTGTTTATGACTCCAAATGCTTAAAAACACAAAATAAAACAAATTTGAATGATTAAGACTCAACAAAATATGGGGGGATAGTGGTTGGACGAATTTAAACTAAATTGGCAGATTGTAAAGAAAGTAGATTTTAAGACAAAATTTGGATGAATCAATGGATGATGGGATAGCTAAGGGGTTCTTCTCCACACATGAAATATATGCAACGTAAATCAATTTCCAATTATCAATCCAATAAGTTATGAACCTCGATACTCCAAGTTAATTAGGTCCGCTTAAATTAACCTTCAGATTTCCCTAGAATCATTGAAATGGATGAATATGCATCGCAAACAAATTATTCCTAACAAATTCTCTATATGAACAGCATGATAAAGACATAAGTTAGAATCATTACGTTCTTTGGAAATCATAAGCATCGACAAGGCATTTGTAACTATGAAAAGCATGATACGCTTGCCAGGAATCTACTTAACATGATTGTGACTAGCAACCTTCACTACTTGTGAATATAAATTCATAACGATTAGGTGAAACAAACTTATATCCTAGCACCAAATTCAAGCATGCAAATTAAGCGTGCACTCTCAATCAACATACAAGAATAAGTTTTAAATCAAACGGTTAAGCAAATTGTATTCAAAACTTATGCAACGATAATTGGAAGTAATCAACTTATTTCACATATATAATCATGGTTTCGAATCACCCCCTAGCTAACTAGGGGGTTTAGCCTCTCATGTTCACAGAAAGAGAAATACAATTGAATTTAAACATAAAGAACAAAAGATTGATTACACCTAGAATGCACAACGAATCCACTTGAATTTCTGCGCGTCGAAGCTCCTCTTTCCTCTTCTCCTTGCTGCGGCAGAGAGTGTTTAGGGAATTTCTGGATGGTTTTCTGGGTTAGGGATGGATTTAGGGAGGTTGGGTGGTGCGGCAAGGTTGGTAGATGGTGTGTGAAGGTGTGGAAGGTGGCTGTGAAGGTGGAGGAAGGTGCGGCTGTTCAGAAAAATGGGATATGGTGCTGCGGCTGTTTAAGAAAAAGGGTGAATAATTAGAGTGGTGGGTGATGGTGGAGGCTAGGGAAAGAATTCGAGAGAAAAGGTGATGGTGGCTGCGTAAAAATGGGGGATGGGATGCTGGAATTGGTGTGGAGAACAAAATGCGGCTGGAATAGAATTAGGGTGGATACGGTTTTGGGAGCCCAATAAATGGGATGGTGGCTGCATGATTTTATGTTCTTTGATAAAATGGGGGCCACGGCTTCTAGTGGAAAAATGGGATAGATTCTTGCGGCTGCTAGGTTATTTGGTGGCTGAAAAATATGAAAAGTAATAATGAGAGGTCCCTAAGGTGCGGCTAGGTGGTGGAAAACCTAGGGTTTAAGAAAATCAAACCCTAATTTATTTTGGTGAATTAGAATTAAGTTAAAAGCTTCTAGAATTAGGAAATAAAATCAGAAATTAAAAGGGATGGCTGCAAGGTGAGGCTAGGGTTAGGTTAGGAGAGGGAAATAGGGTTTAAGTGAATGACAATGGACTTAAATACCCCCCCCTTGCACGGCAAGGGAAGGAAAAGAAAGTGCAAGGGCACGACTTGGGCTTTAAAGTGGGCTAGGGCCATGGTTTTGTGTCCTAAAATGCATACAAGGCCGTCAAAGTGGCTAGAAAATACGGACGTTTAAGTTTAGGAAAGGTTACCAAAATGGGAAACTTAGGGTTAACTTTCCTACTTCAAGTAGGAAACCTTGTTTGAGTAGGATTCCTCGTTTTAGTAAGAATTCATCGTTGGAGTAGGAATTCGTCGTTTCTTCAAGTCTTCAACTCATTCATTCCTCTTTCGCTCCAAAATACTCCAATTTGCATCTTCTTGCACACTTTGGCCTTATAATCTGAAAATACACAAAAGTGGCCTTAAACACTAAAATAGCTAAGTAAACACAACATAAATGCACGAGAACAAGCTAATTAAGTCACATGAATATGCTCCTATCAAAACATTAAATCACCATTTAGTTGTAGCTAGCAATCTTCGAATTAATTGAAACCAAGACTACGTCAAAGATGGTTTCTTCAAAGTCAACCATTCTCTTTGAGTGTAGTCACCTTAAGCTACCAATTAGCTATGAAGGTTTCATTATTTCGGGTCAAATGGTACTTTACCATTTCCTTGAGTATATATCGTATATACACTCAATGTAGTCATAAGGATTTTTGTTCTTATTTCTTTCGAATTAAGAGGTGCAACTCTATGACATAGTCATAAAGTTCAAACCATTCAACTGAGACGGTTTATAAATCCTTCTGGACTACCTTGGAGCTTGTGGTATAGGAACTAGGTTGTCTTAGAAGTATATATCATATATATATGGGTAATTGATAATGTCCAACGAACTAAATCTTATTCATGTTCATTCTTCTCCTAATGGAGAAATTCATTATCTTACGATGCTACTTTCCTTGATATTTTTCAAGGAAATTAATCTAAAGTGTTACTTTTTCCTTGGATCAAATCTAAGGAGGTAAATACTTTAGACGTCTTACTCATCTACTTACATTTCTTGAATTCTTTGAAACCTTTTGCAAAGTATTCAGACTTGTGTTTATTCAAAATAAACTATAGTCCAACCGAGAGTGATCTTCGGTGAATGTCATACAACATGAGTAGTATTATGTTGTGGACAAGTGCCACTAACATCTAAGTGAATTAACCTCAACAACTTTGTGATTCTTTCTTCTTTCCAAAAGAATAAAGATTCGAACATTTCGCCTCTATACAATTTTAACAAGAAGGTATTGGATCCGGATCTAATGATCCAAAGCATCCATCTATGACCAACTCGTAACTTATGTTTTAGAGGTATCACAACTCAGTTGGGATTAGTCACTACCTTGCAACCTTTTGGGTTTTAAGCATCATCGTATTCTAAACAGTTAAACTACCACATCATCTCTACTGTAGAGACAACCAATTAAATTACAATAATCTAATTATTGATTAATAAAGAACGATGTTTTGCCAAACAAAACATTTATCCATCTCTACTATAGTGACGGATTTAAGTTCCTTAAAATTGGAATGTAAAGACAATCTTTAGTATTTTCCAATTTCTTTGGTAGTTCATATGAGGAAGTAAGTACAATCCGCTTTCGCAGAGATCTATATTTTATTCACTTTCCGAATGTGAAGTACTTTCTCTTCTCTCATTAATCTTCTACTTTTTATTAGCACACTTTTACAACAATTGTAAAACATAGTTACTAATACGGAATCAAGCATTCAAGTAGAAGAACCAACTGTTTTGAACTATTTCAAGAACATATTACAACACCTTCGAAAGGTGTGTTCTTGACACTTGCAAGACATTTCTTGCAAATACCCCTTCCAATGTCCATCCTTTCATAAAGAAAGTTTGTTCCCTTGGAGTTATTTTGCCTTCTTCATTTGACTTCTCCTTTGACTACAATAGTCATGGTCCCTAAACTCCCACTATCTCTCTTGAAACTTATTTCAATTGTGTTATACAAATCAAACAATTTGGAGAGTGTGTGGTTATTGTTCACTATATAGTTTACAATAAACTTAGTGAACCATTAGGATAGGGACACAAAAGTGAAGTCCTTGCCTAATTTCCGTCTCGTTAAGTGGTTTAACACTTCAACACTCAATGATTCAAAATCATCATAAGTCCATGTTGATGGACTATTTTTGTCAACCAACCATTATGTTCTAAACATAATTACAAACTTTCAAGAGTTGTTCAAGGCAACTCTCATTTCTTCATACAACAATTTGTAAGTGAAGAATCATGGCACATAAAGCGTCCATGCCCTTGTGCTTACTTCAAAAGTTCCCTGTTTATGTAACAAAGAAACAAGCACTAAAGTTTGTGTTGATTAAGGTTTGTTCAAAGCAACTCTTATTTCTTCATACAACAATTTGTATTTGAAGAATTATGACATTAAAAGTGTTGTCCTTCTCATGTTAGACTTATCTAACATATTCTTCCAATGATACATTATCAATAGGAAGATTGTGAGGATGAGACTACTTAGTTACATCTACAAGCCATTAAAGACAATCTATGGGATTGTAGAACTAAGTCCGGAAATTAAAGCATTCGGCTTTTCTTTTTGGATAGCGTTTGCAAATATATTGGTAAACAAATACATAACGAATATAAATTGATTGATTTTAAGCCATTTGATTCAGGTCTTTAAATCAAATAGCACCACCCACTATTTTTGGCAAATTCCATATCCCTCATCGGAATTCGAGAGTTTTGTTGAACTCTTAGCGGGGTATGGGAGACTCACCATTACCAAGCCCACCTCACGATGATACGATATCGGTTAGCAAAAATAATCATGAGAGAATAACACTTTACTCATTTACAACTCTTGTAATTACCCATCTAGTTTGGCCTCTAGAGAATGTGGCCTCACGATGATACGATATCAGCACCATTGCACTTAGTTAAGTTATTCCCACCATGCTTAGTTCATGAAGGGGTTCAAGAATAGCCTCACAATGATATGATATCGGCCATCCTCGTTGCCTACACTTACCTCATCATATGTTTATGGACTCCTCCTGAGTGTAAGCATGCACTTTGTACTCCCCCATGATAGGGTGAAGCCGGTGTACAAGTCACAAACGATTGGAGCCCACCACGGTGGAAGGCCACGAAGAGATATTCAAAGCATCTCTCGCTTATCAACTTAATAATGGTTTGTTGAGGGTTTTAGGTCTCATCACATATATATATTCATTTTAATCATAATTAAAACAATTTTGGTCCTATTACAACTATTGGTCCATATGATTGATTTAGTTGTATATAATACTCCCACTAAGCTTTTAAAACGGTTTTTAAAGCAAGAGTATATGATACTACTAACATAAGGTTTGCATTCATTGATGGACTATATAGTTGCCTTAGGGCCTTAGGATGACTATGAACCTTTGATTAGATCCAACACGAGCCTTGTGTTGAATCTCGGACTAGGGATGGAGATTGATTTTAGTTACGCGTTTAATCACATTAAGGCGTGTTGTCTTAGGGCGTTGGACCCAACTACTTCATTTCATGCATATCAAATAAAGCAAGAAAGAAGTACTTCAAAGTAAATATGAGCTTATGCTCTTTACAACAATTGAATATAACTAATTACTTTAAAGTAAAGAAGAGCTTATGCCCTTTTACAACATTTGATCAAATCAAATTACAACCAAAATCTAATCTACTCATTCCCATGGTTCAAACAAATTTGAAACGGCCATTCACATAGCTCAATTATCGTAGGCTAAGGTTCATAATCACCCTTTAATTAATTAACACTTTAACTAATTAAATTGAATGCAACAATTATCATTTGGTTTTTGGATCCATAGAATTGATTTAAATGGAACTAAATATAATGAAAATCAAATTCTCATTAAAGAGACAAAACAATTTTGTTCTCATTTTGTTTTGGGCCAAAAACAATGACCACAACAATTTGGGTCACTTTGTTAAAACAAAAAAAACTTTTGGGGTCAAAATGCAAATACACAAAAGTATCAAAACTTTATATAATTGCACTCCAACACCTTTTCCAAAGGTGGCCGGCCATATTGTTGAAAATTTGAAAAAATCTAAAGTTTTGAAAGTGGTTTTTGGTAGGTGAGACAAAGGTGACTTTGATGGTTTGTAAGAAAATGTTTTTTATAAAACTTTAAAATTCTTTTAGTCACATCTCACCAATAACTATTACCCACCATTTGAAAAACAAAACTTTATGAAAAACATAAAACTTTTGAATCAAAACTTCAAAACCTTTTTGTTCTTGGCAAGAACTTCAAGAAATATGAAGAACATACATGAAAACTCATAATAGCTCCATGGATGTTTTCTTTCACCAAAAAACTCAAAATTTCACAACTCAAAAGAGGGTTAATATCCTAGGGTACTTAGGGGTTCCAAAAAGCACTTTAAAACCATTTTAACAAGACTAACAAGAACCCAAAAAATCACCCTTTGGATTTGGCCGAAAATCCCAAAACACTTGGCACCAACTTTTAGTTCCAATATTCATGCTTTAATGAAATACATCTACAACATTTGAGATGCTAAATTTTCAAGCAAAATTTATATTCAAAGCAAGAACAAAGTTTGTAACATTTACAACACTTAAATCACAAAATATGAAAAATCACAAAACCCAAAAGGATCCACCATAAACTAGGCCTAGGCTCTGATACCACTTGAAGGATTATTTTGGAAGATGACATGTTCATTTAAGCAACATCATTAGCATGCAATTAACAAATTAAAGGCGAAATCATGCTAGCATGCACTTAAAAACAAAACATTATCCATGAATGTTCAAAGCCTAGTAAAATGGTGAACCAATAATCAACTCAAAACAAAGTGAGTTGAAATATATACCTTTGTAGATTCCTCTTTGTATTTAAACAAAGGCTAATCACCCAAAGAGAGGGCCTTCATTCCTTGCATCTTAGATCTATGGATTTGGATAGATGAAAAAGGTTTCTCCAAAGTTCCCAAAATTGAGAACCTCTAATGATTCATCACCAAGGCATAATGAAGAAGAAATGAGTGACCTTGGAGGAGTTTGATTGCTAGATGATCCCTCCAAGGTGGCCGAAATTTTAGAGAGAAAGGAGAGCGTGTGTTCTCATCCTTTCCCCAAAAACAACCCTTAATGAATTTTAGGCTATAAAGTCCTTTATATAGTCCCTTCAAATAAGTGACCTAATGAACCAAAAGCCCTATTCTTCTAACATGGCCGGCCTATAGGGTTTATTGGGCTTTCAAGCCCTTTGTTTATTCAAGTTGTCATACAACTTGAGTTAATGGGCTTGACATTCAAATCCCATTGGGCCTTGCGGCCCAAAACTAACCCGAGGTCTTTAACGAACTTATTCGTTTGATTAATTAACATATTAATTAATCCTAGCCTTAGATAAATAATTAAACCATTTAATTATTCTTACTCATCTCCGTTGTTTCTTCAAACTCTACCTTACTCGGTGAACGATCCATTAGGTTCCTTTTAGCGAGGCAGTGGGCGATTAAAACTCTTTCTAATCGATTGTGAATTGAAACTTACTTTCAATTCTCCCGTTAGTGATAATACACTTTTAGGGCTTCCACAAACCATGATTGACGCCTAGCAGCATGTCATGGTTACCCAAGCTAATCAGAAGAGGTGGAGAACCTATTCAGTTTTAGGATTACAAATGCAATACGGTCTTTCTCTAATACAATACTCTTGACCACATTGTTTGGTTTGATAGTTTATTCATGTCTACTATCCAATGTGAGTCTTGTGCTTATATGATTACCTTGAATGTGATTTGGAACACATTCCTAAATCTCATTCATACTTTGGCCAAAGATTCTTAACCATATCATAGAGTATTCTCCCTCAAACAGTTTGAAGGTTAAAGATCCCTTGTTGCGCATTCACTTGCCTCCATGGCTAAGTGGCTTAACCCCAACGATGCCGTGGACACCCTCCTGATGGAGTGACTTTGACATAATCAAAGATTAAGGACCTAACCACAAGACAACTGTGATGCCTCAGGTCAAAAGACTAATTTGCATTATCCCAACCATGAGTTTTCATGTGACATGAATATGAGGACTCTTCGTTGATCGTGTTCAATGAACTCATTCTCTATTGAGCACCTACGTACTTGTCTTGATGTCACACACACCAATGACTCGAGACTAGTCACTCTCCCTGAGAGAAGACATAGCACTGATAGGAGCATATTCATGCGACTTAAATGGCTTGTTCTCGTGCATTTACGTTATGTTTCTTTAGTTATTTTAGTACTTTAAGCTATTTTCGTGTGTTTGTAGGTCCAAAGGGCTAAAGGAGCAAAAAGATGCATTTTGGAGACTTTTGGAGCACTTTTGGGCTAAGGATGAATAGCTTATGCTTGGAGCCAAAGTGTTGGACGAAATTGAAGACCAAAGTGTTGGAACCTTGTTCCCTTTAGTTTTAGGACATTTAAACCTTTCCTTTATCCTTAGCCGTGCATAACATTCCAACATTCCACTCCTTCATTTCAGCCACACTCCCATATATCATTACATATCATTCACCACATATCATTCACCACATATCATTCACCACTTATCATATCATTCACTTATCATATCATACACTTAATTAATTAACCCACATGCACCCTTTATTCTTTCATCATTTCAGCCATTCCACATGCCATTGTCATTCCACTTTAGCTTTAATTCACATGCACATTCATTCATTCAGAAAATACATCCTTTGCCATGCACATGCACTTCCCACTCTTTAATTCATTTCAGCCACATGCATTCCCATCAGATTTCCAGAATATTCACATGCATTCCATCCTTTAAAACATTGCACATGCACTCATCATCATAACCTAGCTGTCATTCCACTTCATTGCACATGCATCTTCAATTAAATCAGCCACATGCATCTCCCATCACCATTCCAGATTTCCACCACCCTCCTAGCTGTCATGTTCCCCCCATTTCACCTATAAATAAACCTTCATTGCAGCCACAAAGGGGGGATCCATTCACCACAGAAATAAGGCCTTTGTGCCAGAAATTCACCCATTCCACAAACACTTCCATTCCATTGTACATACCACCAACACTTCCCCCTTTGTGCCGTGAGTCTCCCTACAAATCCAAACACCATCCTTCCATTTTCACCACTCCCCAAACCATTCACACCATCAAACTATCCTTAGACCTTGTGCTACAACGAAGAGGAAGATAAGAGTGCCTAAACGTTCATACAATTCAAGTTTGAGTTGTTGGAATGTTTAGGTGTTTCTTTGATTTCTATGTTTAATTTCAATACTCTTTGTTTTGTACGTATGAGGAATGGAAGAAAAGAGTGCCTAAACGTTCATACAATTCAAGTTTGAGTTGTTGGAATGTTTAGGTGTTTCTTTGATTTCAAAGTTATGAGGAACTAAACCCCCCTTGGTTAGGGGTGATTCGAAATATATGTTTATGCTTGCATTTTGATTTGATTACTTCTAATTGCGTTTCATAAGTTGTGGATTCAATTTGTTTAACAGTTTGATTGATAACTTATTTATGTATGTTTATTGAGAGTGCACGCTTAATTTTCATGCATGAATATGACGCTAGAATATAAGTGAGTTTCACCTAATAGTTACGAACTTATATTCACAAGTAGTGGAGGTTGCTTATAAACAATCACGTTAAACAAATTCTTGGCATAAATTTCATGCAATCCATAGTAACGAATGCCTCATCAACACTTATAATTTTCATAGAGCGTAATGATTCTTGCTTGTACCTCTTCTATGCATTCATGTTGAGGACTTGTGGGGAATGTTTTGAATTGTCGTATGCGCTAACCCATCCAATTCAATAACGTTAGGAAGATTTGAAGGTTAATTAGTGCATCACGGTTAACTTGGGGTGTTGAGAATTCATGGTTTATTGAAATGCAATTGGAAATCATTTTATTATGCAAGTATAACATGTGTGGAGATGAACCCCTTAGCTAGCATCCATCCATTCTATTCTATCACAAATCCATATTTACATTCTGTCTAGTTTATTAATTTGTTTCATTATTTCAATTTTCGTCAAATCTAATTCCCCCTCTACTTTAATGTCCAATTTAGTTAGAAAGTGTTTTAGTTTGTGTTTATAAGTGTTATGATTCAATTTATTACATAAATTCGTCCAAATTCACCAAAGTGCTCAAAACTGCCCAGAAAGTGTTTTTAAGGCAGTTTTGAGTGTTTTGGGTGATGTTTGAGTCTTTTGGTTTGTTTTAATGTTTTAAGTGTTTAGTTTTACATTCTTTGAGTTAGTTTAGTGTTTTATATTGTGTTTTTACGTTCTTGAGTCAAGTTATTACTTAATTTCGTCCAAATTTGTGTTTGTGCTCAAATCTGCCCAGAAAGTGGTTTTTAGGCAGATTTGAGTGTGTGTGTGTTGTTTTGAGTCTTTTGGTTTGTCTTAGTGTTTTAAAGTTTAGTTTTGCATTCTTTGAGTCTAGTATAGTGTTTCATATTGTTATTTTACGTTTTTGAGTCAAATCCAAGTGGTTAACAATCCCTCCTAATCCCCGGTTAAGAACGATCCCTACTTATACTTATACTACAATTGTCAAAAAGAGGGTTTAATTTGTGCGCGTATAATTCTCGCATCAAGCACGTACTGATCTTAACGAACTGTCAATGCCCAATTGACAATCCTATGATCAGGAACATTTAGGATGTGTCAACGAAAGAATGGTCTCATGAATCTAACTTCTTTAGATCGCATTCTTCCAATCACATATTCCTTGGACTTATCGTTTAAGCATATAACATTTATATGAGATGGCTCAAACAATAATCTTTGCCCTTTACATTTAAACTACATTAGTTTAACTTTGTGAAATGTCCGTAAAGTATCATCATATGATTGGTTTTAGGGCACATTTCCAACAATAGTTGGTCACTGGATACGAGCCTAACGTCTCGCATTTACAGGTGTTTGCGTGCGCCACTTATGTGCTAATAACGCCATCGATACGTACCAAAATGGGTCCTCAGAGAAAAATGGAAATCTATGTCGGTTATGATTCGTCATAAATTGTTCGATACTTAGAACCCTTGACAAGAGATCTCTTTACCGTACATTTTGCGGATTGTCACTTTGATGAGACAATCTTCCCGTCGTTAGGGGGAGATAAGCATGCTAACATTCCCGTAGAATGCCACGAATTGTCGTGGTATGCTCCCATTATGTCTCATTTACATCCCCGTACTGCCCAGTTTGAAACTAAGGTGCGACGAATTATAGATCTTCATAGCATTGCTCAAAGCATGTCTGATGCTTTTAATGATCTAGCAAAGGTGACAAGATACAAACATACCTGCAAGGATAGATGTACCCTGCGTACGTCAACAACCTACCTGGGAAGGCCGAACCGTCCCTGAAGGTGGGGAGGCTGCACCCTCCATGCGTTAAGGTACATTGATGGCTAGCCAATCACCTGCTTCGACCCTAAAGTGCGGCAGACCCCTTGGTTCAAAGGATTCACAACCCCAGAAGGGGAAAATGGCACCAACTAGTAACCCTAGTTTGAATCCGACCATCGCTCACTCATCCGTTCCAACACATGAGGTTATTCTAGATTACGGTGGTGCTTCAGATGAAACATGTTGGCCTCCTGAAAATCGTGTGATTTTGGTCCACTACACAGTATTGGATGAGGTTTGGAATAGGAATGAGATGATCGTCAGCAATGCATTCTCGTACTCAATAGCTACTAACATCATGCTTAGCGATGACATTGAACCACGTTCCATTAATGAATGCCAACATAGAACCAATTGGTCAAATTGGAAACAAGCAATCCAGGTCGAACTCGATTTGCTCATGAAACGTAAGGTATTTAGACCTATCATTCCTACACCACCACACGTGAAGCCTGTTAGCTACAAGTGGGTTTTCGTGAGGAACCGTAATTAGAAGAATGAAATAGTGCGATATAAAGCACGCCTCGTAGCGCAAGGCTTCTCTCAGCGCCCTGGGATTGATTACGAGGAGACGTATTCCCCTATAATAGACGTTATAATGTTCCGCTACCTAATCAATTTGGTAATTCCGAAAAATTGAATATGCAGCTTATGGAGGTGGTAACCGCGTATCTCTATAGGCATTTAGATACGGAAATATACATGAAAGTTCCAGAAAGACTTCCATTGACTGGCTCAAATAGTTCTAGACTACCGAACACTCTCTCAATTAGGTTGAGGAGGTCACTCTGTGGATTGAAACAATCCGGGCGGATGTGGTATAACCGTCTGAATGAATATTTGACAACTCAGGGTTATGTGAACAACGAACTATGCCCATACGTGTTCATAAAGAAGTCACATTCCGAATTTGCAATCGTTGCAGTTTATGTCGATGACATGAATCTCAATGGGACTCCTGCAGAGCTTGAGGAAATTGCTGCACACTTGAAATCGAAATTTAAGATGAAGGATCTTGGGAAAACTCGATATTGCCTCAGCCTGGAGATCGAGGATTGTTCGGATGGAATCCTAGTACATCAATTGAACTACACCCAAAAGGTGTTGCGTCATTTTAATGAGGATAAAGTGAAGCCTTCGAGTACTCCCATGATCGTTTGGACTCTAGAAGCTCAATAAGATCCCTTCCATCCAAAGGAGGATGAAGAAGAGATTTTGGAACCCGAAGTTCCTTACCTAAGTGCAATTGGGGCTTTATTGTACTTGGCTCAGTGCACTAGACCTGACATCTCCTTTGCTGTGAATTTATTGGCTAGATACAACAATGCGCCCACATGCAAGCATTGGAATGGTGTTAAAGACATTTTCCGCTATCTCAAAGGTACAACGGATTTGGGCTTGTTCTATACCTGCGAATCTCCAAATGTTGCCGCCCCCTATGGTACTCAGATTGATTCTCGCCTTGTTGGTTACACAGATGCTGGATATCTGTCTGACCCATATAGAGCACATTCTCAAACGGGTTATGTCTTTACCGTTGGAGACACTACTATATCTTGGAAGTCTACCAAACAAACGCTAGTTGCAACTTTGTCTAACCATGTTGAGATTGTCGCCCTACGTGAAGCATCGTGTGAGTGTTTTTGGCTGAGAGAAGTTATGGGACACATTCGAAGCACTAGTGGTCTTACATCAGTCGTTGACCTTCCTTCGACGATCTTTGAAGACAATGCAGTATGTATCGAGCAATTAAAGAATGGATACATCAAGGGAGACAACATAAAGCACATAGCACCGAAGTTCTTTTACTCACACCACCAGCAGCAGCAACAGAACATTGAAGTCAAGCAAATCTGTTCCCAAGACAACATGGCCGATCTTTTCACCAAGTCGTTGCCCAAGTCTACTTTTCAGAAGCTTGTCCAAGGAATTGATATGCGTAAATTATCTAAGTTGAATCGCTTATAGTTCTCTTATTTAGAAGCTATGTCTAACTCAGGGGGAGTATCTAGAAGCACACTCACATGATCTTAGACCTGGCATTCGTGTCGTGTTGCCCGTGTTCCTGTTGTTTTCGTGTCATACCCGATATCTTAACGGGTCGTGTCGTGTAACACCCGTTAAAATAAACGGGTAAAATGACCCGACCCGAAATTGACCCGATAATATTAACGGGTAATATGACACGACCCGTTACCCGTTAAAAAAAATATATTTTAAACTAATAAATAATTAAATAAAAAAACATAATACTTTTTTGCGTGAAAAAAAGGTTGCACGCCCAAACTAATAACCCTAAAGTGGGAGAGACAGATAGGGTTAAGGCTTACGGGAGGGGAGGGGAGAGAGCCGAGAGACTAGGTCACTAGAGAAAGGGATTAGATTTATTATTTAGGGCTGGGCATTTGCATTTGAGCAGTGGGCAGCCTGGGCTCAAAGTCAATGGGCTGGCTTTGTCAGTGGCTTTTGTTTTTTTTGTTTTTTTTGTTTGAAGACTACTAGTAGTCTAGTAGCTTTCCTTTTGTTTTGATTTGATCAAATCACTAGATCAGTGACTGTGAGTCAGGGACTCAGAGTTGGAGTCATATGGAAATAATGGAAAATATAAGGGGTTTTTTGTCCAAAAAAGTTTTAATAATATAAGTGAAATATAATCCAACGGTACAGATTTACTCTCATTTATCTTACGGCTGTTATTTAAGTAAAGTCTTTAATAGTTTTTTAATTAATGTAGAAGTATAAAAAATATAGAAAAAATATATAAACGCTCGTAATAACAAGCTTTACAACTTTCGTGAAGAGCTTAACTTTGAAATTCGCCACTATAATCATATAAATCGTAGATCAAAATTTAACTGTTAATTGTTGTTTACATTTACGCTTCATTTTTCTCATCAAATTTTATTTTTTCAGATTTTTTTTTTTTTGAAAACATGATCTATTAGAGGATGCCAGAAGATGAACGGTTTGGATCGTTGATATTATGTTCAGAGTTTTATGGTTAGTGAAAATATTGCTTGATGTTTATAAAGTTTCTACAAACTATATGATATCGACTCATATTTCAATTAACCGTAAATATCGAAACATGATATTAAAGATCTAAACCGCTCATCTTCTTACATCCGCCAGATGATCATGTTTTCAAAAAACAAAATTTTAAAAATGAAATTCAGTAACAAGAATAAGGCGTAAATGACAATCAACGGTTAAATATAAATTTAAAGTTTATGGATTATAGTGTTGGATTTCAAAGTTGACCTCTTCATGAAAGTTGTAAAGCTTGTCATTATGAGTGATTGTATATTTTTTTTACATTTTTTACACTTCTACAATAATTATTATTAACTTTATTAATTTTTCCCTCAAATAAAAAACATTATTTATGAGGATTTGGAGGATTTTAAAAATCTAAACGATAATGTAAGTGTAACCATTATATACTGGTAGAGGAATAATGATGAAGCACAAGTGGTTATATATTCTTTCACATTTTTCATACTTGTATGTATGTCTTCTTAGTTTATTTTAATTTTGGACAACAACATATGAAGTAAAATTTATTATCCTAAGCTTTTCAAGGGTATTGAGGTGGGTCTGGCCCACGGTTTCCTTCTAGTAGCATGGTTTAAGCCTTTTAGGGAAACATATTTGATTTTATAAGTTGGACTCTCTCTCTCTCCCTAAAATCAAATGCGCATGGTTTTATAAAATCAAATGAAGCAGCATGTTAGGACTCCTAACCCTTTGGCCTTTGCTTGACAACCTATGGGTTAGAATTTCCTCCTTCAAGGAAGGAGAGCTCCCATATGATATCCTAGTAATGATAATAAGGAACTCTCATAATAAAAATAAATAATGACAAAAACTTTTTTATTTTTTAACTTATATAGAATAATAATACAAAACTATAAATTTAATATAAAATATATTGTACATATAATATATTAATACGGCTATTGTATTTTATAATAAATCTTTTAGTAATTAAACTTTAAAATTATCAAAATAATTTTTTTCTTAATGGGTCGAAACAGGTTACCCACGTGTTACCCGCGTGTATACTCGTTAAGAACCCGTTATTAACGGGTTCTTAACCGGTCACCCGATAATGACCCGATAAGTTATCGTGTTGACCCGAAACCCGTTATTTTTGTGTCGTTTTCGTGTCGTGTCATCGTGTCGTGTCAGAAACTGCCGGGTCTACATGATCTTAATGTATTCTTTTTCCTACGATTAAGAGCATTTTTTCCCACTGGTTTTTTGCTACCTAACGAGGTTTTAATGAGGCACCCATCATGGGATGATCATATTCCGTTGACTTCTCTACCTTTGTCCAGTTTGACGTTTGTTTAAAGACATTATGCATACTTCTCACTTTTTTCCTTAGTCTGTGGGTTTTCACATGCCTTGGGTTTTACCATAGAGAGGTTTTGTGAGTTTTACTATAAGTGCATACTTTGCTTAAATTTGAGACTCGCGATCACCTATTGTGCTGATAACTTCATCAACTATTCTACCTTATCTGCTGAAAATCTGATGTGATGGTTTGTTGAGTATTTACACACTCAATGGGGAGTGTTGCAATCATATTTAGAATAGGAATGTGATTGTGTAAATCCTAAGAGATATGGGAAAGTATCTTATATTCCTATTAGGATTAGATTACCTAGTAAATGTTGTAATCCTAAAGGGAAAGGTTTTTACTTATCCTACTACTATAAATAAAGGCAAAATGGTGTGAATCAAAGACACCTCACAATTAAATCAATCTCTCTTCTCTCTTATTGTGGCCGGCTCCCCTCTCTCTCTCTCTAAACCCTAGATCGTTCAATCAAATAGGCCTACAACAGAGATCAAATTTTTTAAATCAAATTGTAAACCAAATGATGTGTCACCAATAAAAAAGCACATTAATTGACACTTAATTAATCATCCAATCATCTATAACCACATCATTTAATTTACAAATTTGGTTTAAAAAATTTGGTCTCCCTAATATTATCTAAGGAAAAAAGGGGGGGGGGGGGGTTAAACATTTATGCCTTTTAGAGTTTTAATTAAACATCTTCCCACAATTTAGGTGCCACATGGATTAGAGTAGCCTTTTTTATAATTTAAATTACCCAATTTGCCATTATATAAATATACCTTTTAATTCCTAGATAATACATCAAAACTCCTAAAATCTTGTTGATAAATATTGTAGTATTTAATTCCAATAAAAAGTCTTTCAAAATACACATAAATGCAACTTGCCGTTATATTTAATATACCTTTTAATTTTCTTAGATAATATCTCAAAACTCCTTAGACCTTCTAGATAAATATTGTAGTATTCAATTTTAATAAAAAAATCTTTCAAATTACACATGAAACGTTGATTTCTTCTTGGTACATATTTGATATGTTACTTAATATATCTTCTTGGTACATATTTGGTATGTTTGTTTTCTTTTTTGTATGTATTTGGTACGTTTATATTTATTTAAAAAAAAACATATTTGGTACATATATTTCTCCTTGGTACACATTTGGTACGTTACTTTATATATCTTCTTGGTACGTATTTGGTACGTTCATATTTCTTTTTTGTATGTATTTGGTACATTTATATATTATTTTGGTACATTTATATTTATTTAAAAAAAACATATTTGGTACGTTACTTTATATATCTTCTTGGTACATATTCAGTACGTTTAAATATATTATCTGAACGTACCAGCTTCAAGCCTCCGAAAATAGAGAATACATCTAATTATCTCACATGATATCAATATAAAATAGTGAAAACAACCACTAATTGAAATGGATAAGTCCATTCAAAGATAAAAAATGAGGATCACAGAATTCTAATGTGGGAAAAGAAACAATATGGCTCAAACGTGGGAGAAGAAACTGGCTTCCTAAAAAAAAGGCCACGTACAGAAATATATCAACTTAAAATGATATATATGAAATTTAATAATTAACATTTTAAATTAAAAAAAAACTAAAAAAAACACAATAATTACATGTAATCTAAATAAATATAAAAATGTTGACATGGTTATTGTTTAGGCGTCCTAATTAAATTTCAAATTGTTTAGGCGTCCTAATTAAATTTCAAAATAGAACCAATGTTTAATCTAAAGAGTACTAGAAAAATGTAGAGGATTGTAATTTTTCCAAAAAAAAAAAAAAAAGTTAAAGCGTTTAGACATTGCATTATATATAAAGGAGTTATGGGAACGAAGTAGCCAAACTTGTACCTCAAGCTGATATAATATGGTTCACAAGGCCAACGTTGTTTATATGATTTCCATCACTGTACTGTTATCGTTCTCATCCAAATTAGTCTTTGTCAATGGTTCTAAAAATCCAAAGCACAGTTACTCTATCTCTCTCTCTCTCTCAATAAATCGTTGGTTGATTAGCATCTGTATATGATTGGTAAGTTGGTAAGTAGTTAATAATGAAAGTTCATCATTGTCATTGCAGACATGTAGCAGAGAAGATCATCAGTAGCTAAGAAGTGTTGGTGAACACACCATGCAATGCAGCTATGTTGGTTTGTCTTAAGACCCATTGCTACCTAACCATTTTCGACGTTACAATTGGTTACTGGGTACGAACCTGACATTTTGTACTTATGCATTTTGGATGTGCTTTCCATGTGCTAAGTTGCACCGCCATAACGTACCAATATGGGTCCTCAAAGAAGGATGTGAATCTTTCTCGATTATGATTCTCCTTTGCACTAACTCTCTTAGAGCCCTTGCAAGCAATCTTTTTACCACTCATTTTACGGATTGTCACTTTAATGAGATAGTCTTCATGTCGTCAGGGGGAGATAAGAACGTCAACGTTCCTGTAGAATGGCGTGAATTTGCATAGACGTTGCCCACTATGTCTCATCTTGATCTTCGTACCTCACAAGTGTGTTAAGTAAGTGTGATGTATTCTAGCTTTTAGAATGTTACTCTAGATGCATTCCTCTAATCTAGCTAAAGTGACGAGATCATATACCAGCTGCAAACATGCCTGTGAGGATAAACGTACTTAATGGACGTCGAGTCAACATCCCCAAAGGGTGTGCTACCCATATTGGATGGTCTGGTACATCGATGGATATCCAGTCAATCCGTCTCGGCTGAAGCACGACAGATCACTCGATTCATAAGGTTCACTTCCCTAAAAGATGAAGATTACAACACAACATGAATCTATACTTGACCGTTATCTCAATCATTTCTATCTCATGAGATTAAGCAGAAGATGTCTTTAACATCGATCCAGTGTCAGCATGTCAGTGCATTACTATGTCTTGCCAAAAGATTAACAGCAAATGAGATGTCAAGTCTAGTGCAATGAGCTAAGTACAATAAAGCACCTATCGCACTTAGATAAGGAACTTTGGGCTCCAAAATCTCTTCTTCTATTTATCCTCATTAAAATGATGCAACATATTCTGGGTGTAGTTCGATTGATGTACTAGGATTCTATCCGAACAATGCTCTATCTCAAGACGGAGACAATATTAGGTTTTCCCAAGATCTTTCATTTCAAAATTTGACTTTAGGTGTACGACAGATTTCTCAAGCTCTTCAAGAGTTCCGATGAGATTTATGTCGTCGACATAAATTGCAACAATCGCAAAAGACGCAGATTGGTCCAGGAGTTCTCGGAGCTGAAGATCATTCGATTCAAACTCCAATTATCTATGAATATGACTTGTTAATGAACATCCATGGGCATAGTTCGTTGTTCACATTATCCCTGACTTGTCAAATACTCACTCAGACGAACGGTTATACCACATCTACCCTGATTGCTTTAATCCGTAGAGTGAACGCTTCAGCCAAATGGAGAGCACGTTCCGTGGTTTAGAACTATTTGAACCAGTCAATGTAAGTCCTTTGAGAATTTTCATATAGATTTTTGTATCAAGATCCCTATAAAGATAAGGTAGTGAAAAGTACTAAACTGATAAGGTAGCGAAAAGTAATCACATCCATAGCGGGTGAATAAGTTTCATCATAGTCAATCCATAAGCATAGATTCTCATCATTCTTTGAAGACCTATTTTTGTACGTAAGGGTAGCGTAATCGACACATAAACAGCACAATAAAAAATGCATAAATGTGAAATGTCGGGTTCGTATCTGGTAATCAATTGAAGGGCGCTATATGATTGGGTTGCGACGGGCCTTAGGCGGACCAACATGGTTGCGTGCAATATTGCATGGCCCCAAGCAGTGATCAAGAGCTTGGTATGTATGACCAACGATTGAGCAATCACTTGTAAGCACTTCATGAATGTCTCTACCAAGCTGTTTTGGGTATGCACATAGAGTACTACTGGATGTTCAACTTCAATCCCAACCGTCATGCAATAGTCATCAAATTTTTCGATGTGAATTCTCCAGCATTATCCAATCAAATAAATTTGATCGGTGGTGAGTCCTGAGCTTGATAACCTGAGCCAACAGTTTAGAGAAGGTAGTGTTCCTCGTGGACAGCAAGCACACATGTAGCTAATGTGTGCAGCGTCAACTAATACCATAAAGTATCTAAATGGTTCGCAGGGAGGTTAAATCGGTCCACATATGTCCCCCTGAATTCTCTGTAGAAAAGAAATATAAGGATTCGAACGAATCTCGTCATAAGAAGGCTTAATGATAAGCTTTCCCATTGAGCAAGTTTGGCATGCGATGTCTTCCTGAATCAAACCTGAACTTTAGGTTATAGGATGCCCGTATGAAGATTTGAGAATACGGCGCATCACTATTCAACCAGGTTATCCCAAACGATCATGCCAAAGTGTAATTTCATGCGCAATCCCTATGGTAAGATCGACAACATACTGGCTCTCAATAGGGCATATGGTTGTAGGATAAAGACCACTTGGCATATGCACCACGTTCTTTAGAATATGTTTCTAGCCATATTCGTAGGAAGTGAGGCACTTGTCACTTCACATCATTCTTCAGGAATGGGGACTTTCTTATCCCCCCTAACGACCAGAAGACTGTTTCATAGAAGTGTCAATCCGTTAAACGGTTGGTAAATAGACTGAAATAGATTCTCATCCTTCTCTGATGACCCATTTTTGTACATAAGGGCATCGTAATCAACACATAAACAGCTCAATAAAAAATGCACAGATGCAATATGTCGGGTTCGTATCCAGTAATCAACTAAAGGACGTTATACGGTTGGGTTGCAACGGTCCTCAAGCGGACCAACATGGTTACATGCAATATTGCATGTCCCTAAGCAGTGATCAAGAGCTTAGTACGTATGACCAATGATCGAGCAATCATTTGTAAGCGCTTAATGAATGCCTCTACTAGGCTATTTTGGGTATGCACATGGATGTTCAACTTCAATCCCAACCGTCATGCAATAGTCATCAAAAGTGTTCGATGTGAATTCTCCAGCATTATTCAATTGAATAGATTTGATCGGTGCTGAGCCCTGAGCTTGATAACCTGAGCCAACAGTTTGGAGAATGCAGCGTTCCTCGTGGACAACAAGCACACATGTAACCAACATGTGAGGCATCAATTGTTGAGAATGAGTCCCACATTGATGGGATGAAGGACCTTTCATGGGCTTATAAGTAAGTTGGGCTACTCACCATATTGCCAATTGGTTTTATGGTGGAACCTCAACTTTCTTCATGGTATCAGAGCCAGGTTGTCCTAAATGTGATGCTAAATGGCCACACGCGCTCCACATCACCCCGTTGAGTTGTCCACATGTTAGGCTTGAAAATTCACCACACGTAAGGGGGTGTGTTGAGAATGAGTCCCACATTGATAGGAGGAAAGACCTTGCATGGGCTTATAAGTAAATTGGGCTACTCACCATATTGCCAATTGGTTTTATGGCAGAACCTCAACTTTCTTCATCAACTAATACCATAAAATATCTAAATGCGCCGCATGAAGGTTGAATTGGTCCACATATATCCCCCTGAATTCTTTGTAGAAAAGAAATATAAGGATTTGAATGAATCTTATCATAAGAAGGCTTAATGATAAGCTTTCCCATGGAGCAACTTTGGCATGCGATATCTTCTTGAATCAAACCTAAACTTTGGGTTAAAGGATGCCTATGTGAAGATTTGAGGATACAGCACATCACTATTCGTCCAAGTTGTCCCAAAAAATCATGCCAAAGTGTAAATTCGTGCGCAATCCCAGAAGTAGGGTCTGCCACATAGTGGCTCTCAATAGAACGTATGGTTGTAGTATACAGACCACTCGGCATATGCTTCATCATCTTTAGAATACGTTTCTGGCCATATTCGTAGGAAGTGATGCACAGAAATTCAACTATGTTTTCTACATAGGTTTTAGCGTGATAATTATTGTCTTGAACATCTTTAAACCTCAACAATATTCTTCCGAAACGTGCAGAATAAAGTGCCCCTTGAATGGTCAAAATAGTGCCATTAGACAACATTACATGGGCCTTACCATATTCTTCGATCAGATTGGATAGAACTAAGAGGGTTGCCAGAAGTGCTTTATTGGGTACGAAGTTAGTGAAATAAATGCGTTGATGCAAAACGGTGTGCATGGTTGTACTATCTGCTAAACAAATAACTTTCCCACTAGTCATACATAGAAATAAAATTAATTTGAATTGGTCACATGCATAAAAGTTCTAAAAACATATATCCATTCAAAATAATTTAATTATTCAAGGATGGTAATTCATAAAATTAATATCCAAAATTAAAACAAAACACCAACAAATAATCCAAACATAAAGGAAATTTGTTTCAAACTTAAACCAAACAAACAAAGAAGGGCGGATTTGACCACACTAGTGGAATTCGGCCCCAAGGTTTAAAATTCAACTAAAAGTGGCCTATGTCTAAGATTCTAATCTTCCATAGGGGTAACGGCCTCCTGAAAATTAGAAACCTCCATCTTTGTATCCACTAGTTTATCCACTTGCATAAAGTTTTGATTCAAACTTCTTACGACGAGAATGATATTCAGCTATAACCTTCAGGGGAGCACGGCAAACACGGGACCAATGGTCATTTGAACCACAACTATATCATATATCCACATCCATGGTGTTAGGTACTTTGCTCTTATTCTTAAAAGAGCGAGGTTAGAACGCTTATGGGTTCGATTTCCTCCTTAGATGGGCCTTGGCTCTATTGACCTTGACAGGGTGGATTTTGGCCGTCCCTACCATACCTAGGATGGCCTTTCGGGGGTCAATTCTCGCTATGATATGCTTCAGGCACAGTAATTGCACACTGGTCAAACTTGATGATTTTTCATCAACCGCGGATTCTGCTTTTCAGCAAGAAGTAAAACAGATATCAAATCTGAAAACTAAGTGAACTTCTAAGCCATATATTGTTACTGTAGGACAATATTGATGGCAGAGAATGTCGAATAGGTCTTCTCCAAAAGATCCTCTTTGGTCAAGTCCTCGTTACAAGACCTGAGAAGTGATCGGATTCTACAAACTTTAGGTTTTCAACAAGGCGTATTTTGAAAACTTCGAGTTTCGAAAGAATCATGAACTTTAGGTTCATAAGTTCCTACAATCAAACACAAATGTATACAGATATATGCAACAAATACATGCAAATAAGTCTTCGGGGCCTATGATTATAAGTGAATTAAATATTTAGACTTCAGGCCAAAAGTAAAGTTTGGGAGAAAAATTTTAAACCCAAATAGGCCTAAAAAATAGGCAATTAAAACTAGGTGGCCCAAAAATTGGACCAAAGCCCACGGGTGGGTTGAGCAAATTTATGTTGTGAGGCCGAAGCCCAAAAATTGGGTTGAAAACAAGCTGGGCTGGTGTGTAGGCCCAATTGCAGAGAGGGGTAGGCTACAGGCGCAAGAGATTAGAGGCCCAAGTGGGCATGGATCTTGTGCAGCATAGTATGTCGCACCAGGCTGCGATCGTGTACGGGTGGAGCATGGACGCACCAACCTAAGCTGGGATCCAGTGTATCACAGGCACAGGGACACCAAAGCCCCACGAGCTAGTGTTATTTGGGCTTAGGGTGAGAGGTAGTGGGCCTAGATTTTCAAGCCAAAAAAAAATCCTTATTTAGTTGAGTTATTCATCATGAGGAGTCTTGACAATATGATATATTGCAATAAGCGCATTGTGCTCTTTTCCCTTCGATCTGTTTTTTATCCTGGTGGATTTTCCTATCAAGGTTTAAACGAGGCAGCATTATGTGCGTCCAACCCCATATCAATATTTCATAATCGTAATGCTTGATTTTTCTCCTTCACTTAGGTTTTTTCCCACTGGGTTTTCCAAGCAAGATTTTAATGAGGCAATACCACCACTGATTGGTGAAAATCCAAGGAGTAGTGTAATATATTTATTATGTGGTTGTTCACATTCTGGATCAATATGTAATATTTCAATAGTTGAGATCGTTTCTATGTAAATCTTAGGCCTATAACTAGGCACTATAATAAGAAGGAAAGATACCTTGATTTCTATCCACTTTCTCTCTTGTGTCTCTCAAAGGTTCTAAAAAACGATAGGTGATAATCGGGCAGTGGGCTAGGGCCTAGGCGGCCTAGCTATTTTTAAGTAATTTATTGTATATCTTTATTATATAAATAAGTTGGACTTAATAAAAAATAAAATAAAAAAATAAAACATTGTTCAAAAAACTAATAATTTATAAATATAAATAGTCAAGTCTTGGTTTATCAATAAAAAATAAAGATGAAATTGTACTATCTAGTTTAGAAAACGTAACCTGACCGTGACTCTCAAAAGATAGTGGGTGGATTGTCCTGGTTTTATGTATAAAAAAAAATATAACCCTCAAATTACTTTTTGTTTTATCAATTCTTTTAATATATTATTTATTTTTCCACTCTTTCTATGTGCCTTGGGTCTTGGCTTTATTACTTCCTTGGTATTTTATTAATTTTTCTACTCTTTCTTTGAACCATTTTTTCCTCTCTCATTCAAACCCCCACTTTATCGGTCTCTCACTCTCTCTCGCCTCTACCGTTTCACTTTCTTTTCTTAGAAATCAAGTCGTCGTTCACACCAATTTGAGAGCACATCAACAAAATTGTAACCTCTTTGTTTGCTTCGCAAATCCACCGTTCTCATCGATCGACGACATCATTGTTCTCTCTCTTTTCCACCCCCCTCTTCTCATCAAATTGGTAGCTAGCGAAGATGTGAGACGACGGAGACTAAACATAACAGTATGAAAGAAAGAAAAAATATAACCGTCTGGAAGGCCGCTGGATCGCCGCCTAGGCCACCTGGATCACCGCTTAGAGAGTGTCTAGGTGGGCGCCTAACAACAACCCGATTTTGCTAGATGATTTGGCCTAAATCACGACGGTACTCCTTTGCCTAGCGTCTAGGCGCCGCCTAGACCGATTTTTAGAACACTGTATTGTGGTCCTTGGGGTTGTGCTTTTGGTTAAGTTTTGTATTTGATGGTGTCCTTTAAGTCACAAGTACACCACCAAATACACACAACTTAACCAAAAGCACTACCCCAAGGACCACAATCTAGCATCATAATGGGGTTCTCGATGTATGGGTGCATGTGTTCAGAAGGTCTAAAAGGTTTAGGTTTAGGGTTTAGGGTTCAGTTTATCTATTCTCTATTTTCTCTATTTTATTTCTAATTTCTTCTTTTTCATCGTTAAGACCAAATACTTTTAATTAATGAGGATGAGATAAATAGACCATTGATACCTCCATTATCATTTTGGAAAATTCTAAATACACCTTACCAATTGCTTTCAATACCTGGCTATACTTCAAGTTTGTTTGACAGTAAAAATAATACTACAAGCTTTCCAATTTCAATTTTGAAGATAAGAGACAAAGACTTCAACACAGTGTAAGAAATTTCAAAGTCTTCACAGACAAAGTACCATCTCATATATTAATTGAGGCAGAAACCTGAAATGGAAACACCACATTCATGTGTGGACTATTTTGGTTTGGGATACTCTTTCTTACTTTTACTTGTGTCATATAGTATGTGGACTCAGTGGCCTATGGTTTCTAGATTCTTATCCTCAGTGGCCTATGGTTTCTAAAGGATTGCAAACTAGTAAGAGTAATGCTACACTTACAACCTATTTGTACCTTCTCTCTAATAGATGTAGGGTCTGCCAACACTTTTGGGATCTATCTTATTAGAGAGATAGTACAAATAAGTGGTAAAAGTAGCATTTTGAATTCTGTAAATCATCTCACTATAAGTAAAGCCCTAAATTTAGGCCTGACAATTCCTGATGATAGGAGCATATTCATGCGACTTAAATGGCTTGTTCTCGTGCATTTACGTTATGTTTCTTTAGTTATTTTAGTACTTTAAGCTATTTTCGTGTGTTTGTAGGCCAAAAGGGCTAAAGGAGCAAAAAGATGCATTTTGGAGACGTTTGGAGCACTTTTGGGCTAAGGATGGATAGCTTATGCTTGGAGCCAAAGTGTTGGACAAAACTGAAGCTTTGTGTGCACTTTAGAACATAAAACAAAGGGCCTAGCCCAAGCAAACAAAGCCTTAGAACCAGAAATTCCCATGCCAACACATAAACAAAGCCCTTTGCCATGTAACACATGCACTCCCATTTCACATTCACTTCACCCTTTGCCGTGACTTCACATTGCATTTCCAGCATGCATTCACATGCATTTTCAGCTACATATTCACCCACATACACTTTAATCATTCAACATATGCATTCACACACCAACAACCATTTTGTGCCGTGCATTTCATCACCTTTCCAGCTTTCCCTTTCAATTCCAGCATGCATTCACACACCAACAACCATTCTATGCCGTGCATTTCATCACCTTTCCAGCTTTCCCTTTCAATTCCAGCATGCATTCACATACAAACACCTTAAACAAACAGCCATATACATCTCCACTCCTCCTATAAATACCCTTGCATTTCATTCACCAAATGATCTCATTTTTTTACACTTCACACCACAAAAACACAACCCTTGTGCCGCAAATCCCCTTCCAATCTGTGCAGTTTTTATCCTCCATTTCAGCCACTATCCAACTACTTCCCATCCCTCCAAAACACTTCACATAATCCCCAAAGCTCACCTTAGACCTTGTGCCACAATAACGAAGAAGAAGAGTGCCTAAACGTTCATACAATTCAAGTTTGAGTTGTTGGAATGTTTAGGTGTTTCTTTGATTTCAAAGTTTAAATTCAATTTTCTTTGTTTTGTAATGGAAGAGAAGAGTGCCTAAACGTTCATACAATTCAAGTTTGAGTTGTTGGAATGTTTAGTTGTCTCTTTGATTTCAAGGTTATGAGGAACTAAACCCCCTGTAGCTAGGGGGTGATTCGAAACTATGTTTATATTTACAATATGAATTGATTACTTTTGGTTGGAATTTCATAAGTTGTGGATTCAATTCGTTTAACTGTTTGATTGATAACGTATTTATGTATGTTCATTGAGATTGCAAGCTTAATTTTCATGCATGAATATGACGCTTATAAACAATCGCGTTAAATGAATTCTTGGCATAAGTTTCATGCGTATTCCATAGTAACGAATGCCTCGTCAATGTTTATGATTTCCGTTGGACTTAATGATCTTTGTTGAATGTCTCTATCATGCGTATTCCATAGTTAGGGACTTTGATTAAGAATAATTTGGTTGTAATGCGTATTCCATTCAATCCAATGAATCTAGGGAAATCTGAAAGTTAATTTAAGCGAACCTAATTAACTTGGAGCATTGAGTTTCATAATTTATCGAAAGACCAACCGAAAATCAATCTTGTATTGCAAGTGTAACATGTGTGGAGAAGAACCCCTTGGCTATTCCATCATCCATATTTTCATCACATTCATATTTACGTTTATTCGTTTTACAATTTGCTTAGTTTATTAACTTGTTTTGTTATTTCAATTTTCGTCAAATCAAACTTCCCCCCCCCCCTTATTTTGTTAAGTCTTAATCATTTGATTTGTCTTATTTTATGTTTTTAAAGTATTTGGAGTCTTTTGAACTTGTTTTGAGTCTTTTAAGTTTGTCTTAGTGTTTTAAAAGTTAGTTTTATTTATTTAAGTCAAGTGTTTAGCATCCCTAGTTAATCCCCGGTTAGAACGATCCCTACTCACATCATTACTACAATTGTCACAAATAGGGTTTAATTTGTATGCGTATAAATCTCGCATCAAATTTTGGCGCCGAGAGTAATCATAAGTGATGGAGGGTCTCATTTTTGCAATCGGACCATTGAGGCGTTGCTAAGAAAGTACCATGTCAACCATAAGGTCTCCACACCTTACCATCCTCAAACAAATGGCCAAGCCGAGGTGTCTAACCGAGAAATCAAACAAATTTTGGAGAAGACCGTTGGACCAACAAGGAGGGATTGGAGCTTACGTTTAGATGATGCACTATGGGCATATCGTACGGCATACAAAACACCCATTGGGATGTCACCTTTTCGGCTCGTCTATGGTAAGCCATGTCATTTGCCCGTAGAGTTAGAGCACAAGGCACATTGGGCCGTGAAGACTTTCAACATGGACATAGATGCAGCGGGAGTTCATAGGAAGCTCCAATTGAATGAACTTGAGGAGATTCGGAATGAAGCCTATGAGAATGCCCGGATGTACAAAGCCAAGACCAAAGCATTCCATGATAAAATGATTCGAACCAAGACCTTCACAGTTGGGCAGAAAGTGTTACTTTTCAACTCTCGCCTACGTTTGTTTCCTGGTAAGTTGCGTTCTAAATGGATTGGCCCGTTTGTTGTTACTAACGTTTTACCTTATGGTGCAGTACAAATCAAAAGTTCAAGGACGCAGCAAGAATTCAAAGTGAATGGGCATCGATTGAAGCCCTATTACGAGACGTTTGAGGAGCATGTCGTGGAGGAGGTACCCCTCCATGCCGTGGAACCTAGTCAAGCTTAAACGGAGGTACCGTCCGGCTGCAAGACGTAAAAGAAAGCGCTACTTGGGAGGCAACCCATGCATTCAACAAAGGAAGACTTAGAAAGCACTCCAATTCCAGATTCCTAAAAACTCTTCTCTTTGTTGCTATTTTGTCTCTGCCTTGTTAGGTTGTTTATTTATTGTTGTTTGTTTATTATTTGTGTGAGTCTATGATTATAACATTGAGAAAATGTTTGATTTATTGATAGGCACTGCTAAACAAAGAAGTTGGAGCCTTCACAAAGGGCGTTTACTTGAAGCCCCACTACTGGGCAAAACTCTAGAAGCAGGAGGCATCGGAGCGGAAGGCGTCGAAGCGGAAGGTATAGATGCGGGAGGCATCGGGGCGGAAGGTATCGGAGCGGGAGGCATCAAAGAAGAGGCCTCAATACTTGGCCAAACGCTGGATGAGCCCGGAAAAATGTGCCTCTGGAAGTAAGCCGCAAGCCTTTGACGGTCAGTTTGACGGTCACTTTGCATCCGACCATTGGATTCTTGTAGCTCATCAAGCTTCCTCTTCATACCCGTCGAATAGTTGTTGGCAAGCACGTGCAAACTTCTATTCTCGTACTTAAGCAGTTTGATCTCCTGCTTGAGACTTTCCACCTCTGCCATCAATGATTCCACCTGACGGGAGCGGGCAATCAGGCGTTGGCCCATGTTGGACACAGAACTCGCACACTGAACACTAAGTGCGAGGGACTCTTGAACGGCCAACTCATCGGACCGTCCTGACAGCAGCCTACTATCTTTCGGAGTGAGGAGGTTCCTAGCTACTATTGTAGCTGTTGTGGCGTCCTGCATCACGGAGTCTTCACCTGTGAGAGGACCGTTAGAAGAAAAGAAAGAAGGGCGCCATACGTTACCTTGACGCAGCGCGCCCGCATCACTGCTAAGGCTCAATTCCAAGCTAAGGTTCGATGAGTTTGCCATTTTTCAAAAGTGTTCAAGGGGTGGATGGAATTAATTCTCAAAGGGCCGGAGTCGATTTTTCAAGAATGGGATTTCTTCAGAGTGTATTTGTTGGGGTGATCGATAGCTCCATAAAAAGCCATGGCGACGCGTCCACCGATTCAGAGATCCGGATTTTCCTCCGCAAATTTTGACGACGCATTCGCGGCTTTTCAGACAAAGCTGATAACACGTGGAGGCCATCATCTCAATTACACGTCTTTAGCCGACAAGCGCAAAGTTCGGCGACGCTTTCTCTGCTTTTCAGAAAACGCGTGCAGCTTTGTCAAAAGAGCCGCACCCGTGACTACTTTTGCCATGCAGAAATCGAAGAGCCGTTCGTTCAGAAATCGAAGAGACGTCTGTCGACAAAGGGTAAAAGAGCAGTACCACCACTTTCTATTCAGAAAATCCCTATATTTGTCGACCTTCATCTCTTATGGCAAGGCAGACTTGAAGAAAATGCCCACCAACTCTCTCTCACCTCTGAGGGCGCACTCCCAGCAAAGCCTTTTGAATTACTCAAAATTTTCTTCTTCCCCAAAGATGATACCAGACGCCTGGAGTAAAGATGACCCAGGAGGAAATGCATGTGCTAATTCATGCACCGCTTCTTCAAAAGCAAAGGTATCTCATATCATAAAGGTCAAAAGCAAAAGTATCTCATATCATGCTCTTTCTCTGTCTTTTTCTTTGTCCTTGTTCTTACTCGCATGGCAAAGTGAAAGAAGCAATCAGCCGGCACTTGGAGTCAGTCTTCCGATCTGGAGCCAACTGCCTGGAACCTATTCCTGATTGCTTACCTAGCGTTGCTCTCGAGTAGTCATCTTCAACGGTTGATACACTTCCAGAGAAGGGACCACTCCTGCAAAGATTGAACAAAGAAACAGATAAAGGGGGAAAGCTCAGACCTTCGGGGAAAACCAAAAGAACCATCATGCTGCCCAGTTCAAGAAGTAGCACAAAGGAAAATCAACGATGGGCAGAAACCAGTTCAAGAGTAAGCATGTGGAATCACAAAGATCAAAAGCCTCAATGCAATTACCAAGGAGAAGATGGAATTTACACTCTATAACCAGATTTGCGTCTCTAAACTCTTCTCTTTGTTAATTACATTCTGCCATGTTTAGTATGTTTAAGTGTTTTTTGTGTATTTACTTATGTTTTGTGTGAATCTATGCTTAAAACATTGAGGACAATGTTTGATTTAAGTGTGGGGGGGTAACTAATGTTGTTAATGCAAAATCGTGGGATTTTATCACCCATAACTTCAAATATTGTTCCTTGCTGTTTTAAGGTGTTTTTAAGTTGTTTTAGAGTGTTTTAGTATGTTTTGTTTTTATAACTCCGAAAAGCACATAAAAATTTGAAAAATTGTTTTGAAAAACCTAAAAAGAGTGTTTTGAGTCGTTTTTTTTTTTTTTTTTGAGTTTGTGTCTTAGGGTACCTTCCAACACAATGATAAGGATTTGGTTTGTAATTGCATGACGGTTAAAAAGAGTTATTAACATAGAGAAAAGTTTGATTTACTCTTGGTATATGCTTGGTTATGGTTATAATGTATGACTTCACATGCAATCATAAAAGAAAAATTCGTTTTTGTAACATGCTTGAAGGAAGGAATTCAAACAAACGCTACAACCCTGTGAGACTCGAGCCATTACCTTCTTTGGAGAGTTATTTTCTGTGATTCTTTGTTTTCTAAAGTTGTTGAATGATCTCATTATTCCTTGCTTGGTTGCTACTTAGAATGCAATTGTATCATGATAGAACTAAATGCTAGAACTTATATCCGTTTCATTCAAAGCATGATATTGAGTTGCATAATATATATCAAGATGAAGTTGTGTAGTTGCCACCATAGCCAAATAGCCTTACTTCCCATATTTCGTATATATTGTAAGTCTTAACACCGTTGAGCCTCGTTTAACCTATTTTCTTTGCTAACCATATCACCCCTTACCTAGCCTAGATTAGGACCATCCGTACCCTTGTTCTTTTTAGATAGTGAGCATGACTAAAATGAATTCCTTTTGAGTACATTATGCAAGAAAATGAGTGTGGGGGAGTAAAAGTTTGTTCTTACGTTTTTATGTATGTTTTGAGATTCAAAAAAAAAAAAAAAAAAAAAAAAAAAAAAAAAAAAAAAAAGAAGAGTGAAAATAAGTAAGAATGAACTCACAAGCGTTGATGGTTGAAGAAAGGGTCCAAAAAAGTTGAATATGGCCCTAAGTTTTTTGTGACTTTCCCTTAGGTGTTCAAAGTTGACTTCTGCGTTCTTAAGAGAATTCTAAGTGCCTAAATCAATACTTTGCTCACTATTGCTTTAAGAATGTTTGTTTATCCTTCACCTTTCATTGTTAGCCAACACCTTGAACCCCGTTACACCCCTTTGACTTCTATCTTGATCGTTATGTGTTCAATAATGTGGAGTTTGAAATTGATATGAGCTTATGGAATCAATGGTTCTCATTCTAAGTAGTAGCATTCCATTCATGAGATCATATTCATGTCATTATTGTAAATCCAGAAAATGCTTTCCTTGTTATAACATATGTGAGTGTTCGTCTACATGTTTACATCAATCTTCTCACATATAACTAGTGTAGGGTGTGTAGTCAGAAAATCTGTGTGAAAAACGAGTGCATATCTTGTAAGAATTTGAGCAATTTCTCTAAGGCATGTTACTGCATTCGAAATGTGTTTTAAATGTTTAATTGTGAACTAGTATGTGGTGACTATGATTAAGAATGTACTTAAGTGTAATGATGGCTAAAATCTGTGGGAATAATGATTTTTAACTTGTCATGTGCTTTGGAAATCCCTGAGACGTTTGTTGGAAGGTTTAGGTTGTGTTTTACTTGTTCGTTTTGTTTTGTTTCTGGTTTCTTTTGTTTTGTTTTGCTCGAGGACTAGCAAAAGATAAGTGTGGGGGTATTTGATAGGAGCATATTCATGCGACTTAAATGGCTTGTTCTCGTGCATTTACGTTATGTTTCTTTAGTTATTTTAGTACTTTAAGCTATTTTCGTGTGTTTGTAGGCCAAAAGGGCTAAAGGAGCAAAAAGATGCATTTTGGAGACGTTTGGAGCACTTTTGGGCTAAGGATGGATAGCTTATGCTTGGAGCCAAAGTGTTGGACAAAACTGAAGCTTTGTGTGCACTTTAGAACATAAAACAAAGGGCCTAGCCCAAGCAAACAAAGCCTTAGAACCAGAAATTCCCATGCCAACACATAAACAAAGCCCTTTGCCATGTAACACATGCACTCCCATTTCACATTCACTTCACCCTTTGCCGTGACTTCACATTGCATTTCCAGCATGCATTCACATGCATTTTCAGCTACATATTCACCCACATACACTTTAATCATTCAACATATGCATTCACACACCAACAACCATTTTGTGCCGTGCATTTCATCACCTTTCCAGCTTTCCCTTTCAATTCCAGCATGCATTCACACACCAACAACCATTCTATGCCGTGCATTTCATCACCTTTCCAGCTTTCCCTTTCAATTCCAGCATGCATTCACATACAAACACCTTAAACAAACAGCCATATACATCTCCACTCCTCCTATAAATACCCTTGCATTTCATTCACCAAATGATCTCATTTTTTTACACTTCACACCACAAAAACACAACCCTTGTGCCGCAAATCCCCTTCCAATCTGTGCAGTTTTTATCCTCCATTTCAGCCACTATCCAACTACTTCCCATCCCTCCAAAACACTTCACATAATCCCCAAAGCTCACCTTAGACCTTGTGCCACAATAACGAAGAAGAAGAGTGCCTAAACGTTCATACAATTCAAGTTTGAGTTGTTGGAATGTTTAGGTGTTTCTTTGATTTCAAAGTTTAAATTCAATTTTCTTTGTTTTGTAATGGAAGAGAAGAGTGCCTAAACGTTCATACAATTCAAGTTTGAGTTGTTGGAATGTTTAGTTGTCTCTTTGATTTCAAGGTTATGAGGAACTAAACCCCCTGTAGCTAGGGGGTGATTCGAAACTATGTTTATATTTACAATATGAATTGATTACTTTTGGTTGGAATTTCATAAGTTGTGGATTCAATTCGTTTAACTGTTTGATTGATAACGTATTTATGTATGTTCATTGAGATTGCAAGCTTAATTTTCATGCATGAATATGACGCTTATAAACAATCGCGTTAAATGAATTCTTGGCATAAGTTTCATGCGTATTCCATAGTAACGAATGCCTCGTCAATGTTTATGATTTCCGTTGGACTTAATGATCTTTGTTGAATGTCTCTATCATGCGTATTCCATAGTTAGGGACTTTGATTAAGAATAATTTGGTTGTAATGCGTATTCCATTCAATCCAATGAATCTAGGGAAATCTGAAAGTTAATTTAAGCGAACCTAATTAACTTGGAGCATTGAGTTTCATAATTTATCGAAAGACCAACCGAAAATCAATCTTGTATTGCAAGTGTAACATGTGTGGAGAAGAACCCCTTGGCTATTCCATCATCCATATTTTCATCACATTCATATTTACGTTTATTCGTTTTACAATTTGCTTAGTTTATTAACTTGTTTTGTTATTTCAATTTTCGTCAAATCAAACTTCCCCCCCCCCCCTTATTTTGTTAAGTCTTAATCATTTGATTTGTCTTATTTTATGTTTTTAAAGTATTTGGAGTCTTTTGAACTTGTTTTGAGTCTTTTAAGTTTGTCTTAGTGTTTTAAAAGTTAGTTTTATTTATTTAAGTCAAGTGTTTAGCATCCCTAGTTAATCCCCGGTTAGAACAATCCCTACTCACATCATTACTACAATTGTCACAAATAGGGTTTAATTTGTATGCGTATAAATCTCGCATCACCTGACATGACACGATAACGAATCAAGTCCTTATTGAGTAACTTGATAAGCACCTATTAAGATAACGGGTTGGTTCAGGTATACATGCGGGTAACACGATACACAATAAGCAAAATATTAACTTAATAATTTTATAAACCTAAAAAAAATACTATAATAATTATATATATATATATAATTTAACAATGTCATACACCAAAAAACTATAATAATTATATATATATATATATATATATATATATATATAATTCAATATTAAAAATTGGGGACCATTGGATCGGCATAAGTATACATACCATTCAATTTCTTAAGTGTTATACGTACAAAATAAATAAATTTAAATCTACTTAATAAATATATATACACCATTGAACTTGATAGGATACGAATTCTACGAAACTAATTTCAATGATCCAACCGTCAAACAAGTTTGTATATGCTTCGAGATCGCATATGCCAAATATCGCAAAAAACAAACATTCAGAGATCAAGTAACCGGACAAAACTTTTGGATCGTTATCAACGAAAAATCACGATTTAACGGTTATTTTAACTCCAATTTTGATGATTTTTTTACAGCTACACTCCTTGACCCTATATGAATACAATGAATGAACTCAATCTTCAATTTAAAATATTTACACTAGTGGATACCACAAAATTTTATGTTATACTTAATGAAAATATAAATAAACTCTATGCGTTAGTGAATCTATCGTTCTAATGGGATACGCATTCTACAAAACTAATTTCAATGATCCAACCATCAAACTTTTTTGTATATGCTTCGAGATCGCATACGCCAAAAATCGCAAAAAACAAACAATCAGAGATCAAGTAACGGGACAAAATTTTTCAACGGTTATCAACCAAAAATCACGATTTAACGGTTATTTTAACTCCCATATTGATGATTTTTTACAGCTACACCCCTTCACCCTATATGAATACAATGAATGAACTCGATCTTCAATTTAAAATATTCACACTAGTGGATACCACTAAATTTTATGTTATACTTAATGAAAGTATAAATAAACTGTATGTGTTAGTGAATCGATCGGTTTAATGGGATACGCACTCTACGAAACTAGTTTCAATGATCCAACGGTCAAAAATGTTTGTATATGCTTAAAAAACGCATACGCCAAAAATTGCACAAAATAAACACTCAGATATCAAGTAATGAGACAAAACTTTTTTACGGTTATAAACAAAAAATCACAATTTAACGATTATTTAAACTCCGATTTTGATAATTTTTTACAACTACACACCTTGACCCTATACGAATACAATGAATGAATTCGAAATTCAATTTAAAATATTTACAATAGTGGAGACCACAAAATCTTATGTTACACTTAATAAAAGTATGAATAAGCTCCAAGTCATAGTGAATCTATCGTTTTGATGGGATACGCATTCTACGATACTAATTTCAACGATCCAACCGTCAAATTTGTTTGCATATGCATCAAGATCGCATACACCAAAAATCGCAAAAAACAAACATTTAGAGATCAAGTAACAAGACAAAACTTTTCGACGGTTATCAACGAAAAATCACGATTTAACGGTTATTTTAACTCCGATTTTGATGATTTTTTACAGCTACACTCCGTGACCCTATATGAATACAATGTATGAATTTGATCCTCAATTTAAAACATTTACACTAAATCTTATGTTTTACTTAATGAAAGTAGGAATAAGCTCTAAGTGTTACTGAATCTATCGTTTTGATGGGATACGCATTCTACAAAACTAATTTCAACGATCCAATTGTCAAACTTGATTATATATGCTTCAAGATTGCATACACCAAAAATCGCAGAAAACAAACATTCACAGATCAAGTAATGGGACAAAACTTTTTGACGATTCCCAACGAAAAATCACAATTTAACGGTTATTTTAACTCCGATTTTGATAATGTTTTACTGATACACTACTTGATCCTATATGAATACAATGAATGAATTCGATCGTCAATTTAAAATATTTACACTAGTGGATACCACAAAATTTTATGTTATACTTAATGAAACTTCAAATAAACTCTATGCATTAGTGAATCTATCGTTTTGATGGGATACGCATTCTACAAAACTAATTTCAACGATCCTACCGTCAAACTTGTTTGTATATGCTTCAAGATCGCATACACCAAAAATCGCAAAAAACAAACATTTAAAGATCAAGCAGCGGGACAAAACTTTTCGATGGTTATCAACGAAAAACCACAATTTAACGGTTATTTTAACTTCGATTTTGGTGATTTTTTACAGCTACACTCCTTGACCATATATGAATACAATGAATGAATTCGATCTTTAATTTAAAACATTTACCCTAATGGATACCACAAAATTTTATGTTATACTTATTGAAAGTATAGATAAACTATATGTGTTGCTGAATCAATCGTTTTGATGGGATACCCATTCTACGAAACTAATTTCAACGATCCAACCGTCAAACTTGTTTGTGTATGCATCAAGATCTCATACACCAAAAAACGGAAAAAACAAAGATTCAGAGATCAAGTAACGGGACAAAACTTTTCGATGGTTATCAACGAAAAATCACAATTTAACGGTTATTTTAACACGGATTTTGATGATTTTTTACAGGTACACTCCTTGACCCTATATGAATACAATAAATGAATTCAATCGTCAGTTTAAAATATTTACACTAATGGATATTACAAAATTTTATGTTATACTTAATGAAACTTTAAATAAACTCTATGCGTTAATGAATCTATCATTTTGATGGAATACGCATTCTAGGAAACTAATTTCAACGATCCTATCGTCAAACTTGTTTGTATATGCTTCAAGATCGCATACACGAAAAATCGCAAAAAATACAAACATTCAAAGATCAAGTAACAGGACAAAACTTTTCGACCGTTATCAACGAAAAATCACAATTTAACGGTTATTTTAACTCCGATTTTGGTGATTTTTTACAGATACACTCCTTGACCCTATATGAATACAATGAATGAATTTGATCTTCAATTTAAAATATTTACACTAGTGGATACCACAAATTTTTATGTTATACTTAATGAAAATATAAATAAACTCTAAGCGTTAATGAATCTATCGTTTTGATGGGATACACATTCGACGAAACTAATTTCAATGATCCAACCGTCAAACTTTTTTGTATATGCTTCAACATCGCATACACCAAAAATCGAAAAAAACAAACATTCAGAGATCAAGTAATGGGACAAAACTTTTCGACGGTTATCAACGAAAAATCACGATTTAACAGTTATTTTAACTCTGATTTTGATGATTTTTTACAGCTATACTCCTTGATCCTATATGAATACAATGAATGAACTCGATCTTCAATTTAAAATATTTACGCAAGTGGATACCTCAAAATTTTATGTTATACTTAACGAAAGTATAAATAAACTCTATGCGTTAGTGAATCTATCGATTTGATGGGATATGCATTCTACGAAACTAGTTTCAATGATCCAACCGTAAAAAATATTTGTATATGCTTAAAGATCGCATATGCCAAAAATTGCAAAAACCACACATTTAGAGACCAAGTAACGGGACAAAACTTTTCGACAGTTATAAACAAAAAATCACGATTTAACGGTTATTTTAACTCCAATTTTGATAAATTTTTACAATTACACTCCTTGACCCTATACGAATACAATGAATGAATTCAAAATTCAATTTAAAATATTTACACTAGTGGAGACCACAAAATTTTATGTTATACTTAATGAAAGTATGAATAAGCTCTAAGTGTTAGTGAATCTATCGTTTTGATGGGATACGCATTCTACGATACTAATTTCAATAATCCAACCGTCAAATTTGTTTGTATATGCTTCAAGATCGCATACACCAAAAATCACAAAAAATAAACATTCAGAGATCAAGTAACAGGACAAAACTTTTCGACGATTATCAACGAAAAATCACAATTTAACGGTTGTTTTAACTCTAATTTTGATGATTTTTTCAGTTACACTCCTTGACCCTATCAGAATACGATGAATGAACTCGATCTTCAATTTAAATTATTTACACTAGTGGATACCACAAAATCTTATGTTACACTTAATGAAAGTATGAATAAACTCTTAAGTGTTAGTGAATCTATTGTTTTGATGGGATACACATTCTAGGAAACTAATTTCAACGATCCAACCGTCAAACATGTTTGTATATACTTCAAGATTGCATACGCTAAAAATCGCAAAAAACAAACATTCAAAGATCAAGTAACGGGACAAAACTTTTCGACGGTTAGCAACAAAAAATCGCGATTTAACGGTTATTTTAACTCCGATTTTGATGATTTTTTACAGCTACACTCCTTGACCCTATATGAATACAATGAATGAATTCAATCTTCAATTTAAAATATTTACACTAGTGGATACCACAAAATCTTATGTCATGATTGATGCGAGAATTATACGCACACAAATTAAACCCTATTTGTGACAATTGTAGTAATGATGTAAGTAGGGATCGTTCTAACCGGGGATTAACTAGGGGTGCTAAACACTTGACTCAAATAAATGAAACTAACTTTTAAAACACTTAACTTTCTTAACAAAAACGCAAAACAAGTACACACGACTTCAAATACTTAAAAACACAAAAATAAAACAAATATGAATGATTAAGACTCAACGAAATATGGTGGAAATGTGTTTGGGCGAGATTAAATTAAATGGAAAGATTATAATTAAGGGCAAAACGTAAATATGAATGTGATGGAAATATGGATGATGGAATAGCCAAGGGGTTCTTCTCCACACATGTTACACTTGCATACAAAATTGATTCTCAGTTGGTCTTTCGATAAATTATGAAACTCAACACTCCGGGTTAATTAGGTCCGCTTAAATTAACCGTCAAGTTTTCCTTAAGTTAATGAATTGGATGGGTTTGCGCAACGCAATTCACAACATTCTCCAAAAGTCCTTTACGTGAAAAGCACAATAAAGATACAATCAAAGATCATTAAGTATTATGAAAACTATAAGTGTTGACGAGGCATTCGTTACTATGATGAGCATGAAACTCGTGCCAAGAATTCATTCAACGCGATTGTTTATAAGCAACCTCCATTACTTGTGAATATAAGTTCATAACGATTAGGTGAAACTCACTTATATTCTAGCGTCATATTCATGCATGAAAATTAAGCGCGCATTCTCAATAAACATACATAAATAAGTTATCAATCAAACGGTTAAACAAATTGAATTCACAACTTATGAAATTCCAACCAAAGGTAATCAATTCATATTGCAAGCATAAACATAGTTTCGAATCACCCCCTAGCTAAAGGGGGTTTAGTTCCTCATAACTTTGAAATCAAAGAAACACCTAAACATTCCAACAACTCAAACTTGAATTGTATGAACATTTAGGCACTCTTCTCTTCCATTACAAAACAAAGAGAATTGAATTTAAACATTGAAATCAAAGAAACACCTAAACATTCCAACAACTCAAACTTGAATTGTATGAACGTTTAGGCACTCTTCTCTTCCTCGTTGTTGTAGCACAAGGTCTAAGGTGAGTTTTGGGGGGATGAGGAGTGGTTGGAGTGATTGGAATGAAGAGAAAATATGCAGAAAATGAAGGGAGATGCACGGCAAGAATGAAGGATTTTGTGTTGTGTGTTGTGTATGAAAATGAGATGTGTCTAGGTAATGGGAATGCAAGGGTATTTATAGGAGGAGTGGAGGTGTATATGGCTGTTTGTTTAAGGTGTTTGTGTGGAGGAATGATGGAAAAACAGCTAGGACAACATGTGAAAGCTGGAATTGCATGTGAAGATGCTGGAATTTCAATGTGAAGTGCACGGCATGGGTGTTTTGGTGCATGTGTTGGCTGTTTTGTTTGTTGGTTAAAGCTTGTGTTTGCATGTGAATGTTGTTTGTGTGAAGTGTGTGTGAATGCATGTGAAATGTAAAGGGAAAAGCTGGAAATGCTAGGAATGAAGGCCACGGCAAAGGCTTGTGGATGAGTTGGAAAAACATGTGAATGCTGAAATGGGAATGAAGGCCACGGCAAAGGGTGAAGTTTTTGATGATTTAAAATGTGGATGCATGATGAAGAGTTAATAAATAATGCATGTAGGGTTAGGAAATAAAATCATAACTTAAAGGGGGGGATGATTAAAGGATGTGGCTAGGTTGGAAAGGTGTGGAGGATGGATGGAATTAGGGGGAATGCACGGCAATGGTGGGGAGTTCTTTGGTGATGAGTGCAATGATGAAGAGTGAATAAATAATGCATGTGTTGATGAAATTGCATTTGGAAAGGTTGGAAAGTGGAAGGGAAAGGCACGGCAACAAGGAAGTGTTTGGGTGCATGTGTGTGAATGGTGGTTTTGCATGTGAATTGATGGATTGTTTGATTGGGCTAGGGGTTTTGCATGGCTCAAAGGATTGTTTGATTGGGCTAGGCCCTTTGTTTTATGTCCTAAAGAGCATGCAAGGCTTCAATTTCGTCCATCTTCTTTGCTCCATGATTAAGCTATCCAATCCATGCCCAAAAATGCTCCAAATAGCCTCAAAATGCACTTTCTTGCTCCCTAAGCCTCTTAGAACCTGAAAACACACAAAAGAAGCATAAAGGACTAAAATAACTAAAGAAACATAACGTAAATGCACGAAAACTAGCCATTTAAGAAGCATGAATATGCTCCTATCAAATTCCCCCACACTTAGCTTTTGCTAGTCCTCGAGCAAAACAAAACAAAAGAAACCAAAAACAAAACGAAACGAACAAAACATAACCTACACCTTCCAACAATCGTATCAGGGACTTCCAATGCACATGACAAGTTAAAAATCATTATTCTCACAGATTTTAGCCATCTTTACACTTAAGTACATTCTTAATCATAGTCACCACATACTAGTTCACAATTAAGCATTTAAAACACATTTCGAATGTAGTAACATGCCTTAGAGAATTTGCTCAATTCCTTACAAGATATGCACTCAGTTTTCACTCAGATTTTCTGACTACACTCCCTACACTAGGTATATGTGAGAAGATTGATGTAAACATGTAGACGAACACTCACATATGTTATAACAAGGAAAGCATTTTCTGGAATTATTAACATGTATATATATGATCTCATGAATGGAATGCTACTACTTAGAACGAGAACCAGTGATTCCATAAGCTCATATCAATTCCAAACTCCACATTATTGAACACATAACGATCAAGATAGAAGTCAAAGGTTGTAACGGGGCTTGGGGAGTTGGCTAACAATGAAAGGAAAGGGAAAACAAACGTTCTTTAAGCAATAGTGAGCAAAGTATTGAATTAGGCACTTAGAATTCCCTTTAGAACGCAGAAGTCAACTTTGAACACCCAAGGGGAAGTCACACAAAACTTAGGGCCATATTCAAACTTTTTGGGCCCTTTCTTCAACAATCACACTTGTGAGTCCATTCTCACTTATTTTCACTCTTTTCTTTCTTTTCTTCTTCTTTTTCTCACTTTTTTTTTTCTTTTTTCCGTGCCTCCTTTAAGACTTAGGCACATACATACACACAAAAATCCCTTCCCCCACACTTATTTTCTGCAACATATTAATCAAAAGGAATTCATTTAAGTCATGCTCACTATACTTCAAGAACAAGGGTATAGGAAAGTCCTACTCTAGGCTAGGTAAGGGGTGATGTGGTTAGCAAAGAAAATAGGCTAAACGAGGCTCAACGGGGTTAAAACTAATATATACGAAATATGGGAAGTAAGGCTATTTGGCTATGGTGGCAACAACACAACTTCATCTTGATATATATTATGCAATTCAATGTCATGCTTTGAATGAAACGGATATAAGTTCTAGCATTTAGTTCTATCATGATACAATTGCATTCTAAGTAGCAACCAAGCAAGGAATAATGAGATCATGCAACAACTTTAGAAAACAAAGAATCACAGAAAATAACTCTCCAAAGAACGTTTAGGCTCAAGTCTCACAAGGTTATAGCGTTTGTTTGAGTTCCTTCCTTCAAGCATGTTACAAAAACGAATTTTTCTTTTATGATTGCATGTGAAGTCATACATTATAACCATAACCAAGCATATACCAAGAGTAAATCAAACTTTCATCCATGTTTATAACTCTTTTTAACAGTCATTCAATTACAAACCAAATCCTTATCATTGTGTTGGAAGGTACCCTAAGACATAAACACGCAAAAACGACTCAAAACACTCTTTTTAGGCTTTTCAAAACATGTTTTTCAAATTTTTATGTGATTTTCGGAGTTATTAAATCAAAACATACTAAAACACTCTAAAACAACTTTAAAACACCTTAAAACAGCAAGGAACAACATTTGAAGTTATGGGTGATAAAATCCCACGAATTTGCATTAACAACATTAGTTACCCCCCCCCCCCCCCCAACACTTAAATCAAACATTGTCCTTAATGTTTTAAGCATAGATTCACACAAAACATAAGTAAACACACAAAAAGCACTTAAACATACTAAACATGGCAGAATGTAAATAACAAAGAGAAGAGTTTAGAGACGCAAATCTGGTTATGGAATGTAAATTCCATCTTCTCCTTGTTGATTGCATTGAGGCTTGATGTTGTTGATTCCACAGGGGTTCCTCCCACCGTTGATTTTCCTTTGTGCTACTCTTGAACTAGGCAGCAAGATTCTTTTGGTCTCCCCCGAAGGTCTGAACTTACTCCTTTGGTCTGTTTCTTTGTTCAATCTTTCCAATTCGTATTGAAAAGGGTTGGAGGATAACTCAGCCTATGTTTGTCTCCACATGCTTCAATGTATCATTTTCACTTGCCTTGCTTGCTCCCCTTGCAGAAGTGGTCCCTTCTCCGGAAGTGTGTCAACCGTTGAAGATGACTACTCGAGAGCAACGCTAGGTAAGCAATCAGGAATGGATTCCAGGCAGTCGGTTCCAGAATAGAAGACTGACTCCAAGTGCCTCTGATTGCTTTCGTTTACTTTGCCATGCGAGTAATAACAAGGACAAAGGAAAGGACAGGGAAAGAGCATGATATGAGATACTTTTGCTTTAGACCTTGATGATATGAGATACTTTTGCTTTTGAAGAAACGGCGAATGAAGCAGCACATGTATTTGTTGTGGTTGTCTCCATATGCTTCGATCGACCGTTTCCTTCTGTCTTATTTGTACTCCAGGTTTCTGGTATCTTCTTTGGGGGAGAAAAAATTGAGTATTTCAAGAGGCTTTGCTGGGAGTGCGCCCTCAGAGGTGAGGAAGAGTTGGACATTTTCTTCAGGTTTGCCTTGCCATAAGAGATGAAGGTCGACATATATAGAGATAATATCAAGTGGTGGTACTGTTATTTTACCCTTGTCGACAAACGTTTTGATCCTGCAAATTCGGCTTTTTGAAATAGTGGCGCCTCTTCGATTTCTGAACGACGCCCCTTCGATTTCTGAACGACACGTAGTAGTGCGGATGCGGCTCCTTTTGACAAAGCTGCACGCATTTTCTGAAAGGCAGAGAAAGCGTCGCCGAACTTTGCGCTTGTCGGCTAAAGATGTGTAGTTGTGATGATGGCCTCCACGTGTTTTCGACTTTGTCAGATATCTTTTGACAAAGTTGAACGCGTTTTCTGAAAAGCCGCGAACGCGTCGCCGAACTTCACGCAGGAAAATCAGGATTTTTGAATCGGTGGTCGCGGCACCTTGGCTTTTTATAGAGGTATTGATCACCCCAACATGCACTCTCTGAAGAATTCCCATTCTTGAAAATCGACTCTGGCCCTTTGAGAATTAACTTCATCCACCCCTTCTCTCTGAACACCTTTGAAAAAATGACTAACTCATCGAACCTTAGCTTAGATTTGAGTCTCAGCAGCGATCCGGTTGCGCCCCGTCAAGGTAATTTATGACGCCCTTCTTTCTTATCTTCTAACGGTCCTCTTACAGGTGAGGACTCCATGATGACGGGTGCAACAACAGCTACGATAGTAGCTAGGAACCTCCTCACTCCTAAGGATAGTAGGCTGCTTTCAGGACGGTCCGATGAGTTGGCCGTTCAAAAGTCCCTCGCTCTCAGCTTTCAGTATGCAGGCTCTGTGTCCAACATGGGCCAACGCCTACTTGCTCGCTCCCGTCAGGTTGAATCGTTGATGGCAGAGGTGGAAAGTCTCAAGCAGGAGATCAAACTGCTTAGGCACGAGAATAGAAGTTTGCACGTGCTTGCCAACAATTATTCGACGGGCATGAAGAGGAAGCTTGATGAGCTGCAAGAGTCTGAAGGTCGGATTCAAAATGACCGTCAAAGGTTTTCGGCTTTCCTCCAGCGCACCTTTTTCCTGGGTCTTCCAGCGTTTGGCCAAGTATTGAGGCCTCGAATGCTCTATCTCCGATGCCTTCCGCTCCGATGCCTTCCGCCTCGATGCCTTCTGCTCCGATGCCTTCTGCCTCGATGCCTTCCGCCTCGATGCCTCGTAGTGGGGCTTCACGTAAACAACTTTTATGAAGGCTCCCTCATTCTGCCTTTTTTTTTTTTTTTTTTTTTTTGTAATCAAATCGGAGATCAATGGACAGCTTTATTTTATTCAGTGTATTGGGTTGCCTCCCAAGTAGCGTTTTCTTTTACGTCTTGCAGCCGGACGAAACCTTTATTTCTCACTTAGAGCCCACAGCATGCAATGGGATCTCCTCCATAACATGATCCTTCATTTCTATGCCATTTGTAATGACCGTTTCTAGTGCATCGCCATGTAATTGATCAATGTGTGCCTGCGCCAAAGAATCAAGAATATCAATAGAGGAACATGAGTGATCATCATTAGGAAATCTCAAAGTTTCAGAAATATTAAAATCAATCACTTTCCCATCGAATTCCATTGTTAAAGTGCCTTTAAACACGTCTATCTTAGTTCGGGCCGTCTTCATGAATGGCCTCCCAAGAAGAATCGGCAAGGATGGAGCATGGGTGGTTTCCTCCATTTCAAGGACATAGAAATCCGCCGGGAAGATCAAATTATTCACCTGCACTAAGACATCTTCCAATACGCCCTTTGGATAGGCATTAGATCTATCGGCCAACTGAATAATCACACCATCATTTTTCAATTCACCAAGGTTCATTGAGGCATAAATAGAGTATGGCATGACGTTAATTGAAGCTCCTAAGTCTAACATAGCATGTTCGAACTTAGTTTGACCAATAATACAAGGGATCGTAAAGCTACCTGGATCTTTGCATTTAGGTGGTAGTTTCCTTTGTAACACTGCAGACACATTCTCACTTACCTGGACCACCTCCTTGTTTGAAATCCTCTTCCTTGTTGTGCAAAGCTCTTTTAAGAACTTGGCATACTTAGGGACTTGCTTGATTGCATCAAGGAGCGGAATGTTGACTTGAAATTTCCTAAAGGTTTCCAGAATGTCCTTTTCACTCTCCTCCTTCTTTGATTGCCTAAACCTGCTAGGAAAGGGCACGTTTAGTGGAATAGAACTTGACAAAGTCGAATTTGGACTTACATTAGGCGTGTTAGACGGTTTTGGCACAATAGGGGGCTGCGGCAAAATTTCTTTCACCCTTGCCGTGGCCTTCTTTGCTTGTTCCTCCTCTTCTTGTAGCAACATGTCCTCTTCTTGACTTGTTTTGGACGGCCTTGGGGTGGTTCCGACCTCCTTACCACTTCTCAACATGATTGCCTTGGCAGATTCGAACCCTCCCTTTGGATTGACACTTGTTGAGCTAGGGAGCTTGCCTTGGTCTCGGAATTGTCCTACAAACTCCGCAATTTGCCCAATTTGTTTCTCCAAGTGATCCACCCTTGTGTTTTGGTGTTGCATGGCTTTGGTTTGATTCTCTTGCCCCTGAGACAAATTGGTAAGTAACTTAAGAAGTGTTTCATTGTCCAACGACGTACCTTGATTGTTTTGGGCAGGTTGTGCTTGGTTTGAATTGGGGCCGAATGGCTTGGTGTAGAACCCCGGGGGTTGCTGCCTAAAGCCTCTTTGTTGGAAAGGTTGTTGAGGCTCCCTCCACTTGAAGTTTGGATGGTCTCTCCAACCCGGATTGTATGTATTAGAATATGGATCATTCCTTGGTTGATTTTGGCTTGGAAATCCAATGGCATTTGCACTCTCCCACCCACCATTCTCAATCAATTGAGGGCACTTTTCTGAAGGATGACCTTGAATAGAACATACGCCACATATAATTGGACTTTGGATCTTCATTCCTTCGGCCATCTGAGACACAAGAGAAGTAAGATTAGCTACTTGAGTTTGAAGGTTGGATTGAGAACTTACCTCATTCACTTGTTGCCTTGGGGGGTCCCTTTGCCCAAGTCCTTCATATTGTTGTGCATTTAGAGCACGGTTTGCAATTAGGGTCTTGGCTGCCATAGGTGTTTTGTCCACCAATGCACCTCCCGCCGAAGCATCGAGCATTTGCCTTTCAATGGGAAGAAGGCCCTCATAGAAGTATTGAAGGAGAAGCTCCTCCTTCATTTGATGTTGAGGACATGATGCAATAAGGGCTTTAAAACGCTCGTAGTATGCCGGAAAAGATTCTCCTTGACTTTGTTGAATTCTGCTAATTTTCTTCCTCAAGAGAATGACTTTTGAAGTAGGGAAGAACTTCTCCAAGAACGCTCTCTTCATGCTCTCCCAAGAAGTAACGGTCCCGGGTGCCAATTCATAAAGCCAATCCTTAGCCTTTTCCACAAGAGAGAATGGAAAAGCCTTTATCATCAGAATGTTCCCATCAACATTTATGGGTGTCATGCTCGAACAAACTACCTCGAACTCCTTGAGATGCTTGTTGGGATCTTCCATGGAAAGCCCATGGTATTTTGGAATGTGGTGCAACAAGCTTGACTTCAACTCGAATTCATCGGTCTTGCCTTGGGCAGCCGCGGGGTATTGAATGCAAAGAGGGGCTGCATTGGCCAAACCCGAGGTAGAAAGCTCTTTGATGGTTCGATTGTCCATGGCCATGGTTGGTACTTCCTCTTTAACCCAATATGTGGCTTCCTCTTCTACTTCAAGTTCGGGACTAGGAGGATTAGACTCTTGCAATTTATTGTTCCTTCTCATAGTCCTCTCGAAATCACCGTCAAAGTTGGAGATATGCTCACGAACAGGTTGTGAGCTACGGGTCATAAACTAGTACCTACTCACAAAAGTAAACAAGATAAGTAACCAACTTAATAGACTTGGCACGAGTAAGAAAACAAGTTGCCACACACGGCACAAAAACAAAACACATACACACGGTGCAAAAATTAAAACAAAACAGAAACTAAACAATTTAAACAAGACTCAAGACAAGGGATTAGCAATTTTTGCCAATCCCCGGCAACGGCGCCAAAATTTGATGCGAGAATTATACGCACACAAATTAAACCCTATTTGTGACAATTGTAGTAATGATGTAAGTAGGGATCGTTCTAACCGGGGATTAACTAGGGGTGCTAAACACTTGACTCAAATAAATGAAACTAACTTTTAAAACACTTAACTTTCTTAACAAAAACGCAAAACAAGTACACACGACTTCAAATACTTAAAAACACAAAAACAAAACAAATATGAATGATTAAGACTCAACGAAATATGGTGGAAATGTGTTTGGCGAGATTAAATTAAATGGAAAGATTATAATTAAGGGCAAAACGTAAATATGAATGTGATGGAAATATGGATGATGGAATAGCCAAGGGGTTCTTCTCCACACATGTTACACTTGCATACAAAATTGATTCTCAGTTGGTCTTTCGATAAATTATGAAACTCAACACTCCGGGTTAATTAGGTCCGCTTAAATTAACCGTCAAGTTTTCCTTAAGTTAATGAATTGGATGGGTTTGCGTAACGCAATTCACAACATTCTCCAAAAGTCCTTTACGTGAAAAGCACAATAAAGATACAATCAAAGATCATTAAGTATTATGAAAACTATAAGTGTTGACGAGGCATTCGTTACTATGATGAGCATGAAACTCGTGCCAAGAATTCATTCAACGCGATTGTTTATAAGCAACCTCCACTACTTGTGAATATAAGTTCATAACGATTAGGTGAAACTCACTTATATTCTAGCGTCATATTCATGCATGAAAATTAAGCGCGCATTCTCAATAAACATACATAAATAAGTTATCAATCAAACGGTTAAACAAATTGAATTCACAACTTATGAAATTCCAACCAAAGGTAATCAATTCATATTGCAAGCATAAACATAGTTTCGAATCACCCCCTAGCTAAAGGGGGTTTAGTTCCTCATAACTTTGAAATCAAAGAAACACCTAAACATTCCAACAACTCAAACTTGAATTGTATGAACGTTTAGGCACTCTTCTCTTCCATTACAAAACAAAGAGAATTGAATTTAAACATTGAAATCAAAGAAACACCTAAACATTCCAACAACTCAAACTTGAATTGTATGAACGTTTAGGCACTCTTCTCTTCCTCGTTGTTGTAGCACAAGGTCTAAGGTGAGTTTTGGGGGGATGAGGAGTGGTTGGAGTGATTGGAATGAAGAGAAAATATGCAGAAAATGAAGGGAGATGCACGGCAAGAATGGAGGATTTTGTGTTGTGTGTTGTGTATGAAAATGAGATGTGTCTAGGTAATGGGAATGCAAGGGTATTTATAGGAGGAGTGGAGGTGTATATGGCTGTTTGTTTAAGGTGTTTGTGTGGAGGAATGATGGAAAAACAACTAGGACAACATGTCAAAGCTGGAATTGCATGTGAAGATGCTGGAATTTCAATGTGAAGTGCACGGCATGGGTGTTTTGGTGCATGTGTTGGCTGTTTTGTTTGTTGGTTAAAGCTTGTGTTTGCATATGAATGTTGTTTGTGTGAAGTGTGTGTGAATGCATGTGAAATGTAAAGGGAAAAGCTGGAAATGCTAGGAATGAAGGCCACGGCAAAGGCTTGTGGATGAGTTGGAAAAACATGTGAATGCTGAAATGGGAATGAAGGCCACGGCAAAGGGTGAAGTTTTTGATGATTTAAAATGTGGATGCATGATGAAGAGTTAATAAATAATGCATGTAGGGTTAGGAAATAAAATCATAACTTAAAGGGGGGGATGATTAAAGGATGTGGCTAGGTTGGAAAGGTGTGGAGGATGGATGGAATTAGGGGGAATGCACGGCAATGGTGGGGAGTTCTTTGGTGATGAGTGCAATGATGAAGAGTGAATAAATAATGCATGTGTTGATGAAATTGCATTTGGAAAGGTTGGAAAGTGGAAGGGAAAGGCACGGCAACAAGGAAGTGTTTGGGTGCATGTGTGTGAATGGTGGTTTTGCATGTGAATTGATGGATTGTTTGATTGGGCTAGGGGTTTTGCATGGCTCAAAGGATTGTTTGATTGGGCTAGGCCCTTTGTTTTATGTCCTAAAGAGCATGCAAGGCTTCAATTTCGTCCATCTTCTTTGCTCCATGATTAAGCTATCCAATCCATGCCCAAAAATGCTCCAAATAGCCTCAAAATGCACTTTCTTGCTCCCTAAGCCTCTTAGAACCTGAAAACACACAAAAGAAGCATAAAGGACTAAAATAACTAAAGAAACATAACGTAAATGCACGAGAACTAGCCATTTAAGTAGCATGAATATGCTCCTATCAATGGTGATCGATGAAAATTGAGGATTTTGTAAAAGGAATAACATGCAAGCTTTGAGTTCTATTGGTAAGGTTTAAACTTTTGAGAAAGGCTTCACAACCTTGAAAACAAAAACTCTTTCATTTTGCATATCCTTGCACATTTAATATTTTGTAATAGACTAGTAATGTATGAATGTTTGTTTATTAGGCTCTTATTTTCGAGTGTAGATGTAGTACTTAAACGACAGATGTGTTTTAATGTTTTGAAGTAATATTTATATGGCAATGTGTGGTATGTGCAAATTTAAGAAAATATATATATTTTTCTTAACGGGTCATAATGGGTAATAATGGGTCGGGTCACTTTACACGTTGGGTAAAGTGACCCGACCTGTTAAGGACCCATTAAGATAACAGGTGTGACAGGACTGTTGGAAATGTGCCCTAAAACCAATCATATGATGATACTTTACGGACATTTCACAATGTTAAACTAATGTAGTTTAAATGTAAAGGGCAAAGATTATTGTTTGAGCCGTCTCATATAAATGTTATATGCTTAAACGATAAGTCCAAGGAATATGTGATTGGAAGAATGCGATCTAAAGAAGTTAGATTCATGAGACCATTCTTTCGTTGACACATCCTAAACGTTCCTGATCACAGGATTGTCAATTGGGCATTGACAGTCCGTTAAGATCAGTACGTGCTATGTCTTCTCTCATGGAGAGTGACTAGTCTCGAGTCATTGGTGTGTGTGACATCAAGACAAGTACGTAGGTGCTCAATAGAGAATGAGTTCACTAAACACGATCAACGAAGAGTTCTCATATTCATGTCACATGAGAACTCATGGTTGGGATAATGCAAATTAGTCTTTTGACCTGAGGCATCACAGTTGTCTTGTGATTAGGTCCTTAATCTTTGATTATGTCAAAGTCACTCTGATAGGAGCATATTCATGCGACTTAAATGGCTTGTTCTCGTACATTTACGTTATGTTTCTTTAGTTATTTTAGTCCTTTATGCTTCTTTTGTGTGTTTTCAGGATAATAAGACGTGTTTGACGAAAGGATGCATTGTGGGGCGTTTTGGGGCTTTTTGGAGCACTATTGGGCTAAGGATGGATAGCTATGCTTGGAGCCCAAGTGTTGGATGAAATTGAAGGCCTTGTATGCACTTGAGGACACAAAACAATGGCCCTAACCCAATTACATTCACCTTGTCATGGGCTTAACACAAACACCATTCCTTGCCATGCAAGGGGGAGCAATTTGGGTCCATTTCATGCACTTAAAACCTAGCCCAATTACACACCATTGCAGCCAAATCCATTCTTTGCCATGCACATTCATCACCAATTCAACATGCATTCATCATCACAATCAAAACAGCCATTCTTAGCCGTGTAAATCCATTCCACAACATTGCACATGCACTTTGCCTTTCATCATTGCACCACAAATCAATCAACACATGCATTCCCTTCACATTCACCCACATGCACATTTAATCATTCATTTCCCAACTCAATACCGTGCATTTCACTCCCATTTCCAGCATGCATTCACATGCATTTTCAGCACCTACACACCTACATTCCACATGCATAACCAACCTAGTGTCACTCCCATTCATTCCCTTTAATCATTCAGCCACCATCATACATTTATTCTCTTCCCAAACACATACACAACCTGCCATCATTCTAGAAAAACATCCCATGCCGTGGCCTTCATTCCCATTTCCAGCTTTTCCCTTTACATTTCACATGCATTCCATATTTTTCCTAGCTGTTTTCCATCATTCACTCTTTAATCCACATGCATTCACACACACTTCACACAAACAACATTCACATGCTTTCACAAGCTTTTCCCAACAAACAAATCAGCCAACACATGCACCAAAACCTTCAATGTCGTGGGTTCCCTTGCCTTTCCAGCATTCCCCTTGTGCAATTCTAGCTTTCCACCCACTTTCCTAGCTGTTTTTCACATGCATTGCAGCCACATTCTCACCCATTCTCTCCCTATATAAACCACACTGTAGACATCGAAATTTCAGTAAAACAAATGTTCACCAATGCATTAAAGTTTTGACGTGTCAAGGCATACATGGCATACGCCACGTGTTGTACAAATTGTACACATGGCGTGTGACTCAACAAAATAGGAAGAAATACCCTTGAAGGATTAAACAAGTTTTTCTTCTCATTTTGGGCAATGACAAGGCAAGTACATTTCAATCCATTGAGGATCAAAACAAGTTTTTCTTCTCATGTTGGGCAATGACAAGGCAAGCACACTTCAATCCATTACGGATCAAAGCAAGTTTTTCTCATTTGGGCAATGACAAAGCATACACATTTCAAGTTTAAAATGGTGTTAAGTGGGAAATTAGGCCATAAGTTAGACCACTTCAAGTTTAAAATGGTATTAAGTGGGAAATTAGGCCATAAGTTACACCACTTCAATTTCAATATTGCATTAAGTGGGAAAATTAGGCAATGGTGCTTGGAAAGGAAAAAAATATTTTGTGGTGGTGATTCATTCTCAAAGCCTATAAATAGGCTTCTCCATCAAGGTATCAAGCATCAAGGAATTCACAAATACATTTCTTTACTCCAAAATTAGAAGAGAATTCCCCAAATCCTTGAAGCTTTGAAACTCCAAAGCTTCCAACCATCCAAATTCCCAAGAATTCCGAAGGATCAAGAAAGCTCTCTTCGTTCTTCGTTAAACCATTATTCAAGATCAAGCCCCGACGGCCCTTGAAGAAAGTGTTCATCCGTTCATCCTAAGCATAAGCCCCCAACGGCCCTTTGGATCAACAACCTCAACAAATCCACACATCCAATCGTTCTTCAAGATTAAGCCCAAAAGCCCTTGAAGATCCGCTCATCCATCAACCTTCAAGATCAAGCCCAAAAACCCTTGAAGAAATCCACACAACCATTATTCAAGATCAAGCCCCGACGACCCTTGAAGAAAGTGTTCATCGTTCATCCTAAGATCAAGCCCCAACGGCCCCTTGGATCAACAGCACAAACAAATCCACACATCCAATCGTTCTTCAAGACTAAGCCCAAAAGCCCTTGAAGATCTGCTCATCCATCAACCTTCAAGATCAAGCCCAAAAGCCCTTGAAGAAATCCACACAACCATTATTCAAGATCAAGCCCCGACGGCCCTTGAAGAAAGTGTTCATCCGTTCATCCTAAGCATAAGCCCCCAACGGCCCTTTGGATCAACAACCTCAACAAATCCACACATCCAATCGTTCTTCAAGATTAAGCCCAAAAGCCCTTGAAGATCCGCTCATCCATCAACCTTCAAGATCAAGCCCAAAAGCCCTTGAAGAAATCCACACAACCATTATTCAAGATCAAGCCCCGACGGCCCTTGAAGAAAGCGTTCATCGTTCATCCTAAGAACAAGCCCCAACGGCCCCTTGGATCAACAGCACAAACAAATCCACACATCCAATCGTTCTTCAAGACTAAGCCCAAAAGCCCTTGAAGATCTGCTCATCCATCAACCTTCAAGATCAAGCCCAAAAGCCCTTGAAGAAATCCATACACCCATTCTTCAAGATCAAGCCCAACGCCCCTTGAAGATCCGTTCATCAACTGTTCATCCTTAGATCAAGCCCCGACGGCCCTTTGGATCAACAACTCATCCACAAACCTACACCCTACGAAGATAGAATCAGAGGACCAAATTTGAGAGAGATCGTAACCCCAAAATCATAAACACAAAAATATTATTTTGTACACGTTATTCTGGTTTCTTGTTTCAAGGAATCTTTCGTGTTCACAAATTTGGCACGCCCAGTGGGACAATCTCTACCTCTTATCTCTGTCTCCGTTCAAGATATTCAAGCACAGTCCATGGCTTCAAACAAAGAACAAGTCATGACTATCGGCACTACCTCCATTGAAAGACAGCTGGTTCAGATGAAGGAAACAATTGCAAGGCTGATAAAGACTGCAGAGGAGAAAAACTTGCAAACCGCCGGACTCATCAACCGTCTGGAGGCACAGCATGGCGTCAAAGTGAAACCAAGCTCTCTTCCAACTAAGAAGACCGAAGAAGGCTTTAACCCAAATGCTTACGAACTCATGTCAAAGGCTAGGCATGACTTTGCTTCCTCTTCAAATCTTGGAAAGAAGGTTTCAAACACCGTCAACGACAAAGATCGTGACCTCACCAAAACTCAAAAGAAGTTGAAGGAGCAGGGTTACGGAGTTGACAACAACCAAAGCACACCTCCAAAATCAATGGCATCAAGCAAGGGACAAGCCGTTCTTGCAACCACCAAGGGAAGAAGCATAAGCACTTCCGCCACAAATGGAGCATCCATTGGTGCCACAACCACTCCTCAACATGCTGCTGCAAAGTTGATACCGCCAAGCAAGCAAGAGCAGCACCAAAGGCGTGAGTCGGTCATCAACGTAACCATGCTGGCGGCACCAAAACATGCTATTGAGGCGCACAAGATGACACCCGAAAACGGCCAATGGGGTTCTTCATCAGCACTATGGATGTCTGAAGGAAAGTCGTGTCTATTGGTTGCACAAGTCATGACCATCGGCGTCACCTCTGTTGAAGAACAACTGGCTCAAATGAGCGAAGCAATTGCAAAGCTTACACAGACTGTGGAAGAGAAGGATTTGCAGATCGCCGCACTCATCAACCAACTAGATGCGCAGCTCGACATGAAAGTCGACCCAAATGTTGGTCCATTAAAGAAAGAAGTCGACGAAGAAGATGAGCCTCCAGTAGAGAAAGTCGAAGAGAAGCTGAAGCTAGACCAAGCAACGGCGTTCATGGAATCTCTCTCTATCCAGCAGCTACAGGAGATGATCGCAAGCACTGTCAAGACACAGTACGAACGAAGCTCGCATGACTCCGTACTGTACTCAAAGCCTTACTCCAAGAAGATTGATGCTTTGAAGATGCCAAGGGGTTATCAGCCCCCAAAATTCATGTAGTTCGATGGAAAAGGCAACCCGAAGCAACATGTCGCCCATTTCATTGAAACTTGCAACAATGCTGGGACAGAGGGAGACTACCTTGTCAAACAGTTCGTACGTTCGCTGAAAAGTAACGCTTTTGACTGGTACACCGACCTCGAACCCGAGTCTATCAACAATTGGGACCAGCTAGAAAGGGAATTCCTCAACCGTTTCTACAGCACTCGTCGTACTGTAAGCATGCTAGAGCTGACCAGTACGAAACAGTGGAGAGATGAACCTGTCATCAACTACATCAATAGATGGCGCTCCTTAAGTCTGGATTGTAAAGATCGGCTTTCTGAAACCTCTGCCATTGAGATGTGCGTTCAAGGCATGCAGTGGGGACTACACTACATCCTTCAAGGCATCAAACCACGAACATTTGAGGAGTTAGCCACCCGCGCCCATGATATGGAGTTAAGCATCACCCGTCATGGGAAGAAAGAACAGATCGCCGACTACAAGAATGACAAAGTTTTGGGGCCAAAGGTGGATAAGGCTGCGTGGAAACCCACCAAGGAAGCAATGACGGTCAACACAACTCCAGTCAAAACCCATACACGAGGCAAGGCAATTCAAACCGAAGCTTTTCGTGATCAAGAGATACGTAGACGCACTTTGAAGGAGCTTGAGGAGAAGACTTATCCATTCCCCGACTCTGACGTGGTTGCCATGTTGAAAGACTTGCTTGACAAAAAGGTGATCGACCTACCTGAGTGCAAACGGCCGGAAGAGATGAACCGTACTGACAGTCTAAGGTACTGTAAATTCCACCGCTTCATTGGTCATCCGACGGAAAAGTGCTTTGTGCTAAAAGATCTCATCATGAAGTTAGCTCAGAAAGGGATCATCGAGCTAGATCTTAATGATGTGGTGAAGTCAAACTATACCACCGTCACTTCTGGCTCTTTGAACTCAAAATCTTCACCTCAACCGCTGGGGGCATGCTCCAAAACCATGTCAGTCACGTCAAGTGAAGTTGAAGGATGGACTTATGTCACTCCAAAGAAAATGCACAAGAAACATAGGTCTCCTCCACAAGTTCACCAATCGGAAAGGGGGCTAAGCAGCTACCGTCAACCTTCAAAGCTACATGAAAGTGTTGAGGATGAGGAAGTTATGACACAAAGATCGTCCGTTGCCATCACAATGCGCGATTTCTTCCCCAAAGACTTCTTCAATCACTCGGTCAAGACTCCTTGCTATGAAGATTGCAAGGAATGCCTCTCTAAGATCGTTTGACAAATTCAAACACGCTCCTCGTTCGCACGAGCCTAAAAGGCGACAACCAAAGCTCCTCGTTCGCACGAGCCTAAAAGGCGATAACCAAAAGCTCCTTGTCTGCACGAGTTGAAACTGCAAACGACACCACAAGCTCCTCGTTCGCACGAGCCTAAAAGGTGACAACAAACGCTCCTTGCCTGTACGAGCTGAAACTGCAAACGGCACCAAAACGCTCCTTGCCTGTACGAGCTGAAACTGCAAACGGCACCAAAACGCTCATTGCCTGCACGGGCTGAAACTGCAAACGGCACCAAACGCTCTTGGCCCGCAAGAGCATAAACTGTGTACGGCAAAATCATCATCAAAACCATCACTCATTTGAACTACGTTATGACTTGATCTCTTCTTTGGAAGAGTACGTAGGCAACTTGAAACTTCAAAACTTCAAGTACAGTCACATGAAAATAAATAAATAAATGTTTCATTAAAAGAAAGTCAATTTTATTACAAAAGAAAAAAAAAAAAAAAAAAAAAAAAAAAAAAAAAAAGATGGAGCTTTCACAAAGGATGTTCACGTGAAGCCCCATTACTTGGCAAAACTCTAGAAGCGGAAGGCATCGGAGCAGAAGGCATCGGAGCGGGAGGCATTGAAGCTAGAGCATTCCAGGCCTCAATACTGGGTAGAACGCTGGATGACCCAGGAAAAATGTGCCTCTGGAGGAAAGCCGCAAACCTTTGACGGTCACTTTGGATTCGACCTTCAGATTCTTGCAGCTCATCAAGTTTCCTCTTCATGCCCGTCGAATAGTTATTTGCAAGCACATGCAAACTTCTATTCTCGTGCTTAAGCTGTTTGATCTCTTGCTTAAGAGTTTCCACCTCCGCCATCAATGATTCCACTTGGCGGGATCGAGCAAGTAGGCGTTGGCCCATGTTGGACACAGAGCCTGCGCACTGAACACTGAGAGTTAGGGACTCTTGAACGGCCAACTCATCGGACCGTTCTGAAAGCAGCCTACTATCTTTTGGAGTGAGGAAGTTCCTAGCTACTATCGTAGCTGTTGTTGCGTCCTTCATCACAGAATCTTCACTTGTCAAAGGGCCATTAGAAGATAAGAAAGAAGGGCACCATACATTTACCTGACGCGGCGCACTCGGATCACTGCTGAGACTCAAATCTAAGCAAATGTTAGACGGGTTAGCCATTGTCAAAAGGTTAAAAGAGAAAGGTGGATGGAGTAAAATCAGAAAGGGCCGAAGACAATTTTCACAAACTGGCGATCTTCAAAGTGTGCATGTTGGAGGTGATCGATACCTCTATAAAAAGCCAAGGCGACACGACCACCGATTCAAAAAATCAGATTTTCCTGCGTGAAGTTCGGCGACGCTTTCGCGGCTTTTCAGATAACGCGTTCAACTTTGTCAAAAGATCTCTGACAAAGTTGAAAACACGTGAAGGTTATCATCCCAACTACACGCCTTTGCCAACAAGCGTGGTGACAGAGCCGCACCCGTGACTACTTTTTCGAAAAGGCGCTAGCTCAGAAATCGAAGAGACGCTTGTTAAAAAAATCGAAGAGACGTTTGTCGACAAGGGTAAAAGAACATAACCACCACTTGCTATTGGGAAATCCCTATATATGTCGACCTTCATCTTTTATGGCAAGGCAGACCTGAAAAAAAAAATGCCCAGTTCTTCCTCACCTCTGAGGGCGCACTCCCAGCAAAGCCTCTCGAAATACTCAATTTTTTCTTCTTCCCCAAAGAAGATACCAGATGCCTGGAGTACAGATGAGGCAGGAGGAAACGGTAAATCGAAGCATGTGGAGACAAGCACAACAAATATATGTGCTGATTCATTCGCTGCTTCTTCAAAAGCAAAAGTATCTCATATCATCAAGGGCGAAAGCAAAGGTATCTCATATCATGCTTTTTCCCTGTCTTTTCCTTTGCCCTTGTTCTCACCTGCCAAGACAAGGACAGAGAAAGCAATATGTCGGAACCTCCACTCAAACTTACGCTGCCACCAAGAAGTGAGGGTCCATTCAAATGCAAGGTTTGCATTCAACTCCTGCATCAGAGGACAAATACTACAAGAGAAGATGCCACACCTGCATAAGGAAATACCACTTCTGCAAAGGGGAGCAAGTAAGGCAAGTAAAAATGATACATCGAAGCATGTGGAGACAAGCACAACAAATATATGTGCTGATTCATTCGCTGCTTCTTCGAAAGCAAAGGTATCTCATATCATGCCTTCTCCATGTCTTTTCCTTTGTCCTTGTTCTTACTCGCATGGCAAAGTGAAAGAGAGCCATCAGCCGGCACTTGGAGTCAGTCTTCCGATCTGGAACCGACTACCTGGAATCTATTCCCTAGTTGCTTACCTAGCGTTGTTCTCGAGTAGTCATCTTCAACGGTTGATACACTTCCAGAGAAGAGACCACATCTGCTTGGAGAACAGCTAAGATGAGTGACAATGAAACATCAATCTTGTGGATAGTCAGCAAACGCAACAACTGCATATGCTGAGTTATCCTCTAACCCTCTTCAATACGAATTGGAAAGATTGAACAAAGAAACAGGTCATCACCTCCACCTCGTGCTTGCCTGCCATGTGTCTGAATCCTGAAACCGCTCATGGTCCTATTTTCACTCAAGATCAAGCCTCGATGGCCCTTGAAGAAATCACAAGCCCGATTCAAAATCAAGTGTTCTCCACCCTTGAATCAAATTCAACTCCAGATAAAAGGAGTAAGTTCAGACCTTCGGGGGAGACCAAAAGAATTTGCTGCCCAATTCAAGAGTAGCACAAAGGAAAATCAACGATTGGAGGAAACCAGAAAATCTTCCAGTCGAACTCAAGATCAAGCCTCGATGGCCCTTGAAGAAATTTCCTGCTGCCCAGTTCAAGAGTAGCACAAAGGAAAATCAACGATTGGAGGAAACCAGAAAATCTTCCAGTCGAACTCAAGATCAAGCCTCGATGGCCCTTGAAGAAATTTCCTGCTGCCCAGTTCAAGAGTAGCACAAAGGAAAATCAACGATTGGAGGAAACCAAAAAATCTTCCAGTCGAACTCAAGATCAAGCCTCAATGGCCCTTGAAAAAATTTCCAGCCCAGTTCAAGACTAAGCCTGTGGAAAATCAACGATTGGAGGAAACCAGAAAATCTTCCAGTCAAACTCAAGATCAAGCCTCAATGGCCCTTGAAGAAATTTCCAGCCCAATTCAAGATCAAGCCTCGACGGCCCTTGGGTTGACATCTACATTAAGGGACTTCAAAACGCATCTTCTACACGTGACAAGCACATGTCTACGACGCGCCTTGAAGTGGGGGCATTTGTAGACATCGAAATTTCAGTAAAACAAATGTTCACCAATGCATTAAAGTTTTGACGTGTCAAGGCATACATGGCATACGCCACGTGTTGTACAAATTGTACACATGGCGTGTGACTCAACAAAATAGGAAGAAATACCCTTGAAGGATTAAACAAGTTTTTCTTCTCATTTTGGGCAATGACAAGGCAAGTACATTTCAATCCATTGAGGATCAAAACAAGTTTTTCTTCTCATGTTGGGCAATGACAAGGCAAGCACACTTCAATCCATTACGGATCAAAGCAAGTTTTTCTCATTTGGGCAATGACAAAGCATACACATTTCAAGTTTAAAATGGTGTTAAGTGGGAAATTAGGCCATAAGTTAGACCACTTCAAGTTTAAAATGGTATTAAGTGGGAAATTAGGCCATAAGTTACACCACTTCAATTTCAATATTGCATTAAGTGGGAAAATTAGGCAATGGTGCTTGGAAAGGAAAAAAATATTTTGTGGTGGTGATTCATTCTCAAAGCCTATAAATAGGCTTCTCCATCAAGGTATCAAGCATCAAGGAATTCACAAATACATTTCTTTACTCCAAAATTAGAAGAGAATTCCCCAAATCCTTGAAGCTTTGAAACTCCAAAGCTTCCAACCATCCAAATTCCCAAGAATTCCGAAGGATCAAGAAAGCTCTCTTCGTTCTTCGTTAAACCATTATTCAAGATCAAGCCCCGACGGCCCTTGAAGAAAGTGTTCATCCGTTCATCCTAAGCATAAGCCCCCAACGGCCCTTTGGATCAACAACCTCAACAAATCCACACATCCAATCGTTCTTCAAGATTAAGCCCAAAAGCCCTTGAAGATCCGCTCATCCATCAACCTTCAAGATCAAGCCCAAAAACCCTTGAAGAAATCCACACAACCATTATTCAAGATCAAGCCCCGACGACCCTTGAAGAAAGTGTTCATCGTTCATCCTAAGATCAAGCCCCAACGGCCCCTTGGATCAACAGCACAAACAAATCCACACATCCAATCGTTCTTCAAGACTAAGCCCAAAAGCCCTTGAAGATCTGCTCATCCATCAACCTTCAAGATCAAGCCCAAAAGCCCTTGAAGAAATCCACACAACCATTATTCAAGATCAAGCCTCGACGGCCCTTGAAGAAAGTGTTCATCCGTTCATCCTAAGCATAAGCCCCCAACGGCCCTTTGGATCAACAACCTCAACAAATCCACACATCCAATCGTTCTTCAAGATTAAGCCCAAAAGCCCTTGAAGATCCGCTCATCCATCAACCTTCAAGATCAAGCCCAAAAGCCCTTGAAGAAATCCACACAACCATTATTCAAGATCAAGCCCCGACGGCCCTTGAAGAAAGCGTTCATCGTTCATCCTAAGATCAAGCCCCAACGGCCCCTTGGATCAACAGCACAAACAAATCCACATATCCAATCGTTCTTCAAGACTAAGCCCAAAAGCCCTTGAAGATCTGCTCATCCATCAACCTTCAAGATCAAGCCCAAAAGCCCTTGAAGAAATCCATACACCCATTCTTCAAGATCAAGCCCAACGCCCCTTGAAGATCCGTTCATCAACTGTTCATCCTTAGATCAAGCCCCGACGGCCCTTTGGATCAACAACTCATCCACAAACCTACACCCTACGAAGATAGAATCAGAGGACCAAATTTGAGAGAGATCGTAACCCCAAAATCATAAACACAAAAATATTATTTTGTACACGTTATTCTTGTTTCTTGTTTCAAGGAATCTTTCGTGTTCACACACACACACTTCATTCATTTGTCATTCATTCACTCCCCATTCCATCTCTCCATTTCTCACACCACAACTAACATAAACACTTCCCCTTAGAATCCAAAACCGTGAGTCCCCCTTCCACTTCTCACTCCATTCCACACTTCCATTCCCCCAAACCAACTATCCTTAGACCTTATGCCGCAACGAAGAGGAAGAGAAGAGGGCCTAAACGTTCATACAATTCAAGTTTGAGTTGTTGGAATGTTTAGGTGTTTCTTTGATTTCAATGTTTAATTTCAATTCTCTTTGTTTTGTATGAGGAACTAAACCCCCCCCTTGGCTAGGGGGGGATTCGAAATATATGTTTATGCTTGCATTTTGATTTGATTACTTCTAATTGAATTTCATAAGTTGTGGTTTCAATTTGTTTAACCGTTTGATTGATAACTTATTTATGTATGTTTATTGAGAGTGCACGCTTAATTTTCATGCATGAATTTGACGCTAGAATATAAGTGAGTTTCACCTAATAGTTATGAACTTATATTCACAAGTAGTGGAGGTTGCTTATAAACAATCGCGTTAAACGAATTCTTGGCATAAGTTTCATGCGTATTCCATAGTAACGAATGCCTCGTCGATGTTTATGATTTCCGTTGAACTTAATGATCTTTGTTGAATGTCTCTATCATGCGTATTCCATAGTTAGGGACTTTGATTAGGAATAATTTGGTTGTAATGCGTATTCCATTCAATCCAATGAATCTAGGGAAATCTGAAAGTTAATTTAAGCCGACCTAATTAACCCGGGGCGTTGAGAATTCATAATTTATTGAAATGCAATTGGAAATCTTTTTATTATGCAAGTGTAACATGTGTGGAGATGAACCCCTTGGCTAGCATCCATTCATTCCATTTCATCAATTTCATATTTACATTCTGTCTAGTTTATTAACTTGTTTCGTTATTTCAATTTTCGTAAACCTAAATCCCCCTTTTGCTTTAATGTTCAATTTAGTTAGAAATCAATTTAGTTTGTGTTTTTAAAGCATTTTGAGTCTTTTGGTTTGTCTTAGTGTTTTAACGTTTAGTTTCACATTCTTTGAGTCTAGTTTAGTGTTTTATATTGTTTTTACGTTTTTGAGTCAGTTTCCAAGAGATTAACAATCCCTCCTAATCCCCGGTCCAGAACGATCCCTACTTACATACTTCACTACAATTGACAAAAAGAGGGTTTAATTTGTGTGCGTATAAATCTCGCATCAAATTTTGGCGCCGTTGCCGGGGATTAGCAAATTTGCTAATCTCTTGGATTGATTGTTTCTGTTATGTATTTTAGTTTTAGTTTTTGATGTGTTTTGAATTCAAATACTAGAGAAGAACAACATGTCACTTGATAATGCTTCTCTTTTGTCACAGCTTATAGAAAGGTCTCAAATGCAAAGTGTTGATATATTTGATCTTCAATCAAGGAATAACGTGTTTTCCAATACTTACAGTTCAGATTGGAGTGATCATTCAAACTCTATGTGGTGGGAACCTCAACATGTTCAAGAAGAAGGATATTGGCAGCCATATGAGGAGTTCTATTCAAGACCTATGCACCCACCACAACCTCATATTCAATATGCCCAACCAAATTTAAGTTCGTCAATAGATTATAATCAAAAGCTTAACGAATTAATTTGTTTGGTGCAGGGCTCACAAAATCAAGACAATGAGGCTCGACAAGAAGACAAAAGGTTGGACCACTTGGAAAAGCAAATTGGGCAGATAGCGGAGTTCGTAGGACAATTTTGCGACCAAGGCAAACTCCCTAGTTCAACCATTGTAAATCCGAAGGGAGGATTTGAAGCACCTTTGCCGGAAGCACTTATTGCTCTTACGCCATCTAATTCAAGTAAGGTTGTTCCAATTAGTTCTAACCCCATTCCACCTAATATCCCTATTCCTTGCAGGGTCATGAATTCCAAGGAAGAAGAAAGTGAAAAAGACATCTTGGAAGACCTTCCAAAGGTGCAAAGTAGGGAATTTCATGAATTCATCAAAGAGGATATACTTGAGACAACAATGCCCAAAGAAGTTGAATTTGATGACATTGGACAAGTCATAACCATCACATGCAATCTGGCCAAGTCCAATATCCCTGAAACTTTCAAATGAGTGGTGTTTGCCATTGAGTTCTTGTCAGACAAAACAAGTAAGTCATTTTTTCCAAATTCCATTACATTTTATACTAACTTGTTGTTTTTTATGAATCAGGCACCTACATTAGAATTCAAACCAATGCCGGTTCACTTCAAGTATCACCTTCCATTCAAGGACCAATTCCATGCCGTTTGATTTTATTTATGTAAAAAAAAAATCAAAAAATAAAAAAATAAAATAAAATAAAATAAAATAAAACATGGCAGAATGATGGAGCTTCACAAAGGTTGTTTACGTGAAGCCCCACTACGAGGCGTCGAAGCGGAAGGCATAGAAGCGGGAGGCATAGGAGCGGAAGGCATCGGAGTGGAAGGCATCAGAGCGGGAGGCATCGGAGCTAGAGCATTCCAGGCCTCAATACTTGGCCAAACGCTGGATGACCCAGGAAAAAGGTGCCTCTGGAGACAAGCCGCAAGCCTTTGACGGTCACTTTGAATTCGACCCTCTGATTCTTGCAGCTCATCAAGCTTCCTCTTCATGCCCGACGAATAGCTATTTGCAAGCACATGCAAACTTCTATTCTCATACTTAAGCTGCTGGATCTCTTGCTTAAGACTTTCCACCTCTGCCATCAATGATTCCACCTGACGGGAGCAGGCAAGCAGGCGTTGGCCCATGTTGGACACAGAGCTCGCACACTGAACACTAAGTGCGAGGGACTCTTGAACGGCCAACTCATCGGACCGTCCTGACAGCAGCCTACTATCTTTTGGAGTGAGGAGGTTCCTAGCTACTATTGTAGCTGTTGTGGCGTCCTGCATCACGGAGTCTTCACCTGTAAGAAGACCGTTAGAAGATAAGAAAGAAGGGCGCCATACGTTACCTTGACGCGGCGCGCCCGTATCACTGCTAAGGCTCAATTCCAAGCTAAGGTTCGATGGGTTTGCCATTTTTCAAAAGTGTTCAAAAAGAAGGGATGGAGTTAAATTTCAAAGGGTCGGAGTCGATTTTCAAGAATGGGAAATCTTCAGAGTGTGTTTGTTGGCGGTGATCAATACCTCTATAAGAAGCCAAGGCGACGCGTCCACCGATTCAAAAAGCCGGAATTTTCGGCGTAATTTTGGCGACGCTTTCTCGGCTTTTCTGAAGACGCGTTCAACTTTGTCAAAAGATTTCTTCTTTTCAGACAACACGTGGAGGCCATCATCGCAACTACACATCTTTAGCCGACAAGCGCAAAGTTCGGCGACGCTTTCTCTGTTTTTCAGAAAACGCGTGCAGCTTTGTCAAAAGGAGCCGCATCCGCACTACTACGTGTTGTTCAGAAAGCAAAGGGGCGTCGTTCAGAAATCGAAGGGGCGCCTGCTCAGAAATCGAAGAGGCGTCGTTCTGATATCGAAGAGACATTTGTCGACAAGGGTAAAAGAACAGTACCACCACTTGATATTATCTCTATATATGTCGACCTTCGTCTTTTATGGCAAGGCAGACCTGAAGAAAATGCCCAACTCTCCCTCACCTCTGAGGGCGCACTCCCAGCAAAGCCTCTTGAAATACTCAATTTTTTCTCCCCCAAAGAAGATACCAGAAACCTGGAGTACAAATGAGGCAGAAAGAAACGGTCGATCGAAGCATGTGGAGACAACCACAACAAATACATGTGCTGCTTCATTCGCCGTTTCTTCAAAAGCAAAGGTATCTCATATCATCAAGGTCTAAAGCAAAAGTATCTCATATCATGCTCTTTCCCTGTCCTTTTCTTTGTCCTTGTTCTTACTCGCATGGCAAAGTGAAAGAAGCAATCAGCCGGCACTTGGAGTCAGTCTTCCGAGTTGGAGCCAACTGCCTGGAATCTATTCCTGATTGCTTACCTAGCGTTGCTCTCGAGTAGTCATCTTCAACGGTTGATACACTTCCAGAGAAGGGACCACTCCTGCAAAGATTGAACAAAGAAACAGATAACAGGAGGAAGCTCAGACCTTCAGGGAAGACCCTAAAGGGAATCCTGCTGCCCAGTTCAAGAGTAGCACAAAGGAAAATCAACGATGGGCGGAAACCAGTTCAAGAGTAAGCCTGTGGAATCACAAAGATCAAAGCCTCAATGCAATCACCAAGGAGAAGAGGGAAATTACACTCCATAACCAGATTTGCGTCCCTAAACTCTTCTCTTTGTTAATTACATTCTGCCATGTTTAGTATGTTTAAGTGCTTTTTGTGTGTTTACTTATGTTTTGTGTGAATCTATGCTTAAAACATTGAGGACAATGTTTGATTTAAGTGTGGGGGGGTAACTAAGTATATTTGATGCAAATTCGTGGGATTTTACCACCCATAACTTCAAATGTTGTTCCTTGCTGTTTTAAGGTGTTTTTAAGTTGTTTTAGAGTGTTTTAGTGTGTTTTGTTTTATAAAAGCACATAAAATTTTGAAAAATTGTTTTGAAAAACCCAAAAAAAAAAAGAGTTGTTTTTGTGTGTTTGTGTCTTAGGGTACCTTCCAACACAATGATAAGGATTTGGTTTGTAATTGCATGACTGTTAAAGAGAGTTATAAACATGGATGAAAGTTTGATTTACTCTTGGTAAATGCTTGGTTATGGTTATAATGTATGACTTCACATGCAATCATAAAAGAAAAATTCGTTTTTGTAACATGCTTGAAGGAAAGAACTCATACAAACACTACAACCTTGTAAGACTTGAGCCTAAATGTTCTTTGGAGAGTTATAATCTGTGATTCTTTCTTTTCTAAAGTTGTTGCATGATCTCATTATTCCTTGCTTGGTTGCTACTTAGAATGCAATTGTATCATGATAGAACTAAATGCTAGAACTTATATCCGTTTCATTCAAAGCATGACATTGAATTGCATAACATATATCAAGATGAAGTTGTGTAGTTGCCACCATAGCCAAATAGCCTTACTTTCCATATTTCGTATTTGTTGTAAGTTTTAACCCCGTTGAGCTTCGTTTAGCCTTTATTCTTTGTTAACCCACATTATCCTTACCTAGCCTAGTTTAGGACAATCCACACCCTTGTTCTTAAATGATAGTGAGCATGACTTAAATGAATTCCTTTTGAGTTACATTATGAAAGAAAATGAGTGTGGGGGAGAGAATGTTTTGTTCTTAAGTATTTATGTATGTTTTGAGAGTCAAAAGAAAAGAAAAAAAAAATTGTGAAAAACATATGAAAAAGAAAAACACAAAAGAAAAGAAAGAAAGGAAAAAGAGCTTGTTCCCCCTTGTTCAAAAGTTGAGTTTTCATTCAAAAGTGAATTCTACGTTAATTCAAATGCTTTGCTCGCTATTTCTTTAAGAACCTTTGTTTCCCATATCCCTTCTTTGTTAGCCAAACACCTTTAGCTCCGTTTCAACCCTTATGCTTCTATCTTGAGTGTTATGTGTTTCAATTTGTGGAGTTTGGAATTGATATTAGCTTATGGAATCACTGGTTCTCATTCTAAGTAGTAGCATTCCATTCATGAGATCATATTCATGTCATTATCGTAAATCCAGAAAATGCTTTCCTTGTTATAACATATGTGAGTGTTCGTCTACATGTTTACATCAATCTTCTCACATGTACCTAGTGTAGGGTGTGTAGTCAGAAAATCTGTGTGAAAATTGAATGCATATTTTGTAAGGATTTGAGCAAATTCTCTAAGGCATGTTACTACATTCGAAATGTGTTTTAAATGCTTAATTGTGAACTAGTATGTGGTGACTATGATTAAGAATGTACTTAAGTATAAAGATGGCTAAAATCTGTGGGAATAATGATTTTTAACTTGTCATGTGCATTGGAAATCTTTGAGACAATTGTTGGAAGGTGTAGGTTGTGTTTTGTTTGTTTTGTTTTGTTTTTGGTTTCTTTTGTTTTGTTTTGCTCGAGGACTAGCAAAAGCTAAGTGTGGGGGTATTTGATAGGAGCATATTCATGCGACTTAAATGGCTTGTTCTCGTACATTTACGTTATGTTTCTTTAGTTATTTTAGTCCTTTATGCTTCTTTTGTGTGTTTTCAGGATAATAAGACATGTTTGACGAAAGGATGCATTGTGGGGCGTTTTGGGGCTTTTTGGAGCACTATTGGGCTAAGGATGGATAGCTATGCTTGGAGCCCAAGTGTTGGATGAAATTGAAGGCCTTGTATGCACTTAAGGACACAAAACAATGGCCCTAACCCAATTACATTCACCTTGCCATGGGCTTAACAAAAACACCATTCCTTGCCATGCAAGGGGGAGCAATTTGGGTCCATTTCATGCACTTAAAACCTAGCCCAATTACACACCATTGCAGCCAAATCCATTCTTTGCCATGCACATTCATCACCAATTCAACATGCATTCATCATCACAATCAAAACAGCCATTCTTAGCCGTGTAAATCCATTCCACAACATTGCACATGCACTTTGCCTTTCATCATTGCACCACAAATCAATCAACACATGCATTCCCTTCACATTCACCCAAATGCACATTTAATCATTCATTTCCCAACTCAATACCGTGCATTTCACTCCCATTTCCAGCATGAATTCACATGCATTTTCAGCACCTACACACCTACATTCCACATGCATAACCAACCTAGTGTCACTCCCATTCATTCCCTTTAATCATTCAGCCACCATCATACATTTATTCTCTTCCCAAACACATACACAACCTGCCATCATTCCAGAAAAACATCCCATGTCGTGGCCTTCATTCCCATTTCCAGCTTTTCCCTTTACATTTCACATGCATTCGATACTTTTCCTAGCTGTTTTCCATCATTATTTCAGCCATCATTCACTCTTTAATCCACATGCATTCACACACTTCACACAAACAACATTCACATGCTTTCACAAGCTTTTCCCAACAAACAAATCAGCCAACACATACACCAAAACCTTCAATGCCGTGGGTTCCCTTGCCTTTCCAGCATTCCCCTTGTGCAATTCCAGCTTTCCACCCACTTTCCTAGCTGTTTTTCACATGCATTGCAGCCACATTCTCACCCATTCTCTCCCTATATAAACCACACACACTTCATTCATTTGTCATTCATTCACTCCCCATTTCATCTCTCCATTTCTCACACCACAACTAACATAAACACTTCCCCTTAGAATCCAAAACCGTGAGTCCCCCTTCCACTTTTCACTCCATTCCACACTTCCATTCCCCCAAACCAACTATCCTTAGACCTTATGCCGCAACGAAGAGGAAGAGAAGAGGGCCTAAACGTTCATACAATTCAAGTTTGAGTTGTTGGAATGTTTAGGTGTTTCTTTGATTTCAATGTTTAATTTCAATTCTCTTTGTTTTGTATGAGGAACTAAACCCCCCCTTGGCTAGGGGGGGATTCGAAATATATGTTTATGCTTGCATTTTGATTTGATTACTTCTAATTGCGTTTCATAAGTTGTGGTTTCAATTTGTTTAACCGTTTGATTGATAACTTATTTATGTATGTTTATTGAGAGTGCACGCTTAATTTTCATACATGAATTTGACGCTAGAATATAAGTGAGTTTCACCTAATAGTTATGAACTTATATTCACAAGTAGTGGAGGTTGCTTATAAACAATCGCGTTAAACGAATTCTTGGCATAAGTTTCATGCGTATTCCATAGTAACGAATGCCTCGTCGATGTTTATGATTTCCATTGAACTTAATGATCTTTGTTGAATGTCTCTATCATGCGTATTCCATAGTTAGGGACTTTGATTAGGAATAATTTGGTTGTAATGCGTATTCCATTCAATCCAATGAATCTAGGGAAATCTGAAAGTTAATTTAAGCGGACCTAATTAACCCGGGGCGTTGAGAATTCATAATTTATTGAAATGCAATTGGAAATCTTTTTATTATGCAAGTGTAACATGTGTGGAGATGAACCCCTTGGCTAGCATCCATTCATTCCATTTCATCAATTTCATATTTACATTCTGTCTAGTTTATTAACTTGTTTCGTTATTTCAATTTTCGTCAAACGTAAATCCCCCTTTTGCTTTAATGTTCAATTTAGTTAGAAATCAATTTAGTTTGTGTTTTTAAAGCATTTTGAGTCTTTTGGTTTGTCTTAGTGTTTTAACGTTTAGTTTCACATTCTTTGAGTCTAGTTTAGTGTTTTATATTGTTTTTACGTTTTTGAGTCAGTTTCCAAGAGATTAACAATCCCTCCTAATCCCCGGTCCAGAACGATCCCTACTTACATACTTCACTACAATTGACAAAAAGAGGGTTTAATTTGTGTGCGTATAAATCTCGCATCACACTCCATCAGGAGGGTGTCCATGGCATCGTTGGGGTTAAGCCACTTAGCCATGGAGGCAAGTGAATGCGCAACAAGGGATCTCTAACCTTCAAACTGTTTGAGGGAGAATACTCTATGATATGATTAAGAATCTTCGGCCAAAGTATGAATGAGATTTAGGAATGTGTTCCAAATCACATTCAAGGTAATCATATAAGCACAAGACTCACATTGGATAGTAGACATGAATAAACTATCAAACCAAACAATGTGGTCAAGAGTATTGTATTAGAGAAAGACCGTATTGCATTTGTAATCCTTAAACTGAATAGGTTCTCCACCTCTTCTGATTAGCTTGGGTAACCATGACATGCTGCTAGGCGTCAACCATGGTTTGTGGAAGCCCTAAAAGTGTATTATCACTAACGGGAGAATTGAAAGTAAGTTTCAATTCACAATCGATTTGAAAAAGTTTGAATCGCCCACTGCCTCGCTAAAAGGAACCTAATGGATCGTACACCGTGTAAGGTAGAGATTGAAGATTCAACGGAGATGAGTAAGAATAATTAAATGGTTTAATTATTTATGGCAAGGATTAATTAATATGATTATTAATCAAACGAATAAGTTCGTTAAAAAGACCTCGGGATAGTTTTGGACCTTAAGGCCCAATGGGCTTCGAACGTCAAGTCCATTGACTTAAGTTGTGTGACAACTTAATGAATAATGATTCACAAAGGCCCAAATAGCCCAATGAATACCCTAAGGCCGGCCATTTAGAGTAAGAGTGGGTTTTGGACTTAATTACAAGTTTGCCACTCAAATGAATTAAGGTATAAGTGTGACTTTATAGCCAAAATTCATTAAGGGTTGTTTTTGGGGAAATTGGAGAAACACAAACTCTCCTTTCTCTCTAGAAATGGCCGGCCACCCTTGAGGAAAACATCTAGCAATCTTACTTCCTCAAGGTCACTCATTTCTTCTCCAATCTTACCTTGGTGTGGAGACTTAGAGGTTCTCAATTTTGGGAACTTGGAGAAACCTTTTCATCCATCCAAATCCATGGATCTAAGATGCAAGGAATGAAGGCCCTCTCTTTGGGTGATTAGCCTGTGCTTATGCAAAGAGGAATCTACAAAGGTATTGATTTCTCAACTCACTTTGTTTTGAGTTGAGTCTTGGTTCACCTATCTACTAGGTTTTGAAGTTCATAGGTTAAGTTTTGTTTTTGAGTGCATATAAACATGATTCCGCCTTTTAATTGTTAATTGCATGTTGTTGATGTTGCTCAAATGAACTTGTTTTTCACAAATCTTCCTTCAAGTGGTATCAAGAGCCTAAGTCTAGTAGTTGGTGAATCCTTTTGGGTTTTGTAGTTCATAGTTTGTGATTTGAATGTTGTAATTGTTACAAGCTTTATTCTTGCTTCTTTGAATGTAAATTTTGTTAGAAAATTTGCCATCTCAAATGTTGTAGATGTAGTTCATATGAGCATGAATTTTGGAGCTAAATTTTGGTGCCATGTTTTTGGAGAAATTCGGCCAAATCCAAAGGGTGGATTTTTGGGTTCTTGTTTGACTTGTTAAAAGTGTTTTAAAGTGACTTTTGGAACCCCCTATGTACCCTAGTATGGTTGTATGTTATTTCCCTTAAGTTTGAGTGGTTTTGGTATGTTTTTGGGTGAAGAATGTTCATGGAGCTCTTATGGGTTTTCATGGATGTTCTTCATTGTTCTTGATATGTTCTTGCCAAGAACAAAAGGTTTGGTGTTTTGATTCAAAGTTTTGATTTATTTCATAAAGTTTTTGTTTTGAAATATTTCTTATGTTTAAATATCTTAGATATTTGTTTTGAAAAATTAAAGAAATTTTAGTGGGTAGGTGTGTAATGATTTATTCCATTTCACACACCCCACTTACAAAACTTTGAAATTTTTTTATATACTTTGCTTCAATGGCCGGCCACCCTACTCAATTAGGGTCCTTGTGGGGCTTTTATGCAATTACATAAAGTTTTGATACTTTTGTGTATTTGTACTTTGACCCAAAAGTTTACGTTTTTACGTAAAGGTCCAAAATCACTAAAAGGACAAATTGTTTTGCTCCTTTAATGAAGTTTTAGCTTTTGTGGAAATTTTTGGGTTCTAGTTGTAATTACATGAAGTAGTGGACTTTTGTGTTTTTACAAAGTGACCCCAAAAGTTTAAGTTTTGCAAAATGCCCCAAAAGTTGAGGTCATAGCATTTTGGCCCAAATTAGGTAGAGAACAAAATTGTTTTGTCTCTTTAAATGAGAATTGGATTTTCATTTCATTTAGCTCCATTTAAATCAATTCTATGGATACAAAAACCAAATGAAAATGTTGCATTCAAGTTTAATTAGTTAAAGCGTTAATTAATTAAAGAAAGGGTGATTATGAACCTTAGCCTACGATAATTGAGCTATGTGAATGGCCGTTTCAAATTTGTTTGAACCATGGGAATGTGTAGATTAAATTTTGGTTGTAATTTGATATGATCAATTGTTGTAAAAAAGCATAAGCTCTTCTTTACTTTAAAGTAATTTGATTTGATCAATTGTTGTAAAAGAGCATAAGCTCTTATTTACTTTGAAGTACTCCTTTCTTGTTTTATTCGATATGCATGAAATTGGAGTAGTTGGGTCCAACGCCCAATAAGACAACACGCCTTAATGTGATTAAACGCGTAACTAAAATCAATCACCATCCCTAGACCGAGATTCAACACTAGGCTCGTGTTGAATCGAATCAAAGGTTCATAGTCATCCTAAGGCCCTAAGGCAACTATATAGTCCATCAATGAATGCAAATCTTATGTTAGTAGTACCATATAGTCTTGCTTTAAAAACCGTTTTAAAAGCATAGTGGGAGTATTATATACTACTAAATCAATCATATGGACCAATAGTTGTAATAGGACCAAAATGTTTTAATTGGATTAAAATGTATATTTATGTGATGAGACCTAAAACCCTCAACCAAACCATTATTAAGTTGATAAGCGAGAGATGCTTTGGATATCTCTTCGTGGCCTTCCACCGTGGTAGGCTCCAATCGTTTGTGACTTGTACACCGGCTTCACCCTATCATGGGGGAGTACAAAGTGCATGCTTACACTCAGGAGGAGTCTATACGCATATGATGAGGTGAGTGTAGGCAACGAGGATGGCCAATATCATATCATTGTGAGGCTATTCTTGAACCCCTCCATGAACTAAGCATGCTGGGAATAACTTAACTGAGTGCAATGGAGCCGATATCATATCATTGTGAGGCAACATTCTCTAGAGGCCAAATAAGATGGGTACTTGCAAGAGATGCAAATGAGTAAGCGTACTCTCTCATTATTATTAATGCTAGCCGATATCGTATCATCGTGAGGTGGGCTTGGTAATAGTGAGCCTCCCATACCCTACTAAGAGTTTCCTCCAAAACTCTCGAATTCCGATGAGGGATATGGAATTTGCCAAAAATAGTGGGTGGTGCTATTTGATTTAAAGACCCGAATCAAATGGCTTAAAATCAATCAATTTATATTCGTTATGTATTTGTTTACCAATATATTTGCAAACGCTATCCAAAACTTGACAAAGAAAAGCCGAATGCTTTAATTTCCGGACTTAGTTCTACAATCCCATAGATTGTCTTTAATGGCTTGTAGATGTAACTAAGTAGTCTCATCCTCACAATCTTCCTATTGATAATGTATCATTGGAAGAATATGTTAGATAAGTCTAACATGAGAAGGACAACACTTTTAATGTCATAATTCTTCAAATACAAATTGTTGTATGAAGAAATAAGAGTTGCTTTGAACAACCCTTAATCAACACAAACTTTAGTGCTTGTTTCTTTGTTACATAAACAAGGAACTTTTGAAGTAAGCACAAGGGCATGGACGCTTTATGTGCCATGATTCTTCACTTACAAATTGTTGTATGAAGAAATGAGAGTTGCCTTGAACAACTCTTGAAAGTTTGTTATTATGTTTAGAACATAATGGTTGGTTGACAAAAATAGTCCATTTATATGGACTTATGATGATTTTGAATCATTGAGTGTTGAAGTGTTAAACCACTTAACGAGACGGAAACTAGGCAAGGACTTCACCTTTGTGTCCCTATCCTAATGGTTCACTAAGTTTATTGTAAACTATATAGTGAACAATAACCGCACGCTCTCCAAATCGTTTGATGTGTATAACACATTTGAAATAAGTTTCAAGAGAGATAGTGGGAGTTTAGGGACCATGACTATTGTAGTCAAAAGGGAAGTCAAATGAAGAAAGCAAAAATAACTCCAAGGGAACAAACTTTCTTTAAGAAAGGATGGACATAGGAAGGGGTATTTGCAAGAAATGTCTTGCAAGTGTCAAGAACACACCTTTCGAAGGTGTTGTAATATGTTCTTGAAATAGTTCAAAACAGTTGGTTCTTCTACTTGAATGCTTGATTCCGTATTAGTAACTATGTTTTACAATTGTTGTAAAAGTGTGCTAATAAAAAGTAGAAGATTAATGAGAGAAGAGAAAGTACTTCACATTCGGAAAGTGAATAAAATATAGATCTCTGCGAAAGCGGATTGTACTTACTTCCTCATATGAACTACCAAAGAAATTGGAAAATACTAAAGATTGTCTTTACATTCCAATTTTAAGGAACTTAAATCCGTCACTATAGTAGAGATGGATAAATGTTTTGTTTGACAAAACATTGTTCTTTGTTAATCAATAATTAGATTATTGTAATTTAATTGGTTGTCTCTATAGTAGAGATGATGTGGTAGTTTAACTATTTAGAATACGATGATGCTTAAAACCCAAAAGGTTGCAAGGTAGTGACTAATCCCAACTGAGTTGTGATACCTCTAAAACATAAGTTACGAGTTGGTCATAGATGGATGCTTTGGATCGTTAGATCCGGATCCAATACCTTCTTGTTAAAATTGTATAGAGGCGAAATGTTCGAATCTTTATTCTTTTGGAAAGAAGAAAGAATCACAAAGTTGTTGAGGTTAATTCACTTAGATGTTAGTGGCACTTGTCCACAACATAATACTACTCATGTTGTATGACATTCACCGAAGATCACTCTCGGTTGGACTATAGTTTATTTTGAATAAACACAAGTCCGAATACTTTGCAAAAGGTTTCAAAGAATTCAAGAAATGTAAGTAGATGAGTAAGACGTCTAAAGTATTTACCTCCTTAGATTTGATCCAAGGAAAAAGTAACACTTTAGATTAATTTCCTTGAAAAATATCAAGGAAAGTAGCATCGTAAGATAATGAATTTCTCCATTAGGAGAAGAATGAATATGAATAAGATTTAGTTCGTTGGACATTATCAATTACCCATATATATATGATATATACTTCTTAGATTAGTTCCTATACAACTAAATGGTGATTTAATGTTTGGACATAATATGGGTTTCTGAAACCATTATTAAGATAGTCTTGATAATATATGTCTAAAACTATAAATCACAAGACAGGTTAGTTGTAGAGATCCATCCATCATGGATCTTAGCAAGCTAGAGGGAGCTATAAGCGTCTTATGAGAAAAGATCAATTGTTTGATTTCTCATAAAGATGTAAATGAATCTTTTGTTTACTAGGTTTACAAAAGATTAGTGGGAGTTAATCGTATTCCTAAAATTAAATATATATATATATATGATATATTAATTTTTGGAAATGAAAAGAGTACTTCTTCGTTAAAGTTATTCTATGACGATAGAATGTATATGGGAGATATAGTCTATATAATGGAATGGAAATCTATAATGATATATTTCAAGATATAATTGGATTATATCAATCCCTAAAATAGACAAGAGATGCTAGGAAGTTTCTCATTTGATGATAAACTTCAATTAGAATGACAATTCTAGTGAGACTAGGAAGTTGTTCTTCTCAAAGGGAATGTACCCTTTGACTCCCAAAGAAATAATACGTAAATAGAATCCTTTATGCATAAGCAGAAAGGTGATTTATGTATTTCATATTGTATGAAAAACATTGATATAAGATGTACCTAGAAAGGTACAAGACAATATCAGTGCAAGCCCAGGATCAGAACCATAGCAACTGTCAAGTGAGTCCTTAAGTATTTGAGAAATACTAAAGGATATATTACTCAATAATTGAGAAAGAATTAGAGTAACGTAATGGAAACGGAAATGTATTAGATTATGAATATAATCCATCATTGGATATTTCTTCATTATGAATGAAGAGATAAACAGATATCTCTTTATTATGACTAAAAAGATATTTGGATGGAAACATTAAAGTAATGACTTTAGTGTGTTCCATTATGAATGCAAAATATATTGCCATATAGAAGTTTACAACAATGTTGTTTGGATGGGAAAGTTCATTTATGAACTATCTATTCGGTTCCAACCAGAAATTGTATGACACTAATGGGGCGATAGCTCAAGCCAGGGAATCAAGGTCTCATCAAGGTCCGAACTCAAATGAGAGACTGAACCACATGATTGGGAATCATGAATAATGGTGACGTCGTTATTCTCAAGGTTGCTTCTATGGATAACATATAGATATCCATCTTGTTTAAGCCTACTACTCAGCCATTTATGAAATGAATTACAGAAGAGGTATCATCACTGATAACCAAGCTGATTAGCTCTAGTGCAAGTGGGAGATTGTTGGAAATGTGCCCTAAAACCAATCATATGATGATACTTTACGGACATTTCACAATGTTAAACTAATGTAGTTTAAATGTAAAGGGCAAAGATTATTGTTTGAGCCGTCTCATATAAATGTTATATGCTTAAACGATAAGTCCAAGGAATATGTGATTGGAAGAATGCGATCTAAAGAAGTTAGATTCATGAGACCATTCTTTCGTTGACACATCCTAAACGTTCCTGATCATAGGATTGTCAATTGGGCATTGACAGTCCGTTAAGATCAGTACGTGCTATGTCTTCTTTCAGGGAGAGTGACTAGTCTCGAGTCATTGGTGTGTGTGACATCAAGACAAGTACGTAGGTGCTCAATAAAGAATGAGTTCACTGAACACGATCAACGAAGAGTTCTCATATTCATGTCACATGAGAACTCATGGTTGGGATAATGCAAATTAGTCTTTTGACCTGAGGCATCACAGTTGTCTTGTGGTTAGGTCCTTAATCTTTGATTATGTCAAAGTCACTCCATCAGGAGGGTGTCCATGGCATCGTTGGGGTTAAGCCACTTAGCCATGGAGGCAAGTGAATGCGCAACAAGGGATCTCTAACCTTCAAACTGTTTGAGGGAGAATACTCTATGATATGATTAAGAATCTTTGGCCAAAGTATGAATGAGATTTAGGAATGTGTTCCAAATCACATTCAAGGTAATCATATAAGCACAAGACTCACATTGGATAGTAGACATGAATAAACTATCAAACCAAACAATGTGGTCAAGAGTATTGTATTAGAGAAAGACCGTATTGCATTTGTAATCCTAAAACTGAATAGGTTCTCCACCTCTTCTGATTAGCTTGGGTAACCATGACATGCTGCTAGGCGTCAACCATGGTTTGTGGAAGCCCTAAAAGTGTATTATCACTAACGGGAGAATTGAAAGTAAGTTTCAATTCACAATCGATTTGAAAGAGTTTGAATCGCCCACTGCCTCGCTAAAAGGAACCTAATGGATCGTACACCGTGTAAGGTAGAGATTGAAGATTCAACGGAGATGAGTAAGAATAATTAAATGGTTTAATTATTTATGGCAAGGATTAATTAATATGATTATTAATCAAACGAATAAGTTCGTTAAAAAGACCTCGGGATAGTTTTGGACCTTAAGGCCCAATGGGCTTCGAACGTCAAGTCCATTGACTTAAGTTGTGTGACAACTTAATGAATAATGATTCACAAAGGCCCCAAATAGCCCAATGAATACCCTAAGGCCTGCCATTTAGAGTAAGAGTGGGTTTTGGACTTAATTACAAGTTTGCCACTCAAATGAATTAAGGTATAAGTGTGACTTTATAGCCAAAATTCATTAAGGGTTGTTTTTGGGGAAATTGGAGAAACACAAACTCTCCTTTCTCTCTAGAAATGGCCGGCCACCCTTGAGGAAAACATCTAGCAATCTTACTTCCTCAAGGTCACTCATTTCTTCTCCAATCTTACCTTGGTGTGGAGACTTAGAGGTTCTCAATTTTGGGAACTTGGAGAAACCTTTTCATCCATCCAAATCCATGGATCTAAGATGCAAGGAATGAAGACCCTCTCTTTGGGTGATTAGCCTTTGTTTATGCAAAGAGGAATCTACAAAGGTATTGATTTCTCAACTCACTTTGTTTTGAGTTGAGTCTTGGTTCACCTATCTACTAGGCTTTGAAGTTCATGGGTTAAGTTTTGTTTTTGAGTGCATATAAACATGATTCCGCCTTTTAATTGTTAATTGCATGTTGTTGATGTTGCTCAAATGAACTTGTTTTTCACAAATCTTCCTTCAAGGACACGATTTATTAAAATAACAGGTGTTACACGAAAGCAGTACGAACACGACAGACACGATCCGTTTGCTAGGCCTACCTGAATTGGTACAAAAAAAGGCGTAAACAAAAACAATGACTAGAGTTCCATCTTGTGATAAGCTATGCTTTCTAGCCTACCTTATCTTGTATCTTCAGCTAGTTTCATCACAAAAAAGTGCTTTTGCTTCTGCCAATTCCACTAAAGCAGAAGTTCTTCTCAAATGGAAAGCTAGCTTTCGAAACCAAACCCAAAACAACCTGACCTTATGGATAAATGCAAATGAAGCCCTATGCAATACTTGGATTGGTGTTTCATGCAACTCAGATGGAAGTGTCAACAGATTAAACCTCACCAATTCTGGTATACAAGGTATTCTACTTGAATTTCCATTCATGTCTTTGCCTAATCTTGCATATGTTGACCTCAGCTTCAATGAACTTTTTGATCAAATCCCACCTGAGATCAGTTCCCTCACCAAACTCATCTATTTTAATACATCCTACAATCAAATGTCTGGAAAAATACCACCCGAAATAAGTCTTTTAACAAATCTTCAGGTCCTTCACCTAAATGCTAATAAGTTCAACGGCTCAATTCCTCAAGAAATAGGCCGACTTAAATTTGTCTATAAGCTATCTCTTTACTCGAACAATTTAGAGGGTTCAATTCCAGCTTCTGTGGGTAATTTGAGCAAATTGACTTCTTTGCTTCTCTTTGGAAACCAACTTTCGGGCCCTATCCCTCCCGAAATAGGAAACCTTTCAAAGTTGGTTAAACTTTCCTTGTATGATAACTATTTATCAGGCCCAATCCCTCTGTATTTCAGAAACTTGAAAAATCTAACCAGGATGCTCTTTTACGAGGGGCATTTTCTACTTACAAGCAATATATCTGAAGACTTTGGTGTCTATTCGAATCCTCAGTTTGTAGACCTAAGCCACAACAACTTATATGGCGAAATCTCAGACATCTGGGGATAGTGTCCAAACTTAACAACCCTACGGATTGCAGGGAACAACCTTACTGGGAGCATACCATCTAAGATTGTCAATGCAATTAAAATTCAAGAACTTGATTTTTCTTCGAATCATCTGGTTAGGGAGGTTCCCAAGGATTTGGGGAGATTGACTTCTTTGGTGAATCTAAAGTTGAATGGCAATCAACTTTTTGGATCTATACCCTCAGAATTTGGAGCATTCACTGAACTTGCATATCTTGACGTGTCCACCAACAAGTTGAATGGCTCAATTCCAAGCATTTTTGGCGAATTGGTCCATTTATACTACTTGAATTTGAGCAACAACAATTTCAATCAAGAAATTCCACTTCAGTTGGGCATGTTATTTCACCTGTCACAGTTAGATTTGAGTCATAACTCACTTGACGGCAAGATACCATCAGAAATTAGCAAAATGCAGAGCTTGGAGCAGCTGAATCTTTCCCACAATAATCTTTCCGGTCTCATTCCAGCAACGTTTGATGGAATGTGCAGCTTGTTGTACATAGATGTATCCTACAATCACTTGCAGGGTTCGATCCCCAACAACAAAGCATTTCTAGATGCTCACAGCTTTGAAGGGAATGTAAGACTCTGCGGAAATGTTGTAGGACAACAATCCTACAATAAGCACGTCTTAAAAAGAAAAAACAACAGAAAACTCGTGTTTGCAATCATTTTCCCTATCTTGGGAGTAGTTTTACTTACTCTCCTTGCAATTGTCTTCATCAAAACAAGAAGAAATAAAGAGCCGGGAACAGAAAAGAGTGATATCCATGATGAAATTTTTTCAATCTCTCTTTTTGATGGAAAAAAATTGTATTCGGAGATCATAAGAGCAACCAATGGTTTTGACTCCATATTTTGCATTGGGAAGGGAGGATCTGGAAGTGTCTACAAGGCAAAGCTACCATCAGGCAGCATAGTTGCAGTGAAAAAACTCCATCAAAAACTTGACGATGAGGAGACATCGCAGAAGGAGTTCCACAATGAAATAAGTGCACTAATCAATATCCGACATCGAAACATTGTGAAATTTTGTGGCTTTTGTTCAAATTCACAACACTCATTTCTGGTCTATGAATATCTAGAAAAGGGTAGTTTGGCTTCAATCTTGAGGAAAGAAGACGAAGCAAAAGAACTGGATTGGAGTAGGAGGGTGAGAATTGTAAAAGGCGATGCACTATCTTACCTGCATCATGATTGTGTGCCGCCAATTGTACACCGAGACATATAAAGTAGCAACATTTTGCTGGATTACGACTACAAGCCTTATGTTTCAGACTTCGGCACTGCTAAGCTTTTGAATCCAGACTCATCGAATTGGAGCTGCCTTGTAGGCACATACGGATATGTAGCACCAGGTAAAGTAAAACAGTTAAAATATATAATGTTGAATCTGGTGATATAAAGTTAAACATATGCTAATGGCTTGTTTTCCCTTAATTTTTATCCAGAGTTGGCCTACACAAGGAAGGTAACTGAGAAATGTGACATTTATAGCTTCGGAGTGCTGGCACTGGAAGTCATCATGGGAAAGCGACTAAGCGATTTAATCTTGTCCATTTCGTCTCCATCCGATTGTGAAAACAAATTGCTACAATGCACATGGTTTCTCAGTCGTTATCATTTCAAACTACAGCTTTCACTCGAGGACCAGACATCACGCTTGAACAACTCATTAAGATTTAAATTGCATTTGACATTGTTCGATTTGTCACGGAAGTCAGATCTTCTTGTTTAAATATATCATATATGTAATATGTTAGATTTGCAAGTAAATTGAGAAGAAGAGAGGAGTGCTGGCTGGACTCGCTGAACAGCGAGTCCCACATATATTATTATTACTACTTAAATGGTTAGACCAAAATATCTTATTTAGTATTTACTAGAAATTGGTGCTCGCACGTTGTTGCAGGATTAAACATTGTATGAAAGATTACATTGAAAGATATAAAAAAAAAAAATTATTATTGAAAAAGCTATTTTTACATACAAAAGATTTGATCGATATAGTCTACATTTGCATTAATAAAAGATGACAAAAGTTGTTCTCTGGAACACCAAAAATTTCTCATTGCCAAGAAAACAGCCTAGGCAAGGGGAAAAAAATTATTAAAATACCTGAAATGAATTTTGACATGAACAGATTTATATTGTATAAAAATGTAAGGATACAGTATGGTTACTTCGTGTTTTTTTTGGTGGAAAGGAATCTAGTTTTCTATCAATAATCCTACTGAATAATTGAGCAACAACTAATCTCATTCGTGACATAAACCTAAAGACTAATTAGTAGCATAATTAGAATTCCTATTTTTAAAACCAAATTATGCGTAGGCAAACCAGTAAAGTCAAGTTTGTTTAAAAAATTAGTAGGATACACTGTTTCAAGATTTTCATTTGAAGAATACAAAAAATCATAACATAAAAGCTACCTCTCAACCCATGCCAAAATGTTCCCAATGTAGATTATTCACAATTTTCACAGCAACGCTCTGATCAAAGCTTCTAAGAAGGAACATAGCTAATAAGATGTAATAACTATCAAACTCATAGATGTAATAACTATCAAAATCATAGATGCAATAACTATCAAACTCATAGAAATATATACACACATTCCATTACATTTCCAGTAAACTAAATACTCAAAAGTTCTTTTTGACATTGCATTGTAATCCCTTTGTAAGCCAAAAACAATAACCATATTTCCAAAAAAATACTTTAGACACACAAATAGATAATCAGGTAAAAATACTATCCATCGGTTTAACAAATGTTTTCCACACCGCTGAGACTATGAATTATGGCTATTGTCCATTTCATGCAAAATCAAAGAAATAAGATCTGTTATTATAGAAAATCAATTATGTGGACGGACAATTAAATACTGATTGACCCGAAGGCTGTTCTAGTGTTTACAGCCACTTTTAGTATAATTTAGTTTGACAGTGATATTCAAAATTTTCATCCAATAAATTGGCAAGCGGTGCTGAACATTAAATTACGAAAACAATTTTATGTACTGGGCAACTGTGCCTTGAAGCTCAGAAATACAAAATACACATAGCCAAAAGCTCTAAAAAGCAAGGAACCGATAACTCATTAAGAAAAAACAACAAGGAAAGCCATTGGATTACCGTAGTCGAGTGGTCTCATTTGCCTTGAAATGGGGGTACTGCCCAAGCTTGAGTTTTCATGCCTTGAAAATTCAAAAAAGGACATGTTTCGATCCAAGATATATGCATTCTATTTAAGAAAAATACACGGAAATATAATGAAGTTCAGAAATCCAACCATGTCGGTTAAATTCCTCGTGCCAGGTTGCTCAAGGATGACCTCCTAGTACTTACACTTCTAAGTGAGGGTTGACTTGGTTTCACAATTCCAACTCTTGCCATGTTTCCAATTGCCACATCTCTTTGTTTTATTAATTTTTTTTTTATAATCAAACATAAATTACAGATACTTCAAAACCAAAAAGAGAAAAAGAGAAATTAGAAAATCATATTGAAAACCCCTACCAAAGCACATTAATAATCTAACTAATGAATGCGGTTCGAGAAACAAACCCCTGTTCGAGTGTGACCGATCAGATCCCACCCTTGCATTGCTGTTTCCACGCAGTACTCTGTACACAAAATCCCCAAAAAGATTAATACATAGTCCACACACAAATCAACCAACAAATAAAATAAATAAATAAATCATCGTTTTCAATGACTTTCTTAAATGGGGAACAACCTGCTAATACCCTTCATGGCCAAAGCACAAAGAATAATTCATATATGTTTTTCAATTTTCAAATCACAAAGTGGAATACAAATCTTAAAACTTTTAAGCCAAAAACAAATGCACTATTTTTCCACAGACTCCAAAAAAAAGAAAAAGAAAAGAAAGCAAGTGCAAGCACAAATCTTGTGAAATAATTATGAACATTCTATAAATAATCATATGCAAATCATTACCCGATTAATCACCAAAAATATCACAACATAAATCCATAGCCAGAATTTGAAAGACATATCATATTATCAGTTCAAGATTAAGAAAACACAAAATTCATAACAAAGCAAGCCAATAAACAAAACCCACTAAGAAAATCCCAAAATTCCAAAACCTCTCAAGGATTATGAAAATAAAGATGCACCCAGAATTAAGAGCTCAGTGGAAGCTCCGTTTACACAAAAGCTATAACCAAAATCACAAACTAAAATTTGTCTCACCCAAAAAATTTTACATTGTTGTTTTCGTTTTTAACAATGTTTCGGTTGCAAGTATATGGACGGTGGTCAAAATCTTGGCTTCAAATTTTGAATTTGTATGGATTGTTGTCATTACATACACAAATGCAAAACTTGGATGCTCCAGTGGAAGATCAGGCTACAAATTCAAAATTCAAAATAGAAAAATCCAAATTAAACACAATTCAAAAGCGATTTAGTAATTACCAACGACAAATCACCGTGCATGTAATAAAAAAATAGAAATTTAACAAAAAAAATACAGAAAAAGAAAAGGGTACCACATATTTTCATGTCGCTGCTGCTCTTGAGAACCCACAAAATTCGAGCCGAAAGATGGTGGTGGTGGTGGTTCCGTGAGAGAGAGTTCAATACGCAAGCTCTGAAATGTCGACTGGTGTTGCAGCGCGATTCTTGAGAGAGGAGTCGAGAGTGGGTGATGATTTGGATGAACTGTCTAGCAATTGGAAGTGTCCTAATGATCTGGATGAACCGTCTAGCAAAGTGTCGAGAAGAATGCCGCTGCATTTGACAGCAAGGCAAACAAAGGAAATATTTGAAAGGGTAAATTATAGAAAACGATCTTGATTATGGGTCAAACCACAATCTCATGTTTTAAATATTGTAATATTATACATTAACTTATAAATTCGTTGTAAGTCAGATATCCGTTAAATTTTCTGTTAACTTTACTCTTAAATAATAACATGACACGAGCGAGACTCACTCCTTAACCAATTAGAATAAAAAATTGGATAAATTACATAAAATTACATAAATTACATAAAATTTTCTGTTAACTTGACTCTTAAATAATAACATGACAGGAGCGAGACTCACTCCTTAACCAATTAGAATAAAAAAGGGTAAAGTACAAAAAACTACTTCAACTATTGGTGTCACGACACTTTCATACCTCATCTTTTAAAATTGACAATGTCATACCTCATCTTACGAATTTGTGTCAATGTTATACCGTCTGTTAGCTTGGCCGTTTATTTCTTAGTTAAATGCTGACGTGGCTTGATCCGGGACCCATTTTTATTAAAAAATTATTAAAAACTAAAAAAAATCATTTAATATTTTTTAAATATTAAAATAATTAAGAAAAGTTATTTAAAAAAAAAAAACAACCAACATCAGTTCGTCCCTTCCCCACCCCCTCTCTTCTCCCCATCTTCATCTTCTTCCCCTTTCTGCAAATGCAACCCAGAAAAAAAAAAAAAAAAAAAAAAAAAAAAAAAAAAAAAAAAAGAAGAGAAAACAAAAACAAAAAAAAAAAAACCAATTTGTTTTCCGTGCTCCCCGCACCCACGCACCCAACCTCCCCACCTTCGCACCCCACCCTCTGTACCCAACCTCGCACCCACTACCTACAACCCAAAAAAGAAAAGAAAGAAAAAAAAAACCCCAGATCCCGTTGAGGTGGAATCGGGAAACCTTCGCCAGGCCGATTCCGAAGGTTGAGAACCTGGGCGCGGAGAAAATGGGAGGCCCGGGGGGGGGGGGTGTGGGCAATGGGTGTGGAGGGGAGAGGGTGGGTGCGGGGGGGGACGAATGAACTGGGTTTTTTTTCTTTTTTTTCTTTTCTCTTCTTCTTCTTCCCTCTTCTTCATCTTCTTCTTCTGCAGGTTGGGTAGGGGGGACGAACTAGGTTTCCCGTTGTTTTTTTTTTTTTTTCCCCTTTTTCTTCTTCTTCTTCCTCCTTTTCTTCTTTCTTCTTCTTCTTCCCTCTTCTTCTTCCTCTTCTTCTTCCTCCTTCGGGTTGGGTTGGGGTTTTTTTTTTTTTTTTTTTTCCTTCTTCTTCCTCCTCCTTTCTGGGTTGCAGGGGGTTGGGTTTGTGGTGGGGGGAGGGGGATGAACTGGGTTTGGTTTGGTTTGGGTTTTTATTTATTTTCTTCTTCTTCTTCTTCTTCTTCTTCTTTCTTCTTCTTCTTTCTGGGTTGCAAGAAGATGGGGAAGAGAGAGAAGGGGGATGGACAAAAGAAAAGGTTTTTATTTTTATTTTTTTATGTACTTTTTTATTATTATTTTAATATTTTAATAATATTAAATGATTTTTTTTTTTAATAATTTTTTAATAAAAAATGGGTCTCGGATCAACCCACGTCAGCATTTAACTAAGAAATAAACGGCCAAGCTAACGGAAGGTATAACATTGACACAAATTCGTAAGATGAGGTATGACATTGTCAATTTTAAAAGATGAGGTATGAAAGTGTCGTGACACCAATAGTTAGGCCTGGCAATTCCTGACACAACCCGATAACCCGACACGACACGACACGACACGAAATTAATAGGTGTTCGGGTCGACACGATAACGAATCAGGTCGTTATCAGGTAACCTGATAAGCACCTGTTAAGATAACGGGTTGATTCGGGTATACACGTGAGTAACACGATAAGCAGAATATTATTTTTATAATTTTATAACCCTAAAAAAATATTGTAATAATTATATATATTAATTTAACAATTTTATACCCCTAAAAACTATAATATATAATATATATATATATATATATATTAAATTTACTATAATAATTATACCCCCAAAATATTAACTATCTATAATAATTATATATATATATATATATATATTAAATTTTGAATTAAATTTTATAAAAACTATAATAATTATTAATTAATATGCATTCATTGATTTGATTCCATAATTGATAATTTCATTTCATTCCCTCAAGTGCCGCCATTTTTGAAGAAAAAGGGAGGAAAAATGAAAGTGATAAGAAAAGTTGAAAAGGAAACAAAAAGGAGAGGGAATTAGGGAAAGATGGGTAGGCACCGTAGACTGTCAGAGGGAAAAATAAAAATTATAAGAAAAGTTGAAACATAAACAAAAAAAAGAGGGAAAAATGAAAATTAATAGAAGTGGTGAGATTTTTTTTTTTTTTTTTAAGTTATTAACTTTTTATCACGTATATGACATATCTCTGTATTTTTATAATGGCTCTCGTGATGTACTACTCCGTATACCAATCAATTATATGTACAAAATAAATAGATTTAAATCTATTTAATAAATATATATATATATACACACACCATTGAACTTGATGGGATACGAATTCTCTGAAACTAATTTCAATGATCCCAACCGTCAAACTTGTTTGTATATTCTTCGAGATCAATAAAAAAAAAATTAAAAAAACAAACAAAAAGATATCAAGTAACGGGACAAAACTTTTCGACGGTTATAAACGAAAAATCACGATTTAACGGTTATTTTAACTTCGATTTTGATGATTTTTTACTGCTACACTCATTGACCCTATATGAATCCAATGAATGAATTTGATCTTCAATTTAAAATATTTACACAAGTGGATACCACAAAATCTTATATTATATTTGATGAAAGTATAAATAAACTCTAAGTGTTAGTCAATCTATTGTTTTTATGGGATACGAATTCTCCGAAACTAATTTCAACGATCCCAACCGTCAAACTTGTTTGCATATGCTTTGAGATCACATCAGCAAAAAATCACAAAAAACAAACATTCAGAAATCAAGTAACGGGACAAAACTTTTCGACGGTGTGGACATCGAAATTTCGGTGAAATGAATGTTGACCAATAATTAAAATTTCAACGCTCACGTGTTACATAAATTTTACATGTAACGTGTGACTCAACGAAAAATCGAAATAAATTGGAAAAGTCATCAAATAGGACACGTGTCATTACCTGGCAGAAATGATTTATTTCATCTGATTATTTAAATCCAAAAATCAAGTTTTGGAATTCTATAAATAGGAAGCCAAGGCATTCATTTTGGGAGGAGGGAAAGGAAGAAGAAGAAAGAAAGAAGGGAATTTACATCACACCAAAACCTTGAAGCCTTGAAACTCTAAAGCTCTCAAGCAAATCCCGAAGGATCAAGAAAACACTCTTCGTTCTTCGTCAAATTCTCCTTCAAGGTCAAGCCCCGACGGCCCTTGAAGAACTTCCACCGACTCAAGATCAAGCCTCGACGGCCCCTTGAAGAAAGTGTTCATCATCCGTTCGTCCTAAGATCAAGCCCCAACGGCCCTTTGGATCAACAACCTCAACAAATCCACACATCCAATCAGTCTTCAAGATTAGGCCCAAAAGCCTTTGAAGATCCGCTCATCCATCAACCCTCAAGATCAAGCCCCGACGGCCTCTTGAAGAAATCCATACACTCAGTCTTCAAGATTAGGCCCAAAAGCCCTTGAAGATCCGCTCATCCATCAACCCTCAAGATCAAGCCCCGACGGCCCCTTGAAGAAATCCATACACCCAGTCTTCAAGATCAAGCTCAAAAGCCCTCGAAGATCCGTTCATCAACTGTTCATCCCTAGATCAAGCCCCGACGGCCCTTTGGATCAACAGCTCATCCACAAACCTACACCCTACGAAGATAGAATCAGAGGATCAAATTACAAAGAGATTGTAACCCCAAAATCATTAAACATAAAATATATTTTGTGCACGTATTCTTGTTTCTTGTTTCAGGAATTTTCCGTGTTTACAAATTTGGCACGCCCAGTGGGACAATCTCTACCTCTCATCTCTATCTCCGTCCATGGCTTCAAACAAAGAACAAGTCATGACTATCGGCACTACCTCCATTAAAAAACAGCTGGTTCAGATGAAGGAAACAATTGCAAGGCTGATAAAGATTGCAGAGGAGAAAAACTTGCAAACCGCCGGATTCATCAACTGTCTGGAGGCGCAACATGGTGTCATGGTGAAACCAAGCTCTTTTCCAACTAAGAGGACCGAAGAAGGCTTCAACCCAAATGCCTACGAACTCATGTCAAAGGCTAGGCATGACTTTGCTTCCTCTTCAAATCTTGGAAAGAAGGTTTCAAACACCGTCAACGACAAAGATCGCGACCTCACCAAAACTCAAAAGAAGTTGAAGGAGCATGGTTACGGAGTTGACAACAACCAAAGCACACCTCCAAAACCAATGGCATCAAGCAAGGGACAAGCCGTTCTTGCAACCACCAAGGGAAGAAGCATAAGCACTTCCGCCACGAATGGAGCATCCATTGGCACCACAACCACTCATCAACATGCCGCTTCAAAATTGGTACCGCTAAGCGAGCAAAGGGAACATCAAAGGCGCGAGTCTATCATCAACCTAACCTTGCTGGGGGCACCAAAGCATGCTGCTAAGGCGCATAAGATGACATCCCAAAATGGCCAATGGGTTTCTTCATCAGCACCCTGGATGTCTGAAGGAAAGTCATGCCTATTGGTTGCACAAGTCATGACCATCGGCGTCACCTCTGTTGAAGAACAGCTAGCTCAGATGAATGAAGCAATCGCAAAGCTCACACAGACTGTGGAAGAGAAGGACTTGCAGATTGCCGCACTTGTCAACCAACTAGATGCACTGCCCGACGTAAAAGTCGACCCAAATATTAGCCTATTAAAGAAAGAAGGTGACGAAGAAGAGGAGCCACCAGAGGGGAAAGGAAGAAGAAGAAAGAAAGAAGGGAATTTACATCACACCAAAACCTTGAAGCCTTGAAACTCTAAAGCTCTCAAGCAAATCCCGAAGGATCAAGAAAACACTCTTCGTTCTTCGTCAAATTCTCCTTCAAGGTCAAGCCCCGACGGCCCTTGAAGAACTTCCACCGACTCAAGATCAAGCCTCGACGGCCCCTTGAAGAAAGTGTTCATCATCCGTTCGTCCTAAGATCAAGCCCCAACGGCCCTTTGGATCAACAACCTCAACAAATCCACACATCCAATCAGTCTTCAAGATTAGGCCCAAAAGCCTTTGAAGATCCGCTCATCCATCAACCCTCAAGATCAAGCCCCGACGGCCTCTTGAAGAAATCCATACACTCAGTCTTCAAGATTAGGCCCAAAAGCCCTTGAAGATCCGCTCATCCATCAACCCTCAAGATCAAGCCCCGACGGCCCCTTGAAGAAATCCATACACCCAGTCTTCAAGATCAAGCTCAAAAGCCCTCGAAGATCCGTTCATCAACTGTTCATCCCTAGATCAAGCCCCGACGGCCCTTTGGATCAACAGCTCATCCACAAACCTACACCCTACGAAGATAGAATCAGAGGATCAAATTACAAAGAGATTGTAACCCCAAAATCATTAAACATAAAATATATTTTGTGCACGTATTCTTGTTTCTTGTTTCAGGAATTTTCCGTGTTTACAAATTTGGTGAATTTCTGCTTCCTTGACCACTACCCTCTCCTCTCCGGTGAAATTACCATCAACCTCATCTGGTACGGTAACTTTCAGCCCTCCCAGAAAGCCATTACCACCGACCCTCTACTCATCACCTAGCGCTGTTGCAATTCCTCCACTTCAGGCTTGACGCCTTGCACTATCTCGAGCTCGTCACCCTGGCCACCATGATCAAAATCAACGAAGAGCTTCATTGACCGCTGTCAAACGACTAGCCGGTCTTCAAACTCGACGCCTTACGCTCTGCTTCAAGCTCTGGCTGCTTCTGCACTTCCGCCATGGCTGCTGCCTGTGAATGTGATTAACAAAAACAAAGTTTGTCAACTCACATCTGCTTGCCTCTGCTGCTGCCTGTGAATGTGATTAACAAAAACGAAGTTTGTCAACTCACATCTGCTTGCTTCTGCTGCTGATCTTTGAATGTGATTGACAAAATCAAAGTTTGGCAACTCACACCCAAAGATCTCATCCGTCTGCTTGCCTCTGCTGCTGCCTTTGAATGTGATTGACAAAATCAAAGTTTGTCAACTCACACCCAAAGATCTCCTCCGTCTTCTCTCGGACTCGCCCTAGGTTTTCACCCACAAACTCAGCCTTGCAGATCACCATATAAAAGAAAAAAAATGATGGAATCTGGCTGGACAGCACCATGCACAAAAAAAAAAAAAAAAAAAAAAAAAATATATATATATATATATATAAAAGACAAAAAGAGTTTTAACGAGGTTCCTCCACAGTCAGTGTAACTGGAGTACGTCCTCGGAGCAATAGGAGCTCACCCAATAATCCACTATCAACCAAATGAAGCAGCAGCTTCTCTTCTCTATTTGCAGCTTCTTTCTTTTTCTCAACAGAGTATTGAGCTCTCTCTTCTTCTCTATTTTCTCCAAAACCGAAATAAGCTACCCTCACTTTTCCCTTTGCTTCAAAGGCTATTTAAACCAACGGATGTTGAAGAAAAGAAAAAAAAAAAAAAAAAAAAAGACATTTTCCTGTTTTTCCTCCCCAAAACAAGGAAAATGTTTCTCCTTTTCTTCCTTTATAATTTTTTATAGCCAAAAGCATTTGCAAGTTGTGGTCTAGCTTCCAACGGATGTTGAAGAAAAAAAAAAAAGAAAAAAAGAAAAAAAAAAAAAAAAAAAGACATTTTCCTGTTTTTCCTCCCCAAAACAAGGAAAATGTTTCTCCTTTTCTTCCTTTATAATTTTTTATAGCCAAAAGCATTTGCAAGTTGTGGTCTAGCTTCCAACGGATGTTGAAAAAAAAAAAAAAAAAAAAAAAAAAAAAAAAAAAAGACATTTTCCTGTTTTTCCTCCCCAAAACAAGGAAAATGTTTCTCCTTTTCTTCCTTTATAATTTTTTATAGCCAAAAGCATTTGCAAGTTGTGGTCTAGCTTCCAACGGATGTTGAAGAAAAAAAAAAAGAAAAAAAAAAAAAAAAGACATTTTCCTGTTTTTCCTCCCCAAAACAAGGAAAATGTTTCTCCTTTTCTTCCTTTATAATTTTTTATAGCCAAAAGCATTTGCAAGTTGTGGTCTAGCTTCCAACGGATGTTGAAAAAAAAAAAAAAAAAAAAAAAAGACATTTTCCTGTTTTTCCTCCCCAAAACAAGGAAAATGTTTCTCTTTTTCTTCCTTTATAATTTTTTTTTATAGCCAAAAGCATTTGCAAGATGTGGTCTAGCTGAAAGCATAGCCAAGTTGGCCACTTTTGAAAAAAAAAAAAAAAAAAAAAAAACAAAAAAAAAACTTTGGTGGATCAGCGCCACCGGGAAATATAAAATAAAAAATAAAAAATAAAAAAATCTTAGTGATGTATATGTTTTATTTGTATTTAGCACAATACACTGAATAAAATAAAACATGTCCATTAATCTCCAATAAATTACAAGTGTGTACCCAAAAAAAAAAAAAAAAAAAAAAAAAAAAAAAAAAAAAAATGGAGCTTTCACAAAGGATGTTCACGTGAAGCCCCATTACTTGGCAAAACTCTAGAAGCGGAAGGCATCATAGCAGAAGGCATCGGAACAGAAGGCATTGGAGCGGGAGGCATTGAAGCTAGAGCATTCCAGGCCTCAATACTTGGCCAAACGCTGGAAGACCCAGGAAAAAGGTGCCTCTGGAGGAAAGACGAAAACCTTTGACGATCACTTTGAATCCGACCTTCAGATTCTTGCAGCTCATCAAGCTTCCTCTTCATGCCCGTCGAATAGTTGTTTGCAAGCACGTGCAAACTTCTATTCTCATACTTCAGCTGTTTGATCTCTTGCTTGAGACTTTCCACCTCTGCCATCAACGATTCAACCTAACGGGAGCGAGCAAGTAGGCGTTGGCCCATGTTGGACACAGAGCCTGCACACTGAACGCTGAGAGCGAGAGACTCTTGAACGGCCAACTCATCGGACCGTCCTGACAACAGCCTACTATCTTTTGGAGTGAGGAGGTTCCTAGCTACTATTGTAGCTGTTGTGGCATCCTGCATCACGGAGTCTTCACCTGTAAGAGGACCGTTAGAAGATAAAAAAGAAGGGCGCCATACATTACCTTGACCGGGTGCAACCGGATCGCTGCTGAGACTCAAATCTAAGCAAAGGTTCGATGAGTTAGTCATTTTTTCAAAGGTGTTCAGAGAGAATGGGTGGATGAAGATAATTCTCAAAAGGCCGGAGACGATTTTCAAGAATGGGCAATTTTCAGAGTGTGTATGTTGGAGTGATCGATACCTCTGTAAAAAGCCAAGCGACACAACCACCGATTCAAAAATCCGGATTTTCCTGCGTGAAGTTCGGCGACGCGTTCGCGGCTTTTCAGAAAACGCGTTCAACTTTGTCAAAAGATATCTGACAAAGTCGAGAACACGTGGAGGCCATCATCGCAACTACACGTCTTTAGCCGACAAGCGTAAAGTTCGGCGACGCTTTCTCTGCTTTTCAGAAAACGCGTGCAACTTTGTCAAAAGTGGCGCTCGTTCAGAAATCGAAGAGGCGTCGTTCAGAAATCGAAGAGGCGTCGTTCAGATATCGAAGAGACGTCTGTCGACAAGGGTAAAAGAACGGTACCACTACTTGCTATTAAGAAATCCCTATATGTGTCGACCTTCGTCTCTTATGGCAAGGCAGACCTGAAGAAAATGCCCAACTCTTCCTCACCTCTGAGGGCGCACTCCCAGCAAAGCCTCTCGAAATACTCAATTCTTCTTCTTCCCTTGAGAAAACCTATTCAACCTTTGAAGATACCAGATGCCTGGAGTACAGATGACCCTGGAGGAAACGATAGATTGAAGCATGTGCTGATTCATTCACCGCTTCTTCAAAAGCAAAGGTATCTCATATCATCAAGGGCGAAAGCATAGGTATCTCATATCATGCTTTTTCCCTATCTTTTCCTTTGCCCTTGTTCTCACCTGCCAAGACAAGGACAAAGAAAGCAATATGTCGAAACCTCCACTCAAACCAGTTGCCACCAAGGAGTGAAGCACCATTTAAATGCAAAGGTTGCATTCAACTCCTGCATCGGAGGACAAATACTACAAGAGAAGATGCTAAACCTGCATAAGGAAATACCACTTCTGCAAAGGGGAGCAAGTAAGGCAAGCGAAAATGATACATCGAAGCATGTGGAGACAAGCACAACAAATATATGTGCTGATTCATTCGCTGCTTCTTCGAAAGCAAAGGTATCTCATATCATGCTTTTTCCCTGTCTTTTCCTTTGTCTTTGTTATTACTCGCATGGCAAAGTGAAAGAGAGCAGTCAGCGGCACTTGGAGTCAGTCTTCCGATCTGGAACCGACTACCTGGAATCTATTCCTGATTGCTTACCTAGTATTGCTCTCGAGTAGTCATCTTCAACGGTTGATACACTGCCAGAGAAGGGACAAGGAAACTTCAATATTTCCGATTCGTATTCAATACGAATTGGAAAGATTGAACAAAGAAACAGGTCAGCACCTCCACCTCGTACTTGCCTGCCATATCCTGAAACCGCTCGTAGACCTTCGGGGGGAGACCAAAAGAATCCTGCTGCCCAGTTCAAGAGTAGCACAAAGGAAAATCAACGAGCGGAGGAGACCAGAAGAATCCTCCAGCCCAGTTCAAGATCAAGCCTCAATGGCCCTTGAAGAAATCACAAGTCCGATTCAAAATCAAGTGTTCACCACCCTTGAATCAAATTCAACTCCAGATAAAAGGAGTAAGTTCAGACCTTCGGAGGAGACCAAAAGAATCTTCCAGCCCAGTTCAAGATTAAGCTTGTGGAAAATCAACGATTGGAGGAAACCAGAAAATCTTCCAGTCGAACTCAAGATCAAGCCTCGATGGCCCTTGAAGAAATTTCCAGCTCAATTCAAGATCAAGCCTCGACGGCCCTTGGGTTGACATCTACATTAAGGGACTTCAAAACGCATCTTCTACACGTGACAAGCACATGTCTACGACGCGCCTTGAAGTGGGGGCATTTGTGGACATCGAAATTTCGGTGAAATGAATGTTGACCAATAATTAAAATTTCAACGCTCACGTGTTACATAAATTTTACATGTAACGTGTGACTCAACGAAAAATCGAAATAAATTGGAAAAGTCATCAAATAGGACACGTGTCATTACCTGGCAGAAATGATTTATTTCATCTGATTATTTAAATCCAAAAATCAAGTTTTGGAATTCTATAAATAGGAAGCCAAGGCATTCATTTTGGGAGGAGGGAAAGGAAGAAGAAGAAAGAAAGAAGGGAATTTACATCACACCAAAACCTTGAAGCCTTGAAACTCTAAAGCTCTCAAGCAAATCCCGAAGGATCAAGAAAACACTCTTCGTTCTTCGTCAAATTCTCCTTCAAGGTCAAGCCCCGACGGCCCTTGAAGAACTTCCACCGACTCAAGATCAAGCCTCGACGGCCCCTTGAAGAAAGTGTTCATCATCCGTTCGTCCTAAGATCAAGCCCCAACGGCCCTTTGGATCAACAACCTCAACAAATCCACACATCCAATCAGTCTTCAAGATTAGGCCCAAAAGCCCTTGAAGATCCGCTCATCCATCAACCCTCAAGATCAAGCCCCGACGGCCTCTTGAAGAAATCCATACACTCAGTCTTCAAGATTAGGCCCAAAAGCCCTTGAAGATCCGCTCATCCATCAACCCTCAAGATCAAGCCCCGACGGCCCCTTGAAGAAATCCATACACCCAGTCTTCAAGATCAAGCTCAAAAGCCCTCGAAGATCCGTTCATCAACTGTTCATCCCTAGATCAAGCCCCGACGGCCCTTTGGATCAACAGCTCATCCACAAACCTACACCCTACGAAGATAGAATCAGAGGATCAAATTACAAAGAGATTGTAACCCCAAAATCATTAAACATAAAATATATTTTGTGCACGTATTCTTGTTTCTTGTTTCAGGAATTTTCCGTGTTTACAACTTTCTCTTCTCTCATTAATCTTCAACCTTTTATTAGCACACTTTTACAACAATTGTAAAACATAGTTGCTAATACAGAATCATGTATTCAAGTAGAAGAACCAACTGTTTTGAATTATTTCAAGAACATATTATAACACCTTCGAAAGGTGTGTTCTTGACACTTGCAAGACATTTCTTGCAAATACCCCTTCCAATGTCCATCCTTTCATAAAGAAAGTTTGTTCCCTTGGAGTTATTTTGCCTTCTTCATTTGACTTCCCTTTTGACTACAATAGTCATGGTCCCTAAACTCCCACTATCTCTCTTGAAACTTATTTGAAATGTGTTATACACATCAAACGATTTGGAGAGCGTGCGGTTATTGTTCACTATATAGTTTACAATAAACTTAGTGAACCATTAGGATAGGGACACAAAGGTGAAGTCCTTGCCTAGTTTCCGTCTCGTTAAGTGGTTTAACACTTCAACACTCAATGATTCAAAATCATCATAAGTCCATATAAATGGACTATTTTTGTCAACCAACCATTATGTTCTAAACATAATAACAAACTTTCAAGAGTTGTTCAAGGCAACTCTCATTTCTTCATACAACAATTTGTAAGTGAAGAATCATGGCACATAAAGCGTCCATGCCCTTGTGCTTACTTCAAAAGTTCCTTGTTTATGTAACAAAGAAACAAGCACTAAAGTTTGTATTGATTAAGGGTTGTTCAAAGCAACTCTTATTTCTTCATACAACAATTTGTATTTGAAGAATTATGACATTAAAAGTGTTGTCCTTCTCATGTTTAGACTTATCTAACATATTCTTCCAATGATACATTATCAATAGGAAGATTGTGAGGATGAGACTACTTAGTTACATCTACAAGCCATTAAAGACAATCTATGGGATTGTAGAACTAAGTCCGGAAATTAAAGCATTCGGCTTTTCTTTGTCAAGTTTTGGATAGCGTTTGCAAATATATTGGTAAACAAATACATAACGAATATAAATTGATTGATTTTAAGCCATTTGATTCGGGTCTTTAAATCAAATAGCACCACCCACTATTTTTGGCAAATTCCATATCCCTCATCGGAATTCGAGAGTTTTGTTGAACTCTTAGCAGGGTATGGGAGACTCACCATTACCAAGCCCACCTCAGAATTATATCATTTTGGTTAGCAAAAATAATGATGAGAGAATAACACTTTAGTCATTTACAACTCTTGTAATTACCCATCTAGTTTGGCCTCTAGAGAATGAATGCCTCAGAATTATATCATGTTGGCACCATTTCACTTAGTTAAGTTATTCCCACCATGCTTAGTTTATGTAGAGGTTGAAGCACAACTTCAGAATTATATCATGTTGGTCATACTCGTTGTCTACACTCACCTCATCATATGTTTATGGACTCCTCCTGGATGTAAGCACATACTTTGTACTTCCCCATTATAGGGTGAAGCCGGTGCATGAGTCACAAACGATTGGAGCCCACCACGGTGGAAGGCCTACGAAGAGATATTCAAAGCATCTCTCGCTTATCAACTTAATAATGGTTTTAGTTGAGGGTTTTTAGGTCTCATCACATATAAACATACATTTTAATCCAATTAAAACATTTTGGTCCTATTACAACTATTGGTCCATATGATTGATTTAGTAGTATATAATACTCCCACTATGCTTTTAAAACGGTTTTTAAAGCAAGACTATATGGTACTACTAACATAAGATTTGCATTCATTGATGGACTATATAGTTGCCTTAGGGCCTTAGGATGACTATGAACCTTTGATTCGATTCAACACGAGCCTAGTGTTGAATCTCGGTCTAGGGATGGAGATTGATTTTAGTTACGCGTTTAATCACATTAAGGCGTGTTGTCTTAGGGCGTTGGACCCAACTACTCCAATTTCATGCATATCGAATAAAACAAGAAAGGAGTACTTCAAAGTAAATAAGAGCTTATGCTCTTTTACAACAATTGATCAAATCAAATTACTTTAAAGTAAAGAAGAGCTTATGCTCTTTTACAACAATTGATCATATCAAATTACAACCAAAATTTAATCTACACATTCCCATGGTTCAAACAAATTTGAAACGGCCTTTCACATAGCTCAATTATCGTAGGCTAAGGTTCATAATCACCCTTTCTTTAATTAATTAACGCTTTAACTAATTAAACTTGAATGCAACATTTTCATTTGGTTTTTGTATCCATAGAATTGATTTAAATGGAGCTAAATGAAATGAAAATCCAATTCTCATTTAAAGAGACAAAACAATTTTGTTCTCTACCTAATTTGGGCCAAAATGCTATGACCTCAACTTGTTTGGGCCATAGTGCAATTAACCTCAACTTTTGGGCTATTTTGCAAAAACTTAAACTTTTGGGGTCACTTTGTAAAAACACAAAAGTCCACTACTTCATGTAATTACAACTAGAACCCAAAAATTTCCGCAAAAGCTAAAACTTCATTAAAGGAGCAAAACAATTTGTCCTTTTAGTGATTTTGGACCTTTACGTAAAAACGTAAACTTTTGGGTCAAAATGCAAATACACAAAAGTATCAAAACTTTATATAATTGTACAAAAGTCCCACAAGGACCCTAATTGAGTAGGGTGGCCGGTTTTGAAGCAAAGTAATAAAAAAAAATTTCAAAGTTTTTGTAAGTGTGATGTGTGTAATGGAATAAATCATTACACACCTACCCACTAAAATTTCTTTAATTTTTCAAAACAAATATCTAAGATATATAAACATAAGAAATATTTCAAAACAAAAACTTTATGAAATAAATCAAAACTTTGAATCAAAACACCAAACCTTTTGTTCTTGGCAAGAACATATCAAGAACAATGAAGAACATCCATGAAAACCCATAAGAGCTCTATGAACATTCTTCACCCAAAAACATACCAAAACCACTCAAACTTAAGGGAAATAACATACAACCATACTAGGGTACATAGGGGTTCCAAAAGTCACTTTAAAACACTTTTAACAAGTCAAACAAGAACCCAAAAATCCACCCTTTGGATTTGGCCGAATTTCCCCAAAAACATGGCACCAAATTTTAGCTCCAAAATTCATGCTCATATGAACTACATCTACAACATTTGAGATGGCAAATTTTCTAACAAAATTTACATTCAAAGAAGCAAGAATAAAGCTTGTAACAATTACAACATTCAAATCACAAACTATGAACTACAAAACCCAAAAGGATTCACCAACTACTAGACTTAGGCTCTTGATACCACTTGAAGGAAGATTTGTGAAAAACATGTTCATTTAAGCAACATCAATAGCATGCAATTAACAATTAAAGGCGGAATCATGCTTGTATGCACTTAAAACAAAACATTTACCCATGAAATTCAAAGCCTAGTAGATAGGTGAACCAAGACTCAACTCAAAACAAAGTGAGTTGAGAAATCAATACCTTTGTAGATTCCTCTTTGCATAAGCAAAGGCTAATCACCCAAAGAGAGGGCCTTCATTCCTTGCATCTTAGATCCATGGATTTGGATGGATGAAAAGGTTTCTCCAAGTTCCCAAAATTGAGAACCTCTAAGTCTCCACACCAAGGTAAGATTGAAGAAGAAATGAGTGACCTTGAGGGAGTAAGATTGCTAGATGTTTTCCTCAAGGATGGCCGAAATTTTAGAGAGAAAAGAGAGCTTGTGTTCTCATCCTTTCCCCCAAAAATAACCCTTAATGAATTTTGGCTATTAAGTCATACTTATTCCTTAATTCATTTGAGTGGCAAACTTGTAAATAAGTCCAAAGCCACTCCTTCTCTAACATGGCCGACCTTAGGGATTTATTGGGCTGTTTGGGCCTTTGTGAATCATTATTCATTAAGTTGTCATACAACTTAAGTCAATGGACTTGACGTTCGAAGCCCATTGGGCCTTAAGGTCCAAAACTATCCCGAGGTCTTTTAACGAACTTATTCGTTTGATTAATAATCATATTAATTAATCCTTGCCATAAATAATTAAACCATTTAATTATTCTTACTCATCTCCGTTGAATCTTCAATCTCTACCTTACACGGTGTACGATCCATTAGGTTCCTTTTAGCGAGGCAGTGGGCGATTCAAACTCTTTCAAATCGATTGTGAATTGAAACTTACTTTCAATTCTCCCGTTAGTGATAATACACTTTTAGGTCTTCCACAAACCATGGTTGACGCCTAGCAGCATGTCATGGTTACCCAAGCTAATCAGAAGAGGTGGAGAACCTATTCATTTTTAGGATTACAAATGCAATACGGTCTTTCTCTAATACAATACTCTCGACCACATTGTTTGGTTTGATAGTTTATTTATGTCTACTATCCAATGTGAGTCTTGTGCTTATATGATTACCTTGAACGTGATTTGGAACACATTCCTAAATCTCATTCATACTTTGGCCAAAGATTCAAAATCATATCATAGAGTATTCTCCCTCAAACAGTTTGAAGGTTAGAGATCCCTTGTTGCGCATTCACTTGCCTCCATGGCTAAGTGGCTTAACCCCAACGATGCCATGGGCACCCTCATGATGGAGTGACTTTGACATAATCAAAGATTAAGGACCTAACGACAAGACAACTGTGATGCCTCAGGTCAAAAGACTAATTTGCATTATCCCAACCATGAGTTCTCATGTGACATGAATATGAGAACTCTTCGTTGATCGTGTTCAGTGAACTCATTCTCTATTGAGCACCTACGTACTTGTCTTGATGTCACACACACCAATGACTCGAGACTAGTCACTCTCCCTGAGAGAAGACATAGCACGTACTGATCTTAACGGACTGTCAATGCCCAATTGACAATCCTATGATCAGGAACGTTTAGGATGTGTCAACGAAAGAATGGTCTCATGAATCTAACTTCTTTAGATCGCATTCTTCCAATCACATATTCCTTGGACTTATCGTTTAAGCATATAACATTTATATGAGACGGCTCAAACAATAATGTTTGCCCTTAATATTTAATTAGATTAGTTTAACATGTGAAATGTCCATAAAGTATCATCATATGATTGGTTTTAGGGCACATTTCCAACAGTGTGATGGCTGAAAATGGCAAGGGAAACTCACGGAATTTCACACGCACAAATTAAACCCTCTTTTTGTCAATTGTAGTAAGTACGTAAGTAGGGATCGTTCTGGACCGGGGATTAGGAGGGATTATTAATCACTTGGATTTGACTTCAAAAACGTAAAAACAAGTTTAAAACACTATTTGATGCGAAGAATGCAAAACTAAAAACAAGAAAGATTAAGACTAAGACTTAAACAAAATATGGGGGGGGGGGGGATTTAGGTTTGGACGAGATTAAACTAAAATGGATAGATTGCAAAGAAAACAAATTGTAAATACGAATTTGACGGAAATGAATGGATGGGAAGCTAGCTAAGGGGTTCATCTCCACACATGTTATACTTGCATACAAAACAATTTCTAATTGCTTTTCAATGAACCATGAATTCTCAACACCCTGGGTTAATTAGGTCCGCTTAAATTAACCGTCAAGTTTTCCGTAAGTTAATGAATTGGATGATTGCATACGACGACCCAAAGCATTCCTCACAAGTTCCCTACATGAATTGCATAATAGAGATACAAGCAAGAATCATTAAGCATCATGAAAACTATAAGTGTTGATGAGGCATTCGTTACTATGATTGCATGAAACTTATGCCAAGAATTTGTTTAACGCGAGTGTTTATAAGCAACCTCCACTACTTGTGAATATAAGTTCATAACTATTACGTGAAACTCACTTATATTCTAGCGTCATATTCATGCATGAAAATTAAGCGTGCACTCTCAATAAACATACATAAATAGGTTATCAATCAAATAGTTAAACAAATTGAACTCACAACTTATGAAACGCAATTAGAAGTAACCAAATCATATTGCAAGCATAAACATGTATTTCGAATCCCCCCCTAGCCAAGGGGGGTTTAGTTCCTCATACGTACAAGACAAAGAGAATTGAAATTAAACATTGGAATCGAGGAAAAGCAACACCTAAAAATTCCAACAACTCAAACTTGAATTGTATGAACGTTTAGGCACTTTTCTCCTCCTCTTCGTTGTAGCATAAGGTCTAAGGGATGTTGTTGGTGTGTTGAATGGATTGGGTAGTGTTTTAAGGGGATGGGGAGTGATGGAAATGAAAGGAAGGCCACGGCAAAGGGAAGGGAGAATGTGTTTTGTGTTGTGAAGGTGGAGAGTGAATTGTGGTTGATGGAATGAATGAATTGTGGCTGCAATGGATGCTTATTTATAGGTAAATAAGAGGGAACATGACAGCTAGGAAGTGGGTGGAAATGTGGCTACAATGTTAATGAATGATTATGAGTGAATGCATGTGGATGTGGCTAGGTTGGAAAGCTGGAATTGTGATGGGAATGCACGGCAAGGGTGTGTTTGTGTGTATGTGGCTGATTTGTTTGTTGGTTAAAGATGCATGTGGATGAATTATATAATGGGAAAGTATGTGATTGACAACTAGGGTGGATGGTGGCTGCAATGATGAAGTGTGATGGCTGAAAATGGCAAGGGAAACTCACGGCAAAGGGATGTGTTTGTGTGGCTGTTTTGTGTTGTGAATTATGATGAATGCATGTGAGTGCAATATGAAAAGAATGACTAATTAATGTATGTAGGGTGCAGCTAGGTTGGAAAGGTGTGGATTGTGGCTGCAATTTAGGGAAAGGAAATAGGTTTAATGCATAAATAAAAGGGCAAAGTGGCTGCAATGATGAAGACAAGCTGGAATTGATGTGGAAGGCACGGCATGGGTGTGTTTTTGGTGCATGTGGCTGCAATGTTGTGCAATGATGGAGGAATAAGTGCATGTGGTTGAATTGGTGGTGAATGTGCATGGCAAATAATGGATTTGGCTGCAATGGTGTGTAATTGGGCTAGGGTTTAAGTGCATGAAATGGACCCAAATTGCTCCCCCTTGCATGACAAGGAATGGTGTTTGTGTTAAGCCCATGGCAAGTTGAATGTAATTGGGTTAGGGCCATTGTTTTGTGTCCTCAAGTGCATACAAGGGCTTCAATTTCATCCAACACTTGGGCTCCAAGCATAAGCTATCCATCCTTAGCCCATTAGTGCTCCAAAAGGCCCCAAAACACTCCACAATGCATCATTTCGTCTAACACGCCTTATGATCCTGAAAACACACAAAAGAAGCATAAAGGACTAAATAACTAAAGAAACATAACGTAAATGTACGAGAACAAGCCATTTAAGTCGCATGAATATGCTCCTATCAACATTCACCACCAATTCAACCACATGCACTTATTCCTCCATCATTGCACAACATTGCGGCCACATGCACCAAAAACTACACTATGCCGTGCATTCCATTCTTTCCAACCTTTCCACATGCACATTTAATCATTCATTCCCAAAGCCCATGCCGTGCACATTCATACACTTTCCAGCAATCTTCCACATCCCTCACCAAGAAATCATTCAACACATGCATCCATAATCATTTCTTCATCCTTGCCGTGAGTTTTCTACCTTTCCAGCATTCTTTTCACATGCATTTTCAGCACATTCCCTTTCACACTCCAATCATGCCGTGCATTCCCTTTCATTTCTGTCAAAGCACATGCATCTCCCATCACCATTCCAGCTTTCCACCTAGCTTTCCACCTCACAACCACCAGAAATCAACTATGCCGTGCATTCCCTTTCAATTCTGTCAACATACAAACACCTTCACATGCATTTCCAACCTAACATTCCCTCTTTAATGCACATGCATTCCCTTCATAAATCAGCCACATGCACACTCAATCACTCAACCCTTTGCCGTGCAAATCACCACACAATTCCAGCTTTCCAACCTAGCCACATCCACATGCATTCACTCATAATCATTCACTCACCTTGCAGCCACATTTCCACCCACCTCCTAGCTGTCATGTTCCCTCTTATTGACCTATAAATAAACACCTCATTTCATTCATTCAAGACATCTCATTTCCATTGTACATACCACAACATAAACACACACCATCTTCACATCCTGAAATTCCCTTCCTTGCCGTGGGTTTCTTTCCATTTTCTATCTTTCCTCATCCATTTCCATAATTCCCCAATCCATTCAACACACCAACAACATCCCTTAGACCTTGTACCATAATAAAGAGGAAGAGAAGAGGGCCTAAACGTTCATACAATTCAAGTTTGAGTTGTTGGAATGTTTAGGCGTTTCTTTGATTTCAATGTTTAATTTCAATTCTCTTTGTTTTGTACGTATAAGGAACTAAACCCCCCTTGGCTAGGGGGTGATTCGAAATATATGTTTATGCTTGCAATATGATTTGATTACTTCTAATTACGTTTCATAAGTTGTGAATTCAATTTGTTTAACTGTTTGATTGATAACCTATTTATGTATGTTTATTGAGAGTTGACGCTTAATTTTCATGCATGAATTTGACGCTAGAATATAAGTGAGTTTCACGTAATAGTTATGAACTTATATTCACAAGTAGTGGAGGTTGCTTATAAACAATCGCGTTAAACAAATTCTTGGCATAAGTTTCATGCAATCATAGTAACGAATGCCTCGTCAACACTTATAGATCTATTATGCAATTCATGTAGGGAACTTGTGAGGAATGCTTTGGGTTGTCGTATGCAATCATCCAATTCATTAACTTAAGGAAAACTTGACGGTTAATTTAAGCGGACCTAATTAACCCGGGGCGTTGAGAATTCATGGTTTATTGAAAAGCAATTAGAAACCATTTTGTATGCAAGTATAACATGTATGGAGATGAACCCCTTAGCTAGCAATCCCATCCATTCATTTCCGTCACATTCATCTTTATAATCTGTTTTTATTTCCAAGTTTCCATTTTAGTTTAAATTCGTCCAAATCCAATCCCCCTTTATTTTGTTTAGTCTTAATCTTAATCTTTCTTATTTTTAGTTTTGCATTCTTCGAGTTTAGTATAGTGTTTTATATTGTGTTTTTACGTTTTTGAGTCAAATCCAAGTGATTAACAATCCCTCCTAATCCCCGGTCCAGAACGATCCCTACTTACACACTTCACTACAATTGACAAAAAGAGGGTTTAATTTGTGTGCGTATAAATTTCGTATCAAATTTTGGCGCCGTTGCCGGGGATTAGCAACTTTGCTAATCTCTTGGATTGTTTTATGTTCGTTTGTGTGTATATATTTTTAGTTTTATTTTGTTGATTTTAGAAGCAAGACATGGCACTTGATAGTGCTTCTCTTTTGTCACAGCTTATGGAAGAGTACCAAATGCAAAGAGTTGGTACATTTGATCATAATCAATCAAGGAACGACGTGTTTTCCAATACTTACAATTCGGATTGGAGTGATCATTCAAACTCTATGTGGTGGGAACCTCAACATATTCAAAAAGAAGGATATTGGCAGCCTTATGAGGAGTTCTATTCAACGTCTATGCATCCACCACAACCTCATATACAATATGCCCAACCAAACCAAGGTTTGTCAATAGATTATAATCAAGCTCTTAATGAATTAATTTCTTCGGTGCAGGGCTCACAAAACCAAGTCGAGGAGGCTCAACAAGGAGAATATTGGCAACCATATGAGGAGTTCTATACAACACCTATGCAGCCACCACAACCTACCCAAAGCAATGTAAGTAATTCAAGTGATAATAATACGATTTTTCAATTACTTACTACTTTGACGCAGGAAGTCCAAACTCAAAACAAGGACGAACAAAATCAAGACAAGAAGTTGGGTAAATTGGAGGAGCAAATTGGGCAGATTATGGGGTTCATGAAACAAATTCAAGAGCAAAGTGAACTCTCCAACTCAACTATTGAAAACTCGAAGGAAGATTTTGAAATCCATAATGCTATCACTCTGGGAAATGCTATGGAGGTCGGAGCTGACCTAAAAATGTCCAGACATAGCCTAGAAGTGGATGAGGAGCTGGTAATTGAGGAGGAGGAAGAAGACATGCACACGGCAAGGGTAGAACAACCCTTACCGCAGCCCCCTAAGCCCTCTAAACCACCCACCACAAGTAAGGACGTCCCAATTCCATGTTATTCTAATGTTATTCCACCCAATGTCCCTTTTCCTAGCAGGTTTTTGATTCCCAACCAAGAAGAGAGTAAAAAGGACATCGTGGAAACCTTCCCAAAGGTGCAAAATGCTATTCCAATTCTTGGTGCAACACAGCAGGTTTTAGATGGTGTTGAATTCTTCGAAGGACTTTGTACACCAAGAAGAATGATTCAAGAGAAGGTAGTGGCTGGAGAAGATGTAGAAGGCATCAAAGAGGACATATTTGAAACCACAAAACCCAAAGAAGTTGAATTTGATGACATTGGACAAGTCATAACCATCACATGCAATCTGGCCAAGTCCAATATCCCTGAAACTTTCAAGGGAGTGGTGTTTGTCATTGAGTTCTTGTCGGAGCACACAGGTAAGCCGCCTCCCCGAATTTCAATTTTCTTTTATACTAATATGTTGTTAATGATCCAGGCACCCACTCTAGAATTTAAACCATTACCGGATCATCTCAAGTATCACCCCCCATTCAAAGATAAATTCCATGTCGTGGGTCCTAAGTGAGCCTAAGAAGGTCTCGTCCGGCTGCAAGACGTAAAAGAAAGCGCTACTTGGGAGGCAACCCAATGCACTGAATAAAACAAAGCTTGTTCATTGATTTCCGATAGATTACAAAAAAAAAAAAAAAAAAAAAAAAAAAAAAAAAAAAAAAAAAAAAACATGGCAGAAAGATGGAGCCTTCACAAGGGTTGTGTACGTGAGGCCCCATTACGTGGCAACACTCTAGGAGCGGGAGGCATCGGAGCGGGAGCCATAGGAGCAGGAGGCATAGGAGCGGGAGGCACCGAAGATAGATCATTCAAGCCCCCAAACCTTGGTGGAACGCTGGATGACCCAGGAAAAATGTGCCTCTGGAAGAAAGCCGCAAGCCTTTGACGATCATCAAGCTCATCAAGCTTCCTCTTCATGCCTGTCGAATAATTGTTGGCAAGCACGTGCAAACTTCTATTTTCGTGCTTAAGTTGTTTGATCTCCTGCTTGAGACTTTCCACCTCCGCCATCAATGATTCAACCTGACGGGAGCGAGCAAGAAGGCGTTGGCCCATGTTGGACACAGAGCCAGCGCACTGAACACTGAGAGCCAGGGATTCTTGAACGGCTAACTCATCGGACCGTCCTGAAGGCAGCTGACTATCTTTGGGAGTGAGGAGGTTCCGAGCTACTATCGTAGCCGTTGTTGCATCCGTCATCACAGAGTCCTCACCCGTAAGAGGGCCATGAGAAGATAAGAAAGACGGGCACCATACCCTACCCTGACGAGGCGCAACCGGATCACTGCTTAGACTCAAATCTAAGCAAAGGTTAGATGGGTTAGATGAGCTAGCCATTGTTCAAGAAGTTAAAAGAGACGGGTCGGATGGAGTAAAATTTCGACGGGCCGGAGACGATTTTTGGGCAATCTTCAAAGTGTGCATGCTAGAGGTGATCGATCACCTCTATTAAAGGAGAGGCGTTCACCAATTCAGAATTGAAGAGACATCACTCTTCAAAACCGGATTTTCCGGCGTAAAGATCGCCAGCTCTTCAGACGAAATCCCGGCTTTTCAGATAAAGCGTGTAACTTTGTCAAAAGTTCCCAGCTTTTCAGAAGACGCGTGGAAGGCGAGAAATCAGCTGCACACTTTTGCCGACAAGCGTGGGAGACAAAGCCGAAAGATCCCGGCTTTTCAGAAAGCGTGTACAACTTTGCCGAAAGCTCCCGGCTTTTCAGAAAACGCGTGCCATTTTGTCAAAAGCTCTCTGACAAAGCTGAAGACGCGTGGAGGACATTGCCGCATTCGCACTGCCACTTGCCATTACAATTCCTATATACATCAACATTCATGGCAAGGCATACACCCACAAACGCATAACTTTCCTTCTCGGCCGAAAATGTAAGCTGCAACCAACCCTCTCAAACATGCTCAGTTTTCTCCTTCTCTTGAGAACACATTTTCAACCATGGATGTATCCCCCAAAGAAGATACCAAATGCCTGCAGTACAGATGAGGCAAGAGGAAACGGTGGATCGAAGCATGTGGAGACAAGCGCAACAAATATATGTGCTGATTCATTCGCTGCCTCTTCGAAAGCAAAGGTATCTCATATCATCAAGGGCGAAAGCAAAGGTATCTCATATCATGCTCTTTCCCTGTCTTTTCCTTTGTCCTTGATATTACTTGCATGGCAAAGTGAAAGAAGCAATCAGCCGGTACTTGGAGTCTACCTGGACTCTATTCCCTGGTTGCTTACCTAGCGTTGCTCTCGAGTAGTCATCTTCAACGGTTGATACACTTCCAGAGAAGGGACCACTTCTGCAAAGGGGAGCAAGTAAGGCAAAGGAAAATGATACATTGAAGCATGAGGAGACAAGCATATGCTGAGCTATCCTCTAACCCTCTTCAATACGAATTGGAGAGATTGAACAAAGAAACAGATAAAAGGAGTAAGCTCAGACCTTCGGGGGAGACCAAAAGAATCCTGCTGCCCAGTTCAAGAGTAGCACAAAGGAAAATCAACGATCGGAAGAAACCAAAAGAATCTCCAGCTCAGTTCAAGAGTAGCCTGTGGAAAAACTCAAGATGAAGCCTCACTGCAATCACCAAGGAGAAGATGGAATTTACACTCCATAACCAGATTTGCATCCCTAAACTCTTCTCTTGGTTAGATACATTCTGCCATGTTTAGTATGTTTAGTTGCTGTTTATGTGTTTACTTTTGTTTGGTGTGTTTTAAGCTTAAAACATTGAGGACAATGTTTGATTTAAGTGTGGGGGGGGTAACTAAGTATATTTGATGCAAATTCGTGGGATTTTATCACCCATAACTTCAAGTGTTGTTCCTTGCTGTTTTAAAATGTTTTTGAGCTGAGTTGGAGTGTTTTAGTGTGTTTTGTTTTATAACTCCGAAAATCACATAAAAAATTTGAAAAAAAACATGTTTTGAAAAGCCTAAAAAGAGTGTTTTGAGTCGTTTTTGTGTGTTTGTGTCGTAGGTCACCTTCCAACACAATAGTGAGGATTTGGTTTGTAATTGCATGACTGTTAAAAAGAGTTATAAACATGGAGAAAAGTTTGATTTACTCTTGGTATATGCTTGGTTATGGTTATAATGTATGACTTCACATGCAATCATAAAAGAAAAATTAGTTTTTGTAACATGCCTGAAGGAAGGAACTCAAACAAACGCTACAACCCTGAGAGACTTGAGCCTATAACGTTCTTTGGAGAGTATAATCTGTGATTTCTTGTTTTCTAAAGTCGTTGCATGATCTCATTATTCTTTGCTTGGTTACTACTTAGAAGGCGTTTCATCATATAGTTCCAAATGCTAGAACTCATGCCCATTTCATTCAAAGCATGTTATTGATTTGCATAACACATATTCAAGAAGAAGTTGTGTAGTGACCACCACCATAGCCAAATAGCCTTACTTCCCATATTTCATATATGTTTTAAGTTTTAACCCCGTTGAGCCTTGTTTAGCCTTTATTCTTTGTTTACCCACATTTTCCTCACCTAGCCTAGTTTAGGACAATCCCCACCCTTGTTCTTAAAAGATAGTGAGCATGACTTAATTGGATTCCTTTTGAGTTACATTATGAAAGAAAATGAGTGTGGGGGAGAGAATGTTTAAGTGTTTATGTATGTTTTGAGATTCAAAAGAAAAGAAAAAAAAAAAGAAAAGAAAGAAAGAAAGAAAAAAAGAGCTTGAAAAAAATGAAAGAATGAGTGATTGAAGAAAGGGTCCAAAACATCAATTCTGGCCGTAAATTGTCTAAATTCTCCCTTTTTGTTCAAAAGTTGAGTTTTCATTCAAAAGTGAATTCTAAGTTGATTCAAGTGCTTTGCTCACTATTTCTTTAAGAACCTTTGTTTTCCATATCCCTTCTTTGTTATCCACACGCCCCGAACCCTATTATAACCCGTGACTTCAATCTTGAGTCTTATGTGTTTCAATTTGTGGAGTTTGAACTTGGTATGAGCATATGGTGTCACTGGTTCTCGCGTCTAAGTAGTAGCATTCCATTCATGAGATTATATCTAAACATGCTTATTAACTCCAGAAATTGCGTTCTTTGTGATACATATATGTGAGTGTTCGGTTTCATGTTTACATCAATCTTCTCACATATACTTAGTGTAGGGTGTGTAGTCAAAAAATCTGAGTAAAAATTGAGTGCATATCTTGTGAGGAATTGAGCAAATTCTCTAAGGCATGTTACTACATTCAAAACATGGTTTTAAATGCTTAATTGTGAAATAGTATGTGGTGACTATGATTAAGAATGTAATTAAGTGTGAAGATGACTAAAATCTGTGGGAATGATGATTTTTAACATGTCATGTGCATTGGAAATCCCTAAGACGATTGTTGGAAGGTTTAGGTTGTGTTTTACTTGTTTTGTTTTGTTTCGTTTTGTTTTGTTTTTCTTTCTGTTTTGCTTGAGGACTAGCAAAAGATAAGTGTGGGGGTATTTGATAGGAGCATATTCATGCGACTTAAATGGCTTGTTCTCGTACATTTACGTTATGTTTCTTTAGTTATTTTAGTCCTTTATGCTTCTTTTGTGTGTTTTCAGGATCATAAGACGTGTTTGACGAAAAGATGCATTATGGAGTGTTTTGGGGCCTTTTGGAGCACTATTGGGCTAAGGATGGATAGCTTATGCTTGGAGCCCAAGTGTTGGATGAAATTGAAGGCCTTGTATGCACTTGAGGACACAAAACTATGGCCCTAACCCAATTACATTCACCTTGTCGTGGGCTTAACACAAACACCATTCCTTGCCATGCAAGGGGGAGCAATTTGGGTCCATTTCATGCACTTAAACCCTAGCCCAATTACACACCATTGCAGCCAAATCCATTCTTTGCCATGCACATTCACCACGAATTCAACCACATGCACTTATTCCTCCATCATTGCACAACATTGCAGCCACATGCACCAAAAACTACACTATGCCGTGCATTCCATTCTTTCCAACCTTTCCACATGCACATTTAATCATTCATTCCCAAAGCCCATGCCGTGCACATTCATACACTTTCCAGCAATCTTCCACATCCCTCACCAAGAAATCATTCAACACATGCATCCATAATCATTTCTTCATCCTTGCCGTGAGTTCCCTACCTTTCCAGCATTCCTTTCACATGCATTTTCAGCACATTCCCTTGCACACTCCAATCATGTCGTGCATTCCCTTTCATTTCTGTCAAAGCACATGCATCTCCCATCACCATTCCAGCTTTCCACCTAGCTTTCCACCTCAAAACCACCAGAAATCAACTATGCCGTGCATTCCCTTTCAATTCTGTCAACATACAAACACCTTCACATGCATTTCCAACCTAACATTCCCTCTTTAATGCACATGCATTCCCTTCATAAATCAGCCACATGCACACTCAATCACTCAACCCTTTGCCGTGCAAATCACCACACAATTCCAGCTTTCCAACCTAGCCACATCCACATGCATTCACTCATAATCATTCACTCACCTTGCAGCCACATTTCCACCCACCTCCTAGCTGTCATGTTCCCTCTTATTTACCTATAAATAAACACCTCATTTCATTCATTCAAGACATCTCATTTCCATTGTACATACCACAACACAAACACACACCATTTTCACATCCTGAAATTCCCTTCCTTACCGTGGGTTTCTTTCCATTTTCTATCTTTCCTCATCCATTTCCATAATTCCCCAATCCATTCAACACACCAACAACATCCCTTAGACCTTGTGCCATAATAAAGAGGAAGAGAAGAGAGCCTAAACGTTCATACAATTCAAGTTTGAGTTGTTGGAATGTTTAGGCGTTTCTTTGATTTCAATGTTTATTTTCAATTCTCTTTGTTTTGTACGTATGAGGAACTAAACCCCCCTTGGCTAGGGGGTGATTCGAAATATATGTTTATGCTTGCAATATGATTTGATTACTTCTAATTACGTTTCATAAGTTGTGAATTCAATTTGTTTAACTGTTTGATTGATAACCTATCCTATTTATGTATGTTTATTGAGAGTTGACGCTTAATTTTCATGCATGAATTTGACGCTAGAATATAAGTGAGTTTCACGTAATAGTTATGAACTTATATTCACAAGTAGTGGAGGTTGCTTATAAACAATCGCGCTAAACAAATTCTTGGCATAAGTTTCATGCAATCATAGTAACGAATGCCTGTCAACACTTATAGTTTTCATGTTGCTTAATGATTCTTGCTTGTATCTCTATTATGCAATTCATGTAGGGAACTTGTGAGGAATGCTTTGGGTTGTCGTATGCAATCATCCAATTCATTAACTTAAGGAAAACTTGACGGTTAATTTAAGTGGACCTAATTAACCCGGGGCGTTGAGAATTCATGGTTTATTGAAAAGCAATTAGAAACCATTTCGTATGCAAGTATAACATGTATGGAGATGAACCCCTTAGCTAGCAATCCCATCCATTCATTTCCGTCACATTCATCTTTATAATCTGTTTTTATTTCCAAGTTTCCATTTTAGTTTAAATTCGTCCAAATCCAATCCCCCTTTATTTTGTTTAGTCTTAATCTTAATCTTTCTTATTTTTAGTTTTGCATTCTTCGAGTTTAGTATAGTGTTTTATATTGTGTTTTTACGTTTTTGAGTCAAATCCAAGTGATTAACAATCCCTCCTAATCCCCGGTCCAGAACGATCCCTACTTACACACTTCACTACAATTGACAAAAAGAGGGTTTAATTTGTGTGCGTATAAATTTCGTATCAGAGAACTTTGAATATCCTAAAGGTTTCAAAATCCCAGACTTCAACCTTTTTGCTGGCATATCATCCCTGTCTTCGTTTGAACATATGGCTTAGTTCACTGCACAATGCAGAGATGTTAATAGCAACTTCTATAAACTGCAATTATTCAACTTCTCACTATAGGTTCAACATTTTCTTGGTACATCTACCTCCCGCCCAATTCCATCCAAATTTGGAAGGAACTGGTCAAAAAATTTCATGAACAATTCTATCGACCGGGAATGGAAATGTCAATTCCATCACTAGCTAGGATGGTTCAAACATCTGACGAGTCACCAATGGAATACTTAACGAGGTTTAAGTCGGCCAAAAATTGGTGCCGAGTACCTCTCCTTGAAGTTGAATTTGTTAGAATCACCTTGAATGGCCTGGATGTGGAATATAAAAAGAAATTCTTAGGAGCAAACTTCCGAGATATGTATGAACTGGCTCAGCATGTCTAGCAATACGATTATTTTCTCCGAGAAGAACAGATCTTGAAGTCGCCATCCTGAGGATCAATTTACAAGAATCCCATGGTTAGCTATGCATCGATCGAAGGTGAGGATTCCCAATACGCCAAAGTGGACGTGGCCAAGATAGTGATAGATAAACCGTACGTGTGCAAAGCTTTGGCTCAAATTAATTCCAAGGAAGCCAAAAACCCCTCGACCTCTGAAGAGACAATGAAAACATCAAAAGTTTACACCTTTGATATCACCAAGGCCAATAGAATTTTCGACCAGTTGTTACTAGCAAAGATCATCAAACTTCACCCAGGGCATAACATTCTAAAGGCCAAAGAGTTGAAAAACAAAACGTATTGTAAGTACCACAACTTAAATAAGCATGCCACAAACAACTGCGTCGTATTCTATGATGCTATTCAAAGCTGGATTGATAAAGGCAAGCTAAAATTTCCAAAAAATATAAATGACTGTCGACACTAATCCCTTCCCTTCAGCCACAATTGGCATGAAAGATGCTTATTTATCCAAGAGCAAAGGGAAGGGGAAAACTGAGTTCGCTCCAATACAACATATCCCAAAGCAGAATTCTTGACCGTGACTGAAGCTTGATCTATCTTTAAACAAACCACCTACAGAGTCATCTGGACCGGTCGTAGTCAAATTTATGTCCGACTTCAGTCCAAAAGAAACTAATAGCCCGATGATTTTGTGTAGCCATTGTAAAACACGCGTCGTCCTAACCAAGCCAAAGGAGAAACCAACTCATGTTCCAACATCACAACAACCATCCACTGTTGCGGCAACAGCTCCAAAGATACTCAGCGCATGCCAGCGCCAGAAGGTGTTCGATAGGCTCGGCTCTCAAATACATACGGATGGCCCAACTTCAGCCAGACGACGTCTTGATTTCGACACGCTATTTTATAATAAGGATTATTACTTGCATAACTCCAGCGACTTGAATTCATCGACGAATCAAAAAACCTTCAAGCCACCTGAGCCACAAGACCAACGTTGGTATAGTTACAATTCTCTTGCCGGCATGTACACTGCATTATTCAAATCTCAAAAACATTGATGCCAACAAATAAACTGCATAGCTCGGCGACAAGTAACACAACCTATTTCAGCTACCAAATGGCAGCCGAAAGAAGCAACAGGAAGTGGAGATGACTGACAACCCAAGGAAATCATGGCCAAATTACTACAAGGAAAAAAGGTAATTGATCATGAATTTGAAACCACCATTGAAGAGTTCGAGAAGCACATCAAACTCCTCCTTTGTCCCGGGGAAATGAAAGCCCGTTTCAAGCTTTTCAGAAATGAAGCCGAAAGCAAGTTTCCCTCATTACCCCGGCAAGAGCCGTTAATAAAAGTCCGACGGAATCTGCACCCTCCATTTCTCGGAGAATCGTTGGAGTACATGCGAGAATTTCACAACAAACATTCTACCAATGACTTGTACGACCTACCTAAAACGTGTTAAAAAGCCCTCGACCTGGCCCTAGCTTACCCTGATACTGAATAGATTATCCAGAAAACCACCGATCCAGCAATGAAGGCCAGGTTCTAGCATATACGTGAAGCTTGCGTCCTGATTGGAGCATATTTATGAGACTTTATTAGCTTAATTCCTTGCATTTAGTGAGTTAGTTTCTATTTATTATAGTAATTTAAGCTATTTTCGTGTGTTTGTAGGTTTAAAGGGCTAAAGTGGCAAGAAAAGGCAAGTTGCAGCATTTTAGAGCAGTTTTGGGCTTGGAATGGATGGCACATGCTTGGAGCAAGGTGGATGGACGAAATTGAAGTTTCAAGAAGGGCTAGGAATATGCTAAAGAGTTGAAGAAATTAATTCAGGAATTGGAAGACAAGCAATCAGCAAGTAAGAAGGAAACATGAGTCAAACTTCCTTATTTTGACTTACTTAATCCTAATCTTTCCCTACTTACGTCCCAGCTACTAAGAGGATTCAAAATCACATTAGGATACTCAAATATATGTTCTAAAAGGCCTAAGCCTTTTCTAAGAGGGATGCTGCACCTTTATTTTCCTTTTCCCTTCCTTGCCACAAAAACCATATCCATTTCCTTGCCATGCAAGGCAACACATTTCCCCTTCTTCTCCTTCAATTCCTGTCGCATATCACTTACCTTTTTCTCCCTCGGATTCTGAATTTCATTACCCTTTTTCCTTGAGGATTTGGAGTTCAATTCTTTCCCAAAAACATTTAATTAATGCCTTACCCTTTTCTCCCTTGAATTATATGTTTTTGCCGCAAGAACAAAGGAGAATCCTTTCACCATTCAACCATTCAGGCATTCATCCCTTCCACACACACATCCTCACCATACATTCATCCTTCCATCACCAAATTTCAAACCACCTATCCATCATAACCCAATATCATACACACACACCTTGTGCCGCAGATTTGCAAAGAGAAAGGAAGGAAGACCCTTGGAGCCGTGCTTGCCATTCAAGATTGGATTGTTGGAACGTTCTTAGGTGTATTCAATCTTTTGTTTTCAATGTTTAATTTAAGTTTTCTTTGTTTGATTTCGAACATGAGGAACTAATTTCATTTTGGCTAGAGGAGAATTCAAAGCCATGAACATATATGTGATAAGAATTGATTTCATCCAATTATGGTTTCATAAAACATGAATGTGATTTGCTTAACTACTTGATTGATAACTTATTCTTGTAGGATGATTAAGGATGCATACTTAGTTTGCATGCATGAGTTTGATGCTAAAATATAAGGGATTTTCACCTAATTGTTATGAACTTATATTTGCAAGTAGTGGTGGTCATGAATCACGATCGTGTTAAGTAAATTCCTGGCATGAGTATCATGATGTTCATAGTTACGAATGCCTTGTCAATACTTATGATTTTCATAAGGCTTAATGATCTTTGATTGTATCTCTATTACGCTATTCATGTAGGGAACTATTGAAGAATAATTTGGATTGCCGATGCGTATTCCATCCAATTCAATGATTTAAGGAAAATCTGAGGGTTAATTAGTGATATTCACCGTTAATCTGGGGTGTTGAGATTCATGGTTTATTGGAATAATAATTGGAAATCGATTTGTATGCATATGTGTCATCTGTGGAGAAGAACCCTCTAGCTAGCCACTCACCCATCAATTCACCCAAATTCGTATCAATTTACTTATTTTCTGCTATTTGTTTGTTTTTACTTTAAATTCGTCAAAAACCCAATCCCCTTTACTTTGTTGTGTCAAATGAGTTAGAATATGTCCAAACTTGTGTTTTTGAGTGTTTTGAGTCAAAATTAATTCAAATTTCGTCCAAAGTAAGTCCTAGTATATGTTTTGAGTCTTTTTTATTGTTTTATGCAGTTTTGAGTTTGATTAGCTTATTTTGAGTCATATAAGTCTAGTTAAGAGTCTTAGAGTCTAGTTTTCTGTTTTTAAGTTTAGTTTTGTGTTTTTAAGTCAGTTTAGAGTAGATGAGCAATCCCTCCTAATCCCTGGCCTAGAATGATCCCTACTTACATCTTTACTGCAATGGTCAATAAGAGGGTTTAATTTGTGTGCTAGTTTATAACACATCAAGTTTTTGGCACCGTTGCCGGGGATTAGCAACTTTGCTAATCCCCCTTGTTTCTATTTCGTGTATTTTGTTTAGTTTCTAATTTTATTTTGTTTTATTTTGTTTAGGTACTAGTTTATGACTCGAAGTTCTCAACCTATTCGTGCACATATCTTTGAATTTGACAACAATTTTGAGCGAACATTGAGAAGAAAGAGGAAGGAGGTAGAACCTAATCCACCTAGTTCTAGCTTAGAATTTGAGTTTGAAGAAAAACAAAAGGCCACGGCTCAAGAAGAAGAGGAAGCACAAGTCATGGCAGCGGATAATCGAATAATCAAGGAACTTTCAGCCTCAGGATTGGACAATATCGTACCCCTATGCATTCAATATTCTAAGGCAGCTCAAGACAAGATCGATGAGTTCGAATTGAAGTCTAGCTTGCTGCATCACATTCCAAAGTACCATGGATTGTTCATGGAGGATCCAAAAAAGCACTTGAAGGAATTTGAAGTGGTCTGCTCAAGCATGACTCCAATCAACGTGGATGGCAACATTTTGAAGATGAAAGCTTTTCCATTCTCTCTTTTGGAAAAGGCCAAGGACTGACTCTATGAACTAGCACCTGGAACCATCACTTTTTGGGAAAGCATGAAGAGAGCATTCTTAGAAAAAATCTTCCCCACTTCAAGAGTCATTCTTTAGAGCAAGAAAATTAGTGACATTCAACAAAACCAAGGAGAGTTCTTCCAGCATATTATGAGCGTTTCAAGACTCTAGTTGCATAATGTCCTCAACATCAAATGAAAGAAGAGCTTTTAATTCAATATTTCTATGAAGGGCTTCTTCCAATTGAGAGACAAATGCTAGATGCATCAGCATGATGAGCTTTGGTTAACAAAACACCAATTGATGCCAAGACTTTAATTGCAAACCGAGCCTTGAATGCACAACAATATGAAGGAGTTGGACAAAGGGACATCCCACGGCAGCAACCATAAATGAATGAGGTAAGTGCAATTTTTAAAATTCAATCTCAATTGGCTAATCTCACTGTTCTTATGTCACAGGTTGTTGATGGATTCAAATGTTGGAAATGTGCCCTAAAACCAATCATATGATGATACTTTATGGACATTTCAAACTAATGTAGTTTAAATGTAAAGGGCAAAGATTATTGTTTGAGCCGTCTCATATAAATGTTATATGCTTAAACGATAAGTCCAAGGAATATGTGATTGGAAGAATGCGATCTAAAGAAGTTAGATTCATGAGACCATTCTTTCGTTGACACATCCTAAACGTTCCTGATCATAGGATTGTTAATTGGGCATTGACAGTCCGTTAATAGAGAATGAGTTCACTGAACATGATCAACGAAGAGTTCTCATATTCATGTCACACGATCAACAAAGGTTTCTCCACCTCTTCTGATTAGCTTGGGTAACCATGACATGCTGCTAGGCGTCAACCATGGTTTGTGGAAGCCCTAAAAGTGTATTATCACTAACGGGAGAATTGAAAGTAAGTTTCAATTCACAATCGATTTGAAAGAGTTTGAATCGCCCACTGCCTCGCTAAAAGGAACCTAATGGATCGTACACCGTGTAAGGTAGAGATTGAAGATTCAACGGAAATGAGTAAGAATAATTAAATGGTTTAATTGTTTATGGCAAGGATTAATTAATATGATTATTAATCAAACGAATAAGTTCGTTAAAAGACCTAGGGATAGTTTTGGACCTTAAGGCCCAATGGGCTTCGAACGTCAAGTCCATTGACTTAAGTTGTATGACAACTTAATGAATAATGATTCACAAAGGCCCAAATAGCCCAATAAATCCCATATGGCCGGCCATTTAGAGGAGGGTAGTGAACTTGGCTTAATTGCAAGTTTGCCACTCCATTGTGAGGTGGTATAAAGACATCTTTATAGCCATTTCATCCTAAGGGTTTTCTAAGGAGTAAAGATGAGAACACAAACCTCCCTTTGCTCTCAAAGAGGCCGGCCACCCTTGAGGAAAACATCTAGCAATCTTACTTCCTCAAGGTCACTCATTTCTTCTTCAATCTTACCTTGGTGTGGAGACTTAGAGGTTCTCAATTTTGGGAACTTGGAGAAACCTTTTCACCCATCCAAATCCATTGATCTAAGATGCAAGGAATGAAGGCCCTCTCTTTGGGTGATTAGCCTTTGCTTATGCAAAGAGGAATCTACAAAGGTATTGATTTCTCAACTCACTTTGTTTTGAGTTGAGTCTTGGTTCACCTATCTACTAGGCTTTGAAATTCATGGGTTAAGTTTTGTTTTTGAGTGCATATAAACATGATTCCGCCTTTTAATTGTTAATTGCATGTTGTTGATGTTGCTCAAATGAACTTGTTTTTCACAAATCTTCCTTCAAGTGGTGTCAAGAGCCTAAGTCTAGTAGTTGGTGAATCCTTTTGGGTTTTGTAGTTCATAGTTTGTGATTTGAATGTTGTAATTGTTACAAGCTTTATTCTTGCTTCTTTGAATGTAAATTTTGTTAGAAAATTTGCCATCTCAAATGTTGTAGATGTAGTTCATATGAGCATGAATTTTGGAGCTAAAATTTGGTGCCATGTTTTTGGGGAAATTCGGCCAAATCCAAAGGGTGTATTTTTTGGGTTCTTGTTTGACTTGTTAAAAGTGTTTTAAAGTGACTTTTGGAACCCCTATGTACCCTAGTATGGTTGTATGTTAATTCCCTTAAGTTTGAGTGGTTTTGGGATGTTTTTGGGTGAAGAATGTTCATGGAGCTCTTATGGGTTTTCATGAATGTTCTTCATTGTTCTTGATATGTTCTTGCCAAGAACAAAAGGTTTGGTGTTTTGATTCAAAGTTTTGATTTATTTCCTAAAGTTTTTGTTTTGAAATATTTCTTATGTTTATATATCTTAGATATTTGTTTTGAAAAATTAAAGAAATTTTAGTGGGTAGGTGTGTAATGATTTATTCCATTACACACACCCCACTTACAAAAACTTTGAAATTTTTTTATTACTTTGCTTCAAAACCGGCCACCCTACTCAATTAGGGTCCTTGTGGGGCTTTTATGCAATTACATAAAGTTTTGATACTTTTGTGTATTTGTACTTTGACCCAAAAGTTTACGTTTTTACGTAAAGGTCCAAAATCACTAAAAGGACAAATTGTTTTGCTCCTTTAATGAAGTTTTAGCTTTTGTGGAAATTTTTGGGTTCTAGTTGTAATTACATGAAGTAGTGGACTTTTGTGTTTTTACAAAGTGACCCCAAAAGTTTAAGTTTTTGCAAAATAGCCCAAAAGTTGAGGTTAATTGCACTATGGCCCAAACAAGTTGAGGTCATAGCATTTTGGCCCAAATTAGGTAGAGAACAAAATTGTTTTGTCTCTTTAAATGAGAATTGGATTTTCATTTCATTTAGCTCCATTTAAATCAATTCTATGGATACAAAAACCAAATGAAAATGTTGCATTCAAGTTTAATTAGTTAAAGCGTTAATTAATTAAAGAAAGGGTGATTATGAACCTAAGCCTACTATAATTGAGCTATGTGAAAGGCCGTTTCAAATTTGTTTGAACCATGGGAATGTGTAGATTAAATTTTGGTTGTAATTTGATATGATCAATTGTTGTAAAAGAGCATAAGCTCTTCTTTACTTTAAAGTAATTTGATTTGATCAATTGTTGTAAAAGAGCATAAGCTCTTATTTACTTTGAAGTACTCCTTTCTTGTTTTATTCGATATGCATGAAATTGGAGTAGTTGGGTCCAACGCCCAATAAGACAACACGCCTTAATGTGATTAAAGGCGTAACTAAAATCAATCACCATCCCTAGACCGAGATTCAACACTAGGCTCGTGTTGAATCGAATCAAAGGTTCATAGTCATCCTAAGGCCCTAAGGCAACTATATAGTCCATCAATGAATGCAAACCTTATGTTAGTAGTATCATATACTCTTGCTTTAAAAACCGTTTTAAAAGCTTAGTGGGAGTATTATATACAACTAAATCAATCATATGGACCAATAGTTGTAATAGGACCAAAATGTTTTAATTGGATTAAAATGTATGTTTATATGTGATGAGACCTAAAAACCCTCAACCAAATCAATATTAAGTTGATAAGCGAGAGATGCTTTGAATATCTCTTTGTGGCCTTCCACCGTGGTAGGCTCCAATCGTTTGTGACTTGTACACCGGCTTCACCCTATCATGGGGGAGTACAAAGTGCATGCTTACACTCAGGAGGAGTCTATACGCATATGATGAGGTGAATGTAGGCAACGAGGATGGCCAATATCATATCATTGTGAGGCTATTCTTGAACCCCTTCATGAACTAAGCATGGTGGGAATAACTTAACTAAGTGCAATGGCGCCGATATCATATCATTGTGAGGCAACATTCTCTAGAGGCCAAATAAGATGGGTACTTGCAAGAGATGCAAATGAGTAAGTGTACTCTCTCATTATTATTAATGCTAGCCAATATCGTATCATCGTGAGGTGGGCTTGGTAATAGTGAGCCTCCCATACCCTACTAAGAGTTTCCTCCAAAACTCTCGAATTCCGATGAGGGATATGGAATTTGCCAAAAATAGTGGGTGGTGCTATTTGATTTAAAGACCCGAATCAAATGGCGTAAAATCAATCAATTTATATTCGTTATGTATTTGTTTACCAATATATTTGCAAACGCTATCCAAAACTTGACAAAGAAAAGCCGAATGCTTTAATTTCCGGACTTAGTTCTACAATCCCATAGATTGTCTTTAATGGCTTGTAGATGTAACTAAGTAGTCTCATCCTCACAATCTTCCTATTGATAATGTATCATTGGAAGAATATGTTAGATAAGTCTAACATGAGAAGGACAACCCTTAATCAACTCAAACTCTAGCGCTTGTCTCTTTGTTACACGAACAAGGAACTTGAGAAGTAAGCACAAGGGCATGGACACTTTATGTGCCATGATTCTTCACTTACAAATTGTTGTATGAAGAAATGAGAGTTGCCTTGAACAACTCTTGAAAGTTTGTTATTATGTTTAGAACATAATGGTTGGTTGACAAAAATAGTCCATTTATATGGACTTATGATGATTTTGAATCATTGAGTGTTGAAGAGTTAAACCACTTAACGAGACGGAAACTAGGCAAGGACTTCACCTTTGTGTCCCTATCCTAATGGTTCACTAAGTTTATTGTAAACTATATAGTGAACAATAACCGCACGCTCTTCAAATCGTTTGATGTGTATAACACATTTGAAATAAGTTTCAAGAGAGATAGTGGGAGTTTAGGGACCATGACTATTGTAATCAAAAGGAGAAGTCAAATGAAGAAGGCAAAATAACTCCAAGGGAACAAACTTTCTTTATGAAAGGATGGACATTGGAAGGGGTATTTGCAAGAAATGTCTTGCAAGTGTCAAGAACACACCTTTCGAAGGTGTTGTAATATGTTCTTGAAATAGTTCAAAACAGTTGGTTCTTCTACTTGAATGCTTGATTCCGTATTAGTAACTATGTTTTACAATTGTTGTAAAAGTGTGCTAATAAAAGGTAGAAGATTAATGAGAGAAGAGAAAGTACTTCACATTCGGAAAGTGAATAAAATATAGATCTCTGCGAAAGCGGATTGTACTTACTTCCTCATATGAACTACCAAAGAAATTGGAAAGTACTAAAGATTGTCTTTACATTCCAATTTTAAGGAACTTAAATCCGTCACTATAGTAGAGATGGATAAATGTTTTGTTCGACAAAACATTGTTCTTTATTAATCAATAATTAGATTATTGTAATTTAATTGGTTGTCTCTATAGTAGAGATGATGTGGTAGTTTAACTGTTTAGAATACGATGATGCTTAAAACCCAAAAGGTTGCAAGGTAGTGACTAATCCCAACTGAGTTGTGATACCTCTAAAACATAAGTTACGAGTTGGTCATAGATGGATGCTTTGGATCGTTAGATCCGGATCCAATACCTTCTTGTTAAAATTGTATAGAGGCGAAATGTTCGAATCTTTATTCTTTTGGAAAGAAGAAAGAATCACAAAGTTGTTAAGGTTAATTCACTTAGATGTTAGTGGCACTTGTCCACAACATAATACTACTCATGTTGTATGACATTCACCGAAGATCACTCTCGGTTGGACTATAGTTTATTTTGAATAAACACAAGTCCGAATACTTTGCAAAAGGTTTCAAAGAATTCAAGAAATGTAAGTAGATGAGTAAGATGTCTAAAGTATTTACCTCCTTAGATTTGATCCAAGGAAAAAGTAACACTTTAGATTAATTTCCTTGAAAATATCAAGGAAAGTAGCATCGTAAGATAATGAATTTCTCCATTAGGAGAAGAATGAACATAAATAAGATTTAGTTCGTTGAACATTATCAATTACCCATATATATATGATATATACTTCTAAGACATGTTAGTTGTAGAGATCCATCCATCATGGATCTTAGCAAGCTAGTGGGAGCTATAAGCGTCTTATGAGAAAAGATCAATTGTTTGATTTCTCATAAAGATGTAAATGAATCTTTTGTTTACTAGGTTTACAAAAGATTAGTGGGAGTTGATCATATTCCTAAATTTGAATGTATATACATGATATATATTAATTTTGAAAATGAAAGGAATTCTTCATCATTAAAGTTATGACTTTAAACATTCTATAATGATAGAATGTATATGGGAGACATAGTCTATATACATGGGATGGAAATCTATAATGATAGATTTCAAGATATAATTGGATTATATCAATCCCTAAAATAGACAAGAGATGCTAGGAAGTTTCTCATATGATGATAAACTTCAATTAGAATGACAATTCTAGTGAGACTAGGAAGTTGTTCTTCTCAAAGGGAATGTACCCTTTGACTCCCAAAGAAATAATGCGTAAATAGAATCCTTTATGCATACGCAGAAAGGTAATTTATGTATTGTATGAAAACATTGATATAAGTTGTACCTAGAACGGTACAAGATGATATCAGTGCAAGCCCAGGATCAGAACCATGGCAACTGTCAAGTGAATCCTTAGGTATTTAAAGAAATACTAAGGATGGATTCCTCAAGAATGAGGAAGAATTAGAGTAATGTAATGGAAGCGTAAATGTATTAGATTATGAATCTAATCCATCATAGAATATCTCTTCATTATGAATGAAGTGATAATGAGATATCTCTTTATTATGACTAAAGAGATATTTGGGTGGAAATGTTAAAAGTAAATGACTTTAATGTGTTCCATCATGTATGCAAAATATATTGCCATATAGAAGCTTACAACATTGTTGTTTGGATGGGAAAGTTCATTCATGAACTCTCCATTCGGTTCCAACCAGAAAGTGTATGACACTAATGGGGCGATAGCTCAAGTCAGGGAATCAAGGTCTCATCAAGGTCCGAACTCAAATGAGAGACTAAACCACATGATTGAGAATCATGTATAATGGTGACGTCGTTATTCTCAAGGTTGCTTCTATGGATAACATATAGATATCCATTGTTTAGGCCTACTACTCAGCCATTTATGAAATGAATTACAGAAGAGGTATCATCAATGATGACTAAGCTGATTGGCTCTAGTGCAAGTGGGAGATTGTTGGAAATGTGCCCTAAAACCAATCACATGATGATACTTTACGGACATTTCAAACTAATGTAGTTTAAATGTAAAGGGCAAAGATTATTGTTTGAGCCGTCTCATATAAATGTTATATGCTTAAACGATAAGTCCAAGGAATATGTGATTGGAAGAATGCGATCTAAAGAAGTTAGATTCATGAGACCATTCTTTCGTTGACACATCCTAAACGTTCCTGATCATAGGATTGTTAATTGGGCATTGACAGTCCGTTAAGATCAATACGTGCTATGTCTTCTCTCAGGGAGAGTGACTAGTCTCGAGTCATTGGTGTGTGTGACATCAAGACAAGTACGTAGGTGCTCAATAGAGAATGAGTTCACTGAACACGATCAACGAAGAGTTCTCATATTCATGTCACATGAGAACTCATGGTTGGGATAATGCAAATTAGTCTTTTGACCTGAGGCATCACAGTTGTCTTGTGGTTAGGTCCTTAATCTTTGATTATGTCAAAGTCACTCTATCAGGAGGGTGTCCATGGCATCGTTGGGGTTAAGCCACTTAGCCATGGAGGCAAGTGAATGCGCAACAAGGGATCTCTAACCTTCAAACTGTTTGAGGGAGAATACTCTATGATATGATTAAGAATCTTTGGCCAAAGTATGAATGAGATTTAGGAATGTGTTCCAAATCACATACAAGGTATTCATATAAGCACAAGACTCACATGGGATAGGAGACATGAATAAACTATCAAATCAAACAATGTGGTCAAGAGTATTGTATTAGAGAAAGACCGTATTGCATTTGTAATCCTAAAACTGAATAGGTTCTCCACCTCTTCTGATTAGCTTGGGTAACCATGACATGCTGCTAGGCGTCAACCATGGTTTGTGGAAGCCCTAAAAGTGTATTATCACTAACGGGAGAATTGAAAGTAAGTTTCAATTCACAATCGATTTGAAAGAGTTTGAATCGCCCACTGCCTCGCTAAAAGGAACCTAATGGATCGTACACCGTGTAAGGTAGAGATTGAAGATTCAACGGAAATGAGTAAGAATAATTAAATGGTTTAATTGTTTATGGCAAGGATTAATTAATATGATTATTAATCAAACGAATAAGTTCGTTAAAAGACCTAGGGATAGTTTTGGACCTTAAGGCCCAATGGGCTTCGAACGTCAAGTCCATTGACTTAAGTTGTATGACAACTTAATGAATAATGATTCACAAAGGCCCAAATAGCCCAATAAATCCCATATGGCAGGCCATTTAGAGGAGGGTAGTGAACTTGGCTTAATTGCAAGTTTGCCACTCCATTGTGAGGTGGTATAAAGACATCTTTATAGCCATTTCATCCTAAGGGTTTTCTAAGGAGTAAAGATGAGAACACAAACCTCCCTTTGCTCTCAAAGAGGCCGGCCACCCTTGAGGAAAACATCTAGCAATCTTACTTCCTCAAGGTCACTCATTTCTTCTTCAATCTTACCTTGGTGTAGAGACTTAGAGGTTCTTAATTTTAGGAACTTGGAGAAACCTTTTCATCCATCCAAATCCATGGATCTAAGATGCAAGGAATGAAGGCCCTCTCTTTGGGTGATTAGCCTTTGCTTATGCAAAGAGGAATCTACAAAGGTATTGATTTCTCAACTCACTTTGTTTTGAGTTGAGTCTTGGTTCACCTATCTACTAGGCTTTGAAGTTCATGGGTTAAGTTTTGTTTTTGAGTGCATATAAACATGATTCCGCCTTTTAATTGTTAATTGCATGTTGTTGATGTTGCTCAAATGAACTTGTTTTTCACAAATCTTCCTTCATCAAAGTGCAAAGAGCAAGTGTATGTGGCGTGTGCACCATGCAAGGACACCCCTTTGAGCAATCCCCTCAATTGATTGAGAATGGAGGATGGGAATCTATCAATGTCGTGGGCTACTAAGGCTAAAATCAACCTAAGCATGATCCATACACCAACACTTACAATCCGGGATGGAGAGATCATCCAAACATGAAATGGAGGATTTCATCCACCACCCCCTGGGATTTTTCAAAGGCCATATGCACCAATGCAACCTCAACCACCCCCGGTTCAACCAAATTCAGGTATGTCTTTGGATAATGATAAAGTTATTCAATTACTCACCTCTTTGACGCAGGGAGTACAAAATCAAACCAAAGAGATGTAAAATCAAGCTAAGGAGGTGGATGAATTGAAGAAGCAAATAGGGCAAGTAGTGGAGTTCATGGGGTAGTTTAGAGAACAAGGCAAACTGCCTAGTTCAACCATTGTGAATCCAAGGGGAGAGGATTTGAAACTGCCAAGGTTATTACATTAAGAAGTGGCAAGAAAGTTGGAACCGACCCACAACCATCCAAAACAAGCCAAAAGGAGGACAAAAATGTGCTTTAAGAAGAGGAGGAACATGGCCAAGCCACGGCAAGAGTAGAACCACCCTTGCCATAGCCATCTAGAGATCCCAATTCGTCCAATTCGTCCACCACAGGTAAGTTAGGTCCAAATTCTCTTATTATTAACCTTATTCCACCCAATGTACCTTTCCCTCGTAGATTCATGCAATCAAAGAAAGAAGAGAATGACAAAGATATTCTTGAGACATTTAGAAAGGTACAAGTCAATATTCCACTCCTTGATGTAATCAAACAAGTTCCAAAGTATGCCAAATTATTGAAAGAACTTTGCACAACAAGGAAGAGGATTTCGAATAAGGAAGTGGTAAGGGTAAGTGAGAATGTTTCAGCGGTTTTACAAAGGAAATTACCTCCTAAATGCAAAGATCCAGGTAGTTTCACAATCCCTTATGTTATTGGCAATACTAAGTTTGAACATGCCATGTTAGACTTAGGTGCATCCATTAATGTCATGCCATACTCTATTTATGCATCTGTGAACTTAGGAGAGCTGAAAAATGATGGTGTTATTATTCAATTAGCCGATCGTTCTAATGCATATCCAAAAGGAGTTTTGGAAGATGTTTTGGTGCAGGTTAATCATTTAATCTTTCCGGCTGATTTCTTTGTGCTTGGTATAGAAGATTCGGCCAATTCTCCATCTTTGTCGATCCTCCTTGGAAGACCATTCATGAAAACAGCCCGCACCAAGGTAGATGTGTTCAAGGGGACGTTACCAATGGAATTTGATGGCGAGATTATTGATTTTAACATTTTTGAAGCTATGAAGTATCCTATTGATGATCATTCTTGTTTTTCTATTGAAATAATCGATTCATTGGCGCAGGAATATCTTGATGACCTCAATGAGGATGCCCTTGAAACAACCATTACAAGAGGAATAAGGCTTAAAGACCAAGGTACATAAATCATGCACACTCATGGCAAGAATGAGAGTTCTTTTGCCGTGCCCAATGGTGCAGAAGTGGAGATGGTGGCTGCCCTTGAATCATTGCCACAACATGTGATTCAGGCACCCTTCCTCGAGCTTAAACCATTACCAAATCATTTAAAGTACGTTTTCTTGGGAGACAAGAGACTTTGCCCGTCATAATTTCTTCATCACTCACAGCATTGGAGGAGGAAAAACTAGTTCGGGTGTTGAAGGAGTACAAAACAGCCATTGGATGGACTTTGGCCAACATTAAGAGGATAAGTCCCACAACATGCATACATCGCATACTTCTAGAGAAAGGGGCCAAACCAACTAAAGAGGCTTAACATCGACTCAACCCTCCAATATGGAAGTTGTGAAGAAAGAGATTATCAAGCTTCTTGAATGTAGAGTGATTTATCCAATTTTGGATAGTCGTTGGGTTCCACCAATCTAAGTTGTTCTAAAGAAATCTGGAGTCACTGTGGTGAAGAATGAAGAGAATGAGCTTGTGCCCACCCGTATACAAACAGGTTGGAGAGTTTGCATCGATTATAGGAAGCTTAACGCCACCACAAGGAAAGATCACTTCCCTTTGCCGTTCTTTGACCAAATGCTTGAAAGGTTAACCGATCACTCTTTTTATTATTTTCTTGATGGTTATTCGGGATATAATCAGATTGTTATAGCTCCAGATGATTAAGAAAATACCACTTTTACTGGTCCATTTCGTACTTTTGCTTATCGTCGAATGCCATTTGGTTTATGTAATGCACCAGCCACCTTTCAAAGATGCATGGTAAGTATCTTTTCAGATTTTGTTGAGAAAATTATTGAATTTTTCATGGATGATTTTAGTGTTTTTGGTGATTCGTTTGATGATTGTTTACTAATCTCACTTTAATCTTGCAACGATGCATTGAAACTAACCTTGTTTTAAATTGGGAAAAATATTATTTCATGGTAAAACAAGGCATAGTTTTGGGTCACATAATTTCAAAAAAAGGAATTGAGGTTGATAAATCAAAAATAGATCTTTTACGCTACTTATCCTCTCCTACTTCGGTGAAAGAGGTTCGCTCTTTTCTTGGACATGCAGGATTCTATAGACGGTTTATCAAGGATTTTTCAAAGATATCCCAATCTCTTTGCCGTCTCCTTCAAAAGGATGTGCCATTTGTATTCGATGAAGCATGTGAGAAGGCCTTCAAACATCTCAAGGAGATGCTAACTTCGGCCCCCATCATAGGTCCACCTGATTGGAGTTTTACTTGGCACTAAAGTTATTGTTTATTCTGACCATGCAACATTGAAGTACTTACACACCAAAAAAGAGGCCAAACCAAGGCTAATTCGTTGGATGCTTCTCCTCCAAGAGTTTGATATCGAAATTAAAGACAAGAAAGAAAGTGAAAACGTGGTAGCTGACCACTTGAGTCGTTTGGTGCACAATGAGGAGTCTCTACTGAAGGATTATTTTGGAAGATGACATGTTCATTTAAGCAACATCATTAGCATGCAATTAACAAATTAAAGGCGGAATCATGCTAGCATGCACTTAAAAACAAAACATTACCCATGAATGTTCAAAGCCTAGTAAAATGGTGAACCAATAATCAACTCAAAACAAAGTGAGTTGAAATATATACCTTTGTAGATTCCTCTTTGTATTTAAACAAAGGCTAATCACCCAAAGAGAGGGCCTTCATTCCTTGCATCTTAGATCTATGGATTTGGATGGATAAAAAAGGTTTCTCCAAAGTTCCCAAAATTGAGAACCTCTAATGATTCATCACCAAGGCATAATGAAGAAGAAATGAGTGACCTTGGAGGAGTTTGATTGCTAGATGATCCCTCCAAGGTGGCCGAAATTTTAGAGAGAAAGGAGAGCTTGTGTTCTCATCCGTTCCCCAAAAACAACCCTTAATGAATTTTAGGCTATAAAGTCCTTTATATAGTCCCTTCAAATAAGTGACCTAATGGACCAAAAGCCCTATTCTTCTAACATGGCCGGCCTATAGGGTTTATTGGGCTTTCAAGCCCTTTGTTTATTCAAGTTGTCATACAACTTGAGTTAATGGGCTTGACATTCAAATCCCATTGGGCCTTCCGGCCCAAAACTAACCCGAGGTCTTTAACGAACTTATTCGTTTGATTAATTAACATATTAATTAATCCTAGCCTTAGATAAATAATTAAACCATTTAATTATTCTTACTCATCTCCGTTGTTTCTTCAAACTCTACCTTACTCGGTGAACAATCCATTAGGTTCCTTTTAGCGAGGCAGTGGGCGATTAAAACTATTTCTAATCGATTATGAATTGAAACTTACTTTCAATTCTCCCGTTAGTGATAATACACTTTTAGGGCTTCCACAAACCATGGTTTATGCCTAGCAGCATGTCATGGTTACCCAAGCTAATCAGAAGAGGTGGAGAACCTATTCAGTTTTAGGATTAAAAATGCAATACGGTCTTTCTCTAATACAATACTCTTGACCACATTGTTTGATTTGATAGTTTATTCATGTCTACTATCCAATGTGAGTCTTGTGCTTATATGACTACCTTGAATGTGATTTGGAACACATTCCTAAATCTCATTCATACTTTGGCCAAAGATTCTTAATCATATCATAGAGTATTCTCCCTCAAACAGTTTGAAGGTTAGAGATCCCTTGTTGCGCATTCACTTGCCTCCATGGCTAAGTGGCTTAACCCCAACGATGCCGTGGACACCCTCCTGATGGAGTGACTTTGACATAATCAAAGATTAAGGACCTAACCACAAGACAACTGTGATGCCTCAGGTCAAAAGACTAATTTGCATTATCCCAACCATGAGTTCTCATGTGACATGAATATGAGAACTCTTCGTTGATCGTGTTCAGTGAACTCATTCTCTATTGAGCACCTACATGCGTGTTCAGTGAACTTCATTTGACTAGTCACTCTCCCTGAGAGAAGACACAGCACGTACTGATCTTAACGGACTATCAATGCCCAATTGGCAATCCTATGATCAGGAACGTTTAGGATGTGTCTACGAAAGAATGGTCTCATGAATCTAACTTCTTTAGATCGCATTCTCCCAATCACATATTCCTTGGACTTATCGTTTAAGCATATAACATTTATATGAGACGGCTCAAACAATAATGTTTACCCTTTACATTTAAACTACATTAGTTTAACTTTGTGAAATGTCCGTAAAGTGTCATCATATGATTGGTTTTAGGGCACATTTCCAACAATCTCCCACTTGCACTAGAGCCAATCAGCTTAGTCATCATTGATGATACCTCTTCTGTAATTCATTTCATAAATGGCTGAGTAGTAGGCCTAAACAATGGATATCTATATGTTATCCATAGAAGCAACCTTGAGAATAACGACGTCACCATTATACATGATTCTCAATCATGTGGTTCAGTCTCTCATGTGAGTTCGGACCTTGATGAGACCTTGATTCCCTGGCTTGAGCTATCGCCCCATTAGTGTCATACACTTTCTGGTTGAAACCGAATGGAGAGTTCATAAATGAACTTTCCCATCCAAACAACAATGTTGTAAGCTTCTATATGGCAATATATTTTGCATACATGATGGAACACATTAAAGTCATTACTTTTAACGTTTCCACCCAAATATCTCTTTAGTCATAATAAAGAGATATCTCATTATCACTTCATTCATAATGAAGAGATATTCTATGATGGATTAGATTCATAATCTAATACATTTACGCTTCCATTACGTTACTCTAATTCTTCCTCATTCTTGAGGAATCCATCCTTACTATTTCTTAAATACCTAAGGATTCACTTGACAGTTGCCATGGTTCTGATCCTGGGCTTGCACTGATATCATCTTGTACCGTTCTAGGTACAACTTATATCAATGTTTTCATACAATATGAAATACATAAATCACCTTTATGCGTATGCATAAAGGATTCTATTTACGCATTATTTCTTTGGGAGTCAAAGGGTACATTCCCTTTGAGAAGAACAACTTCCTAGCATCTCTTGTCTATTTTAGGGATTGATATAATCCAATTATATCTTGAAATCTATCATTATAGATTTCCATCCCATGTATATAGACTATGTCTCCCATATACATTCTATCATTATAGAATGTTTAAAGTCATAACTTTAACGATGAAGAATTCCTTTCATTTTCAAAATTAATATATATCATGTATATATATTCAAATTTAGGAATATGATTAACTCCCACTAATCTTTTGTAAACCTAGTAAACAAAAGATTCATTTACATCTTTATGAGAAATCAAACGATTTGATCCTTTTTCTCATAAGATGTTTTATAGCTCCCACTAACTTGCTGAGATTCATGATGGATGGATCTCTACAACTTATATGTCTTGTGATTCTTAGTTTTAGACATATATTATCAAGACTATCTTGATAATGGTTTCGGAAACCCATATTTTGTCCAAACATTGAATCACCATTTAGTTGTTTCTAGCAATCTTCGAATTAATTGAAACTAAGACTATGTCAAAGACGGTTTCTTCAAAGTCAACCATTTTCTTTGAGTGTAGTCACCTTAAGCTACCGATTAGCTATTAAGGTTTCATTATTTCGATTCAAATGGTACTTTACCATTTCCTTGAGTATATGTCATATATATACACTCAGTGTAGTCATAAGGATTTTCATTCTTATTTCTTTCGAATTAAGAGGTGTAACTCTATGACATAGTCATAAAGTTCAAACCATTCAACTGAGACGATTTATAAATCCTTCTCGACTACCTTGGAGCTTGTGGTGTAGGAACTAGGTTGTTATTTTTGTTGATCATATCAAACAAATATTGCTTATTAGCACACAACCCCAAATCTTAACATGTTTAAGATTTGTCTTTCTTTCCAACTACATCTTATGGAGTTATGAAAATTTTGGAAGATCTTCTAATTGACAATCATATTGTTTTTAGAAGTATATATATATATCCAATATATGGGTAATCGATAACATCCAACGAACTAAATTTTATTCAAGTTCGTTCTTCTCCTAATGGAGAAATTCATTATCTTATGATGCTATTTTCCTTGATATCTTTCAAGGAAACTCATCTAAAGTGTTATCTTTCCTTGGATCAAATCCAAGGAGGTAAATACTTTTAGACGTCTTACTCATCAACTCACATTTCTTGAATTCTTTGAAACCTTTTGCAAAGTATTCGGACTTGTGTTTATTCAAAATAAACTATAGTCCAACCGAGAGTGATCTTCGGTGAATGTCATACAACATGAGTAGTATTATGTTGTGGACAAGTGCCACTAACATCTAAGTGAATTAACCTAAACAACTTTGTGATTCTTTCTTCTTTCCAAAAGAATAAAGATTCGAACATTTCGCCTCTATACAATTTTAACAAGAAGGTATTGGATCCAGATCTAACGATCCAAAGCATCCATCTATGACCAACTCGTAACTTATGTTTTAGAGGTATCACAACTCAGTTGGGATTAGTCACTCCCTTGCAACCTTTTGGGTTTTAAGCATCATCGTATTCTAAACAGTTAAACTACCACATCATCTCTACTATAGAGACAGCCAATTAAATTACAATAATCTAATTATTGATTAATAAAGAACAATGTTTTGTCAAACAAAACATTTATCCATCTCTACTATAGTGACGGATTTAAGTTCCTTAAAATTGGAATGTAAAGACAATCTTTAGTATTTTCCAATTTCTTTGGTAGTTCATATGAGGAAGTAAGTACAATCCGCTTTCGCAGAGATCTATATTTTATTCACTTTCCGCATGTGAAGTACTTTCTCTTCTCTCATTAATCTTCTACCTTTTATTAGCACACTTTTACAACAATTGTAAAACATAGTTACTAATACGGAATCAAGCATTCAAGTAGAAGAACCAACTGTTTTGAACTATTTCAAGAACATATTACAACACCTTCGAAAGGTGTGTTCTTGACACTTGCAAGACATTTCTTGCAAATACCCCTTCCAATGTCCATCCTTTCATAAAGAAAGTTTGTTCCCTTGGAGTTATTTTGCCTTCTTCATTTGACTTCTCCTTTGACTACAATAGTCATGGTCCCTAAACTCCCACTATCTCTCTTGAAACTTATTTCAATTGTGTTATACACATCAAACAATTTGGAGAGTGTGTGGTTATTGTTCACTATATAGTTTACAATAAACTTAGTGAACCATTAGGATAGGGACACAAAGATGAAATCCTTGCCTAATTTCCGTCTCGTTAAGTGGTTTAACACTTCAACACTCAATGATTCAAAATCATCATAAGTCCATGTTGATGGACTATTTTTGTCAACCAACCATTATGTTCTAAACATAATTACAAACTTTCAAGAGTTGTTCAAGGCAACTCTCATTTCTTCATACAACAATTTGTAAGTGAAGAATCATGGCACATAAAGCGTCCATGCCCTTGTGCTTACTTCAAAAGTTCCTTGTTTATGTAACAAAGAAACAAGCACTAAAGTTTGTGTTGATTAAGAGTTGTTCAAAGCAACTCTTATTTCTTCATACAACAATTTGTATTTGAAGAATTATGACATTAAAAGTGTTGTCCTTCTCATGTTTAGACTTATCTAACATATTCTTCCAATGATACATTATCAATAGGAAGATTGTGAGGATGAGACTACTTAGTTACATCTACAAGCCATTAAAGACAATCTATGGGATTGTAGAACTAAGTCCGGAAATTAAAGCATTCGGCTTTTCTTTGTCAAGTTTTGGATAGCGTTTGCAAATATATTGGTAAACAAATACATAACGAATATAAATTGATTGATTTTAAGCCATTTGATTTGGGTCTTTAAATCAAATAGCACCACCCACTATTTTTGGCAAATTCCATATCCCTCATCGGAATTCGAGAGTTTTGTTGAACTCTTAGCGGGGTATGGGAGACTCACCATTACCAAGCCCACCTCACGATGATACGATATCGGTTAGCAAAAATAATGATGAGAGAATAACACTTTACTCATTTACAACTCTTGTAATTACCCATCTAGTTTGGCCTCTAGAGAATGTGGCCTCACGATGATACGATATCGGCACCATTGCACTTAGTTAAGTTATTCCCACCATGCTTAGTTCATGAAGGGGTTTAAGAATAGCCTCACAATGATATGATATCGGCCATCCTCGTTGCCTACATTTACCTCATCATATGTTTATGGACTCCTCCTGAGTGTAAGCATGCACTTTGTACTCCCCCATGATAGGGTGAAGCCGGTGTACAAGTCACAAACGATTGGAGCCCACCACGGTGGAAGGCCACGAAGAGATATTCAAAGCATCTCTCGCTTATCAACTTAATAATGGTTTTGGTTGAGGGTTTTTAGGTCTCATCACATATAAACATACATTTTAATCCAATTAAAACATTTTGGTCCTATTACAAGTATTGGTCCATATGATTGATTTAGTAGTATATAATACTCCCACTATGCTTTTAAAACGGTTTTTAAAGCAAGACTATATGGTACTACTAACATAAGATTTGCATTCATTGATGGACTATATAGTTGCCTTAGGGCCTTAGGATGACTATGAACCTTTGATTCGATTCAACACGAGCCTAGTGTTGAATCTCGGTCTAGGGATGGTGATTGATTTTAGTTACGCGTTTAATCACATTAAGGCGTGTTGTCTTATTGGGCGTTGGACCCAACTACTCCAATTTTATGCATATCGAATAAAACAAGAAAGGAGTACTTCAAAGTAAATAAGAGCTTATGCTCTTTTACAACAATTGATCAAATCAAATTACTTTAAAGTAAAGAAGAGCTTATGCTCTTTTACAACAATTGATCATATCAAATTACAACCAAAATTTAATCTACACATTCCCATGGTTCAAACAAATTTGAAACGGCCTTTCACATAGCTCAATTATAGTAGGCTTAGGTTCATAATCACCCTTTCTTTAATTAATTAACGCTTTAACTAATTAAACTTGAATGCAACATTTTCATTTGGTTTTTGTATCCATAGAATTGATTTAAATGGAGCTAAATGAAATGAAAATCCAATTCTCATTTAAAGAGACAAAACAATTTTGTTCTCTACCTAATTTGGGCCAAAATGCTATGACCTCAACTTGTTTGGGCCATAGTGCAATTAACCTCAACTTTTGGGCTATTTTGCAAAAACTTAAACTTTTGGGGTCACTTTGTAAAAACACAAAAGTCCACTACTTCATGTAATTACAACTAGAACCCAAAAATTTCCACAAAAGCTAAAACTTCATTAAAGGAGCAAAACAATTTGTCCTTTTAGTGATTTTGGACCTTTACGTAAAAATGTAAACTTTTGGGTCAAAGTACAAATACACAAAAGTATCAAAACTTTATGTAATTGCATAAAAGCCCCACAAGGACCCTAATTGAGTAGGGTGGCCGGTTTTGAAGCAAAGTAATAAAAAAAATTTCAAAGTTTTTGTAAGTGGGGTGTGTGAAATGGAATAAATCATTACACACCTACCCACTAAAATTTCTTTAATTTTTTTAAAATAAATATCTAATATATTTAATCATAAGAAATATTTCAAAACAAAAACTTTATGAAATAAATCAAAAACTTTGAATCAAAACACCAAACCTTTTGTTCTTGGCAAGAACATATCAAGAACAATGAAGAACATTCTTCACCCAAAAACATCCCAAAACCACTCAAACTTAAGGGAAATAACATACAACCATACTAGGGTATATAGGGGTTCCAAAAGTCACTTTAAAACACTTTTAACAAGTCAAACAAGAACCCAAAAATCCACCCTTTGGATTTGGCCGAATTTACCCAAAAACATGGCACCAAAATTTAGCTCCAAAATTCATGCTCATATGAACTACATCTACAACATTTGAGGTGGAAAATTTTCTAACAAAATTTACATTCAAAGAAGCAAGAATAAAGCTTGTAACATTTACAACACTTAAATCACAAAATATGAAAAATCACAAAACCCAAAAGGATCCACCATAAACTAGGCCTAGGCTCTGATACCACTTGAAGGATTATTTTGGAAGATGACATGTTCATTTAAGCAACATCATTAGCATGCAATTAACAAATTAAAGGCGGAATCATGCTAGCATGCACTTAAAAACAAAACATTACCCATGAATGTTCAAAGCCTAGTAAAATGGTGAACCAATAATCAACTCAAAACAAAGTGAGTTGAAATATATACCTTTGTAGATTCCTCTTTGTATTTAAACAAAGGCTAATCACCCAAAGAGAGGGCCTTCATTCCTTGCATCTTAGATCTATGGATTTGGATGGATAAAAAAGGTTTCTCCAAAGTTCCCAAAATTGAGAACCTCTAATGATTCATCACCAAGGCATAATGAAGAAGAAATGAGTGACCTTGGAGGAGTTTGATTGCTAGATGATCCCTCCAAGGTGGCCGAAATTTTAGAGAGAAAGGAGAGCTTGTGTTCTCATCCTTTCCCCAAAAACAACCCTTAATGAATTTTAGGCTATAAAGTCCTTTATATAGTGATAGGAGCATATTTAGGCGACTTACTTAGCTTGTTTTCGTGCATTTATGTTGTAAATTCATAGTTGTTTTAGTAGTTTAAGCTATTTTCGTTTGTTTTTAGGTCCTAATGGCAAAGGGAGCAAGAAAGTGCATTTTGAGGCTATTTGGAGCATTTTTGGGCATGGATTGGATAGCTTAACCATGGAGCCAAGAGGATGGACGAAATTGAAGGCCACTTATGCACTTTAGGACATAAAACAAAGGGCCTAGCCCAATCAAACAAAGCCTTAAAACCAGAAATTCCCATACACACACCAACACACCCTAGTTGTCATTCCACATGCATTCCCCTTGCATTTCCAGCCATTCCATTTCATTATTGCAGCCACCATTCACTCTTTATTCCACATGCATTCATCATCACACACCCTAGCTGCCATTCACATGCATTCACATGCATCACAACCCCAAAACCATCAAGAAATCAACCTTGCCGTGCACTTCACTACAATTCCAGCTTTTCCCTTTGCATTTCCCTTTCATTTCAGCCACATGTATCCTTCAATTCAGCCACACTTCCACATGCATTCATCATCATTCACCCTAGTTGTCCCTCACATGCTTTTCCAACAAAGAATTCAGCCAACACATGCACCCATCACCCAAAACAAGTCCATGCCGTGAGCTTCCCTTGCATTTTCAGCTTTCCTCCTTGCAATTCCACATGCATTTCTAACCTAGCAACACCCCTTTAATCATTCCTAGCTGCAATTCACATGCTCTCCCATCCATTCTCTCCCTATAAAAACCACACACACTTCATTCATTTGACACTCACTCTTCCATTTCGGACCTCAATTCATCCCACACATCTCATTTTCATACACAAGACACCACAAACACTTCCATTCCCTCCTTTGCCGTGGGTTATTCTCCCTTACAATCCAAACACCACTCCTCCTTCATTTCCATAATTCCCCATTCCATTCCCCCAAACCAACTATCCTTAGACCTTATGCCGCAACGAAGAGGAAGAGAAGAGGGCCTAAACGTTCATACAATTCAAGTTTGAGTTGTTGTAATGTTTAGGCGTTTCTTTGATTTCAATGTTTAATTTCAATTCTCTTTGTTTTGTGCGTATGAGGAACTAAACCCCCCTTGGTTAGGGGGGGATTCGAAATATATGTTTATGCTTGCATTTTGATTTGATTACTTCTAATTGCGTTTCATAAGTTGTGGATTCAATTTGTTTAACTGTTTGATTGATAACGTATTTATGTATGTTTATTGAGAGTGCACGCTTAATTTTCATACATGAATATGACGCTAGAATATAAGTGAGTTTCACCTAATAGTTACAAACTTATATTCACAAGTAGTGGAGGTTGCTTATAAACAATTGCGTTAAACGAATTCTTGGCATAAGTTTCATGCAATCATAGTAACGAATGCCTCGTCAACACTTATAATTTTCATAGAGCGTAATGATTCTTGCTTGTATCTCTATTATGCAATCATGTAGGGGACTTGTGGGGAATGTTTTGAATTGTCGCATGCATCATCCAATTCAATAACATAAGGAAAATTTGAGAGTTAATTAGTGCAATTCACGGTTAACTTGGGGTGTTGAGAATTAATGATTTATTGAAACGCAATTGGAAATCATTTTATTATGCAAGTATAACATATGTGGAGATGAACCTGTAGACATCGAAATTTCAGTAAAACAAATGCTCACCAATGCATTAAAGTTTTGACGTGTCAAGGCATACATGGCATACGCCACGTGTTGTACAAATTGTACACATGGCGTGTGACTCAACAAAATAGGAAGAAATACCCTTGAAGGACTAAACAAGTTTTTCTTCTCATTTTGGGCAATGACAAGGCAAGTACATTTCAATCCATTGAGGATCAAAACAAGTTTTTCTTCTCATGTTGGGCAATGACAAGGCAAGCACACTTCAATCCATTACGGATCAAAGCAAGTTCTTCTCATTTTGGGCAATGACAAAGCATACACATTTCAAGTTTAAAATGGTATTAAGTGGGAAATTAGGCCATAAGTTACACCACTTCAATTTCAATATTGCATTAAGTGGGAAATTAGGCCATAAGTTACACCACTTCAATTTCAATATTGCATTAAGTGGGAAAATTAGGCAATGGTGCTTGGAAAGGAAAAAAATATTTTGTGGTGGTGATTCATTCTCAAAGCCTATAAATAGGCTTCTCCATCAAGGTATCAAGCATCAACCAATTCACAAATACATTTCTCTACTCCCAAATTGGAAGAGAAGTTCCCAAATCCTTGAAGCTTTGAAACTCCAAAGCTTTCAACCATCCAAATTCCCAAGAAAAGCCAACACACACCAAAACCAATTCACAAATACATTTCTCTACACACCAAAACCTTGAAGCCTTAAAGTTCTAAAGCTCTCAAGAAAATCCCGAAGGATCAAGAAAGCACTCTTCGTTTCTTCGTCAAATCCTCCTTCAAGATCAAGCCCCAACGGCCCTTGAAGAACTTCCACCAACTCAAGATCAAGCCCCGACGGCCCTTGAAGAAAGTGTTCATTGTTCATCAACTGTTCATCCTAAGATCAAGCCCCAACGGCCCTTTGGATCAACAACCTCAACAAATCCACACATCCAATCGTTCTTCAAGATTAAGCCCAAAAGCCCTTGAAGATCCGCTCATCCATCAACCTTCAAGATCAAGCCCAAAAGCCCTTGAAGAAATCCACACAACCATTATTCAAGATCAAGCCCCGACGGCCCTTGAAGAAAGTGTTCATCAACTGTTCATCCTAAGATCAAGCCCCAACGGCCCTTTGGATCAACAACCTCAACAAATCCACACATCCAATCGTTCTTCAAGATTAAGCCCAAAAGCCCTTGAAGATCCGCTCATCCATCAACCTTCAAGATCAAGCCCAAAAGCCCTTGAAGAAATCCACACAACCATTATTCAAGATCAAGCCCCGACGGCCCTTGAAGAAAGTGTTCATCGTTCATCCTAAGATCAAACCCCAACGGCCCCTTGGATCAACAGTACAAACAAATCCACACATCCAATCGTTCTTCAAGACTAAGCCCAAAAGCCCTTGAAGATCTGCTCATCCATCAACCTTCAAGATCAAGCCCAAAAGCCCTTGAAGAAATCCATACACCCATTCTTCAAGATCAAGCCCAACGTCCCTTGAAGATCCGTTCATCAACTGTTCATCCTTAGATCAAGCCCCGACGACCCTTTGGATCAACAACTCATCCACAAACCTACACCTTACGAAGATAGAATCAGAGGACCAAATTTGAGAGAGATCGTAACCCCAAAATCAATAAACACAAAAATATTATTTTGTACACGTTATTCTGGTTTCTTGTTTCAAGGAATCTTTCGTGTTCACAAATTTGGCACGCCCAGTGGGACAATCTCTACCTCTCATCTCTGTCTCCGTTCAAGATATTCAAGCACAGTCCATGGCTTCAAACAAAGAACAAGTCATGACTATCGGCACTACCTCCATTGAAAAACAGCTGGTTCAGATGAAGGAAACAGTTGCAAGGCTGATAAAGACTGCAGAGGAGAAAAACTTGCAAACCGCCGGACTCATCAACCGTCTGGAGGCACAGTATGGCGTCAAAGTGAAACCAAGCTCTCTTCCAACTAAGAAGACCGAAGAAGGCTTTAACCCAAATGCCTACGAATTTATGTCAAAGGCTAGGCATGACTTTGCTTCCTCTTCAAATCTTGGAAAGAAGGTTTCAAACACCGTCAATGACAAAGATCGTGACCTCACCGAGACTCAAAAGAAGTTGAAGGAGCATGATTACGGAGTTGACAACAACAAAGCTGGACTTGGCTTCACACCAAATGCACTCGTGAAGATTTCAAGCAAAGCGAAAAACGCTAGCGCTCAACACATCAGCGTGAGCATTGAACAAATCAAGAGGAGCCTAAACCTTCTATTCGAGTGTCAGTCTTCGATAGGCTGAATCATTCAAAACCCAGAATTTCGGCACTTGATCGTATTGGTGGGCAAGACCGAACTTCCGTCTTCAAGAGGCTTAACGCGCCAACATCCCAAAGCTCTGTTTTTGAAAGGTTGTTAAAGCCTAAAAAACAAAGCAACACAGCTATCTCTGCTCTGCGACGATCAGCTTCGGAAAGATTTGAAGATAATGAGAAGCCTTTTGGAAAGAGGAAGACAACACCAAAGGAAGAAAAGCTCGATGGGTTAGCAGAAAAAGGCGACGTTCGAAGCTTGATTCCTTCAAGGATGAAGCGCCAAGCAATCCTGGAGGTCGACACAAAAGGACCACTGAAGGTAAAGAGGCGCATCATCGTCCACACTGACAAATCTTCATGCCAACAAACCCAAGAGAACGGCACTGAAGATGAAATCCCTAAGAAAGATGTCACTTCTGGCTCTTTCGACTCAAAGTCTTCACCTCGACTGTTGGGGGCATGCTCCAAGTCAAGTGAAATTGAAGGATGGACTCATGTCACTCCGAAGAAACTGCACGAGAAACATATGTCTTCTCCACAAGTGCACCAATCGGAAAGGGAGCAAAGCAGCTACTGTCAACCTTCAAAGCTACATGAAAATGTTGAGGATGATGAAATTACAACACAAAGATCGTTCATGCGGGATCTTTTCTTCCTCGAAGACGTCTTCAATTACTCGATCAAGGCTCCTTGCTATGAAGATTGTGAGGAATGCAGTTCGAAGATCGCTTCGAAGAAATTGGACAAGCAGCAACCATCTTGTCCACAAGTTTATCAGTCGAAAAGGGGGCAAAACAGCTCTTGTCAACCTCCAGAACAATGTGAAAGTGTTGGAGATGATGAAATTTCGACACAAAGATCGTCCATCCCCATCACAATGTGCGACCTCTTCCCAGAAGACTTTTTCAATTACTCGGTCATGGCTCCTTCCTATGAAGATTGTGAGGAATGCCTCTCTAAGATCGTTTGACAAATTCAAAAAAAAGCTCCTCGTTCGCACGAGCATAAAAGGCGACAACCAACGCTCCTCGTTCGCACGAGCATAAAAGGCGACAACCAATGCTCCTCGTTCGCACGAGCCTAAAAGGCGACAACCAAAAGCTCCTTGTCTGCACGAGTTGAAACTGCAAACGACACCACAAGCTCCTCGTTCGCACGAGCCTAAAAGGTGACACCAAAACGCTCATTGCCTGCACGAGCTGAAACTGCAAACGGCACCAAAACGCTCATTGCCTGCACGAGCTGAAACTGCAAACGGCACCAAACGCTCCTGGCCCGCAAGAGCATAAACTGTGTACGGCAAAATCATCAAAATCATCAAAAAAAAAAAAAAATCATCACTCATTTTGAACTACGTCATGACTTGATCCCTCCTCAACCAAGGGTACGTAGGCAACTTGAAACTTCAAAACTTCAAGTACAGTCACATCATCAAAAAAAAAAAAAAAAAAAAAAAAAAAAAAAAAAAAGAGGAAATAACACATCTTGGTGATGTATATGTTTTATCTGTATTTAGCACAATACACTAAATAAGTAAAGCATGTTCATTGATCTCCGAGAAATTACAAGTGCGTACAAAAAAAAAAAAAAAAAAAAAAAAAAAAAGAGATGGAGCTTTCATAAAGGTTGTTCACGTGAAGCCCCACTACTTGGGAAAACTACAGAAGCGGGAGGCATCAAAGAAGAGGCCTCAATACTTGGTGGAACGCTAGATGAGCCAGGAAAAAGGTGCCTCTGGAAAAAAGCAGCAAGCCTTTGACGGTCACTTTGACGGTCACTTTGAATTCGACCACTGGATTCTTGCAGCTCATCAAGCTTCCTCTTCATGCCCGTCGAATAGTTATTTGCAAGCACATGCAAACTTCTATTCTCGTGCTTAAGCTGTTTGATCTCTTGCTTAAGAGTTTCCACCTCCGCCATCAATGATTCCACTTGGCGGGATCGAGCAAGTAGGCGTTGGCCCATGTTGGATACAGAGCCTGCGCACTGAACACTGAGAGTTAGGGACTCTTGAACGGCCAACTCATCGGACCGTTCTGAAAGCAGCCTACTATCTTTTGGAGTGAGGAAGTTCCTAGCTACTATCGTAGCTGTTGTTGCGTCCTTCATCACAGAATCTTCACCTGTCAAAGGGCCATTAGAAGATAAGAAAGAAGGGCACCATACATTTACCTGACGCGGCGCACTCGGATCACTGCTGAGACTCAAATCTAAGCAAATGTTAGACGGGTTAGCCATTGTCAAAAGGTTAAAAGAGAAAGGTGGATGGAGTAAAATCAGAAAGGGCCGAAGACGATTTTCACAAACGGGCGATCTTCAAAGTGTGCATGTTGGAGGTAATCGATACCTCTATAAAAAGCCAAGGCGACACGACCACCGATTCAAAAAATCGGATTTTCCTGCGTGAAGTTCGGCGACGCTTTCGCGGCTTTTCAGATAACGCGTTCAACTTTGTCAAAATATCTCTGACAAAGTTGAAAACACGTGAAGTTTATCATCCCAACTACGCGCCTTTGCCAACAAGCGTGGTGACAGAGCCGCACCCGTGACTATTTTTTCGAAGAGGCGCTCGCTCAGAAATCGAAGAGACGCTTGTTAAAAAATCGAAGAGACGTTTGTCGACAAGGGTAAAAGAACATAACCACCACTTGCTATTGGGAAATCCCTATATATGTCGACCTTCATCTTTTATGGCAAGGCATACCTAAAAAAAAAATGCCCAACTCTTCCTCACCTCTGAGGGCGCACTCCCAGCAAAGCCTTTCGAAATACTCAATTTTTTCTTCTTCCCCAAAGAAGATACCAGATGCCTGGAGTACAGATGACCCAGGAGGAAACGGTAGATTGAAGTATGTGGAGACAAGCACAACAAATACATGTGCTGATCCATTCGCCGCTTCTTCAAAAGCAAAGGTATCTCATATCATCAAGGTCAAAAGCAAAAGTATCTCATATCATGCTTTTTCCTTGTCTTTTCCTTTGTCCTTGTTCTTACTCGCATGGCAAAGTGAAAGAAGCAATCAGCCGGCACTTGGAGTCAGTCTTCCGATCTGGAACCGACTGCCTGGAATCTATTCCCTGGTTGCTTACCTAGCGTTGCTCTCGAGTAGTCATCTTCAACGGTTGATACACTTCCAGAGAAGGGACCACTTCTGCAAAGGGGAGCAAGTAAGGCAAGTGAAAATGATACATTAAAGCATGTGGAGACAAGCAACAACTGCATATGCTGAGCTATCCTCTAACCCTCTTCAATACGAATTGGAGAGATTGAACAAAGAAACAGAAAAAAAAGGAGTAAAGCTCAGACCTTCGGGGGAGACCAAAAATATCCTGCTGCCCAGTTCAAGAGTAGCACAAAGGAAAATCAACGATTGGAGGAAACCAGAAAATCTTCCAGTCGAACTCAAGATCAAGCCTCGATGGCCCTTGAAGAAATTTCCTGCTGCCCAATTCAAGAGTAGCACAAAGGAAAATCAACGATTGGAGGAAACCAGAAAATCTTCCAGTCGAACTCAAGATCAAGCCTCGATGGCCCTTGAAGAAATTTCCTGCTGCCCAATTCAAGAGTAGCACAAAGGAAAATCAACGATTGGAGGAAACCAGAAAATCTTCCAGTCGAACTCAAGATCAAGCCTCGATGGCCCTTGAAGAAATTTCCTGCTGCCCAGTTCAAGAGTAGCACAAAGGAAAATCAACGATTGGAGGAAACCAGAAAATCTTCCAGTCGAACTCAAGATCAAGCCTCGATGGCCCTTGAAGAAATTTCCTGCTGCCCAGTTCAAGAGTAGCACAAAGGAAAATCAACGATTGGAGGAAACCAGAAAATCTTCCAGTCGAACTCAAGATCAAGCCTCGATGGCCCTTGAAGAAATTTCCAGCCCAGTTCAAGACTAAGCTTGTGGAAAATCAACGATTGAAGGAAACCAGAAAATCTTCCAGTCAAACTCAAGATCAAGCCTCAATGGCCCTTGAAGAAATTTCCAGCCCAATTCAAGATCAAGCCTCGACGGCCCTTGGGTTGACATCTACATTAAGGGACTTCAAAACGCATCTTCTACACGTGACAAGCACATGTATACGACGTGCCTTGAAGTGGGGGCATTTGTAGACATCGAAATTTCAGTAAAACAAATGCTCACCAATGCATTAAAGTTTTGACGTGTCAAGGCATACATGGCATACGCCACGTGTTGTACAAATTGTACACATGGCGTGTGACTCAACAAAATAGGAAGAAATACCCTTGAAGGACTAAACAAGTTTTTCTTCTCATTTTGGGCAATGACAAGGCAAGTACATTTCAATCCATTGAGGATCAAAACAAGTTTTTCTTCTCATGTTGGGCAATGACAAGGCAAGCACACTTCAATCCATTACGGATCAAAGCAAGTTCTTCTCATTTTGGGCAATGACAAAGCATACACATTTCAAGTTTAAAATGGTGTTAAGTGGGAAATTAGGCCATAAGTTAGACCACTTCAAGTTTAAAATGGTATTAAGTGGGAAATTAGGCCATAAGTTACACCACTTCAATTTCAATATTGCATTAAGTGGGAAATTAGGCCATAAGTTACACCACTTCAATTTCAATATTGCATTAAGTGGGAAAATTAGGCAATGGTGCTTGGAAAGGAAAAAAATATTTTGTGGTGGTGATTCATTCTCAAAGCCTATAAATAGGCTTCTCCATCAAGGTATCAAGCATCAACCAATTCACAAATACATTTCTCTACTCCCAAATTGGAAGAGAAGTTCCCAAATCCTTGAAGCTTTGAAACTCCAAAGCTTTCAACCATCCAAATTCCCAAGAAAAGCCAACACACACCAAAACCAATTCACAAATACATTTCTCTACACACCAAAACCTTGAAGCCTTAAAGTTCTAAAGCTCTCAAGAAAATCCCGAAGGATCAAGAAAGCACTCTTCGTTTCTTCGTCAAATCCGCCTTCAAGATCAAGCCCCAACGGCCCTTGAAGAACTTCCACCAACTCAAGATCAAGCCCCGACGGCCCTTGAAGAAAGTGTTCATTGTTCATCAACTGTTCATCCTAAGATCAAGCCCCAACGGCCCTTTGGATCAACAACCTCAACAAATCCACACATCCAATCGTTCTTCAAGATTAAGCCCAAAAGCCCTTGAAGATCCGCTCATCCATCAACCTTCAAGATCAAGCCCAAAAGCCCTTGAAGAAATCCACACAACCATTATTCAAGATCAAGCCCCGACGGCCCTTGAAGAAAGTGTTCATCAACTGTTCATCCTAAGATCAAGCCCCAACGGCCCTTTGGATCAACAACCTCAACAAATCCACACATCCAATCGTTCTTCAAGATTAAGCCCAAAAGCCCTTGAAGATCCGCTCATCCATCAACCTTCAAGATCAAGCCCAAAAGCCCTTGAAGAAATCCACACAACCATTATTCAAGATCAAGCCCCGACGGCCCTTGAAGAAAGTGTTCATCGTTCATCCTAAGATCAAACCCCAACGGCCCCTTGGATCAACAGTACAAACAAATCCACACATCCAATCGTTCTTCAAGACTAAGCCCAAAAGCCCTTGAAGATCTGCTCATCCATCAACCTTCAAGATCAAGCCCAAAAGCCCTTGAAGAAATCCATACACCCATTCTTCAAGATCAAGCCCAACGTCCCTTGAAGATCCGTTCATCAACTGTTCATCCTTAGATCAAGCCCCGACAACCCTTTGGATCAACAACTCATCCACAAACCTACACCTTACGAAGATAGAATCAGAGGACCAAATTTGAGAGAGATCGTAACCCCAAAATCAATAAACACAAAAATATTATTTTGTACACGTTATTCTGGTTTCTTGTTTCAAGGAATCTTTCGTGTTCACAGAACCCCGTAGCTAACTTTTCATCCATTCCATTCCATCAAATTTAATTTACAATCTGCTTAGTTATTAACTTGTTTTGTTATTTCAATCTTCGTCAAAACCAATCCCCCATTTATTTTAAAGTGTTAGTTTAGTTAGAAATCAATTTAGTTTGTGTTTTTAAAGCATTTTGAGTCTTTGGTTGTCTTAGTGTTTTAAAGTTTAGTTTTGCATTCTTTGAGTCTAGTATAGTGTTTTATATTGTGTTTTTACGTTTTTGAGTCAGTTTCCAAGAGATTAACAATCCCTCCTAATCCCCGGTCCAGAACGATCCCTACTTACATCATTACTACAATTGTCAAAAAGAGGGTTTAATTTGTGTGCGTATAAAATCCCGCATCATATAGTCCCTTCAAATAAGTGACCTAATGGACCAAAAGCCCTATTCTTCTAACATGGCTGGCCTATAGGGTTTATTGGGCTTTCAAGCCCTTTGTTTATTCAAGTTATCATACAACTTGAGTTAATGGGCTTGACATTCAAATCCCATTGGGCCTTGCGGCCCAAAACTAACCCGAGGTCTTTAACGAACTTATTCGTTTGATTAATTAACATATTAATTAATCCTAGCCTTAGATAAATAATTAAACCATTTAATTATTCTTACTCATCTCCGTTGTTTCTTCAAACTCTACCTTACTCGGTGAACGATCCATTAGGTTCCTTTTAGCGAGGCAGTGGGCGATTAAAACTCTTTCGAATCGATTGTGAATTGAAACTTACTTTCAATTCTCCCGTTAGTGATAGTACACTTTTAGGGCTTCCACAAACCATGGTTGACGCCTAGCAGCATGTCATGGTTACCCAAGCTAATCAGAAGAGGTGGAGAACCGATTCAGTTTTAGGATTACAAATGCAATACGGTCTTTCTCTAATACAATACTCTTGACCACATTGTTTGGTTTGATAGTTTATTCATGTCTACTATCCAATGTGAGTCTTGTGCTTATATGACTACCTTGAATGTGATTTGGAACACATTCCTAAATCTCATTCATAATTTGGCCAAAGATTCTTAATCATATCATAGAGTATTCTCCCTCAAACGGTTTGAAGGTTAGAGATCCCTTGTTGCGCATTCACTTGCCTCCATGGCTAAGTGGCTTAACCCCAACGATGCCGTGGGCACCCTCCTGATGGAGTGAGTTTGACATAATCAAAGATTAAGGACCTAACCACAAGACAACTGTGATGCCTCAGGTCAAAAGACTAATTTGCATTATCCCAACCATGAGTTCTCATGTGACATGAATATGAGAACTCTTCGTTGATCATGTTCAGTGAACTCATTCTCTATTGAGCACCTACATGCTTGTCTTGGTGTCACTCACACCAATGACTCGAGACTAGTCACTCTCCCTGAGAGAAGACACAGCACGTATTGATCTTAACGGACTATCAATGCCCAATTGGCAATCCTATGATCAGGAACGTTTAGGATGTGTCTACGAAAGAATGGTCTCATAAATCTAACTTCTTTAGATCGCATTCTCCCAATCACATATTCCTTGGACTTATCGTTTAAGCATATAACATTTATATGAGACGGCTCAAACAATAATGTTTGCCCTTTACATTTAAACTACATTAGTTTAACTTTGTGAAATGTCCGTAAAGTATCATCATATGATTGGTTTTAGGGCACATTTCCAACATCTACCTATCCTAGAAGCATTCCTAGATGAGCAGCTGTTGTCCATTAAGGTAAGTGAGCCATAGCAAGCAAATTTGGTGAATTATTTAGTAGCTAAACAAGTTCCAAGCACCCTAAACAAGCACCAATATGATAAACTCAAAAAGGATGCACGGTTTTATGTCTGGGATGACCCATACTTGTGGAAATATTGCCCTGATCAGATTCTATGTAGGTGTGTGCATGAATCCGAATTTCATTCAATTTTAACTTTCTGTCACACTTATGCATATGTGAGTCATTTTGGCACCCAAATGACAGCACTTAAGGTTCTTGAATGTGGATTTTTTTGGCCTACTTTATTTAAGGATGCTAGAGCTTTTTGCATAACATGTGATCGTTGCCAACGAACAGGAAACATAGGTCCAAGAGACCAAATGCTGCAAACATCCATTCTCTTTGTCAAAATTTTTGATGTGTGGGGCATTGATTTCATAGGTCTTTTTCCTCCCTCACATGGTTTCAATTATATTTTGCTTGCATTTGATTATGTGTCAAAATTGTTGGAAGCAAAAGCCACCCGTACTAACGATTCTAAAGTGGTTGCAGATTTTGTTAAAATTAATATCTTTTCCAGATTTGGGATGCCAAGAGTTCTAATTAGTGATGGGGGTTCCCATTTTTGTAATCGAACCATTGAGGCGCTGCTTAAGAAGTATAATGTCATGCATAAGGTTTCAACACTTTATCATCCTAAAACAAATGGGCAAGCCGAGGTTCCAAATAGAGAAATCAAGCAAATTTTGGAGAAAACCGTTGGGCCAACAAGAAAGGATTGGAACTTGTGTTTGGATGATGCACTGTGGGCATATCATACGGCCTACAAAACACCCATTGGAATGTCCCCATTTCGCCTTATCTATGGCAAACCATGCCATCTTCCCGTGGAATTAGAGCACAAGACGCATTGGGCTGTCAAAACATTCAACATGGACATAGATGCGGCTGGAATGCATAGGAAGCTTCAATTAAATGAACTCGAAGAGATTAGGCATGAAGCTTATGAGACTGCTCGAATTTACAAGGAAAAAACAAAGGCATTCCATGACAAGATGATTCGTAGCAAAACATTCTCAATTGGGCAGAAAGTGTTACTTTTCAACTCCCGCCTTCGATTGTTTCCCGGTAAGTTACGTTCTAAATGGATTGGTCCTTTTGTTGTTACTAATGTTTTTCCTTATGGTGCAGTCCAAATTCAAAGTTTAAAGACTGAACAAGAATTCAAGGTGAATGGGCACCGTTTGAAACCTTACTATGACCTTTTTGAGGAGCATGTGGTGGAGGAAATACCCCTTCATGCCGTGGACTCTAGTGAAGCTTAAAAGGAGGCATCGTTCAGCTAGAAGAAGTTAAAGCAAGCGCTTCTTGGGAGGCAGCCCATGCATTTGAATAAAGAAGACCTAGGAACTTCCAACTCCACAACTAGATTTGCATTCCTAAACCCTACTCTTTGTTGCTTTTACTTTGCCATGATAGTTATGTTTGTTAGTTGTGTTGTTTGCTTGTTTGTGTGTGAGTCTATGTTTGAAACATTGAGGACAATGTTTGGTTTATGTGTGTGTGTGTGTGTGTTGGGGGGGGGGGGGCAGGGGGTAAACAAAGTGCTTTTAATGAATTTTTGTCAAATTTTATGAATTTTCATAAGATTTTATCACCTATCACTTCAAATGTTGTTTGTCACTGTTTTTAAGTGTTTTTAGTGCGTTTTGAAGTGTTTTAGTGTGTTTTGAAAGGGAAATACGACAATTAAAAAAAAAAAATAGTTTTGTTTGTTTGTTTGTTTGTGTCTTAGGGTACCTTCCAACACAATAATGAGGATTTGATTTTTAATTACATGGCTGTTAAAGAAAGTTACAAACATGGATGGAAGTTTGATTTGCTCTTTGGTTTATGCTTAGTTGTAGTTGTCGTTTACGAATTCACATGTAATCACAAAGGAAAAAATCAGTTTTTGTAACATGCTTGAAGGAATGAACTCAATCTAACGCTACAAGCCCGAGAGACTTGAGTGTAAACGTTGTTTGGAGACTTATTAATTTGTGAATTCTTGTTTTCTAAAGTCATTGCATGATCTCATTATTTCTTTGCTTGGTTGCTACTTAGAATGCGTTTTCATCATTATAGTTCCAAATACTAGAACTCATGCCCATTTCATTCAAAGCATGATATTGATTGCATAACATACAATAAGATGAAGTTTTTTAGTTAAACCAGAGCCAAAAAGCCTTGTCCCTTTGCATTTGTATTGTAAGTTTAACCCCTTTGAGCCTTATTTAGCCTATTTTCTTTGTTAGCCATATTATCCTTACCTAGCTTAGAATAGGACTATCCATACCCTTGTTCTTAAAGGATAGCGAAGCATGACTTAGAAGGAATACCTTTTGATCTACATTTGGCAGAAAAACAAGTGTGGGGGAAGGAAAAGAACAAAGTAAAAAAAAAAAAAAAAAAAAGAAAGGAGTTGAGAAATAAGTGAGAATGAACTCACAAGTGTTTGTTGTTGAAGAATGGGTCCAAAAGTTTGAATATGGCCCTAAGTGTTGTGTGAATCTCCCATGAGTGTTAAAAGTTGATTTCTAAGGTGGATTCTAAGTGTTTATTTCATTATTTTTGCTTCCTATTGCTTTAAGAACCTTTGTTTATCCTTTACCTTTATTTCATAGCCATTACCTTAGCCCCGTTACAACCCTTAGACTTCTATCTTGATTATTATGTGTTTCAATATGTGGAGTTTGAAATTGGTATGAGCATATGGAATCCCTGGTTCTCGCTTCTAAGTAGTGGCATTCCGTTCATGAGATCCTATACATATCATATTAATAATTCCAGAAATTGCTTTCTTTGTTATAACATATGTGAGTGCTAGTCTACATGTTTACATCAATCTTCTCACATATACTTAGTGTAGGGACTGTAGTCAAAAAATCTGTGTGAAAATAAAGAGTATATCCGGTGAGGAATTGAGGGAATTCTCTAAGGCATGTTACTACATTCAAAATGTTGTTTTAATTGATTAAATGCGAGCTAGTGAGTGGTGACTATGGTTAAGTGTTTGCTCAAGTGTAAAGAGAACTAAAATCTATAGGAGTAGTGATTTTTAATATGTCATGTTCATTGGAAATCCCTGAGGCAATAGTTGCAAGGTCTAGATTGTGTTTTGTTTGTTTTGTTTTGCTCGAGAACTAGCAAAAGCTAAGTGTAGGGGAATTTGATAGGAGCATATTTATGAGACTTTGTTAGTTTAATTTCTTGCATTTAGTGAGTTAGTTTCTATTTATTATAGTAATTAAGCTATTTTCGTGTGTTTGTAGGTTCAAAGGGCTAAAGTGGCAAGAAAAGGTAAGTTGCAGCATTTTAGAGCAGTTTTGGGCTTGGAATGGATAACACATGCTTGGAGCAAGGTGGATGGAAGAAATTGAAGTTTAAGAAGGGCTAGGAATATGCTAAAGAGTTGAAGAAATTAAATCAAGAATTGGAAGACAAGCAATCAGCAAGAAAGAAGGAAACATGAGTCAAACTTCCTTATTTTGACTTAGTCAATCCTAATCTTTCCCTACTTATGTCCCAGCTGCCAAGAGGATTCAAAATCACATTAGGATACTTAAATATATGCTCTAGAAGGCCTAATCATTTTATAAGAGGGATGCCACACCTTTATTTTCCCTTTCCTTTCCTTGAAGCAAAACCTTTTCTCTCTCGGATTCTGAATTTAATTACCCTTTTTCGTTGAGTATTTGGAGTCCAATTCTTTCCCAAAAGCATTTAATTAATGCCTTACCCTTTTCTCCCTCGAATTATATGTTTCTGCCCCAAGAACAAAGGAGAATCCCTTCACCATTCAACCATTCAGCCATTCATCCCTTCCACACACACATCTACACCATACATTCATCCTTCCATCACTAAATTTCAAACCACCTATCCATCATAACCCAATATCATACACACACACCTTGTGCCTCAGATTTGCAAAGAGAAAGGAAGGAAGACCCTTGGACTCGTGCCTGCCATTCAAGATTGGATTGTTGGAACATTTTTAGGTGTATTCAATCTTTTGTTTTCAATGTTTAATCTAAGTTTTCTTTGTTTGATTGCGAACATGAGGAAATAATTTCATTTTGGCTAAAGGAGAATTCAAAGCCATGAACATATATGTAATATGAATTGATTTCATCCAATTATTGTTTCGTAAAACATGAATGTGATTTTCGTAACTGCTTGATTGATAACTTATTCCTGTATGATGATTAAGGATGCATACTTAGTTTGCATGCATGAATTTGATGCTAAAATATAAGGGATTTTTACCTAATCATTTTGAACTTATATTTGCAAGTAGTGGAGGTCGCGAATCACGATCGTTTTAAGTAAATTCCTGACATGAGTATCATGTTGTTCATAGTTACGAATGCCTTGTCAATGCTTATGATTTTCATAAAGCTTAATAATCTTTGATTGTATCTCTATTATGCTGTTCATGTAAGGAACTATTGAAGAATAATATGGATTGCCGATGCATATTCCATCCAATTCAATGACTTAAGGAAAATCTAAAGGTTAATTAGTTATGTTCATGGTTAATCTGGGGTGTTGAGATTCATGGTTTATTGGAATAATAATTGGAAATCGATTTGCATGCATATGTGTCATATGTGGAGAAGAACCCTCTAGCTAGCCACTCACCCATCAATTCACCCAAATTCGTATCAATTTACTTAGTTTCTACAGTTTGTTTGTTTTTACTTTAAATTCATCAAAAACCTAATCCCATTTACTTTGTTGTGTTAAATGAGTTAGAATCTGTCTAAACTTGTGTTTTTTTAGTGTTTTGAGTCAAAATTAATTCAATTTTCGTCCAAAGTAAGTCCTAATGTCTGTTTTGAGTCTTTTTTATTGTTTTATGCAGTTTTGAGTTTGATTAGCTTATTTTGAGTCATATAAATCTAGTTAAAAGTCTTAGAGTCTAGTTTTCTGTTTTTAAGTTGAGTTTTGAGTTCTTAAGTCAGTTTAGAGTAGATTAGCAATCCCTTCTATTCCCCGGCCTAGAACGATCCCTACTTACATCTTTACTACAATTCTCAATAAGAGGGTTTAATTTGTGTGCTAGTTTATAACACGTCAGGTCCTCGGCTTTGAGGTTGACCAGAACACAGGCATAGACATTGCCGACCTCCCTTTTTCCTTTGAAGACCTTCAGTATTTACGACATCATTTTGAAGTCTTTCAGCCATATCTTTCTTTGGCCTTATGGTCGATGAGAAGAATCGTGTGGCGCGATTGGATGCCTACTTAGACACAAATGATGCCTGAATTGCCTATGAAGAACGACTCTGTAAAACATTGCAGGTACAAAATCAGACCTCATCAACGAACAAGCTCGAGGACGACAGCCAGAATGAAATAGGTCCAGTCGATATGCCACAAGAGCAAGTACTCAATACTGTAAAAAATGATCAGGTCGATGATGCTCTATAGCATGATACTACACTTGACAACTCGGAGGACGATGACCAAGACCCAATGGGCCCTTCAGTCCTTGAAAATATAGAAATAAGCATGGTCCATGTTCTACCTGCTGAATTTCAACTAACCACACACCAACCAAATTTCTTGGATGGGGACGTAGTTGCCGAGGAAGTAACACAAGTCGATTTCATCGCCACCGAAAAAGATGGGCATGCCAGTAAAGATAAAAAACTTAAAGCAGCTATAGCCGTACTATTTCCCCACTCTTCTTCGGTTAATCTTCAACATTTGAAGCCGTTGTATGTTATGGCTCATATAGAAGGTTATCCAATCTCCAAAACCTTTCTCGATTGTGGGGCTACGGTCAATGTCATACTCGTATCCATCATGAAGGCACTACGACGATCTAACAACGAACTCATTCCATCAAGAATAACCATGAGTAGCTTTGTTGGTGACAAATTCCAGACCAAATAAGTGCTTCCTTTGGAGGTAAGTGTCGCAGGTCACAATCACATGACCGCCTTCTTTATCGTCAACTCTAAGATCGAATATAATGCATTGCTCGGTCGAGATTAGATCCATCAAACAAGTTGCATTACCTCTTCATTATATCACGTTCTTATCTTTTGGGACGGCAAATCAATTGTGGTTCATTTGGCCGACAATCAGCCGTTTGAAGCCAATATGATTTAGGAACGGTATTACGATAATCATGTCAGTTATATTACCCTACAGGGTTTGCACGAGGAAGGACGACCGACTAAAATTTCGATACAAAAAGCAATCAAGGTAGGCACCGAGACTGTCTATTAGGATTCGACGGGACTTGGGTTGGTTGATCTGATCACAAACACTGATATCTGAAGACAGCCAGGGCAGACACCGGGCCGTGGTTTCATTTACCATGGAACAACTGCTGGCCCATTGGTATGTTATTTCCAAGCAACCAAATTTGAGCATAAATCTAGTCGAATTTTTGGCTGAAGAAGACAACGGCCTAGTACTCTCACTAGACAAAGTTCAGGTTGCACCAGGCGAGCTCGAGGATAATCAACCTCAAGTCAAGTCAAAGATCCTTTGTTAGAATGGTCGAAGACCCACGACCTTTATTCGTTAGTGCTTTGTTACCCCAACATGTAAAAACCGAGCTTTGTAATTTGCTCAAAGAATTTAAGGATTGTTTTGCTTGGAGTTACCATGAGATGCCTGATTTAGATCGAACATGAATTACGTATAAAACTTGGTTGTAAACCATTTCACCAACCACCTCGACATTTCTCAACCGAAGTACAGCTTAGCATAATAGATGAACCCATTCGACTTTTAAAGGCTGGGTTTATTCAGACAGCTTAATACGTCGAATGGTTGGCAAACATCATCCCAGTTTTAAAGAAAAATGGTGCTTTGCATAACTGCATCGATTTTAGAAATTTGAACCTTGCAACTCCCAAAGATGAATATCCAATGCCAATTTCATATTTGTTAATTGACACAGTAGCCAACCACGAGATCCTATCCTTTATGGACGTACATGCTGGTTATAACCAAATTTTCATCGCCGAGGCTGATGTTGATAAGACCGTTTTCCATTACCCGAGGGCAATTGGCACATATGAATGGGTCGTCATGCCATTCGGCCTCAAGAATGCCAGTGCCACATACCAACGAGCCATGAATACTATTTTCCATGATTTGCTTGGTACTACCGTCGAAGTATACATTTATGATGTTGTAATCAAATCACAACATTGGCAGACACATTTGGATGATCTTCGTTAGGCTTTCCTACGTATGCGCCAACACAACCTTAAAATGAATTCCGCCAAATATGCTTTCGACCTATCAGAATTTTTTAGGATTCCTTGTACATAATCGTGGTATTGAGGTAGATGAAAATAAGGCTCCAACAATCATCAATGCTCCACCCCCGATGACTAAGAAACAACTACAGTCATTGCTAGGCAAGATTAACTTCCTCCGACGATTCGTTGCCAATTCGGCGGGAAAAATGAAAGCCTTCTCCACGCTCTTGAAACTTAAGGATTCTGACATCTTCGAATAAGTGCAGAACACTAAGAAGTGTTTACCCAGATAAAGGTCTGACTCCACCTGTCCTTGTCCCACCACGATGTGGCAGACCTCTCAAACTGTACATCTCAGCAGCCAAAGAATCCATCGGATGCCTCCTTGCACAAGACAATGATGCTGGGCGAGAATAAGCCATTTTTTTATCTTAATCGAAATCTCAATCCACCGGAGATTAATTATTCTGTCGTTGAGAAGCTCTGCCTAGCCTTATTTTTCAGCACATCAAAACTTAAACATTGCATGCTCCCATCGGTCACTTAGGTCATTTCCCAGACCGATGTTATTCGTTATATGCTTACTCGGCCGATAGCAAAAGGCCGAATCGAAAAATGAACAATGGCACTGTCTGAATTTAGTTTACAGTATGTGCCCCAGAAAGCTATCAAAGACCAAGCGTTGGCAGATTTCTTGGCTCAACATCCCTCACCATACGGTTTTGGGGGCAATGATGTTGAAATCGGCATGGTAGAAACACGTGACAATTACTGGACGATGTACTTTGATGGCTTTAATACTTCAGTCTCATCTGGTGTAGGGATTATTATTCAATCCCTAAATCACAACCGTTGGTATTTTTCTCTCAAGTTTGATTTCAACTGTAGTAATAATCAGGCTGGATATGAAGCCCTTATCATCGGCCTTGGTGTCCTACACGATTTGAGAGCAACTCGTGTCCTTATTCTCAGAGATTCCGAACTTGTGATTAACCAACTTAATGGGACTTATCGTTGCATAAGTTGCACTCTGGCGCACTATCGCAAGGTGGCCAACTATTTGACTGAGTCTTTCGACGGCGTTACTTTCAAACATATTTCACGCGTTCGAAACACTGACGTGGATGAATTAACTCAAATAGCTTCCGGAGCGCAACTCCTAGGGGCCAAAGTAGGCTGAGAAATACCTATGTCACGATGAGCACAACTAACCTTGGTTAATCACCAAGTTCTCCAACACGATTGCATGGTTCGTACACGAGTCATGGCCTTACCCTCGTTGTTAGAGCGGAATGACCCTATGGAGGTTTGCGCAGTCGAGGTAATACGAGATGACTGGAGAAAATCAATTATACGGTATCTCGACAATCATAATGGCAAACATGACCGTAAAATAAGGGTTCATGCCACGAATTATGTAACATACGAAAATAAGTTGTATCGCAAAGGCGATGATGGTTTATTGTTACTATGCCTCGGCCCGCAGAAGGCTGCTCTAGCAATCACAAAGGTTCATGAAAGAATCTGCGGGGCTCATCAATCCGGACGAAAGATGCGATGGTTACTTTGTCGACACGGTTATTTCTGGCCGAGTATATTGAAGGATTGTATTGAGTTCACACGAGGATGTGTACAATGTCAAATTCATGGGCCTATACAGAGAGTCCCGGCAGAATCACTCATTCGGTCACCAAACCATGGTTACTCAAAGGATAGGCCATGAATGTAATCGACAAAGTTATACCGTCTTTTGGGTCAGCAAAGTATGCATAGATACTCGCCGCAATAGACTACTTCACTAAATGGGTCAAAGCCAAGTCATATGCTGATTTAACTTCTATAGAAATTGTAATTTTGTAAAAGAGAACGTCGTGACCAAATTCGGCGTACCATAAACAATAATAACAGATAATGGTACGATCTTTACATCCGATAGGTTTAAGGAGTATAAGGCAAATCTAAAAATTCAACTCGAGCAGTCTGCGCCTTATTACCCGCAGATTAATGGACAAGCCGAAGCAAGTAATAAAGTTTTGATCAGTATTATCGAAAAAATGCTAAAAGAAAGGCATGGTTTGTGGCATTTAAAGTTAAACGCAGCGTTATGCGCTTATTGAACTTCATTTCGATCAACCACCGTAACGACTTCATACACATTAACCTATGGACATGACACGATGTTACTGGTCGAGCTAAGTATAAACTTGTTGCGAGTAATTGAACAAAGTAGTTTACTAAGTGCCGAGTACAATCAGGCCATGAGACAAGAGTTAGAAGACTTGGAAGAAATTAGGCTTAACATGTATAATTTATTGGTGGCACAGGAGAAAATTGTCCAGCGAGCCTACAATCAGCGAGTCTGACAAAAAATGTTCGGAGAGGGAGAATTGGTTTGGCAAACTGTGCTACCTGTAGGAATTAGAGACCCCAGGTTCGGCAAATGGTCACCGAATTAGGAAGGACTGTTCGTCGTTCACAAAGTTCTAGGTAAGGGGACATACCTTAAGGATCAGACTGGTTTGATTCACAAATTGCCGATCAACGGAAAATTTTTAAAGAAATACTATCCAGTCACTTGGGAAATGCGAGAATAAAAGATCATCTCATTAATCTTGAAAAAGGGCGTACAAGTAAAGTTACAAAAGATTCATAAGGCCAAAATCCTAAGGGGTCGAAGGAAGGAAAGCTTCAAAAGTGGCCTTCAATTCCAACCATATTACTTCACCCATTCTGATTTCAGCCTGCCTCGTCCTTCTATTAAGCTGAAGGTGTTAGATCTACTTTACGCCAGCCGCGAAGTCTGTCAGTCGAGCCTTATGCACTTCAAAATCCTTTTCAAGTTCTGACGCGACAGCCGACCTTTGCCGTTGAAGCTCAGAAATTTGACGTTGAAATTCGGCAATTTGATGATCAATGTCGGCCAACCACGTTTTCTTTGCTTTTATGGCCTTAACCTCCGGCCGACTAGTTTTATGAGCAATCATTGCAACTTTTAGGTCGTCCTCGGACCGAATAGCCTGTTCAAAAATAGTAAAGTATTGCCGAGTCCGTTCCAGAAGATTGGATAAATGGACAGACATTTTCGGTACTCAGCAAACCACCAGCTGCAAGATCGTTTAGGCACTCTCTTATAGAGTCGAGGCCTTTACATCGAATGACTAATGATGCAAAAAGGGATAGGAGTTCCTGCAACTCGGCCAACGCGGCAGATAACCTGGTTACTCCAGAAGTATTCGAAAGGAGAGCATCGAGCTTAACTTTCCATGAAGGTTACACATAAAAAAAAATTTTAGGCAAAAGAAAAATCGTAAAGAATAGTCACGAGAAAATTTGTTTTAGACCTACCGAGATGAGAGATCACTGCTTGAACCCAGAGAGCTTAATGGCCGAGCCTAGTGTTTAAGACTACTTCTCAGTTCATGCGGCCAATGAAGGTTATCTACCTTCGACGGCCACTAAGGTGGCCAGGAACTGTAGATAACACCCTTCGGCGCATAAAATTTTTGGTGAAATGAATAATCAGGCACCTGGCATTTAATATTTTTTGGTTTAGAATTTTAATAGTAAAAAGTAATGAGAGAAAGGAATTGAGTCTTACAAAAGCCAAAGTAACTTCTTGAGGAGGAATGCTAAGGTCTTGATCCTCCGGATGGATTGGTGTCTCCGCTGTCGCTTCAGGCTCGAGAAAAGGCCCTTTTTCGCGATCGATTACAAGAGGATTGACCTCGTTAGTCATTTCCATCACAAGTGACGGATTAGTGGCTGGGGGGTTAGTTGGTCGAGGACGACTCATTAGCAGGATTTCTTCGCTGTCGTCGTCCTGAAATGAGAGAAATTAGCATCCGGAATTTAATTTAAAAAAAAAATTCAGAAACATAATCATACCTCTTCCTCCAGAATGACCATTGGTTTTGGATGTGAGGGGGGAGAATTTTGTCGGCTAAGGTGGCCACTTCATCCAAGACAGGGGCAATAGTCGGCCCTGGAAGTGTAGGTTCCTTGACTACCGAAGCAACGGTTGGCTCGACCATAATGTGGTGAGCAGGATGAACCTCAGGTGCCTGACCAATGAGAGGGTCTGGTTGCATGACCGTCTAAAAAGCTAAAATCAAATCAGATCAGAAAAGAGTTTAAACAAACTGCCAAAGTGAAACAATAGATGCAGACAAATACCTTAAGCTGTCTCGGTGAAGGTGTCGGTACTAAGGGTTTTAGGGACAATAGGCCGGAGACGGAATTTTTTGCACCTCTCTTAAAATTCATGTGCTGCCTCCTTTCATTCTCTCTCTGAAGAACTAAAGAGGCATCATCAGCTTAGGAGGGAGCGGGAAGTGAGTAGAGGCATCGGGCAACCTTGGAGGTAACCGAGTTGCCTAGCAGTGAAATGAGGATAATAGACTTCCCAGTTCACTCAACAAATATCACAGCCGAAGGGAAGGTCGCATATTTACACGAACGACCCCCAACTTTGGCGAAGATCAGCATCTTCAGTTTCACTCCACACTGACGATGGAAGCCTAACAAAAGAAGGGCACTTTTGACGACGACATATTAGAAATTCGTCGTCAGATAAGTCTTCTAAGTCGAAGAAGAATTTGGAAGCTTCTTCGGCTTAGTGAGGAGGTATCGGTCGAGAAACTGAAGACTGAGCATTTCAGTGGATTGGAAGTTAAGGAGTTTTGGTTGAAGGGCGGCAAAATAGACCTGCAGCCAGAATTGGAAAACCCAGAAAGGGTCGTTCTAGTGCGGATGAATTTTGTTGATGGTCGTTTCGGCCAGGCAGTGCAAGAGGTTGGCGAGGACAGCCGAACTAAGAGCCAAGGTATGACCACTTGCCAGAGTTTCAACTACCGGCATATTCTCGACCAACCACTTGTTCCACTTGGTACAACAAATAAATTTATTATACCAGTAAAGTTGGAAGGGTTTGTGCTTCCTCCAAAGGTTTTCTTCCTCTCGGCTAGCAAAATGAAGGATGAGGGTATTGTAGTTGAAGAAGTTCTTGTGTAGCTTCTGAATTTCTTCTCTCAAAGGTTCTTGACCTTCTTTGCTCAGCACCTCAACAACCCATTCGTCGTATAATGCTTTGAGGTCAAAGATTAGACGGGTACCTAGAAAGGGCAGCATCAACTGGGAGGCCAGAAAGGGAGGTCCCAAGGATGGCTGAGACGTTAAGGATAGTGAGGTCGATAGGGCCAAGGTGAAGAAGCATAGTGCTGGTGGCCGAGCACCAGAAGCTCAAAGCTACCATGAAAAGCTCTTTTTCCAATTCAATTTCCATGGTCGAGAGTTTAATGGCATCATAGATACTACGAGTCTTTCATTCTTGGGCAAAGATTTTTTCCATCTGTTCGACCCAAGCTGCCTAAGCTGCGGTGGTCGAAGGCCAGGCTCTTTGGGGCTTGAACCTTGAGGAGGATGGTGATGGACGATGGCATGAGGTCCTTGAAAAGTGGACCCAAGATCTGGTGGGAGGCAGTTAAATCACCTTCTAAGCGCAGAGTCTTGATGGCGCTTCGATCAATGAAGCCCTGGCATTTGTTACACTCGTCAGAAAGCTTGGAAATGAAAGAAGCCATTGATGAGGACTCGAAGAGTTTCTAGGTTGAGAGTTTTTGGGTTTTCTAGGATCGAAGGCAAAAGGGCAAGAAGGGTTCAGGATTTCTAAAAGCGTAAAAGTTTTGAGTAGAGGATAACAGAGTATTTATATGTGTTTTGGTGGAAGATCAACGGTTTTTGGAAAGGTAAAAACAACCGGTGGATTTTATAATCATGATGAGAATTCAAAAAATCCAGGCAAAGAGACCGAAAAACTCGCGGATTGAGGGTGCACGTTTACGTGTGACGACGGATTTAATAGTGAAGAAACGTTTCGGTGGTAACACGTTTCAAGGGTCATTATTGATGGCAGACAAGTAGGCTTAGGAGTCGCCACATGGCAGGAATTAAGATTATGCAATCATGCTTTATAAATGCACCTCAGTGATGGGATACTCGGGACTTTTCGTAGTCTTCCAAAGATAAGTTAAGGTTTGATTTCACTTCTTCAAGGTTGAAACCCAACCAAATGGTTTTAAGCCAAAGACCTCAGAAGCGAGGGGGCAATGTTTAGGCCCAAAATATTGGTGTGGGCCAAGTTAGGAGTTGTTCTCGGCCTGGCAGTATGGTTCTAGAATTATTGCGAATTCTATTGGGCTATTCAAATGAGATTGGCCAAGTCCTAGTATGAGGAGAATTGATGGAAAGTCGAACCCTAGCATGATAAGGAGTCTCAATGGGATGAGGATGCTAGGATTTAAGAAATGAATGTGGCCGGATAAAGAGTTTGATTCAACGTCCTAATCGAGGAAGGATTGGCCAAGAGTTAGTTGGATTAGGATAAAGAATCTTAATCCGAGTATAGTTCTGGCTCGTTCGTGACGAGATTGGCTGCTATAAATAAGAAAGGGATGCATCATTCTAAAAGCCCTCCAATTGAACACACAAAATGCCCTGCGCAAACTCTCACTCTACGCGAAATCTCTCAACAACCTTGAGATTTTTATTTCTTTTTCTGCTAACACACCTTCAATTTGGATAAAAAGCATTGTGTAGGCAACCAGTGACACCTTCAGTTTGGATAAACAATACTGTTATCGTAGAATTAGCCGTATACGGAGCACCTTCAGTTTGGATACACAGCACTGCGTTGAGGCCGACTGGGTTATCTATCTAAGTCTCGGTCGAGAAGGATTTGCAAATTTTTATTGGCAGAGGTCATCTCATTAGCCTTCTTGGTGAAGTGAAGTGTTACAAGTTACTATATTCAGCACATTGAAAGCTGAATTTAATATTGAACTGCAGAACTAGCAACCTTGTCTTCAGGCTTTAAAACTCGAAGACCGAGACATATTCCTTCCTCGGCCGCTAATAGAAGCATATTTATGCGACTTTGATAGCTTATTTCCTTGCATTTAGTGAGTTAGTTTCTATTTATTATAGTAATTTAAGCTATTTTCGTCTGTTTGTAGGTTCAATTGGCTAAAGTGGCAAGAAAAGGCAATTTGGAGCATTTTAGAGCAGTTTTGGGCTTGGAATGGATAGCACATGCATGGAGCATTATCGATGGACGAAATTGAAGTTCAAGAAGGGCTAGAATATGCTAAATAGATGAAAGAATTAATTCAAGACAAAGAAGATATGAAGTTCAACAAAGAAAGAAGGAAACATGAGCCAAACTACCTTATTTTGTCTTAGTCAATCCTAATCCTTCACTACTTATGTTCCAGCTGCCAAGAGGATCCATAATTATATTGGGACACTTAAATATATGTTCTAGAAGGCCTAATCCTATTCCAAGAGGGATGTCGCACCTATCCTTCTAGAAATCCCTTTCCCTTGCCGTACAAGGCATTCCCCTTTCCCAATTCCTTGCGTAAATCCTTTCCCTTTTCCCTCTAAGGTCTGCCGCATCTTTCCTTCCCTTTTCTCTCTAGGATTTTGATTTTATTTACCCTTTTTCCTTGAGGATTTTGGGTCCAAATCTTTGCCAAAACATTTAATTAATGCCATGCTTTTAGAGGATTTTGGGTCCAAATCTTTCCCAAAACATTTAATTAATGCCATGCTTTCTCCCTAAAATAAATACATTTTGCCGCAAGAAAAAAGGGACCATTCATTGATCCAACCTTCTATCCTTCGCCATAATTCGTACCAGCCATCCATCACAAACCAGAACCAAATTTCATACACAAACACTTATGCCGCAGCCTTGCAAAGAAAAAGGAGAGAAGACCCTTGGAGCCGTCCCTGCCATTCAAGTTTGGATAGTTGAAATGTTCTTAGGTGTATCTTTTGTTTTCAATGTTTAATTTTAGTTATCTTTGTCCGATTGTGAACATGAGGAACTAAACTCATTTTGGCTAGAAGAGAATTCAAAGCCATGAACATATATGTGATATGAATTGATTTCATCCAATTATTGTTTCGTAAAATATGAATGTGATTTGCTTAATTGCTTGATTGTTAATTATTCTTGTATGTTGATTAAGGATGCATACTTAGTTTGCATGCATGAATTTGATGCTAAAATATAAGGGATTTTCACCTAATCGTTATGAACTTATATTTGCAAGTAGTGAAGGTCGCTAGTCACAATTGTGTTAAGTAAAATCCATGGCAGGAGTATCATGCTTTTCATAGTTACGAATGCCATGTCAATGCTTATGATTTCCATAGAACTTAATGATCTTTGATATGTATCTCTATCATGTTGTTCATATAGGAAACTTGATAAGAATAATTTGATTGCGTTGCTAAGTCCAATTCAATGAAATTAGGGAAATCTGAGAGTTAATTTGTGTTGTTCACGGTTAACTTGGGGCATTGTCGTTCATGGTTTATTGGAATAATAATTGGAAATTGATTTGTATGTATATGTGTCATGTGTGGAGAAGAACCCTCTAGCTAGCATATCACCCATCAATTCACCCAAATTTGTGTCAATTTACTTTGTTTATGCATTTGTTTGTTTAAGTTTTAAATTCGTCAAAACAACCCCCCCCTCCTTTAATATTTTGTGTTTACTTAGTTAGAACCTGTTTAAATTTGTTTCCTTTAGTGTTTTGAGTCAAAGTTAAGTTAGAATTCATCCACAATCACCCTTAGCCTTCTGTTTTGAGTCAATTTGTTTGTTTTGTGTTGTTTTGAGTCATTCTAGTTTCTTTTGAGTCTTTATAGTCTAGTTTTCTGTTTTTGAGTCTAGTTTAGTGTAATTGAGTCTAATTTGAGTAGATTAGCAATCTCTCATAATCCCTGGCCTAGAACGATCCCTACTTATCTATACTAAAATTGTCAAAAAGAGGGTTTAATTTGTGTGTTATTTTATATCGCATCAGCTGCAGTCGCAAGGTTAAGAAGTTAGCAGCGCGCTCAACGCAACATCAACATATTTTACTCCTTAGCCGAGCTCGACCAACGAGTTAGCACACCCCGCACACAACCAAAAGACGTAGTTAGCTTATTAATTACTCGGCCTGCGTGCTTAGAGTATGCTAGATACTTTCATTAATCTAGCGAGAGTGTCGAGATCACATATACCAGCTACGAATGTGCCTGCAAAGATGGTTGTACCAAATGTACGATAGACATTCGTCTTGGAGGCCCAGGATACCAATTTGGCCGATCCACGTATTTTGGCGGCTAGCCAATCTTTTTTCCCTACCTAAAAATGTGGCAGACCTCTTGGTTCAAAGGATTCACAACCCTGAAAGAAGAAAGCGACGACATAGGTTGTTAAGCCTACCATGAATCTGACCATCACCTACTCATTTTATCCAACGCATGAAGAAATGCTAGATTATGGAAACGTCCAGGAAGAAACAAATCTACCTCTCGAAAATCGAGAGATTTCAGTCTGCTATGCTAGCTTGGATGATGTTTAATGTAGAAATAAGGTGATAATCGATGATGCAATAGCTATTGATATCATGTTGAGCAATGACATTAAAACTCATTCTGTTAATGAATGACAACATAGAACTAATTGATCAAACTGGAAACAAGTTATCTAAGTAGAACTCGATTTGCTTGCGAAGCGTAAGATGTTTGGGCCTGTAGCTCATACTCCTCTACATGTAAAGCCCGTCCGCTACAAATGGATTTTCATTTGGAAACGTAATGAGAAGAACAAAATAGTGCATTACAAAGATTGTCTTGTTGCATAAGGCTTCTCACAACACCCTGGGATTGACTATGACAAAACTTATTCACCCGCTATGGATGTGATTACTTTTTGCTACCTTATCAATTTGGAAGTTTTTGAAAAAGTGAGTATTTGTGTATCTCTATGGGGAACTTGATATGGAAATCTATATGAAAATTTTCAAATGACTTACATTGACTAGTTCAAATAGTTCTAGATCATGGAACACGCTCTCCATTTGGCTGAAGTGTTCACTCTATAAATTGAAGCAATTCGGGCAGATATGGTATAACCGTCTGAGTGAGTATTTGACAAGTCAGGGATATGTGAACCATGAACTATGCCCATGCATGTTCATTAAGCAGTCACATTCATTGATAATTGAAGTATGAATCAAATGATCTTCGGCTCTGAAAACTCCGAGACCAGGTTGCGTCTTTTGCGATTGTTGCAATTTATGTTGACGGCATAAATCTCATTGGAATTCTTGAAGACCTTGAGAAATCTGTCACGCACCTAAAGTCGAAATTTAAAATGAAAATTCTTGGGAAAACCTGATATTGTCTCGGTCTTGATATAGAGTATTGTTCGGATGGAATCCTAATACATCAATTGAAATACACCCAAAAGGTGTTGCGGTGTTTTAATGAGGATAAAGTGAAGCCTTCAAGTACTCCTATGTTCATTCGATCGTTAGATGCAAAACGAGATCCCTTCTGTCCGAATGAGGATGAAAAAGAGATTTTGTACCCCGAAGTTCCTTATCTAAGTGCGATAGGTGCTTTATTGTACTTAACTCCTTACACTAGACCCGACATCTCATTCACTGTTAATCTTTAGGCAAGACACAATAATGCACTGACATGCAGACGCTGGATTGGTGTTAAAGACATCTTCTACTTAATCTCATGAAATGGAAATGATTGGGACAATGGTTGAGTATAAATTCATGTTGTGCTGTGATCTTCCTCTTTTAGGGAAGTGAACTTTATGAATTGAATGATCTATCACGCTTCAGGTCAAAACAGATTGATTGGATATGCATTGATGTACTAAATCGTCTAATATGGGCAGTACATCCTTCAGGGATGTTGACTCAACGTCTGTTAAGTACGTCTATCCTTCCAGGCATGTTTGCAGCTGGTATATGATCTCGTCACTTTAACTAGATCAAAGGAATACAGCTGGAGTAACATTCTAAAAGCTAGAATACATATCACTTGCTTAACATACTTGTGCAGTATAAGGATAGAGATGAGACATAGTGGGCAACATTCATGCATATTGGCGTAGTTCTACAAGAACGTTAACGTTCTTATCTCCCCCTAACGACGGGAAGACTGTCTCATTGAAGTGACAATCCGTAAAATGAGCCGTAAAGATATCGCTTGTAAGGGCTCTAAGAAACCTAGTGCAAAGGAGAATCATAATCGACAAAGATTCACATCCTTCTTTGAGCACCCATATTGGTACATTATGACTGCGCAACTTAACACATGGAAAGCACATCCAAAATGCGTAAGTACAAAACGTTAGGTTCGTACGCAGTAACCAATTGTAACGTCAAAAATGATTGGGTAGCAATGGGCCTCAAGACAGACCAACATAGCTGCATTGCATGGCCCTAGGTAGAAATCGAAAACCTTGGTGTGTTCACCAACAGTTCGCACCTACTGATGATTTTCTCGGCTACATATCCGCAATGACAATGATGAACTTTCATTATTAACTACTTACCAACTTACCAATCATATACAGATGCTTATCAAACAACGATTTATTGAGAGAGAGAGAGAGAGAGAGAGAGTAACTGTGCTCTGGATTTTCAGAACCATTGACAAAGACTAATTTAGATGAGAACAAAGTAGAGTGATGGAAATCATGTAAACAACATTGGCCTTGTGAACCATATTGTATCAGCTCGAGATACAAGTTTGGTTGCTTCGTTCCCATAACTCCTTTATATATAATGCGATGTCTAAACGCTTTTACATTTTTTTTTTCAGAATAATGTTAGGGAGATCAAATTTTTTAAACCAAATAATGTGGTTGTAGATGGTTGGATGATTAATTAAGTGTCGATTAACATATTTTTCTTCTTATTGGTGACATATCATTTGGTTTGTAATTTGGTTTAAAAAATTTGGTCTATCTAACATTTTTTTTTTTTTGGTACAAGTACTTATTAACCTAGAACGGACCAAGTCAAGGGTTTTGTCCATTATGATTCTATGAGTTTTCCAATCGTCCATACATAAGATTATGCCATCAGAAATTTCTTATATGTATGTGATTCGGATCCCCGTCTCAAATTTAGACTAGTAAATAAAATTCGAGATGACAATATATATATATATATATATATATATATATATATATATATATATATATATATATATATATATTAAGGTACAGAAATACTAAGGCTATCTCCTTTTCAAAGGTTGGAAATTCTAAAATTTAGCCCCATATTTTCTGCTATTTCTCTATACATATGAGGTTAGGAAGTATTTTGCTCCAAGCATAAGGTACCTATAATTCTCACCTTAACTTTATAATTTGTTAAACTTTTGTATTTCTTTGAATTTTGTTTTTTGCTAACAATTTTGGAATTATTTTTTTATAATCTTTGTTTTTTTTGTACGAACATTTTGATGTAGAAATGTTGTTGAGATATTTTTTAGTTTTTAATGGATAAGTGCACAAATGGATGGGTAGTTATAGAATTTTGGAGAAGTTTTGGTGTTGGATCTAATTTGGATTAATTAATGTTTTACAGAACCAAATGTAACGACCCGTCCCTAATTATTATGATTTTTATAATTTTAAAAAGTGAATTTACGAAAATGCTCTTCGAGCCAAAGTGTTGACTTTTTTTACTAGCGTGTCATGTCACGTAAAGTTCATTTTCTTGGCGTATTCTCGTAGTACTCGTCGTTACGGACCCGTGGGCGCAAACGGAGCGCAATTTGGAGTTATAACGAACGAGGTATTAACATTTAAAGTCAGGGGCATTTTAGTAAATTGATTATTTTCTAGAAAGCTCCAAATTTTTGGAGCTTAATCTGGACAACCACGTGTGTGGGCCAGATTTAAAGAAAGAAAAGTTGGGCGGTGGAGATGAAATACAAACAAGAGAAAGGAGGGGCAGGACGCCCAATCTAAAAAAAGAAGAGAAGAGGCTGGGCAATAAGGAAATGAGGAAATGAGAGAAAGAGGATGCAGCCAACCCAGAGCCCACACGACCCGGTTCCTGACCCGATGATAGACCTGGTCTTCTTCACCATTTTTCGTAGAGATTTTGGCCAAAATTTGACGAATTACACCGACACTCCTCTTATAATCAACTCCATGACCCTTCTTCCTCCTTTAAAACTCAATATTTGATGTGTTTTCATCCAATTTGGTGAAGAACGGCGTTAGGTGCGCCAAAGGTTACATGGTAGCGATCCGCCATTTCTGAAGTAAATCTCATCAACCACCACCATCATTAGACTCCTCTTGAGTTCAGGAATGAAGCCCAAGGGTTTGTTAAGGTGTTGGAGTGAGTTTGGAGGCCGAATCAAGAATCACCCCTTATAGGGTTTCCAGTGGGTTTTCGTGAAATTGGGACATTTACCGACCAAATTGGCTTTAGTCACAGGTATGAAAGTTGTTCTATTCATTGAGATCTTCATTTTTGTGAAGTTTGAAATGTTTTAGAAATAGATAAATTTTTCGGCGAGTCGGGGCGACCGACTGCCACCTACGATAGCGCATGGGCCGAGACGTCCCCTAACCTTCCCAAGCTAAATTTGAATACCCTAGTTCCATTGGTGAAGTCCGATTAACGAATTCCTATCATTTGAACGTAGTTCCATTAAGGTCTGCCGCTTGATTATTATAGCGATCAACGATCGGACCGTTGGATTATTACCAAACTTTGATACATTATAATACGTAATATTTGAGGATATTAGAAACTTATGGATCGGGAATCCTATGTATGGATCTTCCTGAATAGGATATGTAAGTTATATGTTCTATTGATAAGAATTCTAAGACATGATTTGATAATTGTTCTAGGCGCTGATCGTTCGTGATGCCTTGATGTTTGTGCTAGGGAGTTGTAATGCAGACTCCAGGTGAGTGGGCTTTTGGTTTTCTTTATTTACATATATATGCTTTACATTTTCCCAGAAACTGTTTTAAACCAACATATTCTTCTAAATGCCATGTCATGCTTGCTATTGTATATGCATTGATATGTATATGCATGCTATTGTATGACGCTGCGGAGGCCAGGTAAGTTTCAGGTGAGCACTGTATGATGTTCGTGGTTGCATTGGTTATGGTTATACGTAGAGACATGTAGAGCTCATTATCCTGCACCCCGTGTTAATGCTCCCGCCTGTGGCTAGGGCACAGTCCTTCACGTGATGTTCACCTCCTGCACCGCACGCTCACCTTGGATCTAAGTTTGGTTGACAGCCCTGTTGTACAGACCACATTAGGTGGTTTCGACTCGTAGGTGACCCACGATTATTCGCATAACCTTCACGTGATCGTAGCACTTGAGCGTACTTATTTACACCCAGCCCTGTCGTACAAACGGTAACAGCTGGTTCCGACTCGTGTATGAGCTATAGGTTCAACCATACAGATCACGTTAGGTTTGCATATCATTTTACATTGATTTATTTCACCTTGCTTACTTATTTCATTGCTGAGATATTATTATTTCTGGGAAATTATACGGGTTTTACGGCGAGGGGTTATAATGTTTTCAAAATGTTTTTATTAAAAACTTTATTTTCAGGCTCACTCACCTTTGTTTTTGCGCCCCTCTAAGTTTTAGCTGTTGAAAGTCCGTATCGACGAGGATTCTTGGCAAATCTCAGTATAGGTGGCAAACTCCGAGGGTATGATCCTTGATGAGTCCATTTTATACCATATATTTTACCCTAATCTTAGTATTAATTTATTGGTTATTTTGGTAGAACCTTGATACTTTGTTATGTATTTTTAAGGGTAAAGTACAAAAAACTACCTCAACTATTGGTGTCACAACACTTTCGACCTCATCTTTTAAAATTGACAATGTCATACCTCATCTTTCGAATTTGGTCCAATGTTATACATTCCGTTACTTGGCCGTTTACTTTTCAGTTAAATGCTGACGTGGTTTGATTCGGGACCCACTTTCTATTAAAAATTAATAAAATATTATTAAAACTAAAAAAAAATTATTTAATATTTTTTAAAATAATAAAGAAAAGTAAAAAAAAAAAAATATAATCCCTCTGTTCGTCTGTTCCCCCCCCCCCTCTCTACCCATCTTCATCTTCTTCCCTTCTTAATCTTCAACCAAAAAAATTTTTTGAAAACCCATCAAACCCCCCCTATGGAAGAAGAAGAAGAGGAGGAAAAAAAGGAGAAGGAGGAAGAAAAACAAAATTTGAAAACCCATCAACCCACCCCCAAAAGAAGAAGGAGAAGGAGAAGGAGGAAGAAAAAGAAGAGGAAGAAAAGGAAAAGGAGGAAGAAAAACAAAAAAAAAATATTTGAAAACCCATCAACCCCCCTCTGCGAAAGAAGAAGGAGAAGGAAGAGGAAGAGGAAGAAGAAGAGGAAAAAAAGGAGAAGGAGGAAGGAAAAAAAAAATTTGAAAAAAAAAATTTATTTTCTGACGATTAAATAAAGGAACAATGTGCGTTGCTGGAAAGTGACGTTTCAGGACTTAAATTGCATTTTTGGAGCCCAGGATGACCTCAGATGGGTTCATGGCTTTCTAGAGAAGTGTTCAGAATAGTCCAAGCTTTAGATCCAGCTATTTTGGGCCAGTTTTGGAGCTGATTTAGGTCCAAAACGTGGCTATGCAGATTTTTGAGCGAATTTACCGAGTTAAATTAGGATTATGTTTCCTATTTTATTTTAATTTACTAGGTTTCCTAGTTTTATTCTAAGACCTTTTGCTCGGAGGATTTTAATTAGAGTAGTATAAATAAGGTTTGTTAGCCATTAGGGTTCTTTACGCAACATGGGGGGGGGGAGAACACAATACTTTGGCTTTGGAGAGCTTTTAACGATTCAAGTTTATTTTCAAGGTGTTTTCTATCCATGTTTTTAATAATATTTTGTTTTATGGTTGTTAGTAACTAGTTTCGTTTGCTAGGGCGAGGCCACGAGCCCTAGCAAAAATATGTAGTTTGTTTTCAATTTACTTCTGATATTATGCATGCAGGTTTTGAATTGTTAATCACTGTGCTTTAAACTATCTATTTGTCTTGATGATTGGCCACCATTAGGATATTTAGAAAAGTAATTTGATGCAATTTTGGCGGAGGGCTATCCATGAAATTGGCGCTGGCTTCTTGTGGTTAATATGTGTAACTTCTTAGGATGGACGACACATCTTAAGGGTTGTATGGTTTTTCAAAAGGTTTTCACAAAACATAATGAGTCTTGCATGTTCCCATTCGATCTAGACGCCACAGACGGGTTGTATGTTAGATATACGTTCTATATTGGAGGTTCCAAGTAGGGCATACTTTAGGAAAACCTAACCTTCAAAATATGCATGTGTAATTCATAAGGAATTAGAAGAACTACGTAGGATTGTTAAGGTGACGGTTGAACCCTAGGTTTTACAAATTGACTTTCTTTAAATTGTTCTCTAGTTAATTTCTTTAATTGTTTTATTTTAAAATTCGTTTTTATTATATTAAATTCTAGAATCAACATTTTCCAAACTTTGTTTTCAATAATTAATTAAGAGTTGGTTTTAAACATAAATTATTCATTCAATCCATGTGGAGAACGACCTTACTTAAGCCGCTATACTACAACAGCCTTGTACTCTTGCAAGTATTTTTAAGTGTTTTTATCCCTACTTTTGCAGATGGTAAAATCCTTATCAAGAAATTGGCACCCTTACCGGGGATTGTTTTAAATAACTTGTGTTTATCATATTCTTAGTTAATTATTTTTGTATATAATTTTTTATTTACTTGATTTTATTTTTTATATATATATTTTTTTTGTAGGTTACAATTTGTGCAACAATGGACTGTGTTCCCTTTCCTGGATTCAATATACAGCCAGGAGGACCACCTTTATGGGTCACATATGCAGAATGGGGTTTCTATGGATTTAAGCCTACAATTTGTGCTCTTTGCTATTTGAAGACCCATGATACTTTGCAGTGTCCCGAGAGAGAATATTTTCATGAGTCTGTCTAGAAGCATATCGATATGACAACCAACTCAAAAAGGCATGGGAACAATCCCTATTCAGAGTTCTAGACTCCAAGTTTGAAAAAACATCTTGAGCAGTATTTTGAGAAGTTTAATGTGCCGCAAAAGCTTTCCATGGAAGATAAACTCTCTAAATTATTGGAATCAATTGAGTTGTACATTGAAAGAACTAATCAAGAATTTCATATTCAACCATTAATAAACTGTGGGAAAAGCTATGATGATCAAGAGGAAATTCATGCCTTAACAGAAGAGCAATTTGCCAGCCAGTCATGCCCAAGGGAGGAAACACCACCTGTTGATCGTGAAATAATTTCCCCACAATCTTCTAATCCCCAAGTCTATGTGCCACCAGAACCTTTCCCAACAGGGTTGCACGAATGCACAAGAATTGATATGTTTGAAGCTATTCATTCAAAATCAGTATATCAGACATCACATGATTAGCTTTTGACTACTCTTACCATTTTGGATTCGAAGCAACCGGTTACCGATCAGAAAATTTTGGTTGCTGAATTGGACACGTAAACATCACAATTCATCAAATTTAAAGAAAATCAGCATGAATTACGTGGAAGCCAAATTCCTCGTAGAGAAATTCTGCCAGTACAGAGATTGTGGGTGTTAAATACAAGGTTCAAGGTAGCTCAATAGAAACATAAACCTCACTGGAAACAGCCTTATTTGATCACAAAGATTCATTCACATAGACGGGCACTTATGAAGAATTCACCCACTGATAAACAACTCATTCCATATCTATTGTTGCGGTATAATACTATCAAGAAGTGGTTAACTCTAAGGGAACAAGTGATGTGATCTTCAATTCTTTCCTCTACGTCTAGCTATAGACATTAACTAAGGTGCTAATTGGGAGGCAACACAATTTTTCCAACTCTTTTCTTTTTATTTCGTTTATTTTATTTTCCTGTTCGTATTCCTAATTACAAAAAATAAAAAATAAAAAAAAAATAAAAAATCAAAAAATTGAAAGAAAAAAAAAATTGAAAATTTTAATTCTTATTATTTTTCTTTGCTTATCTAATTAGGTTTTTGATTTGTGATTGCAAGCTGCATTCAGAATTGATTCGGTCTAATCTCAACTACGTGTGGATTCATACATTCACCGTTCATTCACCAATATACATGACCATATGAAAACCTATAATACATGCATGATTCTACAAACTAACCCCTGTAATTCAATCATTATCATAATACCATGACAATTCACCATTATCATAATATCCACATTATTCGCAACAACAATAATATACCAAGTTCTAAACATGCAATTATAACAGTTATAAACATATCGCACTAGTACAAAAACATGTTTGGGCGACGGAGCAAATTTCGTAACGCAAACGGCCTTTGTGCAACTAAGACTGACGTCACGCAAAACAGCTTTCTCTGATACCAATCTTCGTCACGCAAAGTGTCGTTGCACAAAGGTCGTTTGCGTGACGTTTGTGTATCGCGCAAGGTTTTGGTGCCAAACCAAGAATGCTTTACTGCTTTTTTTCCCAACTTTGCGCGACGCAGGTGCACCTACGTTGTGCAAAGTCGAACGACTTTTTTCAAATCACTTAATCAGTTTGGGAGGTAGAAACTGCAAACCAGTTGTAGCAGCTACCTCCCTCCCCCATCTCTCTTCAAAACCTTCTCCAATCCTCTCCCTTCCTTGATTTATTCCTATCCAATAAGCGATTTTGACACACCCCGACCTAAATCAAGGCGTGCTAGCCGTCACATGAAGGTGACGTAGCCATGTACGTAGTACGAAAGTGATAAGGATATAAAAATGTGAGTAATTAAAAACCAAGCTAACTAATTTACACTAGACGAAAATAAGTGCAAGTGACGAGATTTAAGTGTAAACACACTTAATCAGAGCATAGGTAGCCTAAGTGCAGTCCAACAGGACAAATACTAATTATACAAAACTAGAAGGATGGTCCTACATTAAATACAGTCTGTCAGAACCGCCAAAGTCTCCTTGCAAGCCACCAACAAGCACGCTTACCTAAAACCTGAAAGGGTGTAAAACAGAAAGTGTGAGTGGGTAAAAACAAAGCTTTTCAAAACCATTTCATTTATCAAAAGTAGTAACCCCTCGCTGTAAAACCCATATAATTTCCCAAAAAATAGAATACATATATATATCGAAACCATACTCGTAATAGCCAAATCCACAAGTATGCCATGCCAAATATCTCAACATAATGAAATAAGTAAGCCAGGTGAAGTAAATCAGCGAAAAGCAATATGTCAGCTAGATCCACCTATTGTGGCCTGTACGGCTGAACCTATAGCTCATCAAATATTCCTGCACACAAGTCAGAACCACCTATCCCTGCAACTCGATGGACTTGAGTATTCCAACGTTCAAAATCACTCCAAAATTTACCTAGGATCTTTATGGAGTTGGTTAGAGACTTCCTCGAGCCTTAAAACACCTTAAAATATCCATGATTACGTTATAAAAGTAAAGTACCTCACAGGAGATTATGGATTCTCGGGTTTCTGAAGTCCTCACGTCCAACCAAAGTTATAGCTCGACTCCTGAGCTTAAAAGAAGGACAAAAATAACATCCACAACCCCGATCCGTGAGTGATAAGGTGGGTTGAAAGAGTGACTGTACGAGTTGTACGGAAAATGGAAGAAGGATCGAGAGAAAGAGAGAAAGAGGTCAACGTATGTGTGGGGGTGTGTGTGGTCAAGGTTTGGGCAACAAACAAAACAAACAAAATCTTAAGTTCCAATTGGGTTCCAATTGGGTTCCAATACTTAGGAAGAAAATGAATTGGTCCAAAACCTAAGCTCATTTACACCATCACAACTCAACATTCAAGGGCACAAAAGTAATTCCACACTATCGAGGGTAAAATATTCCATATTTCGGGACGGGTTGTTACATATTTGATTTTGTATATGTAACTTTGAATTGAGAATTCAAACTAAAAATACTAAATTTGTTTTGTGTACAGGATTTTTGTATACAAATTTGAAGGTATTTTCTTCATATTGCATATGAGATTTTTGTATATGCACCTTTGCCTACTTGCTATGCCCTTTTTAGGTAATGGTGGAGTTTTGTTAGATTGAATTTGAAGTAATCTTTATTAATTTTACCTATTAAAAGGAGTGAGACTATAGATATATTGTTGAAGACTTGTTTGGGCTTCATTTGGAATTAGCATTTGAATACTTTATCGGGCTTAACTTATATATTTACATAGAAGAAACTGTAAGAAATGTTGGTTTCCCCTTGAAATTTCCTTGATTTGTGCTATACGGTTGAACTGAGGGTAAATCCAATGCACCGCAGGTAATTAAGAATTATATACAAAACCTACAAAAGCCATGATCTTCAAAGCTAATCTTATCCTGACTATTAAATTCTCAATGCTAAGACAATAGGTTTTAGTTCAATAATGAGCGTGTTGATTTTTGTGAACATATGCCATATTTGTGTAGATAAACAATGGCTACGAGTCTCCTATTAAATCCTTGTAGAAAATCAATATCGTCTTCCAATTTTAATACAAGTAAGTAATTTAGAATTCATTTTCAGTCTCATTCCTTTGTAAACTTGAAGACAACCAAAACATTTTTCAATAAGAATTTTTAAAATCAATATCGAGCCAAAATACGCGTACACTTGTCTTCATATTCTAACACTACATTTATCTCACCACCAAAATTACTCAAGTATAACTAACTAGAATATGTATATTCTATGATATAATTAGTATAAACAAATAAAAACTTAGGCCATCAACATTATAGTTTAGAAGTATTAATATTTTGTATCTATTTTATTTAGTTTCGGTAATTATTGTGATTTATTTGTATGCACATATTTTTGTACATCAAGGACAAAATTGTTTTGTGTTGTACGAAGTTAATACTACTTAACTTCATACACTTTTTTCAAGAAATGCTTAGTTTCCCGTTTGAGAATTAGCTGGATTTCGTGCATGGATACAAAAGCATGACTGCAGTCCAATTAATTCTTGAATTGTCCCATTTTTTTGGACAGTTTGGGAATGCATAGTTATGTGTTGTAGTTTGCGGTTCACATATTAGGTTTCGATAGTGGAAATTTTGGTAATATTTACTAGGCCTGGCAATTCCTGACACGACCCAATAACCCAACACGACATGACATGAAATTAACAGGTGTTCGGGTCGACACGATAATGAATCGGGTCATTATCGGGTAACCCGATAAGCACATGTTAAGATAACGGGTTGATTCGGGTATACACGTGGATAACACGATATACAATAAGTAGAATATTATTTTTATAATTTTATAACCCTAAAAAAATACTGTAATAATTATATACATTAATTTAACAAATTTATACCCCTAAAAACTATAATAAATAAATATATATATATATATATATATATATATATTAAATTAACTATAAAGTCTATAATAATTATAATAATTATACCCCCAAAATATTAACTATCTATAATAATTATATATATATATTAAATTTTGAATTAAATTTTATAAAATATATATTAATTATTAATTAATATGCATGATGCATGATGCGTCCATTGCTGTGATTCCATTCCATTCCTGCCGCCCTTTTTGAAGAAAAATGGAGGGAAAATGAAAATGATAAGAAAAGTTGAAAATGAAACAAAAAAGTGAGGGAATTAAGGAAAAGTGAAAATTATAAGAAAAGTTGAAAAGGAAACAAAAAAGAGAGGGAAAAATGAAAATTAATAGAAGCGGTGAGATTGTTTTTTTTTTTATATAAGTTATTAACTTTTTATCACACATATGACATATCTCACTATTTTTATAATGACACACGTGATGTACTACTCCGTGTACCAGTCAATTATACGTACAAAATAAATAGATTTAAATCTACTTAATAAATATATATATATATATATATATATACACACACCATTGGAACTTGATGGGATACGAATTCTCCGAAACTAATTTCAACGATCCCAACCGTCAAACTTGTTTGTATATGCTTTGAGATCACATCAGCAAAAAATCGCAAAAAACAAACATTCAGAGATCAAGTAACAGGACAAAGTTTTTCGACGGTTATAAACCAAAAATCACGATTTAACGGTTATTTTAACTTCGATTTTGATGATTTTTTATAGCTACACTCCTTGACCCTATATGAATACAATGAATGAATTCGATCTTCAATTTAAAATATTTACACAAGTGGATACCACAAAATCTTATGTTATACTTGATGAAAGTATAAATAAACTCTAAGTGTTAGTTAATCTATTGTTTTTATGGGATACAAATTCTCTTAAACTAATTTCAACAATCCCAACCGTCAAACTTGTTTGTATATGCTTTGAGATCACATCAGCAAAAAATCACAAAAAACAAACATTCAGAGATCAAGTAACGGGACAAAACTTTTCGATGGTTGTAAACGAAAAATCACGATTTAATGGTTATTTTAACTCCGATTTTGATGATTTTGTACAGCTACACTCCTTGACCCTATATGAATACAATGAATGAATTCGATCTTCAATTTAAAATATTTACACAAGTGTATACCACAAAATCTTATGTTATACTTAATGAAAGTATAAATAAACTCTAAGTGTTAGTCAATCTATCGTTTTGATGGGATATGAATTCTCCAAAACTAATTTCAACGATCCAAACCATCAAACTTGTTTGTATATGCTTGGAGATCACATTAGCAAAAAATCACTAAAAACAAACATTCAGAGATCAAGTAACGGGACAAAGCTTTTCGACAGTTATAAACAAAAAGTCACAATTTAACGGCTATTTTAACTCCGATTTTGATGATTTTTTATAGCTACACTCCTTGACCCTATATGAATACAATGAATGAATTCGATCTTCAATTTAAAATATTTACACAAGTGGATGCCACAAAATCTTATGTTATACTTAATGAAAGTATAAATAAACTCTTAAGTGTTAGTCAATCTATTGTTTTGATGGGATACGAATTCTCCAAAACTAATTTCAACGATCCAAACGTTAAACTTGTTTGTATATGCTTGGAGATCACATCAGCAAAAAATCAAAAAAGACAAACATTCAGAGATCAAGTAACGGGACAAAACTTTTCGACGATTATAAACGAAAAATCATGATTTAACGGTTATTTTAATATATTTTTATATGGTATAGTATTATTATTTTATTTCTTTTCATAATTATTTTGGTAAACTTTGCATAATTTGAATGATTTTTAATGTTTGGTTTTTCTATACTTAGTTTATGCGGAAGAGAGTTCTGATGTGGAAAACCGTACTGAAAACATCTTCAACATAACTCTTGAAGGCAATAGATCAAGCCAAAGTTCCAATACAATTTCATGATGATCGATGTAAATTGAAGATTTTGCAGATGGAGGTGTAAACTTTTGAGAAAGACTTACAATTTTGAAAATAAAAACTCTTTCATTTTGCATATCCTTGCACATTTAATATTTGTAATAGATTAGTAGTGTATGTATTATTTTTTTATTAGGCTCTTATTTTCGAGTGTAGATATAGTACTTAAATGGCAAGTGTTTTAATGTTTTGAAGTAATATTTATGTGCCAATGTGTGGTATGTGCAAATTTAAAAAAAAATATATTTTTTCTTAACGGGTCATAACAAGTCAGGTCACTTAACCCGTTGGGTAAAGTGACCTGACCTATTAAGGACCTGTTAAGATAATGCGTGTGACACGATACGACCCGTTAAGATAACAGGTGCTACACGAAAACGACACGAACACGACAGACACGACCCGTTTGCCAAGCCTAATATTTACTAATGTTCTTCGAGTACACAGTGGATATTATGTATCTACGGCATGCACTTGAAGAACTGTAAGAAGATGCTTCCGAAATTTACCCACATTGAAATTTAATCCAATGGAATCGTAAATTAAGGCACATAACTGTGCATTCCTGAATGTGATAAGGCCTTTACCAGAGGAATAAGGTGACAAGACAATAGTTGAAGTTGTTGTAATTCTCGTACTTTTATTGGGATTGTAGACAGAATGGATAAACAATGGATATAGAATCATAATAGATGTGCTATTGAATACTTATATGGAATAGATGAGTTCATTGAATTCGCAAGTAGACACAACCTAGGTTCAACTCATATATGATGTCCGTGTAAGAGGTGTAACAACTCAATGAGGGAGACATTCAACAAGGTTCAATTTCATTTAGTAAGAAATGGGATGATGGAGACCTATACTACTTGGTATCATCATGGAGAACAATTAGACCAAGCTTCGTCCTCCTACATGACACGAGTGGAGACTATTGAATCTAATGTGGATCTAATGAACAAGTTATGGATATTCTAAATGATGTTTATCCATACGCCTTGACCAACACCAATCAAGAAGGGGGAGATGACAGCCGTCCAACCATGGACAGTGAGGCATTCAAAAACTATGAAAAACTATTGAAAAATGCCAAGCAAGAATTATATCCGGGTTGCGAGAACTTTTCGGTGCTCACGGCAATTGTGGAGTTGATGCATGGCGAGATCAAGTTTCGTTTGTTAAACAAGTGTTTTGATTACTTTTTGGGAGTTATCAAGAGGATGCTTCCAAAGTACAATTGTTTACCTAAAGATCATAAAAGTGCCCAAAAAGTGTTGAAGGGTCTCGGATTGGAGTATGAAAAAATTCACACATGCAATGAGCCGAGGTTTAAAAGGACATCATAGAATAGAAAGAACAAGATTCCACAAAAAGTAATGCGCTATCTTCCATTGAAGCCTAAGTTGCAGCGATTGTACATGTCGATGCATACCGCAATCGATATGAGATGGCATAAAGAAGGACAAGTAAATGACAATGTTATGAGGCATCCTGCAAATGGAAAGGCATGGAAGAATTTGATCGGATGTACTCTGATTTTGCAGCTGACCCGTGAAACGTCAGATTTGGACTTAACACCAACGGATTTAATCCGTTCGGGGTTCTAAACCAAATCCACAGCATTTGGCCGGTCGTCGTGTTTCCTTATAATCTGCTGCCTTGTAAATGCATGAAAAACGAATACATGATGATGACTCTATTAATTACTGAAGATCCAAGAAAGTCCATTGATGTTTATTTACGGCTGTTGGTTGATGAGCTAAAAGATTTATGGGAAAATGGTGTTCGTACATAGAATAAGTATACTGGGCAGATGTTCACCATGTGAGCGGCAGTGATGTGGACAGTAAATGATTTTCCCGTGTATGCAACGGTTTCTAGGTGTATGACTAAGGGTTATTTGGCATGTCCAATATGCAAGGAGAACGTAACATCGTCTTGGCATGCGAGAAAAGTTTGTTATCTTGGTCATCGTAGATGGCTCCCTTAGGACAACAAGTGGTGTCAGAACGATAAAGCCTTCCATGGCACAAAAGAGACTTGGCAAGACCAAGAGAATGGTCCAGAGATCAGATTTTGGATCAGTTAAACCGTTTGGAATTTGGTCATTTCGGCAAAGGGGTTAGTAAGCCCAGACCAACTACATATCTGAGCTAGATACACAACAGTATGTTATTTGAGCTCCCGTACTGGTCAAACTTAAAATTGAGACACAACCTTGATGTTATGTGATGTGATAATTACTTGACACTCAAATTAAACCCTCGTTTGACAATTGTAGTAGAATGGATAAGTGAGGGATCGTTCTAGACCGGGGATTAGGAGGGCTTGCTAAAACCTTCTAAATTGACTTAAAAACATAAAAACACAATATAAAACACTATTTAATGCTCGAAGAAAGCAAAACTAAAAATAAGAAAGATTAAGACTAAGATTTCAACGAAATAGGGGGGAATTGGATTTGGACAAATTTAAACTAAAATGAATACTTGGAAACAAAACAAATTGTAAATATGGATTTGACGGAAATGAATGGATGGGAAGCTAGCTAAGGGTTCTTTCTCTACACATGATATTTATGCATATGAATCAATTTCCAGTTATTCCTTCATTGAATTATGAACGACAATGCCCCAAATTAACCGTGACATCACTAGTTAACCCTCAGATTTTCCTTATATTATTGGATTGGATGGCATCATTCGACAACCCAAAACATTCTCAAAAGTTCCCTACATGTCATCATAATAGAGATACAATCGAAGATCATTAAGAATAATGAAAACCATAAGCATTGACAAAGCATTTGCAACTATGACATCATGTTACTCATGCTAAGAATTAAACTTAACGTGATCGTGACAAGCGACCTTTACTACTTTCAAGTATAAGTTAGTAACGATTATGTGAAGCCTCCTTAAACTTTAGCCACATATTTATGCATGCTAATTAAGTGTCGACCCTCAATCAACAAACACAAATAAGTTAATCATCAAATAGTTAAGCCAATTGCATTCACGAATCAAGAGTTCATAACCGGAATTCATCAATTCATATCACATAAATAATCATGGTATTGAAATCACCCCTAGCCAAAAAGGGTTTAGTTCCTCATAACTTTGAAATCAAAGAAACACCTAAACATTCCAACAACTCAAACTTGAATTGTATGAACGTTTAGGCACTCTTCTCTTCCATTCCTCATATTACAAAACAAAGAGAATTGAATTTAAACATTGAAATCAAAGAAACGCGTAAACATTCCAACAACTCAAACGTGAATTGTATGAACGTTTAGGCCCTCTTCTCTTCGTCTTCGTTGTAGCACAAGGACTAAGGGATGTTGAATGGATTGGGGGATTATGGAAATGGAAGAAATGGAGGAGAAAGGGAAGGGAATGGTGCAGAAAATAGAGAGAAACTCACGGCTAGAGAAGGAATGGAGTGTTTGTGTTGTGGTATCTACAATGGAATGAGATATGCATGAATGAATGAATGCTAGGGTATTTATAGGGGTAGTGGAGGGAACATATGGCTGTTTGTTTAAGCATTTGTGTGGAGGAATGATGGAAAAACATGGTGGAAAGCTGGAATGTGGAATGGTGCCCACGGCAAAGTGGTTTGGGGATGGTTCTTTGTGGTTGTGATGCATGTGATTGCATGTGTTGATTGCTAAGGTGTGTGATGATGAGTGTAAGTGGAATAAAGAATGAATGAAGGCATGTGAATTAGGTGGAATGCTGGAATGATGAAGGGGATACACGGCAAAGGTGTCAATGGTGCTGAAAATGCATGTGAATGCATGCTGGAATTGCATAAGCAAGCTGGAAATGGGAGTGAATGCCACGGGTTAGGGTGTGGGATGAGTGTTTTGTGGTGCAATGATGAAGGATGCATGAGGAATGGATGCAATGATGAAGGAATAATCTGAAAATGCATGTGAATGCATGCTGGAAATGGAAGGTGGAAAGCTGGAAATGTGAGTGAAGGCCACGGCAAGGGTGAATGGTTCTGTTTTGTGTGTGAATGATTGTTGTTTTGCATGTGACATTGTTTGTGGAATGTAAGATGGATAGGGTGAATGATTATGTGTGAATGCATGTGACTTGTGGCTACAAAGAGAAGGAGAAAAGATGGAATGTGTTGATGTGTGTTGCACGGCAAAGGGGGGTGGTGAGAAATGATGGCATGAAAGTGAAGGGATTAGTGGTGCATGTGCATGTGTTTTAGGTTGTTGTTGTGATAAGTGATAAATGAATGATATGTTAAGTGATAAATGAATGATATGTGGTGAGTGATAAGTGAATGGTTTGATAATTGATAAATGAATGATATGCTAAGTGATAAATGAATGATATGTGGTGAGTGATAAGTGAATGGAAGTGATAAGTGAATGGTTTGATAATTGATAAATGAATGATATGCTAAGTGATAAATGAATGATATGTGGTGAGTGATAAGTGAATGGTTTGATAAGTGATAAATGAACTAGTTTAAAGGGCTAGGGTTTAAGTACATAGAATGGGCCTAAAATAGGTTGGTTTGTATGGCATAATGTGTTTGATTGGGCTAGAGGTTTTCCATGGCTCAAAGGATTTGTTTGATTTGGGCTAGGCCCTTTGTTTGATGTCCCCAAAGAGCATACAAGGCTTCAATTTCGTCCATCCTCTTTGCTCCATGATTAGGCTATCCAACCATGCACAAAAATGCTCCAAATAGCCTCAAAATGCACTTTCTTGCTCCCTAAGCCCTTAGAACCTGAAAACACACAAAAGAAGCATAAAGGACTAAAATAACTAGAGAAACATAACGTAAATGCACGAGAACAAGCCATTTAAGTCGCATGAATATGCTCCTATCATTATGCATATTGAGAAAAATGTGTTTGATACTTTGGTCGGGACAATTCTAGACATTGAAGGAAAAACGAAGGACACAATTGAAGCTCGCCTCGATTTGGAATGAATGGGCATTAAGTCATCCTTGTGGATGAAGAGAGTCGATGGTACATTAAAGAAAGGGCATCCCTTTTTTACAGTTAAGCCGAATGGCAAGAAAGATTTTTTCAACTTTATTTATTCTGTAAAGTTTCCAGATGGGTATGCTTCCAATATCTCGCGTTGCGTGAACGTGAAAAGGTGTAAATTTTCAATCATGAAGGGTCATGACTATCATGTGATACTGTAATGCCTTCTTCCGGTTGGTATTTGACACTTATTGCCTCTTGATGTGGTGAAACCAATCGTGTTGTTGTCAAGATTTTTTTCGCAATTGACTGCAAGGTGTTTACGAAAGTCAAATGTTAAACAATTGCAGGACGACATTGTGAACTTCTTATGCAAGTTCGAACAGATATTTCCTCCAGCTTTTTTTACAAGTATGATTCATGTGATGATTCACTTACCAGATGAGGCATTGCTTGCCAATCCAGTCAATGGTCGATGGATGTATCCAATAGAAAGGTACTTAATTAAGGGTCTATATATATAACACATGCATGATCAACGTATGCTTTGAATAATTTGTATCATATCTTTTATTTGTGCAGATATCTTGGTGAGTTGAAAAAGTGTGTCCGAAACAAGGCAAAGCCTAAAGGATCACTTGTAGGGGCATGGGTCGCATATAAGTCACTTACTTTTTGTGCAATGTATCTTCAAGATGTTGAGACAGCTTTCAATCGTCCTCAATGCAATAATGACAATGGTGTCAGAAAAGTGAAACTGTCTGTTTTTGCCCAAATCGCAAGACCATTCAATGATCTTGTGAAAGGCGAATTGTTTACCAAATAGGACATGGAGGCAGCGCATTGGTTCATACTCAACAATTGTGACGAGACTTTGCCATACCTTGAAGAGCATGAACAATTGATGAAGCGGGAACATCTTTCACATTTATATGCCAAGAAGCATAGTGAATTATTTCCTTCGTGGTTTCACGAACATGTAAATTGTATGTGTTTTGAATTGAGTATATTTTCCAACTTGTTCATGCCTGTCTTTAAATTTGGTTACACTAACAAGTTAACATTTTGTACATATTATATTAGATGAACAAATTGAAGGAGTTGAATTCACCCTTTTACGATGAAGAATTATATAACTTGGCGAGAGGACCGCTTCATGTTGAATTGTTATCAAGTTGTTATGTCAACAGGATCAAGTTCTTGAGGGCAACACGTGATGACAAGTCATCTACTCAAAATAGTGGTGTCCATGTCCCGGGTGTGGGTGACAGTGAAGACATTGATTTTTATGGCCAACTAACTAGTGTAGTACAATTGCTTTACAAGGACAAGTGTCAAGTGATAATGTTTAAGTGTCTTTAGTTTGATACAAACCCACATAACCAAACGAGTGTTAAACGAGACCATGGTTTACTATCAGTAAACATTACCAGATGTTGGTACGATGAAGATCCATACATTTTGGCAACTATGGCGAAACAAATATTATATCTAGACGACCCTAAAGCCGGCAATGGTTGGAAAGTGGTTCAAAAGATTGATCGAAGAGGGCTATATGATATTCCGGAACTAGATCATGATGATGACGTCACTGACCAACAATAATTGTCTTCAATACAAAATTGGTGAAGAAACACTCCGGGATACTAATGTTGTCCAAGAACTGTTTGATGTAATTGGAGTTCCCGAATTCGAAATATCAATTGACCTTGGTGATCTGCCTCAATACAATGCCCCGGAAGAGGCAAACGAAAATGAGGACAAATGGGAATCCGGAAATGATAGTAGTGAGGATAGCGAGAGTTATTATTGTAGTTCGGATGAAGATTAATATAAACTTGTAAAGAAAAAAGCAGGAGGCTGAGGAGAGGCAAAGTCAAACAGAAAATGCACGGGATGAATTCAAAACAATGGTGGAAGTACGTTGTTATCTGCTCTCCTCAAATCTTCTCTACATAGAAATTATATGCTTTGTCTCATTTTCTTATTCATGGCTTGAATTCCTTGCAGGAATGCTCAGAGTTAACTTTCTACTAAGAGTTTCAGATGTACCATAATGAGTACGTTATGCTTTTCCACTTTTTTCTGTAATACATATAATACTGTTTTCGAAAGGCTCTCTTGCGCTAAAACATACCAATTCAATCCTTTTTATGGTTTTTGTAGCAGTATGATTGCATATTTACAGAAGTTGAAGGAGAGATGTGCAAGCTGTAAGGATCCCGAAAAGGAAATTGTGCAGAATACGTGGAGGGTGATGCTCACGGTATTTTCTTCTTTTTTTTTCACCTCAGGGTTTAGGAACCTATACCTGTGGACTTATTTCGCGACTTGGGTAATGCATATTGCAATTCTGTATGGGAGGGAACGCTTCTACTTGAGAATGAAAAGTAAGAACTCCAATTTTACTTACTATGTAATAAAGTTGTTTGTACTGCTATGATTCTAGTTGGATTTGAAACTCTTTTGCAGACTGGATGGTTCAAAGGACATGAGGGCTCCAGTTTTCAAACCAGGCCCCAAGGATGCAGCGCAGCGTAAGGAAATATACATTCAAGCAAAGGTAATCCATTAACTTCCATTGCTCAGTTGTAATATAAAAAAATGCGTATAGCTTGAAAGTTGCATTAAGTTTTCGTGAAATTATTGCAGTTAAAACAACCAAAAAGAAATGGTGAATCTTAAAGATCCAATTTTATGCAGAAGTGAAACATGATAGAAAACAGGGATAACTTTATATGTATGCCAGCTTAATAGACATTGGACTCTGGCATAGAAGTTATTTATTTCAAGTCTCTTTGCCATTTGTTTGCCGTTGTATTTACCGTATGAACACATCTTCCTATCATCTTCCAGTTTCCGTTGCGTTTTGAATGTTTCTCCTATTATGCTATTACCGTCGACTGTCTGCTGTAATTACCTTGACTTTTAATTTTCCATAGAGATTAAGAAAAAGCTGTTATTGTTAATGTGAAATATAATAATTGTTTTCCCACAAGCAGTATGTAAAGAAAATGATGGTTATTATAGATGTAGCTGCATCGGGCATGCCTGTTCTTGCAGCAGATTGATCGAAGCAGTCAAGGCTAGATAATTTACAAGAAGTCTACCGCATTATCGTGATGTCAGATGTGAATATTGTCGACACCACCTTTGAGAATGTGGTTACTCATCATTTATATCACCATGCTGAATCAATACAGTCAGATTCGGATTTTAACACAATGGAGATGAAACTGTATGATCCAGCAGCGTGTGATAGAATCAAGGAGTCCAATAAGCCTGGGAACTGTCTTCAAGGTTGTTCATTATTGCATCTAGCTAGTCACTCTGCCAATTCGATGATGGTTGAATTGTTGCTGCAGTTTGGTGCCAACATGAATTTGCGTGATTTCCAAGGAAGGACTCCTTTGCACCACTGCATCGCCAGTGGGAATCAATTTAGGTTCCAACAGCCGTGTACTCCTCCATTGTTGGCACCGACTTTTTTAGCAACAATTCAGGTATGTCTAGGACTTACTCGTTTTTATTGCCACAACAGTTATACTGCTTATACCATTAGATATAAAATATAATCACTTCTACTCCCTTATATGAGTGTTAACTACATGATCTCTTTTCTAGTTCTTTGACAACCTTTTTGAGCGGTTTAAGAAGTTTATTGGGCAGATTTATGAATACTGAATTAGAGCTGTAATTGGTAAAGAAATTTACCTAGAAGATATGCGTTTTGAAGTTTGTTGGACATCCTGAGTTATTTCTCATCTTTTTTGGACTGCATCAATATCGTTCGATGGATCAGTCATTGATGTGGTATGGTTTGCCATCAATTGTTAATGCTTTTACATCATTAGGAATGCCATTGGTATTTTTGCATGGACTCTCTCCCAGATGAGCTGAATTTAACAAGTTTGAAGCGTACATATAGTCAGGGGTTTTGGACTCCTCCTGGTTAACCCAAGTGTTGAGAGTAAGTGGCAAAATGGGTTAGGATTCGGCTAGGTAAGGGTCCGGTTCCCTGAAATTGTGATTGGATTTTCATGGGTGCATGTCAAAGCTAAACTTAAGGGGTACTGTATTGGACAGAGTATATAATTTCTGTGTCTTTCCTTTTTAATGGTAATTATCTTATTAAGCAATTGATTTAATTTTTTTTATTTTGAACAGAAGGTCTTTGCTAATCTAACCTACGACCCAAATGATGTGTCCTTTATTTCTGAACTTAAAGCAAAAATTATATATATAAATTGCACTGGACTTTCAGCTACTTGTCTACAAGTAACATGCTGTTTGCTGTTTCTTTGTCATTGTTAATTAGATTTCTGCATGCTTAACCTCTATTAAGGAAACAGTCTGATATGAGTGATCTCATGTTTTCTATTAGAATGGTCGCCGAGTCAAAAATATCGAGGCATGGGATCTCTTGAAGCAAGTACAAAAGGGAGTGATCAGAGGTCCTTGGGCGATACAGCTAAGCTGAAAATTGCACAGGGGGTAGTTGGGACAGTTGCAAACACAGGTTCTGTTTTGGAGTTCATACCATGCACAATGCAAGCTCTGAAACAAGGTTTCCATTAACTTAGTGCTTCTTCATTGCAGTCTGCTCATGACCTCTTAAAATCAAGCGTTTTAAGGCTAGAGGTCAGTAGACCATTTTGCAGACGTTGTTTTGTTACTCATATCATTGTTATTAAGGATGTCTTTTTAATTCTATATTTTGAATTAGAATTGGTATTGTATCCAATGTTTGTTTTGATAACTTACTCTTTCGTAGTCTGTTCCATATCTGTTGTATTCTTGTTCATCACTCTGAGGCTAAACTACCGAAACAAGTGGGGAAGAAACCTATTAATCTAGAGTATTGCCATTGTGTGTCACGCATATTCAGAAGAAACCTGTAACCTCAGGGTTTCCTTGACCCCGCTTACTTCTTTAGATAGTTTGCCATCCCCATATATTACCTCAACGAAAAGCGCACTCCACGGTTACCTTGTTATTGCTCAAGGAATCTGAGATGTTATGATGGTTGTATCAAGTACTAATATTGTGTGTCAATCAGTTGATAATGGATTTTACTATGCAGGTAGGAACAGGAGCAGCACAAGTAGAAGGTGGAGTTCCTGGTCTGTTTTCTTATGAGAAGAAATCGTTTTGATGGTTATATCTTTTCAGCTTTCTCATTCCTTCTGGTGACTGCTGTCTCTGGGAATTGGGAACTCTTCCGTGTTCCATTCTGCAACTGATATCGCCAATTTAGCATGAGTAACAAGGAACGAGCCTGTCAAACTGTTACCGGGAGCCTTTCTGAGCAGCGAAGGTTTTCTTCTCAAACGGTTCTCTGGCATTTTGTTGGTTGCCATGAGAGCTTCCATTTGCCTCCAAATGTTTGACTCTGCACGAAAAATGTGACATATGACTAGTTAGAATTTGTCTGAGTTATGTTTGTTACTAGTTTTCAATAGGAATTATTATGAAATAATGCGGTTTCAATTGCTTACCACATAGTTGTTTTTTTCTTTTCTTTTCTTCTTTTTCCGTTTTAATATAAATTTTGTAGGCACATGACCAAAAAGAAAAGGGAGAGAGAAGCAAAGACAGCTGCTGAATATTTGATGTTACAACTAGGGGTGGAATAAAATAACAAAAAACCTAAACCAAGCGAAACGTATTGAAACCAAACCGATCAAATTCCGAACCAACAATACCAAAAAAATTGATACCATTCTAAGTTAATTAAAAGGAGCTCCAAGAAAAGGGTTAATGTACAAGAAGCTTAGGCATATGGAGGTGAAAGGATACATTGATGCAAACTGAACAGGTACTGATCGGCGGTCTACGTCGGAATACTCATGTTTGTAGCTAGTAATCTTGTGACCTGAAGAAGTAAGAAGCAAAAATGGTAGCAAGGTCTTCGGCCGAGGCTGAGTGATGCGAGAATTATATGCGCACAAATTAAACCCTCTTTTTGACAATTGTAGTATAAGTATAAGTAGGGATCGTTCTGGACCGGGGATTAGGAGGGATTGCAAATCTCTTGGAAACAGACTCAAAAACGTAAAATAAAGTTTAAAACACTAAGCTAGACTCAAAGAATGCAAAATTAAAGTTTAAAACACTAAGACGAACCAAAAACTCAAAATGCTTTAAAAACACAAACTAAATTGAATTCTAACTAAAATGAACATTAAAGCAAAAGGGGGATTGAGGTTTTTACGAAAATTGAAATAACGAAACAAGTTAATAAACTAGACAGAATGTAAATATGAAATTTATGGATGAATGCTAGCTAAGGGGTTCATCTCCATACATGTTACACTTGCATACAAGATTGATTCTCAGTTGGTCTTTCGATAAATTATGAAACTCAACACTCCGGGTTAATTAGGTCCGCTTAAATTAACCGTCAAGTTTTCCTTAAGTTAATGAATTGGATGGGTTAGCGCAAAGCAATTCACAACATTCTCCAAAAGTCCTTTACGTGAACAGCACAATAAAGATACAATCAAAGATCATTAAGCATCATGAAAACTATAAGTGTTGACAAGGCATTCGTTACTATGGAATACGCATGAAACTCATGCCAAGAATTCGTTTAACGCGATTGTTTATAAGCAACCTCCACTACTTGTGAATATAAGTTCATAACGATTAGGTGAAACTCACTTATATTCTAGCGTCATATTCATGCATGAAAATTAAGCGCGCATTCTTAATAAACATACATAAATAAGTTATCAATCAAACGGTTAAACAAATTGAATCAACAACTTATGAAATTCCAACGAAAGTTAATCAATTCATATTGCAAATATAAACATAGTTTCAAATCACCCCCTAGCTAAAGGGGGATTAGTTCCTCATAACTTTGAAATCAAAGAAACACCTAAACATTCCAACAACTCAAACTTGAATTGTATGAACGTTTAGGCACTCTTCTCTTCCATTCCTCATACGTACAAAACAAAGAGAATTGAATTTAAACTTTGAAATCAAAGAAACACCTAAACATTCCAACAACTCAAACTTGAATTGTATGAACGTTTAGGCCCTCTTATCTTCCTCGTTGTTGTAGCACAAGGTCTAAGGTGAGGTTTGGGGGATTATGGAAATGGATGAGGAGTGGTGTAGAAGTGGAAGGGGAATGGAAAAATGGTGTTTGGATTATAAGGGGAGAGATGGGAAGCTCACGGCTAGGGAAGGGAGAATGTGTTTGTAATGTGTTGTGTATGAAATGAGATGATATTGAATGAATGAATGCAAGGGTATTTATAGGAGTAATGGAGGGAACATGACAGCTAGGAGGTGGGTGGAAATGTGGCTGCAAGTTTGGTGAATGATTATGAGTGAATGCATGTGAATGTGGCTAGGTTGGAAAGCTGGAAATCTGAAAATGCAAATGGGAATGCTGAAATGCAAAGGTGGCCACGGTTTTGAGTGTGTTTTGTGTTGGAAATGCATGTGAATGCATGTGAATGTTGTTTGTGTGAAGTGTGTGTGGGTTAAAGAGTGAATGGTGGTGTAATGATGAAGTGTGATGGCTGAAAATGTCAAGGGAAATGCATGTGATTGCACGGCAAAGAATTTCAGGATGCATGTGTGTTGTGTGATTGTTTTGTGGTTGAATGATTAAGTGGTTGAATTAAAGAATGGGAGTGCATGTGGCTTAGGTGGTGTAATGATGAAGTGGGAATTGAAAGAATGTGGTTGGAAAGTGGAAGGGAAGGCACGGCACAAAGGGGGAAGTGTTGGAAATGCATGTGATGCATGCCAATGTTGTCTTTTGGTGCATGTGTGTGTTGAATGGTGTCCTTTAATTATGCACGATTTAGGGCTGTTAAGGGGAGAGAAAGGGGAGTGAATGTGGCTTAATGATGAAGGGGGAAAGCTTGGAAAGCATGTGGCAAGGTTGGTTGCATGATGATGATGCATGTGAGTTGAAATGCATATGTTTAAATGGTTGAAATGTGTAGATGATTATGAGTATGATAAGTGATAAGTGAATGATGTATTAAGTGATAAATGAATGATATGTTAAGTGATAAATGAATGATATGTGGTGAGTGATAAGTGAATGGAAGTGATAAGTGATAAGTGAATGGAAGTGATAAGTGATAAGTGAATGGAAGTGATAAGTGAATGGTTTGATAAGTGAATGATATGATAAGTGAATGCTTATAATAAGTGAATGATATGATAAGTGAATGATTTAAGTGTTTAAAATAGGGAACAAAGCCCTTCCTTGCATGGCAAGGAAGGGAGACACAAGGAAACACACGACAATGTCCTAAGGTTGCAAGGAATGTTGTTTTTGTGTTCTAAAATGCGTAGGAGTCTTCAATGATGCTTAAACATGAGGTCTTTTAGGATTTAACTTTCCTACTTCAAGTCTTTAATTTCGTCCATCCTCTTGGCTCCAAGCATATGATATCCATTCCAATCTCTAATTTGCTCCAAAAGGCTCCAAAAGGCATCCTTTTGCATAGCTTGCCCTTAGAACCTGAAAACACACAAAAGAAGCATAAAGGACTAAAATAACTAGAGAAACATAACGTAAATGCACGAGAACAAGCCATTTAAGTCGCATGAATATGCTCCTATCACTGAGTACAGAGGAATGACACATGGTATTTGTGAGTTTCTATGGCTTTCGATTCTACTCATTGAGATAGGGTTCAAACCAAAAGGGTCTATGTTGTTGTACTGTAATAATCAAGCAACATGGGAGATAGATAACAATCCGTTGCAGATAGGACCATCATGTTGAGGTGGATAGACATTTCATAAAAGAAAAGTTGGATGTTAAGTTGGTTGACATTCCATTCATGAAGACAGAAGAATACTTGGCAGATATTCTAATTCATGTTGTTTTCGCTAGAAGATCTCAAGACTCAATTGACAAATTGGGCCTAGGAGATACCTATGCACTAAGTGCCAGGGAGTGTTGGTGTGAATCAACATTAGTTGAATAGGAACATTATTGTATTTTCTAGTTTGAGTATAACTCTCATTTTTAATGTTTTTAATATTCCTTGCGGTACAAGGACTAAATGTGTATGTATATGAGTTGCCTCATACGGAAGAAAAATAGAGAAGAATATTTGAAACCCTAAAACTCATTTAATCTTGATGTGTAACTTTATGTTGACACACAAATTAAACCCTATTTGTGACAATTGTAGTAATGAAGTAAGTAGGGATCGTTCTAACCGGGGATTAACTAGGGGTGCTAATCTAATTTGAAATGATTCAAACAGAAACTAGAACTTAATTTGGACGAATTTGGAAGTGTTTATGACTCCAAATGCTTAAAAGAACACAAAATAAAACAAATACGAATGACTACGACTCAACAAAATATGGGGGGATTGTGGTTGGACGAATCTAAACTAAATGGGCAGATTGTAAAGAAAACAGATTTTAAGATAAAATTGTGATGAATCAATGGATGATGGAATAGCTAAGGGGTTCTTCTCCACACATGAAATATATGCAACGTAAATCAATTTCCAGTTATCAATCCAATAAGTTATGAACCTCGACACTCCAAGTTAATTAGGTCCGCTTAAATTAACCTTCAGATTTCCCTAGAATCATTGAATTGGATAAATATGCATCGCAAACAAATTATTCCTAACAAATTCTCTATATGAACAGCATGATAAAGACATAAGTTAGAATCATTACGTTCCTTGGAAATCATAAGCATCGACAAGGCATTTGTAACTATGAAAAGCATGATACGCTTGCCAGGAATCTACTTAACATGATCGTGACTAGCAACCTTCACTACTTGTGAATATAAATTCATAACGATTAGGTGAAACAAACTTATATCCTAGCACCAAATTCAAGCATGCAAATTAAGCGTGCACTCTCAATCAACATACAAGAATAAGTTCTAAATCAAACGGTTAAGCAAATTGTATTCAAATCTTATGCAACGATAACTGGAAGTAATCAACTTATTTCACATATATAATCATGGTTTCGAATCACCCCCTAGCTAACTAGGGGGTTTAGCCTCTCATGTTCACAAAAAGAAAAATACAATTGAATTTAAACATAAAGCACAAAGGATTGATTACACCTAGAACGCCCAACGAATCCACGTGAATTTCGGCGCGTCCAAGCTCCTCTTTCTCCTTTCTTCTTGCTGCGGCAGTGAGGTTAAATGGTGTTGATGGATGATTTGCGGGTTTAGGGATGGATTTATGGAGGAAGGATGGTATGGTGGCTGGAAGGGTGGAGGAAAGGTGCGGCTGTGTTGGATGGTGGCTGCACTGCCAAGGTGGGAAAATTGCTGCTGTTAGGAATTATTTGTGGCTGAAAAATATATGGGATGCTGGAATGGATGTATATGCAGCGGCAAGGATGAATGAATGGGATAATGGTGGCTACGGCTTGAAAACTTTTCTTTTGGTTTATTAGGTTTAATCATAAATGGGGGGCCACGGCTTTTTTGTAAAATATTAGGGTAAATGGCTGATTAGTGTGTAGAATCAATGAGAGGGGGGGTCACGGCTTATGGGATTTTTGGGTGCATGATAAATGGGGGCCACGGCAAAGGTAAGAAAAATAAAATGGGATGGTGGCCACGGGTTGAAACTTTTGTTTGGTTTCTTAGGGTAAATGATAGAATACTTTATTATGGTGAATGGCTAATGGGGGGGGGGGGGGGCAGGCACGGATTGAAGGAGGGAATTGGAGAGAAGGGTAGATGGTGGCTGCGAATTGTGTAGACTAAAAATTAGGTGCGGCTTTTGATTAGTGTGAATGGGAAGTATGAATGAAATCTCTAGGGTTAGGAAAAAGGTGCATAAAATGAGACAAAACTACCCCCCCTTGCACGGCAAGGGAAGGGAATTGGGCTAAGGCTTTGGTCTTGTGTACTAAAGTGCATACAAGGCCTACAAAGTGGCTAGAAAATACGGACGTTTAAATTTAGGAAAGGTTACCAAAACGGGAAACTTAGGGTTAACTTTCCTATATCAAATAGGAAACCTTGTTTGAGTAGGATTCCTCGTTTTGGTAAGAATTCATCGTTGGAGTAGGAATTCGTCGTTTCTTCAAGTCTTCAACTCATTCATTCCTCTTTCGCTCCAAAATACTCCAATTTGCATCTTCTTGCACACTTTGACCTTATAATCTGAAAATACACAAAAGTGGCCTTAAAGACTAAAATAACTAAGTAAACACAACATAAATGCACGAGAACAAGCTAATTAAGTCGCATGAATATGCTCCTATCAATAATCAAGCAACATGGGAGATAGATAACAATCCGTTGCAGATAGGACCATCATGTTGAGGTGGATAGACATTTCATAAAAGAAAAGTTGGATGTTAAGTTGGTTGACATTCCATTCATGAAGACAGAAGAATACTTGGCAGATATTCTAATTCATGTTGTTTTCGCTAGAAGATCTCAAGACTCAATTGACAAATTGGGCCTAGGAGATACCTATGCACTAAGTGCCAGGGAGTGTTGGTGTGAATCAACATTAGTTGAATAGGAACATTATTGTATTTTCTAGTTTGAGTATAACTCTCATTTTTAATGTTTTTAATATTCCTTGCGGTACAAGGACTAAATGTGTATGTATATGAGTTGCCTCATACGGAAGAAAAATAGAGAAGAATATTTGAAACCCTAAAACTCATTTAATCTTGCAGTACATGGAAAAAATAGTTCGCAATGCACGGATTTGAAATTATCAGAAATTGCTAATACAATATCAATACATTTGCCTAAAGATTTTAAAGTGCACTTCTACTTGCACATTGAAAAACTGCATATGTTGTCAATCTAAATGAGCACATTTGGTGAGATACTCCCCGATGGTTCAATTGGAAGCTGCTAATCTTCTCATGGAGGCAGCTTTAAATGGACTCATTCTCGACGGGGCTTCTGCATGTGTTACATTTATATTTTTTTTTTCCATCCTTGATTAGTATATACCTTACCTTGATGGTGTTTGAGGCATTTGGATGCTATATCCAGTATCCATATACTTCAAGAAGATATTGGAATTGCCTTACTTCATTTCCGTCTAAACTTTAATCATTTTCGGTTGATTTGCATGAGCAAACTGACTAGTCTGGACCATTTCCGTCGTGGTGTCCTCTTTCTCGTTCCATAAAATCCATTCGAGAGGTGGTATTATTATTACATAATAATATTGCTTGAACATTATACGAGTCTCAAATCTAAAATACGATAAGTAGATACATAATTTCAAATGTGATCAGACAACCAGAAATCAGACAATGATAGATTAAGTGTTTGAGGGATATTTAATGTTGAGTTTAGTGTGATTGGAGGCCCAAGAGTGCAGAAAGTAGGAGGACTGGGCTTGGACAAGTTGACAACCTAGGAAGAATTAAAAATCTTTTTTTTTGCCAAGGAATAGGCAACAAGCCTATGTGAGAAGTGACACTCAGAGGGCAACTCACCCCTAGCAAAAAGTACTTTTCAAGGGCATGGATAGGTAAATAAATGGTGACTTACCATACTTTGGAGGCCATCACCAAAAGGCAAGGCTTGAACAGTCGGGCTAAAGGGTTTATAAAAGCAGCAAAGGACACAAGGGACAAGGACACTCAACCAATCAGTCAAAAGACATCCAACTTTGCTCTCAGACAAGCAAGAAACCAGAAAGCTTTAGTTTGTCCAGACTCTACCTCTTTTTATCACGCCCCAATCCCGACATACATCCAGAATCGACGCATGACATCACCAATTACCCGTATATCTAACATTCCCCGCCTCTGGGATATGTACAAAGCATAGATCAAGATTCAAATTTCATAGCATTTTTCGTATATTTTATGGCTACATCTAACCTCCTCGTTAGACTGCCTACGTACCCTCAAAAGGGATCAAGCCATTCGTAGTTCACCATTCGTTAATCTCTAATCTTTTCGTAAAATACTTCTAGCAGAAAATCTTAGAGCACCACACTACACATCAACCTTAAGCCAAACAACAATATCATCTTTCCATGCACACAGGTAAGCCATTCTCACACAAATGATTTCCAATTCATCCATCATATAAATCACTATGTTTCACATAATACTGCAAATCATAGTATGTAACATATCAAAGACGCAACGAAGCACAATGTTATTCTCAAGTCACATTAATCAACCAATCTAATCATAATAATCTCAATCATACCCAACGTCATTCCACAATCACGTCAATTAATCAATGCCATGAATCAAAGATGACCGATATTAATGTCTAACTACATTAATCAATCAATGAAAAAATAAACATATTATTTCCTGAATTTAATTAAGGAACTCTTTATAATTCCCTACTTGAATTATAAGTAATAAACATGGTATTTCTAATTTATCTTCACAAGGTCTATTATGGGTAATTCCCACTCACACGAATTTAGAGTTCTAAACTAACCTTAAGGAAATGAGCAAGAGCAAGGATTCTGGACCACTCAACAGAATCCAACTAAACTATGATCCCCTATTTCATATGTACCAAGTACAATTAATCATCATCACCCCTAACAATCCCCTAACGCCGATATACCAAGCAGGACTGTATCCTAACTCTAGGTAGTGATCACCCAACATGGATATACCAAGCATGACCACTCCTAGAATGCATATGGTTCCCTAATGTGGATATACCAAGCAGAACCATATGCATAGTCTAATAACATAGGCAGTGATCACCTAACGCGAATATACCAAGCATGATCACCCCTAACAGTCCCCCAACGCAGATATACCAAGCAAGACTGTATCATATAGCTCTAGGTAGTGATCATCCAACGCGGATATACCAAGCATGATCACTCCTAGAATGCGTATGGTCCCCCAACGCGGATACACTAAGCAGGACCATAAGCATATTCTAATCGTGCAGGCGGTGACCACCAACGCGGATATACCAAGCATGATCACCCCTGAAATACGTATGGTCTCCCAACGCGGATATACCAATTAGAACCATCCATGTACCAATGCTACATGGTGCAATCAAACCAACACACAACCTACCTCTTACCTCGACACTCATGATTTACAACATGAGCACATACACCATTCATTTCTGTATTTCCTATCTAGGTTCCAAAGCATTGTTTCAAATTATTACTACAAGCATCCACCACCTCGATCAACTCCTATTCTCAAGTATATGCAATTACTAAATGCATCACCTTCGACTATAGTCTTAATTAGATTACTTGGGACTACTAATAACACTATGAGGTCCAAGTACTGTTTTGGTTAACTTGAATTTGCATGATCAAAATAAATGTAACATTTGTATGAAAATACTTATAGAAAATAAGTGAAGATGCTACTTTCAAATATAGATGTACCTGTATATAAAAGCCTTACAGTTGGTGCATATACATTTCCAGGGATATAAGTAAGTTCCTTCAAATATGCATACATAGATATATGTATACGGTAAATAAGAAAACAATTTCATCCCTTCATTATTTTAAACATACATATAAGGATTCGTTCAACTTCAAACATATGCAAAAGGGTCTGACAATGTTAAACCAATGAGATGGAATTAATATGTTCATCAACAATGGCTATTCACTGTCATTCATATAAAAGCCAAAGCTATTCACTGTCATCACAAAGACAAAATTTGGACCACGTCTGACTAAATGTATACAAACAACTCTAGCAAAATTGTACTAAATATAAAGAGAAACAATTTCACATTATGAGACAATATAAATGTCGATTCCCCATCATCAACATTACATTAATGCATTCACTAACTTTAAAGCAACAAATGCAACATGATAAATGGGTAATTTTCAAATAAGGCTATACATACATAGCGTCAACCATCACCATGGTTGTCTGTTAGCTTGGGATGTTAGGTAACAACTGAGAAAAGACACACCAAAGTAGCAGAGTTATAGGTGTTCATCAAACAAAACCAATCAGACTATCTCCCAATAGTAAGAGCCACATATAGTATGATGTAATGATCATCATATACTGTAGAAAATGATTTTCCCTTATTTTATTCATTCACAGAATTACATGATATATAGAACACATTTGATACAATAATTAATTACAATTGAAATCACCAAGTCAACCCTATACAATCATTCTAAATTTAATGCAATCAAGAGGATTGGGGAGAGATATGTGGAGATGATGGAATGATATGTGGAGATGATGGAATCTCGCTAACACCCCCCACCCCCCCCCCCCCGGGAAACTGGACGGCCTCGGTTGTACAAGTTTGGAGCAAAGAAAGGTGTGACGCGGCTTGTGCAGCGCTTTAGTAAGAACATCAGCTGGCTGATCGATGGATGGCACAAAGAATACGCGATGACTACCAACAGCAACCTTTTCACGGACGAAGTGGTAGTCAAGTTCAATGTGACGAGTGCGAGCATGGAAGACGGGGTTGGCAGCCATGTAGGTGGCGCTGAGATTGTCGCAGTAAAGATGAACGGGAAACTGTATAGAGACACCTAGCTCATAGAGAAGATAGGATAACCATGTTGTTTCTGCACAAGAGTGAGAAAGGGACCTGTATTCGGACTCGGCACTGGATCTAGCAATAGTGGGCTGTTTCTTTGAGCACCATGAGACAAGGTTTGAACCCAAGTAAATTAAGTAACCACTTGTAGAGCGGCGTGTATCAGGGCACCCTTCCCAATCGGCATCGGAATAAGCACAAAGGCGTGCGGTTCGTAATTGAGGTGTAAATACAAGACCATGATCGAGAGTCCCTTTGACGTACCGAAGAATACGCTTGGCGGCAACAAGATGAGGAGCACGAGGGGCACTCATAAACTAAGAAACTGTATTCACCGCATAAGCAATGTCGGGACGTGTCAAGGTGAGATATTGAAGGCAGCCAATAAGTTCGCGAAACTCCGTGGGAGAAGAGAGGAGAGGACCATCAGTATTGGACAAAACCACCTTTGCAGCGATGGGTGTAGTGATGGGCTTGCAATGTTCAAGATTGTGCTTTTGTAACAAATCATGAGCATATTTTAATTGATTGATGTGAAGGGAATCACCATGAGTAAGAACCTGCAATCCCAAAAAATATTGAAGTGGACCAAGATCTTTGATGTCGAAACCACTGCCCAATGCATCAATAAAACGTTGTAGCAAAACATTATCACTACCAGTGAGAACAATGTCATCAACATATAGGAGCAAAAATATGGTGTGATGACCATACCGATAAATGAAGAGGGATGGATCAGCAACACTTTGTGTGAAACCGGCAGTGATGAGGAAGGAGTTAATGCGATGGAACCATGCTCGGGGCGCTTGTTTGAGACCAAAGAGAGATTTGTATAACTTGCATACATAATGGGGACGATCAGGGTCAACGAAACCGGGAGGTTGAGTCATGTAAACATCTTCTTGGAGGAACCCGTGAAGAAATGCATTTTTGACATCGAGTTGGCGTAGTGACCAACCACGAGAAATGGCAACACTTAGAACCGTTCGAATGGTGGTAGGTTTTACAACGGGGCTAAAGGTCTCCCTATAATCAACTCCGGGCTGTTGATGAAAACCCTTGGCGACTAAACTAGCTTTATAACGCTCAATAGATCCATCAGGCTTTCGTTTTATCCGGAACACCCACTTAGAACCAACCGTGTTATGATGAGGTGAAGGAGGAACGAGAGACCATGTATTATTTTTAAGTAGAGCATTGATCTCTTCGGACATTGCAAAGCGCCACGCATGACTCTTGGAGGCTTGAGAGCAGCAGGTGGGCTCAAGGTCAGAGAGTGTTGTGATAAGGGCTTTGGGCAGAGGATAGCGTACGGTGCCATCGGTGGAATGCTTGGGCTTGGTGATGCCAAGTCGGAGACGTGTTACCATTGGATGCATAGATGGGGCAGTGGTGACATGTGGTTCGTGGGCCATGGGACTAGCATGGGAAGGCACCATGGGATCTACATGGGTTGCATGCGGTGAGACAATGGACGGTGCAGTCGGTGCATCATCACATGATGCTTGCGGTGGAAGTGGTGTTGTCGGTGAAGGGGGCAAAAGATGTGAAGTCTGTGGAGCTGCAATAGAGGCAGCAGCTGGGGCCCGCGAGTTGGGTGGTGAGCTCAGCAGATCACTAGGGGGAGAAGTAACCTGCGGAGGAGGAGAAGACAATGGTATATGAGGGCTCGGCAGCGGGGGCTGCAGAGGTGCGATAGGTTGAATGTCCAACAAAACTGTTGGAGATTCATAAGTGACCTGCAAATTAGTAAAAGGAAAATAATCTTCTTGAAAAATTACATGACAGGAGATATAGACACGACCGGTGGAAGGGTGGAGACACCTATAACCTTTATGACTCGGACTGTAACCAATGAAGACACATTCTAAAGAACGAGGAGAAAGTTTGTGGGATGTATAAGGACTGAGGTTAGGAAAGCATGAACAACCGAAGACACAGAGATGAGAGTAAGAGGGAGAGCGATGGAAGAGTTTGGCATATGGGGATTCCCAATTTAGGAGGGGTGTAGGAAGAAGGTTAATGAGATGAACCATGGTGAGAGCCGCTTCAGTCCAATAGGAAGATGGTAAATGAGCAGTATGAAGAAGAGTGCGAATCATGTCTGCAATATGGCTATGTTTGCGTTCGGCGACGCCATTTTGTTGAGGGGTGTGAGGACATGAGAACCGTTGTTCGATACCCAAGGTGGTACAAAAATTGGCGAAGGCATTGTTCAAATATTCGGTACCATTGTCACTTTGTAAGATTTTAATACTAGAGTTGAAGAGATTCTGTGCCATGGCAACAAATGTTTGAAAGTGTGTAAACACTTCCGATTTACGGCGCATGGGATAAATCCAAGAGTAACGCGAAAAATCATCCGTAAAAAGAACATAATACCGAAAACCACTAATAGATGGCACAGGAGACATCCAAACATCGGAGTGAATGAGGTGAAAAGAAAATGAGACTGAAATATTACGGTTCGAAAACAGTAGTTGAGTGGATTTGCTTATAGCACATTCCGTACAGAATGTCTTATTAAATTTTATTTCTTTGCCTAACAATGGTCCTAGGTGGGAAAGAACAGAAGACGACGAGTGACCGAGACGACGATGCCAAGTAGAGGAGTGAAGAGTGGAAAGAGTGTGAGGAGCAAGGGGTTGACGGATGGAGGAAAGTTTAAAAGGATACAAGCCATCTTCACAGGGGCCCTGAAATAATAGTGCACCGGTGAGCAAATCATAAATTTGATAGAAATCTGGAGCAAAAAGGAAAAATACACGATTATCTTTGGTGAAACGAGCAACGGAAAGTAAATTTTTGCGAATGGCAGGAATGCGAAAAAACATCACGAAGAGTGAATTTAGAAGAGCCCAAAGAAAATGGAAGAGTACCGGTGTGGGTAACATTCATGGAATCTCCATTACCCATAAATACATGTTGATTACCATGGTAGGGATATGGGTTTTGAAGAGATGTGCCGGGACCCGTCATGTGATGAGTGGCGCCGGTATCAGGATACCAAACGGGATCGGCCGCAACAGCGGATTGGGCCATATGTGCACCAGCAAATGGAGGGAATTGGGTAGGGCCAGTGTACCTGTGCGGGCAGTGGGCCTGGTTATGTTGATTGGTGTTGCAATTGGGACACCAGGTTGGAGGAGGGCCCAACAAGCCATTAGTTGAAGCAGACCAAGGAGGGGGGCATGGAAGCCATGATTGCTGACCTTGCGTCGGGGGAAGAGGAAAGCCATGATTATTGTTGTACCGGCGGTTAGAGATCCAGTTGTTGCGGTAATTACCACCACGTCCAGTATGGTTTCGATGGAAACCCTTTGGATTATGATGCTTATGTCCAGGGAATTGTTGAGGTAGGGCTGGGTTTTGAGGAGCTGATGGTGGAGGGTGGTTATTAAGGAGAGCATGGGAGGATGGAGATGATGCGGTGAAGTTGGGGTCTTGGGCTTCAAATGCGAGAATGCGAGAGTGAAGTTCAGTGAAGGTTGGGAGGGAAGAACTTTGAAGAATGGCGGTTCAAAGCAAGAGATATTCTGGACCAAGGCCTCGAAGAGTGAGAGTGACTAAATACTCAGGATCCACGGGTTTGTTGATTGCAGCCAAGGAGTCAGCAATGTGTTTGACTTGGAACAAGTATTCATTAAGGGATTTGGTCCCTTTTGTGATGTCGAGGAGTTGAAACTGGAGGGATACGGAGCTAGCAATAGAAGTTTGGGAAAAGTGGTGATGAAGACATTCCCAGATGGCCTGGGCTGTCTCACAACCAATGGTAAGAGAAATAATTGGCTTGGTCAGCGTAGTAGTTATGTAACTGACCACAAGTTAGTCTTGTTGAATCCATGTGAGCAAAGCCGGATTAGGTATAGAAACAGTAGCAGCAGAAGCATCGGTGGGGGAAGGAGGGGTGGGGGGCACGGTAACTTATACACACTCTCTTCTTCATTTGGAACTTCAAAACCTTGTGGTTGATCCACGTACACTTCTTCCTCCAGAGTGCCATTTAGAAAGGCTGATTTAACATCTAACTGGTGAAGTTTCCATCCCTTTTGAGCAGCAAGAGAAACCAAGATTCTAATGGTGTCTAACCTTGCCACTGGGCAAAGGTTTCATTGAATCTACCCCCAGTTGTTGTGAGTAGCCTTTGGCAACCAATCTTGCTTTGTTCTTCTTTATAGGTACATCCAAATTCAATTTGGTCTTGTAGATCCACTTCACACCTATCACAGGTTTATCACTCGGTCTATTTACCAATTTCCAAGTAGAGGTTTTCTCAATCATAGCAATTTCTTCACTCATTGCTTTCTGCCAAGATTGATCCATTTCAGCTTCTTCAAAACTCTCTGGTTCAACAACACAATAGTTACAGACTGCATAGATCTCATCTAAACTCCTCATTCTTAATGGAGTTGTTCCTGGGGAGGAATCATGCAATTCTTATCCTTCTGCATTTGAAGTAGTGGACTAAGATCCTTGTGTTGGTGTTGAAAAGTCATTTTGACTTCCATCCTGTATAACAGGTTCATTCTCAATTTGCACATCAGCTTGTGCTTTTTCCATTGTTAATGGAAATGAGATGGTGTTAATGTTATTGGTTTCCCAATTCCATGCTTCATTCTCCTTGAACACCACATCTCTTGAGATAATTACTTTATGTGACTCAATATTGTAGAGCCTATAGCCCTTTTCACACCTTCCATAGCCTACAAGAGCACACTTAATACTGTTGATTTCAAGCTTGTGTCTTAATTGAGATGGTATTTGTGCATAGCAGATTGATCCGAACACCTTCAAGTGCTTCACACTTGGTTTTCTGCCACTAAATGCCTCAAAAGGTGTTTTCTTCTCAAGTGCTTTAGTTGGACACCTGTTTAGAAGATACACAGATGTATTGACAGCCTCACCCTAAAAGGAAAGTGGCATTTTCTTATCATGCAGCATTGACTTGGTCATTTCAACCACAGTCATAATCTTCCTCTCAGCTACACCATTCTATTGCGGTGTGTAAGCCACTGTCAGTTGCTTCTGTAATCCTGCTCCTTCACAGAATTCTTGGACCTCAATTGAAGTGAACTCACCACCTCTGTCACTTCTTAGCCTTTTGATCTTAAAACCACTCTGAAGTTCAACCATCACTTTGAATTTCTTGAAGATTGTAAAAACTTCACTCTTGTTTCTCATAAAGTATACCAAAACCATCCTGGTGCAGTCATCAATGAATAACAGAAAATATATGTTCCCACTGAGTGAAGGTTTCTTCATTGGACCACACACATCTGTGTGAATGAGTTCTAGAGGTTGGCTTGCTCTCCATGCATTTCCAGTTTCGAAAGAGTCCCTGTGATGCTTCCCCAGTATGCAACCTTCACAAGGTTCTTTAGTCTCTTGTAACTCAGGAAGACCAGTCACCATTTGTAATCTCTCCAATCTCTTTAAACTGTGAAAGTTGAGATGTCCAAACCTCTTGTGCCATAACCAAGAGTTTTCTGCAACGCTTGCTTTTAGAGCAATTGAGTCATTGTAATCTAGCATAAATGGAAAACTTTTGTTTCCAGTCATGCCAACTTGTGTTACCAAGTTTTAGAGGCTTTTGTCGTCAAAGATCTCCACCATATTGTCTCCAAAGAGTAAGAAATAGCCATAAGCAATCATTTGTCCTACACTAAGGAGATTCTCATTAAGGCCAGGTACAAGTATCACATCCTTGATGAATCTTCTTCCACCCTTTGTCTCTAGAACAAGAGTTCATTTTCCAGTAGCTTCCACAAGTTGACCATTCCCCATTTTAACTCTGCAATTGAAGCTTCTGTCAATGTTGATTAACAAGGATTCATATGCAGTCATATGATTACTGCATCCACTATGAATATACCAAATTCCTCTCTTATTTTCAGTTTTTGCAACACTACAAGCATAAAGGACATTTACTTCCTCTTCTTCTGCTCTATGTGCATAGTTGACAGCTTGGTTCCTTCTTGGATTACAATCTTTTGCTAGATGGCCAAACCTATCACATTTGGTGCATTTGGGGTTTCCCTTAAACCAGCAAACACCATAATGTAATTTGTCACAGATTTTACACTTGGTTTTAGTATAATCACTGTTAGTTTCTGATTTTGATTGTGGAGTATGCTTGTTGTCCCATTTCTTCCCTTTTCCTTTCCAGAATTTCTTTTGATTTGAGTTGTTCCCCTGAGCCTTGTAACTGCTATCTCTCTCAGTCACACTTAGGCTGGAAAAAGCCTTTTCAGCTAAGCTTTCAGAGTGCATGTTTAACCTCTGCTCATAGCCTTTCAATGTGCCAATCACATCCTGAACCTCAATAGAGTCAAGGTCCTTAGTTTCTTCTATAATAGATGCGATGGAATCATAGGATTTAGGCAAGCTAATAAGTATCTTCTGCACTAATCTTTGGTTTGATAATTCTTCACCAAGAGTTTTCATTTGATTCACAATGTCAGTCATTCTTGTTAAATAAACAGATAGAGCTTCACCATCATTCATCCTAGTGTCCTCAAAATCTCTCCTTAAACATTGTAGTTTGACAGATCTAACCTTTTTGTCACCACGAAATTCTTGTTGAAGAACATCCCACGCAGTCTTGGAAGTTTTAAAGTTTGAGATTCGAGGAAAGATCTCGTCAGACACTGCCCCTTGAATGATACCAAGAGCTTTTGCATCTTTGGTTTCATTAATCTTCATTGAGCTCTTCACCGACTTTTGATCTTCATCACTAGACTCATCTCCAGGTTCTGTGATTTCAATACCCTTGTCCACCAAATTCCAGAGATCATATGATTTGAATATGGTCTTCATCTTGATGGACCAAAAATCGTAGTTAGACCTGTTAAAGATAGGAGCCCTCAGATCTCCTCCACTGCTCGAAGTAGCCATGTGAGACTTTGTAAGAACATATGAGGTTTTCAAAAAAGTCTGGGATTGAGTTTCCCTCTTTTTCTTTTCAGAGATACGAAGCACACAAAACGCCCAGTCCTGAAATTGATCAAAACCTAAGCTCTGAGGCCATGATAAATTCTGTGCTTTTAATTTGAAGTTGGTATTTTCCGGAAATTGTCAAAGAGGAGAAGAAGAGATTTCAGAGAAATGTGCAGAGCTCCTACTGAGAGCAAGCACAGATATTTTCATTAAATATCAACACAACACTTTTCTCTTACAAGCTATATCAGCCCTTGATTCATAAACATAAATCTAAAGCATACACTTGTCCTATGAGACTAAGCATTCACTTAACTGTTGGTTCCTTCCTTCTCAACCATTAGATCAAAACCAAATTTTATTTAATTCCAACAGGGCAGCTATACCTTTCGACAGCATAGTTTGGCGGCACAGAATGGCATCCAAGGAAAAAGGAATGATGGGTCTGGTCCATAATCCCCGACCGGAGAGAACCCCCCTCCTTGCTTCTCGATAGATCTCCCCTTTTTTTTCTCCTTCTTTTATATTTTGTTTTATTTTTATTTTTCTTCTTCTCATCTTTCCATCTCAATCGTCCATCTCTATCTTTCTTTCAATTACAGCCACACATGTGGCACAAGACTGATGCTCCAACAAATCTGGAGCTTCTAGATTTATGGTCAAATGACCAATTTGCCCTCAACTTTGTTCGTTTATAACTCCTTCGTTAAAACTCCAAATTACGTTCCATTTGCATCCACGCGTTCATATCGATACGTACTATCCAAATATGCAAAGAAAATCTGAAAAATTATGGAAAGGTCAAGTATGTCCACAAAGAATCTCATTTAACACAAGAGGGGCAATTTCGTCCTTTTACTTGTCGAATAAAATTTTTATACGCCGTAAATATAAACGCGCCAAAACTACTAATATGAATATGAAATATGGAATACATAATTCTAAATAGTAACATCCGGGGACGGGATTTCACACTTTTAGTCATAGGTCCACCATAGAAAGCCATATTTTGTCAAGTTTTAGAAGCTCTGTTACCTTTCCCAGTGTTGTAGTATCGATTCCCTATAGTAAACCCAATTTACATTTCCAAAGATCACAACCCCAGTAAAACACAAAGAGAAGTGGTTGCGAGAAGACGAACCTTGCCTGACAAGGCCATAATCTTGCCCGAGTCTCTTTTGTTTGTATTCACATAGAGTAGATTTGTTGTTTTATGCATTTTTCATTATATCTTACATCATTTTCGACTGCTTTTCGTTCAAAGTTGCATCTATGATTAATCTTGTTGAACTAATTAACCTTGCTTCTTTAGTGTTAGCCATAACCAAAGAGATAATCTGAAGGCCCTGAACTCCCTTTAATTGGACATATGGTATTATGAGTAAAAGTCCTTGTTTACAAGGCAAGAAAAAGAACTTTATACAAACTTAACCCATTTGTAACAATCCAATAGAATCAAGAAGTCTAAGTAACTTGTTGCACAATTAATCAACCTAGTTAATAACCAAAAAAGAACAAATCTGTTATACAAAGATAACAGTGGCACATTCAGATCCATATTACCATATTAGTTTTGATTGTAAGCCTCAAGGCCTAACAAAGGTCCCACAAAGGCACCATTCAAACTAATAGCAAACTCATATTGCAGTACACCAAGCAGCATACCTTGCCCCACAAGCAAAACCCAGGAGAGTTGTGCGAGGGACAGATCTAGTCCGAACAATAAGTACATGCTTGATTGAACAAAGCAGCTTAACCTTATAATAATCTCGATTATTCTGTTGTCCAACAGGTAGGGGATGTTTCTTGCATTCTGTTTCCCCGTGGTCAGTAGGTCCACATTTAGGACAATACTTGGTAACATGACATTTGATAGGGGGCGCCGAATTACCACAATAGACACCATCGTGCATGAAATGAAAACAAGAGTATCACAAGAGATACAAATTTTATCAAAGTGTTTGTCAATAACAACGTCCATTGGGACATAATAATTATCATCGTGCAAATTATAATATGAGCAAGGTAAAGTGAGGTGGCTGCCAACTTCCAAACATAATTCAACTAGGTAAGGTTTGAGTTGTCACGTTAATTCTCTAACAGCTTGTAAAATTTTATCATTTCGGTCTGTTTGTTTGCAAGGTGCTGCTGCATCTACGGCTTGAATTTTTCCATGGATGGCTATAGCTAGCTTGCTTCGTCCCGTGAGAAAAAGACTAGATTAATATTGTCGGAGGAGGAGGGAGTTAGAGTTGGAGTGAGTTGACTTTTATGTGTAATTAAGGGGATTTTGTTCCTTGCTTGAGTCCATATCTTACCTTGTACATCAAGTCTGTAATATATATATATATATATATATATATATATATTGCCTCATTGGTAAGAAGAATAATATTAGAGAATTGAAATCTCAAAATAAGTCTAAATTAGCATGGTATCAGAGCAAAGATCCTAGGATTTATGCTCTACCTGTTCCTTTTAGAAAAAAAATTTTGAACTCCCTCCCGTGGAGAATCTGCCGCCCCTTTATGGTGAAATTCCCATCACTGATTCCACCTTAACTGATATTATACGTACTACTACCCTAAACACTGCTAATCCTAATCCTACCATGAACCCGATGACTCTACCACAAGTTGTAACACAAATCGTCCTTCATTCATCTACTACTACTACTACCCCCCTCTTAAAAACTGCTAATTTTCATCCTACCATGAACCCGATGACTCTACCACAAGTTGTAAATGGTGCCAACTGTGGAGTTTTGTCTCAAATTGTCGAGATGTTCGTTGCTGGTAAAGACAAGTTGGGATACTTGTTCAGAAGTGATCCTCAACCCCCTACTGAGATCCAACCTTCACTAAATGGTGCACAGAGGATGTCATTGTGAAAATTTGGCTAATTAATCATATGGAACCCAATTTAATTGGGTATTTTCTCCGACTACCGAATGCAAATGAAATGTGGGATGCAGTCGCATGCATGTACTATGATGGCTTTGATATTTCTCAAGTTTACGATCTTACCTGCAAGCCCTCTCGCATGAGGTAAGATGGGCGACTAATAGAAGCATATTATAATGACCTTGAATCCCTATGGCAAGAAATTGATTATCGGAGACCCAATCCGATCATGTGTATACTTTGCTTGCCGGATTAGACGAAATGTTAGATAAAATTTGTAGTTATATTCTACATACTGAGCCTCTTCCCACTGTTGAACAAACCTTTTCCTATGTTTGAAGGGAAGCTCTGCGACATGTGATTATGAATAATGAAGGAACGTTGAGTAGTGGGGCTGCCATGGTGGCTCGCCCAGCAGTGCGAGCCCTTCCTTCTCTAAGTTCCCATCTTTGAGCCTAAGAGAAACCCACTGCATAGATCTCAAGGCTGCAATGCCAAGCCATTACCTCGAGCCCAGCACAGGGCTTTCTTTTTGCTGCCAAAACGTCCACACGGCCCAGCACAGGCCCACAGCCTCCTCAAACAAAGCCGCTAGTTCCCATAGGGGGCTGCACCTTTTATGGCAGTGAGAAATATGGGCATGATCGGTGTTTTCAACTGCATGGCTATTTTGAATGGTAGGAACCCTTAAGCTTCAAGGACAACAAGAATTAGAGGAGCAAGCCACTAAGCAAGGACAAGAAAATCTCGCAACCTCGATGTCTCAATTATCTTTAATATCTCAGGATTATCCTCCTGCTGTTTCTAGTTCCACCGCAATTCTCTGAAGTCCTCCTATGCCTTAAATGTGAATAATGATAATACTCAGTGTGGTTGGATTATAGACTCCGGTGCTACGGACGATATGACTTATGACCCTTATGATCGAACATGTGATACCATCCCAGTGTGACGTAATATCACCAATGCCAATGGTGTAACCTCTCCCATTACTGGTGTTGGCAATATGCATCTTACTTCGACTCTCTCTTTACCTAATACATTACTTGTGTGCCTTTAGTAAAGCATAAATTGATGTCTTTTGGTCAAGCTACTTTTCAATTGAATTGTTGTGTACTAATGTATCCAAAGTTCTATCTTATCTAGGATATTCTCACGAATGAGATCATTGGTCGTTGTACTAAGAAGGGGAATCTTTATTTTGTGGATCATGTCAGTACGGGCTGAGTTAATCTAGTCCAAGGGACAGTGGATCACAAGCGTCGTCAGCTATGGTTGTGGCATCACTGCTTGGGTCATCCGTCTTTTAGTTATTTACAACATATGTTTCCGGTTTTGTTTGTTGGATGTTCTATTTTTTATTTTAAGTGCGAAACCTTCATTCTTGCTACGAGTCACTGTGTTTCTTATCCATTGGGTTCTAATAAAAGCATTATTCCATTTGGACTGATACATTCTGGTGTTTGGGGACCATCTCCAATTACTACTTTGTTTGGTATTCGATGGTTTGTGATTTTTGGGGTTGATTGCACATGGATAGCCTGGCTGTATCTTCTTAAGAATAAAAATTATGTGTTTTCGGCTTTTAAAACACTTCATACCATGGTTTAGACTTAGTTTTCTACTAAAATATGCATTTTGCATTCTAACAATGGTGGAGAATTTGTTAATCATGATTTCACCCATTATTTGACTAATCAGGGTATCCTTCATGAAACTACTTGGTCTTTAGACCCCTCAACAGAATGGGATGGTTGAGCGAAAAAATCAACATCTCTTAAAAATTGTCTGGCCCTTGTTAATTGGTGCGCATGTTCCATGTTCCTTTTGGGATGTCGCAATTCAAACTGCTACATCTTATCAAACAGATGCCGTAAAAAATCTTGGATTTTTTAACACCCTTATAATCTCTTACTCAATTAGAGCATCTGATGTCCTTTTTTAGGCTACCACCCTGTGTATTTCGGTGTGTCGCCTTTGTTCACCTTCATAAAAATCAACGGACGAAACTTGCTCCTTGTGTTTTTTGCTGTATTTTTATAGGGTATGAGGTGCATCCAAAAGGATACCGTTGCTACCATCCTTCCCTTACTCGACAGATGTATGTTACCATGGATGTCACATTTTCAGAGTCCGAGATGTATTATTCTTCGTCTTCTCCTAACCCTACTCTTTAAGGGAAGACATGGAATGAAGAGCAGGATTAGTCCAAACTACTAGTAGGGTTCATGGCACTGCCACTCGAACCCACGACATTGCCAGCAAAGCCAGCAGCGTTGCTACCTACACAAGAGGCCACAACAACAATGGCTGTGGTAGTCAAACAACCATCAGACATAGTTGCAGTGATACTGCCCCTTGAGGTTGACATTTTTTATGATACTAATGCTACTACCCTCATCTCATCTCCAAATATAGCACCACCAGATGACCACACTCCTGAGAATATTCATAAGGTAAGTCTTACTACTCATATTGATATGTCAAATACTTTGAGTTATCACAACTAGCAGTAGTGTGCAAATTGGACAATGCGTTGTATGGAGTGAGACAATCACCTCGGGCATGGTTTGGAGGTTTTAGATGGCCATGAGAAAGTATGGGTTTAGGTAGAGCAATTTTGACCATACGCTCTTCCTAAAAATGTCGAATGAGTAAGTTAATAGCACTCATTATTTATGTTCGGATATGTGATGATAATGAAGAAATCTTGAACTTAAAAGATTACTTAGCAATCCAATTCGAGATGAAAGATCTTGGTGGACTTACGTATTTTTTATTTTTTATTTTTTTGTATAGAATTGGCTCAATCAAAACAGGGTATGTTTCCATCTTAATGGAAATATGTTCTAGATTTGATAAACCAGAATGCTTGATTGTAAACCGGCTGACACTCCTATAGTTCAAAACCGTTATCTTGTCGTGCACCTTAACCAAATCCGAACCAACAAAGACTAGTATCAGAAGTTGGTTGGGCAATTAATCTACTTGTCTCACACTAGACCTGACATTGTTTATGCAGTAAGTGTTGTAAGCCAGTTTATGCCTTCTCCGATTGAAGATCACATGAGTGTGGTTGAACGAATCCTTCGCCACGTAAAATTCGCCACTAGGTAAAGTCATCATGTTTTCAAAGAATGGGCATTTTCAGGTGGATGGTTATACTAAGCAGATTAGGCAAGGAACATTACTGATCAACATTCTACTTCGGGGTACTGTACATTTTTGGAAGGCAATTTAGTGACTTGGTGGAGCAAGAAGCATAAAGTGGTTGCTTTGTCAAGTGCAAAAGCAAAATATATGGGTATGGCAAAAGGAATATGTGAATTATTATGATTTAGAGGTTATTTTCAGAATTTGGGTACCCACCGGCGTCTTCATCAAATCTAGATAAACGGCCATTGATATTTCACATAAAATCCAATTCAACGTGATTAGACTAAACAGGTGACAGTGGATAGACATTTTATTAAGAAAATTTTGGATGGCAATATTATTCAATTTCCTTTTGTAAAGTCTGAAGATCAGTTGGTAGACATCTGGACAAAACCCATTGCAAGTCAAGCATTCTACAACTCACTCAACAAATTAGGCATCAACGATATTTATACACCAACTTAAGGGGGAACATTGGAGTGAGTTGACTTTTATGTGTAATTAGGGGGATTTTGTTCCCCGTTTCAGTCCGTATAATTAGGGTAAATATTATTGCATGTATATAATATCATACATATATATATATATATGTATGTATATATATGTGTGTGTGTGTGCGCGCGTGCGCGCGCGTGTGTGTGTAATACTAGAGAATTGAAATCCTAATATAAGCCTAAATTAGCAGTTATGGTTTAGTGATATGTTATAGGCCAGGGCGGTGGGAACCATAAAAAAACCACATAGCCCACCACACCTTAGAGCAGTTCAACCAGACACAAAATTGCCCAGCATCTGGTCCAAAAATCAGCCCAGCACCCTGTCAATCTTCTCCAGCCCGCAAAACAACCTGGCACCCAGCCCAAGCCAGGTAACAGACCAGCCCATTTCGGACAGACCCAGAGGCCGGCCTATTTGGCTGGCGCGTGCAGTATACTCGCGACTGGGCGTGAGTAGGAGACAAGGGTGCAGGCGATGGGGCCCGCTTGTCAGCCCACTTGTGTTCACCCGGATTAGAGCTACGTGGCCCTCCTTAGTGCCGTTGGATTTCCAACGGTTAGTTTTTGTAGACCGTTGGATTTCCAACAATAAAATTTAAATTTGACTTTTAAAATGGACCGTCCGATCACAGATCAACAGTCCATTTTTTTCACCATAAATAAAAAAAAAGGCCCAACGGTCAGAATTATGACCGTTGGCCACGTGGTAGCGCCTTGGCTCTTAGATTTGAATATTTTTCAAATCCAACGGTCCAAATTAATTAACTATATTAAAAATTATTAAAAATTATGAAAAAATACATAAAATTTATTAAAAAATACAAAAAAAATTTTAAAAAGTTTTTTTTTTTCTATAAATACCTAACCCTCATCTTCCACCTTACACCACATTTTAATATTGTCTACACTTTCTACCAAAGCTTTCATATACTTTTTGTGTGAAAAATAATACCAAAAAGCTCATCCTTAATTTTTTTTGTCCATATAAACCATACATCGCTACATCCATCTTCATCGTTTTCAAATCTTGAGTTTTTTCACAATGTCTTCTTCAAGGAGAGTGCATAAACAATTTGTGGAGCAACAGAAAAGATTGTTGGCACAACAAGAAGAATTGATCAATCTCAAGGAAGGTGGAGGTGGAGATGAGGCTTTCGCAATGGAGGAGGACTCGGATGATGACCATAGAAGGCAGATGGCCTCACATTCCCGCTGTGTCATGGAAGCTATGGGTCAGATAGCCAAACCCAGACGTGCCGCAAACTTCGATAGAAAAAGGGAAAGACAAGGTAAAGATCTCTTGGAAGATTATTTTATTCCCAACAGCGTATTCCCTAATCATGTTTTTAGACGTCGTTTTAAAATGCAACGAAGTTTGTTCAACAAAATCATGGATGCTATTTGCAACCATGATCCATATTTTGTGCAAAAAGAGGATGCTTTTCGTGTTTTAGGTCTTCTTCCAGAGCAAAAAATTACGACTGCCTTGCGAATGCTTGCATACGGAGCATCTGCAGATCAAGTGGATGAGATCGCAAGGATGGGAAAAACAACTATTCTGGAGTCCTTGATGTGGTTTTGCTCTGCAATTGAAGTCCTGTACACCAATGAGTACCTCCGGACACCCACGCTAAGGGACATGCGAAGGCTTTTGACGAAGGGTGAGATGCGAGGCTTCCCTGGCATGATTGAAAGCATCGACTGCATGCACTGGACTTGGAAAAACTGTCTAAGTGCGCAAGGAGCTTATGGTGACAGAAAATGAGTCAAAAGTATCATGTTGGAAATGGTAGCTTCATTTGATACATGGATGTGGCATGCTTTTTTTTGTGTTCCAGGAGCTCAGAATGACCTAAATGTCCTTACTCAATCTCCAGTGTTCGACGATCTGCTGCAAGGAAAATCGCCCAGATGCACATATTGGGTTAATGGCACTAAATACGACGGAGCATACTACCTTGCAAACGGCATTTACCCAAGGTGATCTACGTTTGTCAAAACAATGCCACATCCACAGACTGAAAAAGAAAAACACTTCGCAAAATGTCAAAAGGGGTGTAGGAAGGATGTGGAGCATTGTTTTGGTATCCTGCAAGCTCGTTGGGCGATTGTCAAGTCTGCTGCTAGAATGTTTGATGTCGAGGCTCTTCATCCATCATGATGACGTGTATTATTCTTCACAACATGATTGTGGAAGATGAGTATGATTATGATGAGGTCGATGAATATGAGCCGGATCCGATAAACAACTAAAGAACACGTATCTACTGTGCTCATGACCGAATTGAAGATCCCGTGCAACACAAGCCATTGAAACGGGATGAACGTTACAATGAATTGATCGTTCAGCGGTACACTGATATGTAAGAGCCATATTGGCACGTAACCCGCCAGAATGACTTGATTGAGCACCAGTGGGGATTGCAAGAAGGTGAAGATAATTAAAATAAGCTTGTGGTTAAAGAATAAAGTGTATTCGATGAGTTTATGTAATTTTATTTTAGTGTGTTTTTTTTTAAGTTTATTTGATGAGTATGTAATTTTATTTTAGTTTGTTTTTTCTTAAGTTTATTTGAAATTTTATCCGAAATTGGTTAAAAATCTTATCCGAAAATAAAACTATTTTTTTTATTTATTCTTTTAAAAAAATATATAAAATATTTTAAATGGGTTGGGTGCCAGCGCATTTTGTAGGGGTGGAGATTGTTTGTGCCATCGTATTTTTAGACTGGGTGCCAAAGCATTTTTTTAGGGGTGGAGATGCCTTGGCCTATTACTGTTCACTTGAGTGGATAAATGTGCTAGGTGCTGGCGCAAAGTCTTTACGGGTGGCACTGCTCTTAGAGGTAGGTTCGAAAAATTGAAAACCGAAAAAAAATCGAACAAAAATCCTAACTGGTTGAAATCCAAACGAGAACTAAAAAAATTGAATCGAACCTAAAACTATTGGTTTGGTTTTAGTGGTATTTATTTCTCAAGCCCAATTACAAGTCAACCATTAGTCTAATTTCAATAAGGCTCGGTAAACCCAACTTTAGGCCAAAATATGTTGAAAGCCTTAATCCCTCGATTTTTTTCTTCATTTTCTCTCCAATATTGAGGTTAAAAAGCAAAATAAAACTGACCGGAACCGAAAATACAACTTGTAAAAACCAAACCGAATAGTAATTTAGGTTGTGGCAAAAAACAGAATCGAATGAAATCAAACTCACTCGTACTACACCTACACCGCCACATCTTTTCCTTTTTAGAGTTTGAATGAATAAATACAAATTTGGATTTTTTTATGTTATATAATATATATATATATATGACACACCCCGACCCAGAAAGTCCACTTGGACCCTGAATCGAGCTGTGCTGGCCGACACCTGGAAGGTGACGAAGCCATAAAATGTGATAATGCATAAAAAGTAAATAAATTTGAATCTAAAAGTGCTAAATACCAGAGTGCGCTACGAGTGGGAGCGAACCCATTTCACACGCGATGTCAGAGCATAAGTAAGGTGCAGTAATGTGGGTAAGAATCATACCCTCAAAAATATCCATCAATACTAAGATTCGCCATAGATTCTTGTCGATACAAACTCAGCAGCTAAAACCTGGAGGGCACCAAACAGAAGGTGTGAGTAAGCAATAAAACCAATCTTCCCAAAGTTACTACCTCTCAAAAAGTAATGCCCCTAAATGTAAAACCCGTATCGTTTTCCATAAGACAATACAACATATATACATATATCCAAACCATACTCGGAAATGACCAAAACCACGGTTTGCCATCACATCCACCATACATTAATAAGTAGGCCAAATGAACTAAATCAATACAAAGTGATATATCAGTCATAGTCAGCTAAAATGACATGTACAACTTATCCGTATCTCATCAATCATGGCTAGCATATAAGTCGGAGTCACCTATAGTGACCTGTACGACTTATCCATATCTTGTCAATCCTGGCTAGCATATAAGTCGGAGTCACCTATAGTGACCTATACGACTTATCCATATCTCATCAATCCTGGCTAGCATATAAGTCGGAGTCACCTATAGTGACCTGTACCACTTATCCATATCTTATCAATCCTGGCTAGCATATAAGTCGGAGTCACCTATAGTGACCTGTACGACTTATCCATATCTCATCAATCCTGGCTAGCCAATAGCTCAATAAGTATACCTGCACACGAGTCGGAACCACCTAAAGTGGTCTGTACGACAGGACTGGGTGTAAATAAATACGCTCAAGTGCTACGATCACGTGAAGACTGGGCGAATAATCGCAGGTCATCTACGAGTCGGAACCACCTAAAGTGGTCTGTACGACAGGACTGTGCACCTACCTTGAATCCAAGGTGAGCGTAAGGTGCGGGAGGTGAACATCACGTGAAGGACTGTGTCCTGGCCACGGGCGGGAGCACTAACACCGAGGTGCAGGTTTATGAGCTCTCAATGCATCTCAATATAACATGTGCAACTCATGGCAACCAGTACGACCATATCGAAGTTGCCTAACTCATAACTATAGTCATGCTATAACGCAATCGATTCAACTAGTACCATAAACTCACCTGAACTTACCTGGATGTCCTGAGTTCACCTTTGCACTTGAAAGCATTCCCAATAATTATATGCAAGTAATATACATATGGATATATCATGATGCAATCTACTACTTAACCATGTCGTAGCATTTTCAATTATAAACAATATAGTGTGAAGTGTACAATCAATAACGCCCTACTCCCAAACTACTTATTTTCAAGGATAATTATTCATGACAACCCAATTAACACTAATTTAACTAACTAATTCATAAAACTAAAACTTTCCTTAACCAATTTCCTTCGCATTACTCAATTTCCCCAGCAAGGCTTTTGTCTCAAATATTTTATGGTTGCATCTAACGTCTCGTTAGACTGCCTACGTACCCTAAACAGGGATCAAGCCATTCGTAGTTCACATAGTACTTCAAGCATTCACAATAATTATATATGAAAGTAATATGCCTAATCAATTTTAAGGTGTCGATAGAACTCTCAATAATATGTACGATAAAAAGGGAAAGATGCACTCACCTGGAGTCCACGCTATGATTCTCTAGCGCACTCATCGAGACGTCCTGAATGATTGGTCCCTGTGACCAATTATCAAATCACATCTCAGAACTCTTATCCGTAGAATATGTAATTCACATAAAACACAACCTCAACGACATTCTAAAATAGTTTGAGACCCATTGACCACAAGTCAACCGTCGATCAAAGATCGACGGTAGGGTTTACAAACCTGTATAACTTGACCCGGAAGATCCACATATCAGATTTCCAATCCGTAACTCCCAACAATCCACAATATGTTTCTAGAATAACATATTAAAATTCCATTACAATCCAACGGTCAGATCTCCATCAATTGCCTAAAACAAGTGGCCGTGAACATTTATTTTACTAACTTACAAATCCAAGTCAGGAAGATCCGTAAGTCGGATTCCCGATCCGTAAATTCCTATGATCTTTAAATATTACGTATTATAATGTATCCAATTTTGGTGACGATCCAACGGTCGGATCATCGATTCACATTTTTATCAAGTAACGTATCGTAACGAATTTAGGTTCCAACTATCAACCTACTTCATTCAAATGACAAAACTGAATTCAAGACATTTGACATAGCCTAAAAATAGCATTGGCGGCCCACTGGCCACGCGCCGCCGCACGCGCCAGCGCGGGTGGCGGTCGGCCTCCCCGACTCGCCGGAAAATCCAACTATTTCCAAAAATTCTCAAACTTCACAGAAATGAAGATATCAGTGAGTGGAGCAACTTTCATACCTGCCACGAAGTCCAAAAGTGGACGGAAGATGGTCAATTTTGCCGACGAAGCCGGCGTGTGCCTAAAACTTCCCGACGTCGATTCGTCGTCCACGGTGGTCCAACGGGGTCAAGGTTGGATGGGTTTTGCTCCTGGGATGATGGGCTACAAAGCCCAAGTGGTGGCATCGGCCATCGCTTTGCCGATTTGCCGGAAAATCGAAAAGGGTGGCCGGAGCACCATTGATTTTCGTCAACTTTCGTGGCCTCAAACCTCCACATCCCATGGTTAATCAAGGTGGTTCTTGGGTGGGTTTTGTAGAGGGGAATGAGAGCTTCAAGATGGTGGTGGTGGCATTGAAAAACTCCACCGGAGTTGGCCGGAATCGGCCTTGGAAGATGGGTGGTCGCGAGTGGGAAAACCCACGAGAAAAGCTGGGATTTTTTTTTTTTTTTTTCTTTCTTTCCTTTTTCTGATTGGGCTTCACCTTAAATAACCAATTTCGAACGTCCGTAACTATACCGTTATAATCCGGACTCGCAAACGGCTTTCGCCTATGCGTTCACATCCACGAGTATTACGAGAATATGTTAAAAGAATAAGTCATACGTCTCTCTAGACGATGGTCAACAGAAGTCAAAGTCCTTGCCTCTAGGGCAATTTCGTAAATTCACGCTTTTAAAATAAAATAAAAACGTAAAATTTGGAACGGGTTGTCACAATCTACCCACCTTAAGAAAATTTCTTCCTCGAAATTTAAAATCATAAGTCCAAAGTAGAATACTCAAAATTAAAGAGATATATGTATGTAAATGTACACGAGAAAGACACAAAGTGATGGCGACTACATAAAAGAGGATGACATTACGTCATGAACGGAGTGTAGTGACTCTTCTTTCATGCCTCCAAATTCCTACTATCCTCTCATAAACATATTCAAAGCGTAATGCACTTCGAAATTAAGCATGTAATATTTTTGGGTCGAGCCCAAATAACAATTAACGAATTAAATAAGTAAATACAAATATTAACGTAGAATAATCTACTTGTTTACTTGATTAACAACCCAACGAATAAGTTATTAATATTACGGTATGCACCCCAAAAAACCAACAATTCACTGTTGTCTTGATAAGCAAGTAACAATTCCCGAGGGTGCAATATTACCATCTTGCCCCTCAATGGAAAATACACATACCAGCCTCGATCGTACTCATTCACTACCTTCTGAGGCAACATCGTCAATAACATAAATTTTCTACATCACAATCTCAATCAAATATTTGTTCGCAATAATCTGTTGCAAATCACAAGCTGCACATACAATATTTGTATTATATTTCGAAGGATACCATACTCCTAAACATGAATGTAACCGTAGTTACCCATAATTCTAACAAAAGCATGCGTCCATTAAATATGCGTTGTGCGTAAAATCTCCATACTTCAACCCCAATGATACCATAGTTAACCCGAAATGTTAACTGTGGTTACAAGTGACTAGAATGGAGATAAGGATATACTGCAACCATGCTACTGGTGGGACAAACAAGATGCAACTTATCCACAAAGGTCTGAGTAACTTATTTCAAACTAATCGTTAATCTAGGGTTAGAAATGCGATACTGAACAACTTCTAATACTCAAAACCTTCATAACGACTTCCAAAGGCTAGGAAGTGAAACATGTAACACGATGAAATATAAAATACACCAAGATGATAATCTTATCAGGTTTCTGTTTGTTGAATTTGTATAAAAGCCTAGGAGTAGTTTTCTCAAAAAGTCATCGTCCTCTGGACGCAATTAGAAAATTGTAGTTGCCCAAGGAAGTTTGAACTCTATATCCTCAATATCCCCACAACATTAATCAAAAGCGGGGTGCATCTAGGGTGAGGATTCATTTAGAACACATCAACGGGAGCCTCGATTTTATCTCTTTCCTACTTCCACATTTGATCACGTCACAAAGAGAATTTCTAGATCACATCCCCCGAAGAGGTTGACTACATCCCACTTCTATCTTAGTGGTCTTCACAAGTGTCTTGTTGTTGAAATCTCAACACCCATTTTCAGGAAATAACTATTGCCAATACTTCAATTTTTAGAGCAAGAAGAATATTGTTTTCTACTTAAGTAAACAACCACCAATTGGAACATCCTATAAGCGTATCATTGGTTTAGCATCACGAATAATGAATTTCACATTTTTTTTTTTTTTTTTACATATACCACGTATCTCAAACTGCGCATATAAAAAGATACTTCCTAACTCCATTCATACAAAATGATTAAAATCATTTGAACCATTTCTGGGTAGATTAAAGGTAACTCTATATCGATACTCATACTTCCCAATTAAATAGAAAAGGACAGGCTGGAAGTGAGCGAGAGTAGATACACCATAGTGCACTCATAGATGCCAATTTAATTCTACTATTGCCTCTGACAAAACTTAGCTTGTTCCAAAAAGTAAATGTAATAAAAAGTTCGAAGATCAATGAAGATTTGGACACACTTTTCTACATAAGAGTCCCAATCAATATTCCAATGAAATTAGAAATTGTTAATTCTAGGTCATAAGTATGATGGTTCATCTTTAGCGGTTCTACCACCGAGAAACATAAGCGTTAACATCCTAAGAAAGTCTAAATCCGAATTGACTTGTCACATCAATCGACAATCACTATGCATCATCAAAATCTCCACCGAGAAGTGTCATCTAGCCTTCGAAATAAGGTGATGACTGTTGACTTTAGGTCAATGAATAAGATGGTTCGTTTCAAACGATTCTAATCGTGAAAAATAAAAGCAATACTCCGTCATGTTGCCATACCAACTTAACAATGTGGTGGTATCCGCGGTAAGATTTTTGGGATATGACGCCAAAAGTATACGTCCTCGAATTTACAGTACTACTAACCAACTCTACGACACGAACTAAAAGGTCTTCACAGTTTCCTCGACACTCATAACAATCTAACAGTGAGATATCATCCCGCATTTCGATTCTAATGTCTACCTATGGAAGTGATCGAGAGGTGGTTAGTCAAAGGGTTTTCGTTTACATAGATAAGTGATAGGGTAAAAACAACAATCATGAGTTTACCGTCCTATTACAAAGCTTATTCCTAAGCTTCCACGATCCTAATTTATTCGGCTCAGGCGAAGTAGTTCATTGATCCTAGGAGGATTTGATGATTGCTTTTTGGATTTCTACAACTCCCAGGATATGACAACTTATATTCGCAAGCCTATTCTCATCCATTTAATAAGTACAACTACGAAAGCAAAAATCTGGAAATAGCGTTGATTGAAAAATCTCAATGCTAGAAAAACCTTGCTTAAGATCTACTTTCAAAAAGACTTCGTCGACAGTCGATCTTCCTACTAAAGATCCAACATGAACACAAGTATGCTTGAAGATATTAGTGCTAATAGGGACCGAACAATAATTATCCCTCAGATGATCTTCCGCGAAATATTACTAAGAAATCAAGACTAACTAAGATTTACAATCTTTAAAGAATCAATACTAACGGCGGTAGGATAATGATAGAATTATTTGGTAATATCTCTGGCGATACATGATTATCAAAACATTTACTTAGGCCATCAACTCGCCTCACTTTTATACCTTTCCTCCACAAGGAAAATCTTCGTTTTAATTCTAAGGACAACCGCCAAAATAATTTTATAAAATGTCGTCAAAACCACAAAATTGTCCAAAACTGAAGAAAAGTTAACATATTTTTCCATATTCGACGAGGTGGCAAAGTTCGACCATTAGACACAAAACCAAGAATGCTCACATCATGCGTGTGATGAACACAATATTGCCCAACTTATGCTTTGATACCAAACTGACACACCCCGACCCAGAAAGTCCACTTGGACCCTGAATCGAGCTGTGCTGGCCGACACCTGGAAGGTGACGAAGCCATAAAATGTGATAGTGCATAAAAAGTGAATAAATTTGAATCTAAAAGTGTCTAAATACCAGAGTGCGCTACGAGTGGGAGCGAACCCATTTCACACGCGATGTCAGAGCATAAGTAAGGTGCAGTAATGTGGGTAAGAATCATACCCTCAAAAATATCCATCAATACTAAGATTCGCCATAGATTCTTGTCGATACAAACTCAGCAGCTAAAACCTGGAGGGCACCAAACAGAAGGTGTGAGTAAGCAATCAAACCAATCTTCCCAAAGTTACTACCTCTCAAAAAGTAATGCCCCTAAATGTAAAACCCGTATCGTTTTCCATAAGACAATACAACATATATACATATATCCAAACCATACTCGGAAATGACCAAAACCACGGTTTGCCATCACATCCACCATACATTAATAAGTAGGCCAAATGAACTAAATCAATACAAAGTGATATATCAGTCATAGTCAGCTAAAATGACATGTACAACTTATCCGTATCTCATCAATCATGACTAGCATATAAGTCGGAGTTACCTATAGTGACCTGTACGACTTATCCATATCTTGTCAATCCTGGCTAGCATATAAGTCGGAGTCACCTATAGTGACCTATACGACTTATCCATATCTCATCAATCCTGGCTAGCATATAAGTCGGAGTCACCTATAGTGACCTGTACGACTTATCCATATCTTATCAATCCTGGCTAGCATATAAGTCGGAGTCACCTATAGTGACCTGTATCACTTATCCATATCTTATCAATCCTGGCTAGCATATAAGTCGGAGTCACCTATAGTGACCTGTACGACTTATCCATATCTCATCAATCCTGGCTAGCCAATAGCTCAATAAGTATACCTGCACACGAGTCGGAACCACCTAAAGTGGTCTGTACGACAGGACTGGGTGTAAATACATATGCTCAAGTGCTACGATCACGTGAAGACTGGGCGAATAATCGCAGGTCACCTACGAGTCGGAACCACCTAAAGTGGTCTGTACGACAGTACTGTGCACCTACCTTGAATCCAAGGTGAGCATAAGGTGCGGGAGGTGAACATCACGTGAAGGACTGTGTCCTGGCCACGGGCGGGAGCACTAACACCGAGGTGCAGGTTTATGAGCTCTCAATGCATCTCAATATAACATGTGCAACTCATGGCAACCAGTACGACCATATCGAAGTTGCCTAACTCATAACTATAGTCATGCTATAACGCAATCGATTTTACTAGTACCATAAACTCACCTAAACTTACCTGGATGTCCTGAGTTCACCTTTGCACTTGAAAGCATTCCCAATAATTATATGCAAGTAATATACATATGGATATATCATGATGCAATCTACTACTCAACCATGTCGTAGCATTTTCAATTATAAACAATATAGTGTGAAGTGTACAATCAATAACGCCCTACTCCCAAACTACTTATTTTCAAGGATAATTATTCATGACAACCCAATTAACACTAATTTAACTAACTAATTCATAAAACTAAAACTTTCCTTAACCAATTTCCTTCGCATTACTCAATTTCCCGAGCAAGGCTTTTGTCTCAAATATTTTATGGCTGCATCTAACGTCTCGTTAGACTGCCTACGTACCCTAAACAGGGATCAAGCCATTCGTAGTTCACATAGTACTTCAAGCATTCACAATAATTATATATGAAAGTAATATGCCTAATCAATTTAAAGGTGTCGATAGAACTCTCAATAATATGTACGATAAAAAGGGAAAGATGCACTCACCTGGAGTCCACGCTATGATTCTCTAGCGCACGCATCGAGACGTCCTGAATGATTGGTCCCTGTGACCAATTATCAAATCACATCTCAGAACTCTTATCCGTAGAATATGTAATTCACATAAAACACAACCTCAACGACATTCTAAAATAGTTTGAGACCCATTGACCACAAGTCAACCGTCGATCAAAGATCGACGGTAGGGTTTACAACCCTGTATAACTTGACCCGGAAGATCCGCATATCAGATTTCCAATCCGTAACTCCCAACGATCCACAATATGTTTCTAGAATAACATATTAAAATTCCATTACGATCCAACGGTCAGATCTCCGTCAATTGCCTAAAACAAGTGGCCGTGAACATTTATTTTACTAACTTACAAATCCAATTCAGGAAGATCCGTAAGTCGGATTCCCGATCCGTAAATTCCTATGATCTTTAAATATTACGTATTATAATGTATCCAATTTTGGTGACGATCCAACGGTCGGATCATCGATTCACATTTTTATCAAGTAACGTATCGTAACGAATTTAGGTTCCAACTATCAACCTACGTCATTCAAATGACAAAACTGAATTCAAGACATTTGACATAGCCTAAAAATAGCATTGGCGGCCCACTGGCCACGCGCCGCCGCGGGTGGAGGTCGGCCGCCCCGACTCGCCGGAAAATCCAACTATTTCCAAAAATTCTCAAACTTCACAGAAATGAAGATCTCAGTGAGTGGAGTAACTTTCATACCTGCCACAAAGTCCAAAAGTGGACGGAAGATGGTCAATTTTGCCCTCGAAGCCGGCGGGTGCCTAAAACTTCCCGACGTCGATTCGTCGTCCACGGTGGTCCAACGGGGTCAAGGTTGGATGGGTTTTGCTCCTGGGATGATGGGCTACAAAGCCCAAGTGGTGGTATCGGCCATTGCTTTGCCGATTTTCCGGAAAATCGAAAAGGGTGGCCGGAGCACCATTGATTTTTGTCAACTTTCGTGGCCTCAAACCTCCACATCCCATGGTTAATCAAGGTGGTTCTTGGGTGGGTTTTGTAGAGGGGAATGAGAGCTTCAAGATGATGGTGGTGGCATCGAAAAACTCCACCGTAGTTGGCCGGAATCGGCCTTGGAAGATGGGTGGTCGGGAGTGGGAAAACCCACGGGAAAAGCTGGGATTTTGTTTTTTTTTTTTTTTTTCTTTCTTTCCTTTTTCTGATTGGGCTTCACCTTAAATAACCAATTTCGAACGTCCGTAACTATACCATTATAATCCGGACTCGCAAACGGCTTTCGCCTATGCGTTCACATCCACGAGTATTACGAGAATATGTTAAAAGAATAAGTCATACGTCTCTCTAGACGATGGTCAACAGAAGTCAAAGTCCTTGTCTCTAGGGCAATTTCCTAAATTCACGCTTTTAAAATAAAATAAAAACGTAAAATTTGGAACGGGTTGTCACAATATATATATGTATATTGTGAGATCATGAAGTTTTAGATGAAATTATATATATTTTAAGTATAAATAAACATTTATTTACACAAAATATTATAGATTTAATTAAATTAGTCTAGTCCACCTAGGCGCCCTCCTAGACCCCAATTAGCGTCTAGCATCTTTTAAAATCTTGGTATTGGGTCAAAATTGGGCATGGGCATTTGGAATGGAGGTTTGAGGATATGGGTTGTCGATGAAGGTGGGATTGGGTTGTAGCCGTGTGGAGGAGTGAGGTTGCTGGACGGTGTATTTTTATTTTTTTTATTTTCTTTCAAGTTTTGCTTTTATTTTCATAAATAATTATACTTTTTATATATTTTTTTTTTTTTCATTTTACAAGTTTATTTTATTTTATTGCCACATGGCATGATTTAATTGGTGCATGTTGTTGGCACATTGACATGTTAACGACAAATTGGACGAAATCTAAAGACAAAGGTCTTAGGTTCGATTCTTCCCAAAAGCGAATTTAGATCAAATTATTGCTAGTCCATTGTGAGGCTAAGCTCATCCCTCCACTTTAGTGTAGATAACATCGTCTGTTTAAAAAAATAAAAAATAAAAATAAAAATAAAAAAGTTTAGGGGGTCAATTTACCAAAACAAAAAGATGATGGGGTCAATTTCAACTAGGGTGGTAGTTCAGGGGTCAAATGGCAGTTTACCCATATATTTAAAATATAAATATATGGGGATGGCAATTTTAATCGTTAAACCCGATAACCGTAGATAACCACCCGAATGGATTGGATTTGGATATGAAAATCCGGGTATGGCATGGATATGGGGAAAAACCGTGAACTTTATTCGGTTATGGTTTTGGATATGATTATAGGGGTCCCCAATCCGTATCCGTCCCCGAATCCAACCCGAATATATATATATATATATATATTTGATATATAATATAATTTTATTCAATTTACCGAACCTCCCTATACTAATTCATTAGGCATGCATCAAACCCTATACTATCTTTATTATGCACCAAACATCATGCATGGGGCATACCAACAACGTCATCAATTCAATACTCTTATTGTTATACTCAACCAAATTAATTCATCGAATCATTTTATATATCAATTATCAAATATTACAAGTTTATCAGATTCATCTTTCTTCAAGAGTCTCACTGTCAAGAAATTGTTGTATGTTATCATGAACAACTTCAAATATATTGTTAGTTTTTTGTAATTGGATGTTGCTATTTAATGACAGAATTAGTATCTACTAAAATTTATAATGCGTCAATTGGATAAATATAATTTCTTTTTTTTTTGACGAAGATGGATATAACCGATAACCGATTGAAAATCCGTTACCTGGTGGATATGGTTATGGATAATCCCCGATGGTTAATTTGCGGTTATAGATATGGTTAGTTTTCGTGGTTATGGGGATGGATATAGCATTCTGTCCCCAAACCAAACCGTTGCCATCCCTAGCATTCATACAATATCATATCCTTATTTTAAAAATATCCATGACATGTCCTCGTATCCTTGTATCCTTATTATTTCCGAGCTCTTCAAGATCTATGCTTCTCATATAAGGGGATAAATTGGCGAGCTTCTCACTAATGTCCCTATCTTCTTGTTGACCCTAAAAGTTACCAAGCCTACGTGGTGTGCAGGCCTAGTAATTAATGAGCTAACTACGTCCTTCGGTTAAATGCAAGGGGTGCCAACTCAACAACCCAGCTCGGTCAGTGAGTAGAATGCAGTGGTGATGTCGAACGCGCTACTGACTTCTACGTCTTGCGATTCCGGTCGAGGAAGGAACTCGTCTCGGCCTTCTAGGTTTTAGAGCTTGAAGACAAGGCTACTAGTTTCTTCAAAGTTCACGAATCGTCGGCGCTGGGTTTGGTCTCAATAATTATATTTGTGCAAACATAAGTACGCCGAACCGATACTAAACTGTACAAACACAAATACTCAAAAAAGATAAGTGTCTTGATAGTAAATGTGGTTCGGCATCCGAATCTCGAACTCTAAAATGCACTTGTGAGTATCAATCATAAAATAAACTCGGCTTTCACTGTGCTGAGTCTAGTAACACCTCACTTTGCCTAAAAGGCCAATGAGGTGACCACTTTCAATAAGGACTCAAAGACTCCTTATTGGCCGAGACTTGGATAATAACCAGCCAAACAAGAAGCAATGTTGTTAAGACTAACTGAAGGTGCTCATCAATCGCTTGATTCTACGGCTCCAGCGCTGTTAAGACTAATTGAAGGTGTCGCCAGTTGTCAAACACAGTGTTGTTAAGACTAATGAAGGTGTGCTCTAGGTTAGAATAGTTAGTGTTTTCTCAAGAGAGATTTTGCTAGAGCGAGGATTAGCGCAAGGCAAATTTGTTTGTTTGTTTGTTTGTTTGGAGAGACTTTAAATGTTGTCCACGGCACTATATTTATAAGAGCAAATGTTATGTGGTGCGGCTTCACACTAGTGTAGAATTTGATTTCAATTCAAACTCGTGAATTGATCTGTGCATATAACCAAGATATTATGCCGCCTTACCCGTCAGCTAGAGCTTCAGTCAAACACTTCTCAAGATAAGTGAGAGCCTACCTTTTAGCATATGACAGAATGCCATCATCATCTGACTCTGCTTCATTATCCTCACCATTATTCAAAAAGCCCATGTTTTCCTTCCTTATCTTTTGCATGCCTCAAAAGATACCGTGCCCTCAGACTGTATTTCCTATTCCAACTAGAACTTCTTTATTTCCACCACGTTGGTCTAGGTGTCGTGCCTTAATGCATATCCTCATATTTTGTACTCATATGATAATCATCACATCTTGCATCCTTCATTATCTGATGTCGTGCCTTAATGCATATCCTCATATTCCATCATCATTCAAATTAAGTGGGATTTAGACAAATATTAGGTTTAAATAATTTAATATATTACTGAAAGACTATTATTATGATTAACACACTATTATCCTTCAATAATAATTGAAAATTATCTCAACCAGTTTATCGTTCTATGGTCTAGAACCTCCTCAATTAACGGCCTCGATTACTCGGGCCAATGACGTAAAATGGGCTACAAACCTTGCCCCCCAGTTTCCTTGCCCGTGAGCCGAATGATTAAGGAAATTAGGCTTCTGCAGCTGACCACTAAATACATCGGCACCAAGAAACTGACTAAACCGGAATCACTGCCGAATCCTCAGTGCAAAATTCTAATGTCGAAATAAGTAAATCACATAACCCCATAAGAATGACTTCGCTATTGTCATAATATGGTGAAATGCAAAATCCTTGAGCCAAGAGATTACTTCTGTAGTCAACAATGCGTACCAAGTCTTTAGCATGTCGATAAATTCACCAGGAAGCAAGACTCGGAGAAAATTTTGGGTGAATCAGCAACTCCACCGAATGTAATGAAATAAGATATTAAATGTGAATCTGGTCTTGCGCTTGATTCGAGGAGAACAAAACCTCCAGTGTCTTTTGTGTGAGGAACCCATTCGGTGAAAAGGAGATCAAATGATAAAAGATGTCGCAACAGCTCAAAATCAACACCACCAACATATAATGAAATCCAAGATTATAATAACATGACGTTTCTCTAGTTCACTCCAAGCGAATCATGCATGCTCTTCCGTCCCTTGCCCTCCACGGACCATATTGGTTGTTCTGAACTGGAAAATAGCACACTGTCAGGCCGCCATTTTTATTTTATTGAACTAGAATGCTGCCGAATGGGTCGATACCGCTGAACTCGGCTCATAATGCAACCAAGTTTAGAAATGAATTGATGCACCGAGCAACAGATGTTGGGCCATAGGCGTAGACTATCGCTCATTTGACCTTTTGGCTCGAAGCTGTGCGTGTTCTGTATGGTGAGCGCATCTCTTTTCTCTTTGCTGCGGATCAGAATAATTCCAGAAGTTTCATCTGCGATTAGATCTTCGAACTGCTGACTGTCATAATGAAACCTTCCTCATCGCCAAGCTCGACTTATAAAAATCATATGCAGACATTTTCCTCTTCTTGAAAGCTCGGCAGAGACTGTGAAGAAAGAATATTACGAGAAAGAAGTGTCTCGAATGAATGATTTCACTGATCTGAATAATACAATATATACAGGAGCATTCTCCTAATAAATCTCTAAACTAATAAGTCTCATAGTAAAAAAGGAATTACAAATTAAATACAAATCTTTTCCTAAACAATCTCGGAGAATCCTAGATTTGGTGAATATTTTTTCCAATACTCCCCCTCAAGTTGGAGAGTGAATATCATTCACACCCAACTTGCGAACAAGAGGAATAAATGTTTCTTTTCCCAAAGCTTTAGTAAGCACATCGGCTAATTGAAATGAAGAACAAACATGCCTTGTTGCAACAGGCCCTTCTTGAATCCTTTGCCGAATAAAATGGCAATCAATTTCGATATGCTGAGTTCTATCATGAAAAACTGGGTTAGCCGCAATATGCAAAGCTGCTTTATTATCACAATATAACAAAGCTTGTTTGGAATGAGACAAAAGAAGATCTTTAAGAAGATATATCAGCCATGACAACTCTTGGCAAGTATTCGTCATAGCCCTATATTCTGCTTCCGCCGAAGACAATGAAATGGTCTTTTGTCTCTTTGATTTCCATGAAACCAAAGAAGAGCCCAAGAAAATGCAACAACCTGTAGTTGACCTTCTAGTAATTGGACAACCTGCCCAATTAGAATCACAATATGCACGCAAAGACAAGTCATTTTGTGAAGAGAAGCAAAGATCTTGTCCCGGTTCATTCTTGAGATAACGCAAAATGCGTAGAGCAGCTTCCATGTGGGGCTTTCGAGGTTCATGCATAAACCTACTCAAAATGTGCACTGAATAAGTGATGTCAAGTCTTGTAATAGTAAGGTATATAAGACGTCCAACTAGCCTCCTATACTATGACGGATCCTTGTGTAAATCACCATTATTCGAAAGTTTAAGTCCTCGCTCCATAGGATACTCAATAGCTGCTGCACCTAGCAACCCACCATCTTTAAGAATTTCCAATGCATATTTACGTTGAGAAAGAAAAATACCCTTATGTGAACGAGCAACTTCAATGCCCAAAAAGTATTTCAAATCACCAAGATTCTTGATTCGAAAGCAACTATGCAAGAAATCTTTGAGCATCGATATTGCCATGGACTCATTACCTGTGATCACAATATCATCCACATAAATAAGAAGAGCTGTAAAAGACTTCCCATGATGGCGTGTAAAGAACGAACAATCAGCTTTAGACTGAGTAAAACCAGCAAATTGTATGGCCTCAGAGAATTTAGCAAACCATTGACGTGAGGCTTGCTTTAAACCATATAAAGATTTATGGAGGCGACATACAACATTCTCCCCCTGTCATCGAAAACCAGGTGGAGGAGACATATAAATTTCCTCATGCAAATCACCATGAAGAAAAGCGTTGTTAACGTCAAGTTGGTGAAGTGACCAATTAAATGTGGCTACGAGGGATAACAAACACCGAATAGTAACCATCTTGGCAATAGCAAAAAAAGTTTCATGATAATCAACGCCTTCCATTTGTGTGAAAACCTTAGCAACTAAATGAGCCTTATAACGCTCAATAGAGCCATCAAAATGAAGTTTAATCAAGGAAAATACTTTTGATTTCACGAGGAGCAAATTTGTGAGAGATATGAACATTAGTAGCATAGGCAAGACAACCAAAAACACACAAATGGGAATAAGTTGGAGGTTTTCCAAAAAGTTTCTCAAAGAGGGTTTTGAAATTTAAAATTGGAGTAAGCAAACGATTAATAGTATGAACGGCAACACACTCCCCCCCCCCCCCCAAAAAAAAACATTTGGGAGGGAGATGAGCTTGAAACTTTAAAGCCCATGCTGTCTCAAGAATATGTCGATGCTTGCGCTCGACAACACCATTTTGTTGAGGTGTATAAACACAAGAATGTTAAAAAAGAACGCCGTGCCTTAAAAAAAATTGCAAAGAAAGAAATTCTCCTCCATTATCAGCACGAAGTTGTTTGATAGTGAAATTAAATTGTGTGTGGACAAGGGAAAAGAAATCTTGTAAAAACTTTTGTGTCTCATTTTTATGACGCATCAAAAACACCTCAGTAAAATGCGTAAAATCGTCGACAACAGTAAGAAAATAATGAGCGCTACAAAGTGAAGCATATCTATAAGGTCCCCAAATATCACAATGGATAAGTTGAAAAGGTGCATACATTGAAATGGAACTATTACCAAAAGGGCATACAACAGTAAGAAAATATCACGATGTTGTTTTGCCAATGGGCATACATCACAAACTTGACTATAATTAGAAGGAAATTGTAACAATTGTTTTGACATAAAACTTAATCTAGATGAGGAAACATGTCCTAAACGATGATGCTAGACGTCGATGGTAGTAAAACTATGGTTGCAGGTGGGTTGGTGTGAATGTTGGTGCTTGTTTGTGTGGGATTTTTCGGACACTAGTGACACCAAGTAATAAAGGCCATTTTGTTTGCTTACCCAAACCAATAGTCTGTTTCGTGCCCAGATCCTGCAAAATACACCAAAAGAGAAAAAAAAGTTACTGAGTAATGCAATCCCTCTGTAAGTCTGCTCACAGACATCAAATCAACTTTAAACTGGGGCACACAAAGCACATCATGTAATATAAAGGTAGAGTTTAGAGGCAACTCTCCGGTAGCGGAAATAGGTGTTGTTTCTCCACTAGGTAAAATAACCGGTGGCAAGAAAGTATTCTTGGAACCATTAGTAATCTTATTGGGAGACGAAGTAATATGGTCCGTTGCACCGCTGTCGATGATCCAGCGACGAAATAGCAATTGAGACATACCTGAACAAGTAGCAGCCGCATTCACTTGAGAAGTATGACCAACACCCCCTTTTGCATTCATAAAAGCAAGAATTTGTTGTAACTATGCATCAGTAAGACCAACGGATCTCCTCTTTGGTTGGTTCTTAGGAAACATTATTAGCAGATGGGTTCATGCCATCTGCCTTGGGACGATGGTCACCACCATAAGTTTGATTTGGCTTGTGAAGCTTGTGACCTGGTGGATACCCATGGAGTTGCCAACAAGTATCCTTAACATGACCAAGTTGATCACAGTAAGAGCAATGTGGACGATTATGAGAGGAACCTGTTTGTCTATCTTTTTTGTTAGAAAAATCTTGTCGATCTCTCTTGGAGCGACTGTAATCAGGACGGCCTGATTGAACGGCCATGGCAGCAGCTTCTGTCGTGGCCTTGGTCGCACCAATATTGTATTGTTTCTCCTCCTGAGAAACTAATGCATATGCTTGACGAATTGATGGGAGTGGATTCATTAGAAGAATTTGTCCTCGAATTGCACCGTCAGACTCATTAAGACCCATAAAAAATAGCATGAGTTTGTTTCAATCATTATGTGCAGCGCAAGTGCATGTAGATGACTCAGTATAAGAGGCCAATTCATCCCATAAGGCTTTCAACTTTGTATAATAAGCAGCCATGGACAACTGCTCTTCAGTCAAATTGAAAGATGCCGGGAGCATTGCTTTGAGAGAATCGTTCTCAGAGAGATGGCGGGGCTGTTCTTTGAGGTTTGCAGCACGAGAAAAATTAGGGTGCAGCAAAAAAAGATTGCAGCGGAGAAGAAAAAAAGCTAGGGTTTTAAACCTGCTCTGATACCATGTGAAGAAAGAATTGTCTCGAATGAATGATTTCATTGATCTGAATAATACAATATATACAGGAGCATTCTCCTAATAAATCTCTAATCTAATAAGGCTCATAGTAAAAAAGGAATTACAAATTAAATACAAATCTTTTCCTAAACAATCTCAGAGAATCCCAGATTTGGTGAATATCTTTTCCAATAGAGACTTCTCAACTAAAACCTATAATCCCTTCGACCGTCCACTCCATTCGGTCGAAACTCAAGTAGAAATGAAGCCGAGACAAAAAGCCGAGAAAAAGAGCTGCTTCTCTATTCTCACTTGACTGATTGCTTTTTACTTTGTCTTTTCTATGCCGAAGAAAAGGTGAACAACGGAAGATGACTACCACCTAATAAAAAGTAATGTAATTAATTGGTCATGGGACCAAATAGTTGCAAAAAAATTTCCATATGCATGCAGGCTACCGAATGGAACTGAAGAGATTGGACTATCCCCACCAAAGCAGCTTAGGGGTTTTTAATTAGGATTTTTAGGGGTTTTTAATTAGGATTTTTAGGGATTTTTAATTTTTTTAATGAATTTAAAGGTATTCAATCAGGATTTTAAGTGATTATCTGAAATTTAATGTGTATTCAATAAAGATTTTAAGATAGTTTATTAAAATCCTTAGAATTCAGGGTGTATTCAATTAGAATTTTAAAGAAGTTTATAACATTCCAAGTGTATTCAATTAGAATTTGAATATAAAGAATTTGGAAAAGTTGAAGAATTAGAGGGAATTTGAGAGATTTTGTAGTGTATTTTAAGCATCCACAAATCACACCTCTCCCTATGAGATTTCAAGGGAATTGAATTAAAATTTTACATGAAATCTCTACAAATCAGTTAAAATCCATGAATTTATAAATCTATTAAAATCTTAGCAAAACTAGAAAAATTTCATTAACATCAGCAAAACGTCAAGTATAGCTGATGGTTAAGAAAATAAATATTTTTTTTTCCTTTTTTATTCTAGCAAATGGAAATTAGAGCGGTGAAACCATAATGAGGAGGAGGCCAACGATGTTTTTTTCCGAGCCAAGATCTTTTTGTATCAAGGTTTTCAATTTGATTTCGCTCTAGGCCGAATAAAGAACCATCTCCAAATATTTTTTACTCAACAAAAAAATTTTGATTCTCGGCCACCAAATGCGTTGAACAATTATGCCCCCCCCGGACATAATTATTTTGCCAATTTCAGCTTTTAACTCAAATAACTCAGCCGAATTGGGTTGCTCCATATCGACTTTATCGCCAATAACCATATCAACTGACATGGTTTTTATGTTTGAGGTTGTGTATCAGCCTTGTTCGTCTTTGGAGCCCTCCTTTGGTGAATCATTTTCTAAGTCAATTTTTGTATTTGCCTTAGAAACTTGAACATTTTCTTCTAGGCTGACAAAATTTTTAGCCTCGACCGAAAAAATAGGTGGCCCAACTTTTTCTTCAACTGAATTGACAATTTTCTTAGGCCGAAGCTTGATTGGAACTGGAGTGGAAAATTGCCCCCCGGTCTATTTATGCAACCATTCTTCAAATGGAATTGATATGAACCCAAAACGAAAAGGCGTTTTCTTATCAAGTCACTCATGAAATCGACCATTGTTCTTGTAAGCTGTGATGAGCTTTCACTTTTATCATTTGGGCAAACGATCTTCGCTTTTCCTCATTTGCATTAGGGATCTGTTTTGCCTTAAATTTAGATAAGAATATGTCCAATTGGCTTAATGGAGTTGGATCGAAATCTTGGTGTGAACTTTGTAGTTATTTAACACTGTGTCCCACTGGGCGTGCTAAAATGTTGACCCTAAAAACTACCGAGCCTACGTGGCGCGCATGCCATGTAACTAATGAGCTAACTATGTCCTTCGGTTGAATGCGGGGCGTGCCAACTCGACAACCGAGCTTGGTCGGTGAGTAGAAGAATGCGGTGGTGATGTTGAACGCGATGCTGACTTCTACGTTTTGTGATTGCAACTGAGAAAGGAACACGTCTCGACCTTCTAGGTTCTAGAGCCTGAAGACAAGGCTGCTAGTTTCTTTGAAGTTCACTAATTATTGGTGCCGAGTTTGGTCTCAGTAATTATATTTGTGCAAATATAAGTATGCCAAACAGGTACCAGACTGTACGGACAGACATACTCAAAAGAGATAAGTGTCTTGATTGTAAATGTGGTTCGGCCATCTGAACGTCGGACTCTAAAATGCACTTGCAAGTATCCAATCATAAAATAAACTCGGGTTTCAATGTGCCATGCCTGGTAACACCTCACTTCGCCTAAAAGGCTAATGAGGTGGCCTCTTTCAATAAGAACTCAAAGACTCCATACTAGCTGAGGCTTGGATAATAACCAGCTAAACTCGAAGCAGTGATGTTAAGACTAACTAAAAGTGTTGCCAATTGTTAAACACAGTGGAGTTTATGCAGGGCTTCACACTAGTGTAGAATTTGATTTCAATTCGAACTTGTGAATTGATCTGTGCATATAACCAAGATATTATGCTGCCATGCCCGTCAGCTAGAGCTTTAGTCAAAGACTTCTCAAGATAAGCGAGAGCCTATCTTTTGATAGAATACCATCATCATCTGACTCTGCTTCAATACCATCACCATTATTCAAAAAGCCCATGTTTTCCTTCCTTATCTTTTGCATGCCTCAAAAGAAATCGTGCACTCAGACTATGTTTCCTATTCCAACAAGAACTTCTCTATTTCCACCACGTTGGTCCAGGTGCAGCCATGCATGCATAATAAAATGGAATAGTATCCCATTGTTTATGTTTTATCAAAAATTTAATACATAGCACATTCATAAAATCCATCCAATATAATCTCTGACTGATGCATTCCACGTGGCCAAAACAACATCAAAAGGCATATACCATTTGTACTCATATGATAATCATCCCATCGTGCATGCTTCATTATATGATGTCATGCATTAATGCATATCCCCATATTCCATCATCATTTAAATTAACTGGGATTTAGACAAATATTAAGTTTAAATAATTTAATATATCACTGAAAGATAATTATTATGATTAACACAATATTATCCCTCAATAATAATTGAAAATTATCTTAACCACTTTATCATTCTACGGTCTAGAACCATTCTCAATCAACGGCCTCGATTACTTGGGCCAATGACATAAAATTGGTTACAAACACTTCTAGAGAAAATAGCTTAGAACACCAACTAGCCCAGAATAAACCTTCATACCTCTAAAGCTAACTCGAGATGTAAAGTCTGGGTGAGAAGAAGGAATCCAGTCTTCAATCAAGCATAAAACCCTATCTCCATTCTTGAAATTGTCTTTAAATAAGTTGAATGCATCAAACCAAGATGTCCAGTCACTTGCTTTAGTCAACTCTTCAGTAGGAAGGGTCGACTGAGTGTCTGCAATGACGATCTCTCCAAGCAAGGAAGTTGCAACTGTTAAAATACAAAACTACTAGGGTTTTGCAATCTCTAGGGTTTAGGCCGTGCAAAGGAGATAATAAAGGTAGTTTGATTTCATTCAATTTCTGCTTTACAAGGAGTACAAGATTTGAAAATGAGTGTGAAGAAATTGTTTAAGGTAACGAATGGCCACTTCATCGTTACCTGTGATAATCATGTCATTAACGTAGATTAGTACGGTTATGAATGAGTGATCACGTATCTTAGTGAATAAGGAATAACCAGCCTTCGATTATTGATATCTGGCTTGGTGTATGGCGGTGGAAAATTTGTGAAACAATCTACGAGAAGCTTGTTTGAGCCCGTAGAGTGACTTGTTGAGTCGACATACATTATGCTCCCTCTGCCGATAAAGACCAGGAGTCAATTGCATATAGACTTCTTCCCCAAAAACCCCACGAAGGAAGGCATTTTGTACATCCATTTGGTGAAAAGACCAATGTCGAACATAAGCCACGGCCAAAAGACAACGAACGGTAATGAGTTTGGCAACGGGGGCGAAGGTTTCTTTGTAGTCGATACCTTCCCGTTGGGTAAAGCCCTTAGCAACAACGCGAGATTTATAATGTTTGACGAACCCATCTGAATTGTACTTAGCCTTATAGACCCATTTGCAACCAATGGCTCAATGACCGGGAGGAAGGCGAGTGAGAGTCTAGGTACGCTTTTGTTCCAGGGCAAGGAGTTCAGATTGCATGGCAGTTTGCCACTTAGGATCGCTGTTAGCTTGCTCAAAAGTTGTAGGTTCAACAATGATAGAAATAACATAAGCAAAAGAGCGGTGGGAAGAAAGATGAGCATAAGAAACATAGTGAGATAAAGGGTAGCATGTACCTGACATGGAAAAGGAGTTGGCACCAGGAGCAAGGGATTGTACATGATATAAATGGTAGCCTTGAAGTCACACAAAGGGTTTAGGGGGACGGTTGGAGTGTCGAGTAGCAAGGGGTAGGGGTATAGGTAGAGTTGGTAGGGAGGGTGTCCAGGGAAGGTGGGGTGTCCTGGGAAGATGGGGTGTCGGGGGTTGTGTTAATGGCAAATGGTAAAGGCGTGGTAGGTGTAGGGTTAAGAATAATGTCTGTAGTGGGAGGGTATAAGGGCTTGGAAGGTGTAGTGGTAAGGATAGGCGTGGAAAGGGTAGGATCAAGAGGTAGGGTACGACAACACTATCAAGTTGGTGATCTGGTGGCTGGGAAATAAAAGGAAAGGTGTCTTTAAGAAATACCACATCATGTAGGGATGGGAAATTTTGCCTAAACCGATTTACCAACCGAATCATACTGGTTGGCTCATAATTGTATGGTATAGTTTTGGCATCTTTTCATAATTGGTTGTCATTTTACCAAACCAACAATTAATGGCATAGCTTTGGTAATTGATTTTGTATGCCGGCGGTATGCCATGCCTACCAATATATATATATATATATATGTGTGTGTGTGTGTGTGTGTGTGTGTGTGTGTGTCTATTTTTTTTCTTGTTCTATTTAGATATTTTAGGTATTTTTTACATGCTTGACTCCTTAGTTTTAGGGTTTAGAAAATAAATGACTCCTTAGTTTTAGGGTTTAAAAAATATATGTATATGTATACGATTCATGCCATAATAAATATAGAAAATATTGTTAACAAAATTGATAGCATGATGATTACTGATACTATATATACACGTACATATATATATGATTTTGAATGTATATGCATTGCTTATGTTTAGGATGATGGAGTCTAGCCAATCAACCGCTAGTACAAAACAGGGATTAACCCAAAATGAACCACACAATGCAACCGAACAAGCACCCCAATCTAAAAATAAAATTGAGCCCTTGGAACTGGAAGATACTGAGGAAGAAGTGGAAACCACAAGTTGTGCCATTTACCAACCGAACTAGCCAATAATTTTGGCTGAAATGATTTTTGGCAACGGCAAGAAGACGGTTGGCTAGCGATAACTGATTTTCAATAATTATGTATATGTGGCTGGCATGTGGCACAAGGAATTTGGCACGGTTTGCCAACCAAACCCAGCTGTAACATCATGAGTAGTGGAGAATTTGTGAGTAGTGAGGTCATAAACATGGTAGCCTTTTTGACCAAAAGGGTATCCTACAAAAATGCATTTCCGAGCACATTGATCAAATTTGTGTTCGGGAGTGAGATTCATGGCATAACATAAGCAACCAAACACACATAGATGAGTAACATCTGGAGGGGTACGGTGCAAAAACTCGAAGGGAGTTTTGTGTTTAAGGAGTGGTATAGGTAAACGATTGATTAAATAACATGTCGTTTGAACACTTTTCCCCCAAAACGTTAAGGGTAAATTGGCTTGAAATCGAAGTGCTCTCCCAACATTTAAAAGATGGTGATGTTTCCTTTCAACTACCGCATTTTGTTGGGAGTGGAAGGACAAGAGGTGTGAAACACGATACCTTTGCTATCAAAAAAGGATCGTAAAGAAGTGAATTCAGCTCCGTTATCTACCCTAAGTGTCTTGATCATACAATAAAATTGTGTTTGAACCTAAGCAATAAAGGAACATAACAACCCTTGTGTTTTAGACTTTAAACGCATAAGGTGAATCCAAGTAAAACAAGAATAATCATCAACAATGGTCAAAAAATATCGAGCCCCTGAATGGGAATTGACTCGATGGAGTCCCCAAATATCACAACGTATTAAATCAAAAGGTGCTTTAGATGAAATAAAACTTGATGGAAAAGATAAACGAGTTTGTTTAGCAAAAGGGCAAATGTCACACGAATGACTAAAATCAAACATAATAGTTGGAACTTGCTTGATCAAAACTTGTAGAGGGCTGATGGAGGGATGTATTTAAGCATTGGTGCCAAAGGTTGAATGGTGGTTTACATTGTGGGCAAGGTGAGGATTTTGTGTCGGCGATAAGTAATAGAGGCCATTATATCGCTTGCCCAGGCCAATCGTCCTCCTCATATCCACGTTCTATATCACACAGAAAGTGGGAAAGAAAATCACTATGCATTGTAAGGACTAGGTGAGTTTGCTAACAGATAATAAATAGACTCAAAAATTTGGGACATGTAACACGTCATCAAGTTTAATAAGAGGAGTGGCTTGAACGGAACCAACAGACTCTATGGTGGCCTTTCCCCCATTCGGCATTTGTACAAAATCAAACATGGATTTCTTGTCAAGTAAGTGAGGTGAAGAAGAGATGTGATTCATTGCCCCACTATTAATGATCCAATAAAGGGTTTTCTATAGTAAAGCTCCTGACATATTAGACAAGGGTGTAAGTGTACCTATGGCATTTGCAAAGTGTTGTGGGTTACCATCAAGATTGGTTTTCTTGAGCATGGCTATGATTTGATTGTACTCTTCAGTAGTGAACTTGGGCCCATCACTGGTGGTTCCGTTATGGTGCTGATTAGCAACTTTGGCGAATTTATCACCAGTCTTCATTTGGTTGGCCGTGGGTTTCCTCTTATTAAGAAGGGTTACCTTCTTGCCATGGTATTTGTGCCCCGATGGGAAGTTGTAGAGATAGAAGCAGCGATCTACAGTATGATATTTTTTTATCACAATAAGAGCATTTAAGGGACGAGTTACCTCATTGTGTAGCAGGTTCCCTGTTGCTTGTCACATTCATAGCATCAAATTGTTGTTATTACGAGTGAGAGATACCTCCACTTGTTTCTCTTATTGTAGAACAAGAGGTATGCCTTCCGAGTGTTTGGGAGTGGCTACATCAACAGGATTTGCCCACATACCACGACATAGGATTCATTTAATCCCATGAGAAACTGCATCACCCTTTCCTTTTCATCTCGCTCATTAATCTTCTTCAAACCCCCACAAGTGCATGTTAGAGGCTCATGGTAGGACATCAATTCATCCCACAATGCTTTCAATTTTGTGTAGTAGACTGAGATCGATTATTACTCTTGTCTGTGCTCAACAATTTCTCTCTTAATTTGATAAACACGTGAATCGTTCCCTTGGGAGAAACGATCATGCAAGTCGACCTACACATCTGCTGCTGATGTATAGTGAGACGATGCTTGCGATGTCTTCATGCACATAATTCAAGATCCACACGAGGACCATGTCATTGCATCGTTGCCACAATGCAAATTGTTTGTCTGTTTCAGCATAAGGGTCAATGGTTATATCAACCAAGCCTAGCTTATTCTTCGCACTTAGACTGATGTGCATAGCACGGCTCCATGTGTTGCAGTTGTCTCCTTGAAGAGTTTTGGAGACCAAGATGTTCCCGGGTTGGTCAGAGGGGTGTAACATGAACAGGTTTCAAGATGTCAGTAGCCATCCCCGTTGGTTTTGGATTGGCTACTGATTCACTCATGACGATGATACTATTTGTTAAGGTGCGGAAGCGTTGGGTATTCAGAGTCACCAGAAATGGTGCTATGATACCATGTTAAAATATGGAACTATTAGGGTTTTGCAGTCTCTAGGGTTTAGGCCGTGCAAAGGAGATAATAAAGGTAGTTTGATTTCATTCAACTTCTGCTTTACAAGTAGTACAAGATTTATACAATAATACATAAGGCTATTCTAGGAAGTCAACTATAAATATCAATACATGGTTTACACGGATCAATTCATTCCTATAACTAAGGAAAGAAAGCAATCTTCAATGATACTCCAAGATATTGTTGCTCAATAGCAACCATTGGAATTTGCACATTACTTGGAAGGACATGGCCATCAGAGGTTGCCTTATTGAGCTAGGTAGTCAACTGGGAGTGAAAAACACTAGAACTCTTTGAACCAAGTGCCGGCAATGCAATAGTCTCATGATGCTCTGCAGGGGAAAAAGCCACACATGAAGGCGTGCCAACGGTCTCCTCCACAACACCTCCTCCATGCATGATCAAAGACTTATCTAGGCTTGGCTCAGGCAAAAGCACAATTGCAATTATGATGCTGGCAACAACTAACAAAAGGAAAAGAAACACAATTACTAATAATGCGTACCATAGGCAGAAAAGATAAGCACTACAATGGAAAGGTTAGGAGGATATTACAAGATAGAGATCCATGAATCATCCTAACACAAGCGTGCATATATATATATATATATATATATATATAAAGAAAAAAAGAAAATAAAGTAACGAGGCAACTATAAACCCTCACGCAATTGGAATACTAGTTATGGTAAGAGTAATTACCTCCTTGGGGCTACTGCATATATTTCCAGCAGCATCTGTATATATTTCCGACAGCAGTCTCTAGCACGCCGGCTGAAGCACACGCTCCTTCACTTCTTACCACAACTAGAGGTGCCCAGGTTCCAAGTGGAAATCAACATCATGTGTAAAATCACTCATTTCGCAGCACCGCTAAACACCACGTATACTCATCACCGTCACACTTATCACCACCATCATTGCTTGGCTGCCATCCCTCAGAAAAGGCTTAAGAGTCCTCATTTCCTCTTGCATCAGAATTAGTACTGGCATTACTACTCTTCTTTGCAACGGACTCACCACTAAAATTATCATCCTTCAAGTCAGGATCAACACTTTTTTCCCTTTCACTCGAATCAAGGATGTCAAAATACTCTGCGGGTCTCGGAGTGTCAGAAAATTACCGAGGTTGCTAATCGAGAACTCCTAGTTCAGTGACCAAGACCAGCGGAAGTCGTCATTTTCCCCTTAGACTTACCTGCTTTCCAAGAGATAAAGCGTAAGTATATCGAAGCCAAAAAAAAAAAGGACATGCATCTAAAGGCAGGAAGGCCATTTCTAGTCTTTGTCATTGTCGACATTTTCTCAAGACTCTTGAACTTTTTGGAGGCACTAGAAAGTTTAATCTTACTGCTGCCAGAGGGGACCATCTTGAACAATCTTTGGCCTAAAACGTTTTCCCTTCTACCTAAACCAAGCGTTTTAAAAAAAAGAAGACTATGTATGTGTCCACATGTATGGAAAAGGTGTAAAGGGGAAAGGAAGAAAGAAACACCTGTTTGTTTAGACACCGCAGGAGAAGCTGTCTTTTTTTGCGCTTTTCCCTGCTCCTTATTGTCAGCATTTGCATCATCACCATCAGATGTTTTCCTCTTCTTTTCACTCTTGGAAAACTCACCAAAAATCTTGCCTATTTTGTGACGAAAGGTAAGTTGCGATTAAAGTTGAGGGAAACAACGGTCTCATCAGACACAAGTCTTGGATGGCTAGTAAGGGTAAGATCCAGCCTGGGTTGCTTATCACCATGAAACTTAGTGATGCGAGCAAAACAGAGCAGCCAGTTGCTCATAAAGAACTTTGAAATGCCACCAATCCTCCTCCTATTGGTATTATAATGGTGCTGGCATAAGCTTTCAGGCAAGGAATAAGCAACACTCCAGAACAATTTCCCAAACAAAGTATCACTCTCGAGGGACAGTGCCTTAAAGACACCCTGATCAAAGTCAAATTGTCGGCTTACTCAAAGAGGCGCATACAGAAATCTCCATGTCATCATCACCAAATGTGGGAAGAATAAAAGTCAACGAAGTCAAAGATTTCTCTGTGAAAGAAGGATACTCTAAATTCTTGGTCAAAGGAATAACAGTTATATGCTACTATTATCGCCATGCACTTCATCAGTATAAAACATCACAGAATTGAAACTTTTGGGCACCACAATGTACAAATAGAAAGTAAAACCATTCATGTCATACAACAACTCTAGGAAGTTTTGCTTCTTCCCTACAATGGCAAACCAATGGTAGTTTATCTAGCACATAAGACACTGGACTAATAACAAGATGTTCTTTAGCACTGCCATACAGGTATGGACTTATCTTGATACTCTCGAAGCATTCCCAAAGGAAAGCCTACAATAAGCTAGCTCGAACACACAACAGTCATTCAATGCACGCCCAGCCACTTGCTCCTCGAGTTCTTGAACTCATGATACAGAAGTCCAAGAAACATAGGAGGTAACGGAAGCATGTGACTGATAGGAGCATATTTATGCTACTTAGTTATGTTGTTTCCTTGCATTTAGTGAGTTAATTACTATTTATTTTAGTCTTTTAAGCTATTTTCATATGTTTTTAGGTCCTAATGGCAAAATGAGCAAGAAAGGGCATTTTGAAGCTAAATGGAGCAGTTTTGGGCATGGATTGGATAGCTTAACCATTGAGCAATGAGGATGGACGAAATTGAAGTCAAAGTGAAGCTAGGAAAGGCTACAAATCTGGAGAAGAAGTCCAAATGTAATGAAAATAAGGAAATAGCAAGAAATAAGGATGAACATGAGGAACTAACTTCTTTTTAGTTGGAGGTGAATTCGAAGCCATGATTATATATTTTATATGAATTGATTATGTCCGGTTATTGTTTCTTAAGGCATGAATGTGATTTTCTTATCTAAGTTATTAAAACCTGTTTATGTATGTGGGTTGGGGTTGACACTTAATTTGCATGCATGAATTTGATGCTAGAATCTAAGAGGGTTTCACGTAATAGTTATTCACTTATATTCACAAGTAGTGGAGGTTGCTAGTCACAATCGCGTTAAGTAAATCCTTGGTATAAGTCTCATGCATTTCATAGTGATGAATGCCTTGTCAATGCTTGTGGTTTTCACAAAACTTAATGACTTTTGATATGTATCTTTGTTATGCATTTCATATGAATAACTTGAAAAAGATAATTTGGTTGTAATGCGTTTTCATTCAATTCAATGAAATAAGGAAAACCTGAGGGTTAGTTGTGCGATGCAACTAATTTGGGGCGTTGTCATTCATAGTCTAAAGGAATAATAACTGGAAATTGGTTCATATGCATATGTCATGTGTGGAGAAGGACCCTCTAACTAGCCTTTCACCCATTTAATTCACTTAAATTCGTTTTTCAAAGTGTTTTCTACAAAGTTTTCGTTTTAAGTCTTAAATTCGTCAAAAACAATCCCCCTTTCACTTAGTCTTCTTATTTGAGTCAAAACCTGTTTTCTTTGAGTCTTTTGAGTCAAGTTGAGTTCTATTTTCGTCCAAATCATTTGTTGAGTCTAAAATTGAGTCTTTTTTATTGTTGGTTGCTATTTTAAGTGTCTAAAGTTAGTTTTAAGTCTATAGAGTCTAGTTTAGTATTTTTGAGTCTTAATTGTGTTGATTAGCATCCCTAGTTAATCCCCTGTCTAGAACGATCCCTACTTACATATCTACTACAATTGTCACAAATAGGGTTTCATTTGTGTGTCAAGTTAATTTTCACATCAAATTTTGGCGCCGTTGCCAGGTATTAGCAAACTTGCTAATCACTTTTGTTTGTGTAGTGTCTTTTAAATTGTCTTTGTGTTTTCTATTAAGTTTGCCGTGCCTTTTAAATTGATTGCTGATTTGGTTGTGTCCTTTATTTCAGGTACTAGTTTATGACTTGTCGTTCTCAACCTATTCGTGCAAACAAATTGGATTTTGACGACGATTTTGAACGAACTTTGAGAAGAAAGAGAAAGCAATCGGAACCTAATCCACCTAGTTCAAGTTCAGATTCCGAATCTGAATTTGAAGAAGAAGAAAATGTTGTGACTTTGTGCATTCAATATCCTATGGCCGCCCAAGGAAAGACCGATGAGTTCGAATTGAATTCTAGCTTGTTGCATCACATTCCCAAATACCATGGTTTGTCCCTGGAAGATCCAAACAAGCATCTTAAGGAGTTTGAAGTGGTATGTTCAAGCATGACACCAATCAATGTCAATGGGAACATTTTGAAGATGAAGGCCTTTCCATTTTCTCTTCTAGAAAAGGCTAAAGATTGGCTATACGAATTGGCACCCAGAACCGTCACTTCTTGGGAAAGCATGAAGCGGACATTCTTAGAGAAATTCTTCCCAACTTCAAGAGTGATTCTTCTGAGGAAGAAAATTAGTGGCATTCAACAAGACCAAGGGGAGTCTTTTCCAACATATTATGAACGTTTCAAGACTCTAGTTGCATTATGCCCTCAACACCAAATGAAGGAAGAACTTTTAATTCAATATTTCTACGAATGACTCCTTCCAATTGAGAGACAAATGCTTGATGCCTTGGCGGGAGGTGCTTTGGTTGACAAAACACCCGTGGCTGCCAAGGTTTTAATTGCAAATCGAGCCTTAAATGCACAACAATATGAAGGTGTTGGAGAAAGAGACACCCCACGGCAGCAAGTGAATGAGGTAAGTTCCCAATCCGACATTCAATCTCAATTTAGTTAACCTTACTTCTATTGTGTCTCAGATGGCCAAAGGAATGAGGATACAATGACCAATTGTATGTAGCGTATGTTCTATCCAAGGACACCCTTCGGACAAGTGCCCTCAATTGATTGAGAATGAGGGATGGAAGAGTGCAAATGCCATTGGATTTCCAAGCCAAAATCAGCCAAGAAATGATCCATATTCCAACACATACAATCCGGGTTGGAGAGATCACCCAAATTTCAAGTGGAGGGAGCCTCAACAACCTCCACAATAAGGAGGCTTTAGACAACAACCCCTGGGGTTCTACACCAAGCTATACGGCCCCAATCCAAATCAAGCACAACCTGCCCAAAACAATCAAGGTACGTCTTTGGACAATGATACACTTATTAAGTTACTAACCAATTTGTCTCAGGGGCAAGAGAATCAAAACAAAGCGATGCAAAACCAAGACAAAAGGGTGGACCACTTGGAGAAGCAAATTGGGCAGATTACGGAGTTTGTAGGACAATTCCAAGACCAAGGCAAGCTTCCTAGCTCAACCATTGTCAATCCAAATGGTGGCTTTGAAACCGCCAAAGCAATCACGTTGAGAAGTGGTAAGGAGGTTGGAACCACCCCAAAATCGTCCAAAACAAGTCAAGAAGAGGACACATTGCTGCAAGAAGAGGAGGAACAAGGAACAAAGGCCACGGCAAGGATGGAACAAACCTTGCCGCAACCACCTATTGTCCCAAAACCATCCAACACCCCCAAGGTAAGTCCAAATTCGACTTTGTCAAGTTCTATTCCACTAAATGTGCCCTTTCCTAGCAAATTTAGGCAATCAAAGAAAGAAGAGAATGAGAATGACATTCTGGAAGCCTTTAGGAAAGTTCAAGTCATATTCTGCTCCTTGATGCAATCAATCAAGTTCCTAAGTATGCTAAATTCTTGAAAGAGCTTTGCACAACAAGGAAGAGGATTTCGAACAAAGAGGTGGTCCAGGTAAATGAGAATGTTTCGGTGGTGTTACAAAGAAAATTACCACCTAAATGCAAAGATCCGGGTAGTTTTACAATTCCTTGTGTTATTGGAAATACTAAGTTTAAACATGCTATGCTAAACTTAGAAGCTTTAATTAATGTCATGCCTTACTCAATTTATGCATCTATGAACTTAGGAGAGCTTAAAAATGATGGTGTGATTATTCAATTGACCGATCGTTCTAATGCCTATCCAAAAGGAGTTTTGGAAGATGTTTTGGTGCAGGTTAACAATTTGATTTTTCCGGGGGACTTTTACATGCTTGACATGGAGGATTCAACCCATTCTACACCATTGCCGATCCTACTTGGGAGACCTTTCATGAAAACAGCCCGCACCAAGATCGATATGTTCAAAGGAACTTTAACGATGGAATTTGATGGGGAAGTTATTGACTTCAATCTTTGTGAAACTATTAAATATCCTAAAGACAATCATTCTTGTTTCTCTATTGATATTCTTGAATCATTGGCGCATGATTTTCTTGATTCGTTGGACAAAGACCCACTTGAAACAACAATTGCCGAAGGGTTGGGTTTAACACCCAACCTGGCCGTACATGATGATGAAGTTAACGAGATGATGGCTGCACTTGAATCATCACCCCCATATCTAAGTAAGCCCCCAAACCCAATTTCAATTCCCGTTTCTACTAACAAGTTGTTACCTTCAATGATTCAGGCACCCGTTCTTGAACTTAAACCATTGCCAAGTCACTTGAAGTATGTCTATTTGGGAGACAGAAACATTGCTCGTCATTGTCTCTTCATCATTCATGGCAATGGAGGAGGCCAAATTGGTTCGAGTGTTGAAAGCACACAAAACAGCCATAGGATGGACCTTGGCTGATATTAAGGGAATTAGCCCTACAACATGCATGCATCGCACACTTCCAGAGGAGGGGGCTAAACCAACTCGAGAGGCTCAACGTCAACTCAACCCTCCAATGATGGAAGTTGTGAAAAAGGAGGTTATCAAATTACTTGATTGTAGAGTGATTTATCTATTCTATCTTGGATAGCCGCTGGGTTTCACCAATTCAAGTGGTGCCAAAGAAATCCGGAGTGAGGGTGGTGAAGAATGTCGAGAATGAGCTTGTACCAACCTATATCCAAACAGGTTAGAGAGTTTGCATCGATTATAGGAAGCTTAACGCCACCACAAGGAATGACCACTTCCCTTTGCCGTTCATCGATCAATTGCTTGAAAGGTTAGCCGATCATTCTTTTTATTGTTTTCTTGATGGTTATTCGGGATATAATCAAATTGTCATAGCACTGGATGACCAAGAAAATACCACTTTTACGTGTCCCTTTGTTACTTTTGCTTATCGTCGTATGCCATTTGGTTTAAGCAATGCACCTGCCACCTTTCAAAGATGCATGGTAAGTATATTTTCAGATTTTGTGGAGAAGATAATTGAAGTTTTCATGGATGATTTTAGTGTATTCGGTGATTCGTTTGATGATTGTTTACATAATCTCACTTTAATCTTGGAACGATGCATTGAAACTAACCTTGTTTTAAATTGGGAAAAATGTCATTTCATGGTAAAACAAGGCATAGTTTTAGGGCATATAATCTCGTCCAAAGGGATTGAGGTTGATAAATCAAAAATAGATCTTGTACGCTACTTACCTTCTCCTACTTCGGTTAGAGAGGTTCATTCTTTTCTTGGACATACAGGATTCCATAGGCGATTCATCAAAGACTTTTCAAAAATTTCCAACCCCTTTTGCCGACTTTTCCAAAAGGATGTACCATTCAAGTTTGATGAAGAGTGTGAGAAGGCCTTCAAACACCTTAAGGAGATGCTCACTTCGGCCCCCATCATTGTTCCACCAGAATAGAGCGTTCCTTTTGAGCTTATGTGCGATGTCTCGGATTATGCATTAGGAGCTATTTTAGGCCAAAGGAAGAATAAGCAGCCACATGTCATCTATTATGCATCCCAGACCTTGAATAATGCCCAATTAAACTACTCCACAACGGAAAAAGAACTTCTTGTTGTTGTTTTTGCTTTAGATAAATTTCATTCTTATTTACTTGGTACTAAAGTTATAATTTACACTGATCATACAGCTTTGAAGTATTTACTCACCAAAAAGGAGGCCAAACCAAGGCTTATTCGCGAGATGGTTTTACTTCAAGAGTTCGATATCGAAATCCGGGACAAGAAAGGAAGTGAAAACGTGGTGGCTGACCACTTGAGCCGCATGGCACATGAAGAAGAAGCCATGCCTATCCCAGAGACATTCCCAGATGAGCAATTGATGTCCATCGAGGTAAGTGAGCCATGGTATGCAGATTTAGTGAATTATTTGGTGTCTAAACAAGTTCCAAGCAACCTAAATAAACACCAATGTGATAAACTTAAAAGGGAGGCTCGGTTTTATTTGTGGGATGATTCCAATTTGTGGAAATATTGCACAGATCAAATCATTCGTAGGTGTGTGCATGAATCGGAGTTGAATTCAATTTTAACGTTTTTTCACACTTATGCATGTGGAGGTCACTTTGGCACTCAAAGGACAGCACATAAAGTACTTGAATGTGGTTTTTATTGGCCTACTATATTTAAGGATGCTAGAACTTTTTGCATAACATGTGATCGTTGCCAAAGAACAGGAATTATAGGTCCAAAAAACCAAATGCCGCAGACACCTATCTATGGTGTCGAAATTTTTGATGTATGGGGTATTGATTTTATGGGTCCTTTTCCTTCATCTCATGGTTTCCTTTATATTTTACTTGCGGTTGATTATGTGTCGAAATGGGTGGAAGCAAAAGCCACCCGTACTAATGATTCCAAAGTGGTTGCAAATTTTGTCAAAAATAACATATTTGCTAGATTTGGAATGCCAAGAGTTCTTATAAGTGATGGAGGGTCCCATTTTTGCAATCGAACCATTGAAGCTTTGCTCAAGAGATATAATGTCACACATAAGGTGGCAACACCTTATCATCCTCAAACAAGTGGGCAAGCCGAGGTTTCTAATCAGGAAATCAAGCAAATTTTGGAGAAGACCGTTGGGCTAAACCGGAAGGATTGGAGCTTGCATTTGAATGATGCATTGTGGGCATATCGTACAGCCTACAAAACACCAATTGGAATGTCCCCATTTCGGCTCATCTATGGGAAACCATGTCATCTTCCCGTTGAGTTGGAGCACAAAGCACATTGGGCCGTCAAAACATTTAACATGGACATTGATACCGCTGGAATCCATAAGAAGCTTCAATTGAACGAGCTTGAGGAGATAAGGCATGAAGCATACGAGAACGCGTTGATTTACAAGGAGAAGTCAAAGGCATTCCATGATAAGATGATTCGTAGCAAGACATTTGTTCTAGGGTAGAAAGTGCTACTCTTCAATTCCCGCCTTCGCTTGTTTCCAGGTAAGTTACGTTCTAAATAGATTGGCCCGTTTTTTGTTACTAATGTATTTCCTTATGGTGCAGTCCAAATTCAAAGTTTAAAGACGGGGCAAGAATTCAAAGTGAACGGACATCGATTGAAGCCATACTAACTTTGAAGAACATGTCGTGGATGGTGCAAGCTTCCATGCCGTGGGCCCCATTGAAGTTTAAGAGGAAGGATCGTTCGGCTGGAAGACGTTAAAGCAAGCGCTTCTTGGGAGGTAACCCATGCAAATAAAGAAGAACTAGGAAGCTCCAACACTCCATAACCAGATTTGCATTCCTTGACCCTACTCTTTATTGCTTTTATTTTGCCATGTTTGTCGTGTTTGTTAGTTGTGTGATGTGTTTGTTTGTTTGTGAGTCTATGCTTAAAACATTGAGGACAATGTTTGGTTTAAGTGTTTGGGGGGGGGGGGGGGGGGAAACAAAGTGTTTTTCATGAAAACTTCGTGGGATTTTATCACCTATCATTTCTAAAGTTGTTTTTCACTGTTTTTAAGTGTTTTTAGTGTGTTTTGAAGTGTTTTTATGTGTCGTAAAAAGAAAATCCGAAAATTTGAAAAAAAAATCGAAAAAGAGTGTTTTTTAAAAATAAAAAAGAGTTGCTTTTAGAGTCATTTTTGTTTTTGTGTTTGTTTGTGTCTTAGGTACCTTCCAACACAATGATGAGGATTTGGTTTTTAATTGCATGACTATTCAAGAAAGTTACAAATGTGGATGGAAGTTTGATATATTCTTTGGTTTATGCTTGGTTATAGTTGACATTTACAAATTCACATGTAATCACAAAGGAAAAAATCAGTTCTTGTAACATGCTTGAAGGAAGAAACTCAAACTAAACGCTACAACCCTGAGAGACTTAAGCCTAAACATTCTTTGGAAAGTTATTAATCTTGATGTTTTTTGTTTTCTAAAGTCGTTGCATGATCTCATTAATTCTTTGCTTGGTTACTACTTAGAATGCGTTTCATCACTATAGTTCCAAATACTAGAACTCATGCCCATTTCATTCAAAGCATAAAATTAATTAGCATGACAAATAAGAAGATGAAGTTGTTTAGTTTGAACCCAGAGCCAAAAAGCCTTACCCTTTGCATATGTATTGTAGGTTTAACCCTTTTGAGCCTTATTTAGCCTATTTTCTTTGTTAACCACATAATCCTTGCCTAGCCTAGATTAGGACTATCCAAACCCTTATTCTTAAAGGATAGTAAAGCATGACCTAGAGGGAATTCCTTTTGATCTAAAAATTGTAGAAACTCAAGTGTGGGGGAAGGATTTTTCATGGGAGTCTAGGGGGATGGATGGTTTATGTGCCAGAAGAAGAGAGAGGCACGAAAAAAAAAAAAGAAAAAAAAAAGAAAAAAAAACGTGAAAAAGAGGAAAAAGAGGAAAAAGAACAAGAAAAGAAAGAAAAATAGTTGAAAATAAGTGAGAATGAACTCACAAATGTTGAATGTTGAAGAAAGGGTCCAAAAAGTTTGAATATGACCCTAAGTTTTGTGTGAAGTTTCCCTTGGTGTTCAAAGTTGGTTTTTGCATTCAAAAGTGAATTCTAAGTGTTTATTTCATTACTTTGCTTACTATTGCTTTAAGAACTTTTGTTTATCCTTCCCTTTCTTTGTAGCCAATACCTTAGCCCCGTTACAAACCCTTTGGCTTCAATCTTGATTGTTATGTGTTTCAATATGTGGAGTTTAAAATTGGTTTGAGTATATGGTATCCATGGTTCTCGCGTCTATGTAGTGGCATTCCATTCATGATCATATACATGTTAATAATTCCAGAAATTGCCTTCTTTGTTATGACATATGTGAGTGTTAGTCTACATATTTACATCAATCTTCTCACAAATACCTAGTGTAGGGAGTGTAGTCAAAAAATCTGTGTGAAAATAGAGTGTATCCAATGAGGAATTGAGGGATTCTCTAAGGCATGTTACTACATTCAAAATCATGTTTTAATTGATTAAGTGGGAGCTAGTGTGTGGTAACTATGGTTAAGTATATGCTCGAGGGTAAGGATAACTAAAATCTATGTAAGTGGTGTTCTTTAATGTGTCATGTTGCATTGGAAATCCCAGAGGCAAATGTTGGAAGGTCTAGATTGTGTTTTGTTTGTTTTGTTTATTTCGTTTTGCTCGAGGACTAGCAAAAGCTAAGTGTGGGGGAATTTGATACGAGCATATTTATGCTACTTAGTTATGTTGTTTCCTTGCATTTAGTGAGCTAATTACTATTTATTTTAGTCTTTTAAGCTATTTTCGTATGTTTTTAGGTCCTAATGGTAAAATGAGCAAGAAAGGGCATTTTGAAGCTAAATGGAGCAGTTTTGGGCATGGATTGGATAGCTTAACCATGGAGCAATGAGGATGGACGAAATTGAAGTCAAAGTGAAGCTAGGAAAGGCTACAAATCTGGAGAAGAAGTCCAAATGCAATGAAGATAAGGAAATAGCAAGAAATAAGGAACCTTATCCAACCTTATCTTATCCTATCCTAACCAACCTTATCCTTTCCTAACTCTAACATTATCCTATCTTATCCTATCCAAATCAGGTTGTGCCTTAAATCTAGCTAATTAGAGGGGATTAGTTACACATTTAAACACCTATTTCAGATTCTAGAAGCCTTATATATTTGTATGCCGCATGTAGGGATTTCCTTGTAGGTTTAGGAGATGTAATCCTTCCTCTACACCTATATCATATGTCCTTATCCCTTTAGGACCAAAAATCTGTTCTAAAACATTCTTTCTAGAACACCTCATCTTCTCCCTACATGTGTGCCGCACCTATCCTTCTAAAACCCCCTAAAACCATGTCGTGCGTTACCTATCCCATTCCCCTTTGGTTTCTACCTAGACTTAACCCTTTTCCCATGGAATTGTGCAATCCTTTTCCTTCACTAATTGTGCATAATTAGCCTATAAATATAGCCCTATGCCGCACCATTCAAATCATCCATTCACTCATTCATTCATTCATTCATACTTTCAGCCATCAAACACCACAATCCACATCACATCACCTTAGTGCCGCAAGCAAGGAAAGAGAGGAGGACTTGTGCAATCTGCCATCCAAGGGAGTGCCGTGCATGCCATTGGAGTGTGGAGCTTTTCTTGGTTCTTTCTATCCTTAGTCTTAGTTTAATGTTTATGTTAATTTGGTTTTCAATTATAATGAACATGAGGAACTAACTTCTTTTTGGTTGGAGGTGAATTCGAAGCCATGATTATATGTTTTATATGAATTGATTACGTCTGGTTATTGTTTCTTAAGGCATGAATGTGATTTGCTTATCTAAGTTATTAAAACTTGTTTATGTATGTGGGTTGGGGGTTGACACTTAATTTGCATGCATGAATTTGATGCTAGAATCTAAGTGGGTTTCACATAATAGTTATTCACTTATATTCACAAGTAGTGGAGGTTGCTAGTCACAATCGCGTTAAGTAAATCCTTGGTATGAGTCTCATGCATTTCATAGTGATGAATGCCTTGTCAAAGCTTGTGGTTTTCACAAAACTTAATGACTTTTGATATGTATCTTTGTTATGCGTTTCATATGAATAACTTGAAAAAGATAATTTGGTTGTAATGCGTTTTCATTCAATTCAATGAAATAAGGAAAACCTGAGGGTTAGTTGTGCGATGCAACTAATTTGGGGCGTTGTCATTCATAGTCTAAAGGAATAATAACTGGAAATTGGTTCATATGCATATGTCATGTGTGGAGAAGGACCCTCTAACTAGCCTTTCACCCATTTAATTCACTTAAATTCGTTTTTCAAAGTGTTTTCTACAAAGTTTTCGTTTTAAGTCTCAAATTCGTCAAAAACAATCCTCCTTTCACTTAGTCTTCTTATTTGAGTCAAAACCTGTTTTCTTTCAGTCTTTTGAGTCAAGTTGAGTTCTGTTTTCGTCCAAATCATTTGATGAGTTTAAAATTGAGTCTTTTTTATTGTTGGTTGGTGTTTTAAGTGTCTAAAGTTAGTTTTAAGTCTATAGAGTCTAGTTTAGTATTTTTGAGTCTTAATTGTGTTGATTAGCATCCCTAATTAATCCCCGGTCTAGAACGATCCCTACTTACATATCTACTACAATTATCACACATAGGATTTAATTTGTGTGTCAAGTTAATTTTCACATCAGTGACCCCATGCAACCGCAAAAGCTAAAGGGATTACTCACTGGTAGAAAGTGTCTCGATTATCACAAAGAATAAAATCTCCCTAGCCATAGACAGAGCATAGCCTCGAATCTACAATTCTGTTAATGCCCTTTGTGCCAAAAATATTTTATACTCATTATACGGAAGAGCTTTGTTGGGAGAAGTGGAAGCGGATTTCTTTGTCTTCAGATTTTACTTCAAAATAGAAGCGTCTGTTTCCCACTATGGGAAGGTGATGTTTGCTACACCCTCCCAAAGTTGGAGTGAATTCTCACCAGGCAAACACAAAAGTGTGAGGTGTATGTGCTCCTCCCAATACAACATAAAAACCTTCGGTTTTTAAAAACCGTGCAGTGTTTAACGTAGCCCAACTCATTACCAACCCATTCAGCCCATCATGTAGGCTCACCACAAGAAAACTTGAAGAACAATGGAACTGTTGGAAACTTCCCAATTTCGATGCGGCACCTGGAGATACATTTTGGATCGATGGAAGTGACAGAATTTGGGGCAGGTTCAATATCCTTGAAGGATTCATTCCAAAAATCGAGAGGCAGTGGTGGTCTCCCCTAGACCTAGCATTCGTGTCGTATTTCTCATGTTTGTGTCGTTTTTATGTCATACCCAATAGCTTAACAGGTTGTATCATGTAACACTAGTTAAAGTAAACAGGTAATATGACCCAACCCGAAATTGACCCGTTAATATTATCAGGTAATATGACCCGATCCGTTACCCGTTAAGAAAAATATATTTTAAATCAATAAATAATGACAATGAAAAACATAATTTGACCCAAAAAAGAAATGTAAAATAATATTAGTATATACATGCTAAATTTCGGAGTTGACCCCTCATGAAAGTTGTAAAACTTGTCATTACGAGTGATTTTATTTTATTTTATTTTATTTATATTTTTCACAGTTCTACAATAATTATTAATTTTGCACTCAAATAAAAACACTATCCATGAGATTTTGAGGGTTTTAAAAATATAAACAACCATGTAACCATCGTTTAAGCATAGATGATGCAATTACAAGCATTTATATATGCTTTTACATTTTTCAAACTTATACATTAATGATTATGAATTTAAGTTATTTTGAACTCTCTTAAAAATAATTCACGAGGGTTTGTATGGTTTTAAAAATGGGAGTTTTAACGAAACACTCCTGGTACTGTTCACTTTTAACGAAAAACCACATTTTTACCTTTCTCTGCTACTATTCAGTACATCTTTATTTGTCATTTTTCATTAAAACTAAAGTTTTTTTGAACTTTTTGTTAGTTTTCCTTTTAAAAATTCAAACGATAATGTACTCATCCTCAAAGCGTAGAGGATGCGATTACAAGTGTTTACATATTTTTTCATATTTTTCGCACTAGTAAATTAATTATTATAAATTTTTTAATGTGTTTGATATTTATAAACTACTTGATATTTTTATTTTTAATGTGTTTTATGGTTTTTTAATCTCACTCTTTGCCTATAGTATACTATAAAAATAAATAAATAAATAAAACTTACAATTTTAAAATTTGTATAGAATAATAATTCAATAATAATTAATAAACAATATATACATATCCATTATATCTATTGTATTTTATAGTAAGTTTTTTAGTAATTTAAAAAATTAAAATCATCAAATTAACTTTTTTTTATCGTGTCGAAATAGATTAGTCGCGTGTCACTCTTGTGTAAACCTGTTAAGAACCTATTATTTTCGTGTCATTTACGTTTCGTGTAAGAAATTATCAGGTCTAGTCTCCTCTTTGTAGTCTGTTCTTTATAGAAAACAAATTGTCCACCACTGACAAGAAATCATGTGAGGAGTCTGAACCCATTTCCTGCCCTACGAAAAGAAACAAAGGGAAAGCAAGAGCCAGAACTTTAAATCATGCCAGCCGAGAGATGCAAGCTCACATATTATTCCACTAAGGTGAAAACTCATCTAAGTAAAATGCACGAATTTAGTTTTAAATGTAAAGCCAACATGCTAAGAGAGAGAAACTTTCCTTCTTGTTAATTTTGTTGGAGTTTTGAGCTCCTTTAGTCCCCCATCGGGGAACTCAAGGGAACTTGAGGTCCTTATATTAAGTTAGTCACATTTATTAGTGATTAGGTGTTGGACTATTTGAAATGAGGATTGAGGTTTGAGTCACTAATTGTGCGGATTAGACTTGATAATTATACGATAATATTAATATTAATTAATCAAGACAAAGGCCTTGGGGCACTTGGGGCCTAAGAATTAAAATTAAAGAGTATAAAAGAGCCTATATAACTGGAGTCTTAGTTCCACTGTACATTATCTTTTTCTTTTTCCCATCTCTCCCATACTAAACCTTACAAAGAGTAAACACACAAAGCAATTCGCCAGAATTCTATAATCCAATGCGGGTTGTAGCTAGAATTGGATAGTTGTATCCTGGTCGAGCAGACGTCGTAGAACCACAAGCACAAGAGTGGGACGGAAATACTGTTCGAAGGACATAGATTTTGCGCTAGCCTCTATCTATGATTCAACCAAGTTAGTATCAATTTAATTACTGTATTTATTTCTGTTATTTCATTCTGTATTGCAAGCATACTTCGTTAATAAAGAATTAATATTTCTATTTCTATTATTTTGTTTATTTTCTGAATTGTTCTCCAACAAATTTAAGTATATATATCAGGTACCTAACTTTAGTGCAAGAAGCTTCTCTGCATCTATGCACTTACTCCATTCTTATTGTTCCCCTTTCCTACCATGCCAACAAGCACTAGAACAAGCATTGAATGGAATGAAAAACATGTTTTCAAATGTCCATATCAAAATAAAGCTAACAAACACGAAAAATAATCAGTCGTTCAAAGCTAACTACCATCAAGCAAACGTGCCAAGTAAATTGTTATATCTAGGCAAACCCTACTCAAAAAGCACTGTCAAGCAAGCAAACTATGCTCTAAAACGCACGACTACAACTAGCTAAAACATGCATAGGAATGGTGAAGGGCAAATAACACACAAGGTCACTGAAAGAATTCTTGGGTAGAGTCTGTGCTCTAATTTTCAAGCCCCAGCACTCGCTTAAACCTAGCAAATGCCAAAGTCTAAGAATTCTTGGAAAGCACATGAAAAGAGGCACATCAAAAAGAAAACTAGGAAGAAGCATCATCACGTTTTCGTCAGTTAGCACACGAGAAGGGAAAGAGTCAAATCAGAGAACATGTTTTAATTTTCGGGCCAGGGTTAGAATCTTTGGCACAATTCGATTTTCTCATAGTCCAAATAATCAAACGAGTTAATGTTAGGGTTCAAAAATTTCATTAACAAGCCCAATTGTTGTATATTTGTCACAAATCAAGCTTAAATTCATGTGTAAAATGTTATGCGAAGGGTATGCAAATTCACAATCATGACATGCCAATAAAATAATAATTTATAAATTGGACATTCAAAAAATCACACTAAGTCCATGCAAGTCACACATAGTTATTGTGCCAAGTTGCATTATAATATTAATACATTGATATTTTAATTCAAATCACGTCAGGCACACGATATGCATAAGTGGACGCAAGCCACATAACAAAGCTTGTCGAGGGTCGTGGTGTGGATGGTTACGAAAGTTTACTAGGCCTTCATGGAATTGGGATTGTGGAAGATTTTGGGTTGCTTGGGAGAACCAAAAATCCAAACCCATGATCTTAAGTTCACGTGGGAAGGCTTGAGAGAACAAATCCTTATCATTTTCCTTACAAACCAACCAAGACACTCAGCAACCAACTAAAAACCCAAAGCTGAGATGACCAAACTGAATCAGGTTTGAGCTAGAGTCGTGCGCCTCTTTTACTGTACAGAAAGAAAGTGTCTTTCCCTTCCAAGCTCATATAGGAAAACGAGGGAGAAAACGGAGAGGAGCGTTGCCAAAGATGGAGTCGTGCTATAAGACTTGGTGCAAGAAAAAAGGAACCATGGGTAATGTGTCTAAGCTAGGTCTCATAAGGGTACCAATCTTCAGGTTAATTACACCAACACCCCTTGAGTTTATCAAGTTTTCACAAAACCCCCCTCACATTTGAGACATTACACTAACATCCCCTCAGGTTTTAATTCACTTCCATATAACCCCTTCAGTCAAAATTCTTCTAATAAATTGATAATTTTACCCTTAAAACTAATTATTTAAACAATAAAAAGAAATATCAGCAAAGGAAAATCTTAAAAAAATTTATACACAAAAAAAATAAATTAGAACATTAAAAAAATAATTATAATATTGACAACTTCCTCCCCGCAGTTCCACCATCGAACACCTTCATCCCTTCCTCTCCTCCGCCCCACCCTTTCTTCTCCCTATGCCTGCCCGCTGCCCAGATCATTCCGCTACGGCAAGAAGAATTATTATGAGTCATTACAAAAAAACCTGCATTGTTGTCGGCACCGGAGAGTTTCGGTGCCGCCATGGCCATGAAAAGCAACTCATGTGTTTCTATGGTTTGTATGATATGGAACCACAATTCGAGATGGGTGTGTAAGGATTCAATTGGGTATGGTCGGGAAAGAATGGGGCTAGTCTGGATTAGGTTGGGATAGTGGGGTGGGGCTGCGCTGTGAATCTAGGAATACTCCATTTTGTTCTGGACTATGTGTATTGTGCATTCATACACAGTACAAAGATTAGCCCTCAATTTTTTTTTCGATAAGGTGGGACGGGGGGAGAGGAGAGGAGCGAAGGTGTGCTATGGTGCAACGGTGGGGAGGAAGTTATTAATATTATAATTGAACTGGCGGTGATATTTGCTGCCAATTGGCCAGGAAAAAAACTATACTACGACCCATTGAACACGTTTTCTTGCTAAAGAGAATCGGCCATAGAGAAATACATGTACCAAGTGCTCATACAGGAAAGTTGTCTCCTGGGTCTGGAACCTCGGCGTTGCTCTGAGAAATCCTTTTTTTCTCATCCACTCAGGATGGTGCGGACACACATGCATAAGTTACAGGTGATGATTACTAATTCTATCTTATTCCTTGGTGAAACACCACCAGACCAGTTTATATAGAAACGCTCGGCGCCTCCTATTTGCTGGCTCTTCTGGTAGTTGAAGTAGACAGTGGAAACCGGCCGACAGTACAAGGTCGAGCCGCACCGTAAAGAAGCAGGTGTTGAAATGAGCACGAGAGGGTGGCTGCTCAACCAACCATTTTTTAATGTTTTTTTTAAAAATATTTTCTTTTTCTAATATATTTTTTTTATTGTTTAAGAAATTAGTTATAAAGGTAAATTAGTCATTTTATTTGCAGAATTTTGACTGAAAGGTGTTATGTGAAAGTGAATTTGTGCTCGATAAACCTCAGAGGGTGTTAGTGTGATTTTTTTTGGTAAAAAGGTAAATATATTACCAAAAGAAACAAACAGCCTTACAAACTATACAAACACAGGTCCAAAGACAAAAGTACACAAACAATCAAAATGGACCAGCCAAACAAACAAAAGCACAGCCCAAACAACAGTTTGAGCCTAGAATAGACAAAACAAAGCAAAGTTGTGAAGATCGACTGCAACCTGGTGTTACAACATTCCATCACGATCCGTCCAATTCCATGCCTTCAACATCACGTCAACTCACCGATCGTAGCATCCAACTCCAAGCACCAGCATGTACGCAGCCTTAATTGAAGAAATCCAACAACCAAATGAAGAAATCCAACTACCAAAAGAAAGAAGCCCGTAAGAACCCACGAGCAACATTGCTGGAAAAGGCAGACAGAGATGAGACGGTGATGGTGTTGGGAACACCTGAGCCTGATAACAAGCACCAAAGCTCTACACACCATCTCAGTAAAGCATGACTGCATATTGGAGTATGGATGAACAAAGAAGAGGGACGCAGGTGGGATGAGAAGAAAAGGACAAATCGAAATAAAGAGCAGAGGAAAACGTAGTCGAAGGAAGGAAAATGAGACAACGAGATGAGGGGGGAGAATGGCTAACCAACTCCAGCCGAAACTAGGGTCGGTGCCATCAGGTCTGTGCAAATTTGAAACTCTCACATAAAAAGTGAGAAAAACTCTCAAACTGAGAGAAAGTCTCTCACAAGGAAAGAAAAGGCCTTCGCCGGGTGTCGGGTTATTAGTGTAATTTACCTACCAATCTTCTATAGTGTTATCCCAAATAAGAAATATTTAGCTGCAAACATGGAAAGAATGAGGGAAGACTCAGTAAATTTAGAAGAGGAGAAGAAACCACGGGATTCCCCAGTTGAAACTTGGAGATATCCCTACATTTATAAACCAAAGGCATCAGTACACTTGAAGGCAAAACACACCAACCAGAGCAGGCTATTTCTAAGTATTGAAAAACCTAAATCCATAAGCTTTAACCATTTTTCTTCATTCTGATCTTTACCACAAGCATCCCTAATCCACCAAAGTTATCTCGCCATTAGAAACCCTATATTAACTACTGCAAAACCATGCAACCAAGAACGTACTCTCTCTCCCGCATGCCAAACTAGTGGACTTTCAGCTTCCCCACCACATTCAGGCAAGTTACAATTGACTGTAATTATTCAATCATTGCTAAATTAGAACCATTGATCCATCGGGTATACTTTTTAAGACGTGCCTTTTCTTTAGAAATATTTCAGGACTTGGTTCTAGAAACGAACTAGGGGAGCTAAGCATTTCACTAAAGCCTCCAACTGGAACAAAAAGGTCCCCCAACACCTCTTGTTTTCAGATTATAGAACCCAGGGCCGAAAGTGTTCCTTACTCGATCAAAGTCATTCAATTTAGGAGTCAGCATCGCATTTTACCACATCACCACATTCAAAATATTCGCATGACTGAGCTCGATAGTGAATTGGCACACCCACATCAGCAATCGAGCCACCTAAGAACGTAGGTAGCTCTTAGTTACTTGACCTGCGTACGATGTAGGCTGTGTAGTTTTTAAGGTCAACATAGTTGAATTTGAGACATCTTTTATTTGTCAATGGAAAGGAAGATTAATAGACCATCATGCTAGTGTCTGGCCATATTGAAGGTTGGAAACGTGTTAAAGAATGCAATCCAACATTGAAAGCTTGACAAAATAAATTACAATTAATATTGAATTTTCTAGGTTGTTTAGATTAGCTGATTGTTTTCGTGGCTGCTCAACCAACCATTTTTTAATGTTTATTTTTTATTTTTTAAATATTTTCTTTTTTCTAATATATTTTTTTATTGTTTAAGAAATTAGTTATAAGGGTAAATTAGTCATTTTATTTGCAAAATTTTGACTGAAAGGTGTTATGTGAAAGTGAATTTGTGCTCGATAAACCTCAGAGGGTGTTAGTGTGATTTTTTTTGGTAAAAAGGTAAATATATTACCAAAAGAAACAAACAGCCTTACAAACTATACAAGCAAAGGTCCAAAGACAAAAGTACACAAACAATCAAAATGGACTAGCCAAACAAACAAAAGCACATCCCAAACAATAGTATGAGCCCAAAATAGAAAAAACAGAAAAAAGCTGTGAAGATCGACTGCAACCACCACTGCAACATTCCATCACTATCCGTCCAATTCCATGCCTTCAACCTCACGTCAACTCGCTGATCATAGCATCCAACTCCAAGCACCAGCATGTACGCAGCCTCAATTGAAGAAATCCAACTGCCAAAAGAAAGAAGCCCGTAAGAACCCACGAGCAACATTGCTGGAAAAGGCAGACAGAGATGAGACAGTGATGGTGTAGGGAACACCTGAGCCCGAGCATGCACCAAAGCTCTAGACACCATCTCAGTAAAGCATGACTGCATCTTGGAGTATAGATGAACAAGGAAGAGTGACGCCGGTAGGATGAGAAGAAAAGGGCAAATTGAAATAAAAAGTAGAGGAAAACACAATCGAAGGAAGGAAAATGAGACAACGAGATGAGGGGAGAACAGCTAACCAACTTCAGCCGAAGCTAGGGTCAGCGCCACCAGGTATGTGCAAATTTGAAACTCTCACATAAAGAGTGAGAAAAACTCTCAAACTGAGAGAAAAGGGCTTCGCCGGGTATTAGGGTGTTAGTGTAATTTACCTACCAATCTTCTATAATGTTATCCCAAAAAAGAAATATTTAGCTGCAAACATGGAAAGAATGAGGGAAGACTTAGCAAATTTAGAAAAGGAGAAGAAACCATGGGATTTCTCAATTGAAACTTGGAGATATCCCTACATTTATAAACCAAAGGCATCAGTACACTTGAAGGCATAACACACCAACCAGAGCAGGCTATTTCTAAGCATTGAAAAACCTAAATCCATAAGCTTTAACCATTTTTCTTCATTCTGATCTTTACCACAAGCCTCCCCAATCCACCAAAGTTATCTCGCCATTAGAAACCCTATATTAACTACTTCAAAACCATGCAATCAAGAACGTACTCTCTCTCTCTCTCTCTTTCTCTCTCTCTCTCTCTCTCTCTCTCTCTCTCTCTCTCACATGTCAAACTCGCGGGCTTTTAGCTTCCCCACCACATTCAGGCAAGTTACAATTGACTGTAATTATTCAATCATTGCTAAATTAGAATCATTGATCCATCGGGTATACTTTCCAAGACGTGCATTTTCTTTCGAAATATTTCAGGGCTTGGTTCCGGAAATGAACTAGGGGAGCTAAGCATTTCACTAAAGCCTCCAGCTGGATCAAAAAGGTCCCCTAACACCTCTTGTCTTCATATTATAGAACCCAAGGCCGAGAGTGTTCCTTACTCAATCAAAGTCATTCAACTTAGGAGTCAGCATCGCATTTTACCACATCACCACATTCAAAATATTCACCTGGCTGAGCTCGATGTGAATTGGCACACCCACATCAGCAATTGAGCTACCTGAGAACGTAGTTAGCTCTTAGTTACTTGGCCTGCGTGCGATGTAAGTTGTGTAGTTTTTAGGGTCAACATAGTTGAATTTGAGACATCTTTTATTTGTAAATGGAAAGGAAGATTAATAGACCATCATGCTAGTGTCTTGCCATATTGAAGGTTGGAAACGTGTTAAAGAATGCAATCCAACTTCGAAAACTTGACAAAATAAATTACAATTAATATTGAATGTTTGAATGGTTTTGCTTTTGATTGTACGGAGGCCTAATGCTATCCCACATCAAAAATTTGTCAAAATAAAGTACAACTTATTAAAATGTTCCACTCCTAATGGCATTAAGACCTTTTGTCATATGGCTGTTATGGAGGCCACTAGGTTCTTAACTTGGTTTATATTCATCTTGTGATGGTTTTTAGTTTATTTTCATTTTGTGATTGTCATATGAAATGCACTTATAATTTGTACTCCAAAATGCAATTATAATTTGTACTCCAATATAATGGAAATATGAAAATCAATTAAGATCATTGGGACTATAGATAGCTCCTTAATTTTGATTTTTATGTTTTTACACAAGCGATATTGGTAAAAGATGTGATCGAACTCAGAACTTCAATTTCAATTGTTGGCACCTTAAATTTCAATTTGCCTTGCCCTTGTTCAAGGGACACTGGCTTGTACCAGAGGATAACCTTTTACTTTAGTGGTTGATTTTCAAAGTTTCAAACAAGAAGGTTATACCAAGGAAATATCAAGGGAAAATATGCATAAGAAACAAGGTGAAAGAGGACAATTGCTACCACCAAATGCCATGAATGGGTTCTCAAGCGTGCAGAGAATGGCTTGTGTGTTACACTGAAAAAAAGGAAAAACTGGTGCAAATATGGGGCAATTAATTTGCTGCACCAACTTCCCCTCTAACTGCCCTACCCACCAAGTCAAATGGGCCCCATACATGCATTCTTCTACTCTCTCTTTCTAACAATATATTAAGTGTCTAATAACACCAATAATTTCTCAAGTTTGTGTTTGTTAATTGTATGTTCTTTTGTTTTGGGGTGGAGAGGGGATTGGTACACATTGTTTTCGTGGATTTTCTAGGTTTTTTAGATTAGCTGATTGATTTAACTGAAGAGTTGTGAAACATGTGACATGATTGTTGTATAGGCACATCATCAATGAGGTTAAAACACATATGGAGAACTTTGTGTACATTTGGTCTTCCTTTTCTACTTCTAGACAACTGGTTTTTGAGCTCATGAATTCAGATGTGATAGTCATTCACAATTTGAATTGGATAAATCGAACATATAAAAAAAAAAAAAAAAAACATCAACTAAAGTGGCGAGAGTAGAACACATAGTTCGAAAAGGTACCTAAGAAACTTCAAATTATATTTTTAACGTCTTGGATCTTCTCATTCGTTGTAAATTACGTTAAAATACCTCAATCTACATGCACATATAAACATATAATTGAAAGAAAAAAAAAGAGTTTCGTGCCAAATATGTGCTTATGTTGTTACATTGCAAATGTAAACTACGTACACATTCAAATAAATATAATAATATAGCTGTAGATTGATAATATACCAATAAAAATTCTGTCACAAGTCTGACAAGAGATAAATCATATAAATTTTACATAGTATGCTTACAAAGTATTACTTCAAAGTACTTGTGCATTTTGGCTTGTAGCCTAATGTAAGTATATATACTTTCTACCATAGTAGTGACCGTAGATTCCCAATGTTAAGGAATAAGGAGTCATATAAAATTCAAATTTTAAGATTTTATTATAAGCTTAAGTCGTTTTGCGAAGCCATGCAAACAATGACATACGAAAGAACCTCTACATGTGTTGCGTGCATGGGTCGAGTTCTTTGACAAAGCAATGACCTGCAACGTTGACGTTGAGATTTGAAAGTTTCACTCTTCATCAGCTTCGGATTAAAAAACTATTTCTCTGAAATTAGAGCAGCACATCTTCTAATTAGTTTGTGTATAAATAGGCAGCCCCAGTATATGAGGAAAAAGCAGGCCAATTTAATTAAGCAAAGATCAAATTTAGAAATTAATTAAACACAATGGGAAGATCTCCCTGTTGTGATGAAAGTGGTCTCAAGAAAGGACCCTGGACTCCTGAAGAGGATCAAAAGCTTGTGCAATACATTGAACAACATGGACATGGAAGTTGGAGAGCTCTTCCAAAGCTTGCAGGTTTGCATACAATATATGATTAATTAGCCTCTCTTTGTTGATTAAATTGTTAGTTTACAATCGAGTTACGATCGACTATCGATACTCAAAATCTTAAGCTAACATGCCTAGTTGACTACCCCCAAAACATGGGTTGTCACTCTCCACATTATTGAGATTTGAATTCAAGATCTCCTCCCTGATATCCTGATAAGATAAATTTGTTGGTTTTACCACTTAAATTGCTATCATTTTCTATTTTTTAGGTCTCAATAGATGTGGGAAGAGTTGCAGGCTAAGATGGACAAACTACTTAAGACCCGATATCAAAAGAGGCAAATTTTCTGAAGAAGAGGAGCAAACAATTCTACATCTCCATTCTATCCTTGGAAACAAGTAATGCTTTATTCCATGATCAAACACATAAAAGTTTTCAACCCTTCCTTCATACATATATGTTAGCATAATATCGAAGATTACTCTTATATATTTTTGCTTAATTACAAGATGGTCAACAATTGCAACACACTTAGACGGCCGAACGGACAATGAAATCAAGAACTTCTGGAACACACATTTGAAGAAAAAGCTGATCCAGATGGGTTTTGATCCAATGACCCATCAGCCAAGAACTGACCTATTTTCCAACTTGTCTCAGCTTTTAGCCCTAGCTAACCTGCAGGATCTCATGCAGCAATATCAGCCATTGGAACACATTAATCAACATGCGGCAACATTACACGCAGATCAAGCCGTTCAATTGGCCAAGCTTCAATATATCCAGCATTTACTCCAATCCGTAGCTTATACAAGCAACAATGACAGTTATACCCAGAACAGAAGCACAGAGATGGAAATGGATGATCAGGCCTTTAATTTGTTAAACTCGATTAATATTCCTCCTATCAAAGAAAATCCGAATTTTAATTCACTACAACTGGAAAATCCAAGCTCATTTTCTCATGGATATGGTGGTAATTCTTCTCAACTACTCCACCATCATCAAACCCTACTGCCTCATGACCTAGCAGACCCACAAGTCCCTTTCAGTTCTCTACCATCTTTGAATAACAGTGATCATGAAATGGGCCAGGGCTCCAACTTTACAGTGGTCCGTAGTCAAGAAAATAACCCATCTGATGAATCTCCATGGTTTAATAATCTTCTATCTCCTACTGCTCCTTCTAATCCTCCAACCAGCAATGTTCCTGGAGATGCGTGCTGCAGCAGGTCTAGCTATGGAGGAAGAAGTAGTGATTCTTCATCCTACTGGCCTGACCTTTTTCTTGAGGACGCCAATTATGGTTGAGAATTCTTACTTAACGATTATTTTTACAGATTGAGAAAGATTCAGCGGGTGCAGTTTTTGTCGTTGACTCGTTAATTATTGCCTCTTCCTACATGCATTTGCAAGCGTATATATACCTACTACAGATACGTGTGATGTCATGCATATCTATGATTACTTGTACATGTACAAACTAGCTTGTATAAGTTTACGCATTATATATATATATATATATATATATATATATATATGTATGTATATATATATATATGTATATATATATGTATGTATATATATATATATATGTATGTATGTATGTATGTATGTACATTATTGTTATGGCATGAGTATTTAAATTTACCCTCCTCCCTCTACTGTTTTTAAGATCAATTATATTTTGCTTCCGTTCTCGTCTTTTAAATTTACTAAAGTCATACATTGTTCTGTCTAATTCTCAAGTTATATTGTTATTTTATAAAAGGGTATCTCTATCTTTTCAGATCATGTTTTGTAGACCAGATGGGCTGGTTTGGTATTGCTGTGCTTTGAAAAAAAACTGCTTCTGTTGTGCTATGAGAATAAGCAGCTATGAAATAAAGCAGAAGAGTGTTTGGTAAACTTTTTTGTAAAAGTGCTTTTGAAAAAAAAAAAAAAAGCAGTATTAGAGTGTTTGGTAAATTTTTATGTAAAACAGATGTGAAAAAAAAGCTAGTTTTTCAAAGCTGGGTTTTGCAGCTTCTTGTTTTTGGCTTTTTTTTACCCAAAACTGTGAAAAAAAAGCTGAAGCTGAGTGTTTACCAAACACAAAAACAACTCCCAGCTTTTTTTTTATAGCAGTTTTTTTCAGAATCACCTCAGTACCAAATCAGATCATGATACAACGTTTGATAATTAGATTCCTTCGTTATATTAAAAATAAAATTCAACATTCAACTTCCATATCATGTTGTTTTTTAAAATATGTTCTCTCTAGTGTTTTCCTTTATAAAAACTGTTTTCAACTTTGATAGACACTACATTGGTGGCACTACTGTAAGGATTAAAAAATTTATAGTTGCTCCACTTTTTAGAAGACAAGGACCTTTACACCTAGTACGGTGCTAACTTCTCAACTTCTAGAACGAGAATACTATGCATTTCATATGTAAGAAATCATTTCTACCTAAAGCCAAATCACAGTTTGACGTGTTTGCAGTATTTTTTTGTTGCATTTTTATAAGTTAATAATATACCGTATCAAACTGTAATTTACATGTAAAAACGACTTCTTACAAGTAAGGAACCAAACAACATAGACTCCAATTACCACATTACGGTATGATTTTTTGGACATAGGGCTATTTTATAATTCAAAATTAAATATAGATCGATGCTCTAAGCCGCTGCTCCCCAAAAAGGAGTACAAATTAAGTGTAATTCACTTTTCTTTTGAACTTACCAACACATCAACTATCATATCATACAATCTTATCATTACTCAAGAAAACATGGCAACCCATGATCATGAAGATGTCGCAAAGTATGTTTGCAAAGTTGTGCACTTCTCACTTTCTTAAGACAATAACCAGCTAACAAGGTCTACTTTTATTTTACTTCATCAACAAGAGGCATTCTAGAAACTTCTCGCTAAACTATCTCCATAAGCCAATGAGCAGACACTGAATACTGAAGTCCTTGAAGGGGCCGGGTTGTCCCTTGGTTCCCTCCACTACTCCTCCTCCTCCTCCTCCTCTTCTTCCTTAGTATTCATGTGAAGAGTGTTTGCTCCTTAACCATCTTGTGCTAGGTTTCTTGACTTTTTTTTGTCTTCTCCCGAGTTTGGTCATTTTCTGGATCTACCTTGTGAGGCTAGATCTTTCATGATTCATGAATCTGCCATCTTTCTATAGATTTGTGTCAAATTTACCTTGCATGGTTAGATATTTGATAAATCTACCGTTTTAGGCTTAAGTCAATCAGACATTTGATAAATTTGATGTTTTGCCCTTAAGGCAATCAAGGTTAAATCACACATTGACATGCGTTTTAACTTCTCATAACCGCCTTTGTGGCATTCTAAGGCACTAGTACAAGGCCATGTGGAGAGAGCCTCACACATGACCTTGTATTAGTGGTCAGAGATAGTGAACCTGTTCATTGAAGTCGCTCTTCCTCCGTGGCAATATATCATTGACTTCAGACACTACAATGGCATGTTGTTGCATAAAATATCGTCTTAATAAAAGTAACATTCATAGTAGAAGCAACCCGGGTATTTATAACTTTCATTTTGTTCTTAAAAAAACAACTTAATTTACTGAAGTTGGTCATGGACTCATGATTGTCAAAGCAACAAAAGAAAATCAAGGTTGATTAGGTTTCTTCCTCCACCATTTTTCCCAACTGAAAGAAATAAACTTCACCACCACCTAATCCTACCCCTTGGTTGTACAGCACTCCAAGTTTCTTATGTCATGGTAATCATCTTCAAGACGTTACTTATGTCATGACAATCATGATAAATAATTTTTTTTGTCTAAACAATGTCGATGGTTGTAACTGACAACTAACAAAGACAAGGATCTTTGTTTTAAAAAAAATCAATGGCCATATTCCCAACTTTTAACTACTTTTTATACTTTTAAATCAAAATAGAATAGATAAAACACTCGGAGTATAAGATATTCTAGGGCATCGTTGAAAATCCCGTTTGTTTCATTGCACACACTCATATTTAAACAAGTTTGAGACTGCAGTCCATGATAAAATACCAAACCGTGGCAAAAAGGAACGAAAATCCGTGCCATTATTGGAACTCTGGGATGCTACTCTAGGAACTCAACTCTTCACCTAGAAAAAGAAAAAAGAAGAGAAAAAAGCCGTCTACAAATGTAATGGCTCTTGGAGTAATTTTAAGCATTTATTTTTACACCCGAGGTTCTATGCCTGATCCCTTCTCCGAAGTATACCTTGTACTTATTCTGGGAAAACCTTGAGGTCACAGGCCCTTGAGAGTTCAACAGTGATTGACCTATAGGTAGGAGAAATTTTTAGGTGTACCGGGTACACCAAAAAATTTTGGTGTACCCTCACTCATAAATCCTCACTTATCCCTCACTTATTTTTCAATAAATAAATAAAATCAAATTCTAATGAGTGAGGGTACACCAAAATTTTTTGGTGTACCCGGTACACCTAAAAATTTCTCTATAGGTAGAGCGAAGGCACAAAAATAGTCTTACTCGTCACATAACTAATTCTTAAAGCCATATGCTTATCTTAAGACTTCCTTTCTAATTATATTGGGCGAAAGGTCCATCCCAACCGTTCAGGTCTGCGTATAGAACAACGAACGACCCACAACTATTAACAAATATTTAGTGAATTAGCCAAACCCTCCCTACAGACTAGGGTAATTAGTAATTACCACCAGTGCCTACTCACTACCAACCCTCCTAATGACCTAGGGCTAACTTAGCCAGTCTATCCTTTGATCCTCTAACTAGCAAATACTACATGTTTTATCAGTATTCAAAAGATGCCTAACAAAAGAAAGAGATATGGTTGCCATTGACTATCACAGCAATGCGTGAGCGACTGTCACTAACATAACTATCTAAAGTTTTAGTTATTGGAAAGAAAAACTACTTGGGAGTTAATACGAAGTTTGACAGGGAGTTCTGTTGGTATAAATGATATATCATTCACCATTGACATGAGATACTAAAATCAAAGCAATATACAACTTCTGCTTATAAGGTCGTACCCCCACCATCTGATAAAAGAGATGCAGCAGCCGCAGCAGCAGTAGGAACAACCCCAGTTGAAGTGCCCGGTTTTGACAAATGCAGGAGCCTGCAAAATCGATTCCAGGTGTATGAGTCAAGCAAACAAATTTTCATCACGTGCATCATAAACCTTAAAATCAGTTTGCCTAATCCTGGTTAGGGACTCAATGACCAACAATTTATCAGGTTTATGCAAATAATATGCACTCTCTTGTAGTCTCATCACTTATTAAATGATCAACCAACATGGAAGAAATAGTCAATTTGGATCCTTTGGGCCAATATGACTGCTGATAGACCGTTGGGACCCCTAGTCATGACACATACAAGGAACAATCTTATGCTGTAGCCGTTTGGGAGGGTTGTTTAATGCTTCTTGAAAGTAAACATTTCGAAAGAAAAAAGAAACTTACGGTGCAAGATATTCACTAAAAGATGATACTGCAGCAACAACTTCAGCATAGTTTTCAGATGTAGCAGGAGCTGTTACTTCAACCAGCTGTATCCCAGGAGTTACAGGGACAGCCGCATCTACGTCATGTAGTTGTAGCATCTTATTAACTGATGACACGGTCACATTGATCTGCGTGCCCCTCTGGAAATGGAAGGAGAATCCCACCCTTAGAAGCTCATGGTCCAACTTGTATCCAAGTGCATAAAAAAAGCGAAGCACATTCTTGCTTGTTTTGCTTTCAACCACAGATCTTACTAGCACTGAAAGTTGCTCAGCACCTGCACCTCTCATTGCACCCCCTATATGCCTTATAGTCCTGCAGATCTAGAATTAGGCATCAATGCAAAAGTACGTACGTAAAACACAAACTCATACATGTTAATGAATATGCCAGGGGAGGTTTTAAGTCATACCATGTCGGTTCAGTTTGTTCACTTTGTTCAATATCGCATATAAGTCGAACCTCTGATGCTACAAGCCCTATAGAAAGGAAGATCATAACTTGTAACGACCCACAATATAATATCTTTATGTGCTATTCAGCTGATATGTACTAAACCAGACCATACTAACAAAAAATAATGACAAATTAACATGACCATGTGAGATGTCGTAGTCAATAAATGAAACAAACTGTATACTATAGTTGTCAGTCCTAAGAAGTTGAAGAAATCAGAAACTCTTTACAGAAATTCATCTAACAGTCCCATGCATCTCACATTGGAAAAGACAACGGACATCTGGGAAAAACTAGTCATTAAAGCACACCAGTGACACCAGGGGAGGCTTTCAACATGTCTTAAAATGAGCTCACAACAGGCAAAAGAGCTATAATGAATGTGGCTTAATTGTGTAGAAATGTGTTGAGACATAGCATCCTAACCACTCAGATCGAAACTAAATGAGGAAAGATATCAATTACCAAGATTTGGGCCACTTTTAAGGCATATCTCATGGACCCTCAAATTTTTCTTGCTAACACCACAAAGACCCTGAAGAAGAATCTCAAGGGCCTCAACATGCTGCAAAATGCAAACCGTATTTTTAGATGCAGCTCCAAACACTTCCCATGGAAAGCGGGAAATGGAATTCTTCTAGTTATTTTACTTACAATTCTGAACAATATATAACCAATAAACACAAATCATTTGTGCATGCAAGAGGAAAAAGAGCTACTAAATCAAATGTTCGTAAGAAAGATATTTTTGGGACTAACTACATTTACACCCTCCATATTTATTGTGATCTTTAAAATGGGCCAACGAGGTTTTAATTTTCTCACATTGCACTATGATGTTTAGAAATCGTTTCACTTTATGGGTTGCTGTCGATTTGACTGTCTCATCCTTCATTAGATTGATGATCTGGCAGATATGGAGCCCATTTCTAGGCTGTGTAGAAACCACACTTGGACTATTGTTACCAAATTGTGCAACTGCTTATCGTTTTGGGACAATTATTTTCAGTCCATGTGGTGCAAATGTTGCTTCCAAGTCAACCCATAATCAGGTCTCGTGGTTACCAAGTCATCAAATTAACTCACGAAGCAAATGTCAAACACCCATAAGTCATAAATCACTATGATTCTAACATATTAACCTCAAATGAAGCATTTGGTAAAGTTGGCCACCAAAAATTGAGCACCAAGAGAAAGATTCAATTTTTTTTCTCATCTAATTGTAAATTTGCAATTGCAGAAATTGTATGGAGAAATGTAAGTCCGAATCCAACTCAACCCCCAAAACTTAGTAAAAAAACTCACCTGTGTTTCTATAATTCCTTGGACCACGCACTCCATGAATTTGGTACAGTTGATCTCGCACTTTCTCAAGCCCCTGTGAATTCCTGAGAACCAAAACAAAGAGAAAAAATAAAACCCAATAAACTGTAAACTAAAATAAAGTAGAATTGAAGAAGAAAACATGAAGAATCAAAACGTAAATTTCTGAGAGAGTAAATTAAATAATGAAAAATACTAACCAGGTTTGCAGCAGCAATACCGCGCAAGCAGCAAGGTGAAAAGATGGAGAGAGGGGAAGAGGGGGTTTCGGGGTTTCTGTGTCAGAATTCAGAAGCTTGGAGAAATCGAGCGAAGAGCGATGGTGGTGGCAAAAGCGCATTTGATTGCGGTCATGGACCCTGAAAAAAAGAAGAAAGCTTGAGCGAACATGATGTCTTTACTGGGTTTAACAATTTTTTGGGCCCTTGAATCGTCTACTTCAAAAGCCCATTTTTGCTTTTGAACTGATTTTCTTTTTGACAAACGACAAGATAAAATATTATTATATTCATTTAAACTCGGTGGATTCGAATTTGAGTGTAAATGAGGATGCACATGCATCAAGGGAGATGAAAAATGTTAAACATTAAATTTAAAGTTTACGGTGTATGTGACAATTTGACATATTGTAAAACTTTCTTTTTAACAAATGATAGGATAAGTTAAACTAAATTCTTCTAAACTACATGGTGAGAAATTCGAACATAGGACCTCAAGTGCAAGATGAATAATCTTAATCACCCAAGTTACAAGCCACTTGCTGAAGGATGGGAAATTTGAACATGTGACCTCGAGTGCAAGATGAATAATCTTAATTACCCAAGTTACAAGCCACTTGCTGACATATTGTAAAATTTTACACCACTCAAGATGTCAAATTAAAATATTATTATTTTTTTTTACATAATCACAGCGCAATATTAAATTAATGAGTAATTAAATAACACTTTAGTTGAATGATGCCTTTGTTGTTCTTTTAGATGTTTTACCGACATAAACATAATTATTTAATATCGAATTCATTATATACGAGTATTATAAGTCAAACTTATAATGGTCCTTATGGATAAGTGTACAATCGCACCGTACATAATGAGTGCTTAAATTATTATTATTTTTTTGTGGACCCACTGAAAGAGTAAAATGCCAAATGGAAAGGAGTCAGCAATGCCCATCTCTCCCAGAGTCCCAATTCCAGGCCAGCTATGAGCTATCCCATTCCGAAAATCCAAGCTGCCAATGGAATCCCAAGTTGAGACAATGAGAATCAGATAATCTGATTAATTTAATTGCAGAAACAAAATCCCTAAACAGGCAAAATATATTGTAACTTGTACCTGGAATTGGAATTGGAATTGGAATTAGATGCAGGCAAAATAAAATTGTTTTTTCTGTTGAGAACTGTTATTATCATTTTAAAATTTTCATTGTAAGTGTATTTTTTTTTTTTTTTTAAAATGCAAAATTTAAAGTGCAAAATAAAAATTTTATAGTATCAACAACAATTTCATTTCTATTTAAATCAGGCTTTGGCATTAATTGGCCCATAATTACTTTTAAACAATTATAGTGATTAAATAATAAAAGATAATTTTCGTGAACCAGTGATTGGTCATCATTAATCTCATAAGCTTTTTTTCTTTTCTTTTTTTGATTCTTAAATGGCCAAAAAAATGTATATCAAGCTGACACCCTATGCAACCTCATCTAATACTTTGGGAGATGTTTGATGCAAAGAGAAACTCATGTGTAACAGGGTGGATCCAGGCATTGGCTGACATGGGCTCTCGCCCACAAAAAGAGTTTTCAAGACACTGTGTATATTGTTATTATGACGTCTTGTGCTAATAATATAACATTATGTAAAAAAACTTCACGTGATATTATATTATTGAAACGTGATGTCACGGCAATAGAATACTCATGTCATGAAAGTTACTCTCTCTCTCTCTTGATAAATGAAAAAAACAAAGAAAAATTTGGTTTTCAAAGCGTAGAATCTAGCTTATGCCTACACCTAAATTTCACTTCATACTAGAAGGAAACAAAAATTAAGGAAAACTAACGAAAATTTAAAAAAAAAAATTAGTTTGAATGAAAAATGACAAATAAAGGTGTAGTGAATAGTACCAGGAAAAGATAAAAATGTGATTTTTCGTTAAAAGTGAACAGTTTAGGGTTTCGTTAAAACTCTCAAATTAATATCCATCCTGATATAAATTTTTTGGTTCCACCTTTGTATACGTACAACTTGTTGAGGTGGTCTGACTCAATACAAGTCATAGAAGTGGATGGACTTAACTCACATTGAAGGAGTAGGATTCTCTCCCCTTCTAATCTCTCGCCACTTTCATTCCCTTATATTTAAACGGTTGCGATTACGCTACGTCTATATTTTGTTTTGAATTTTTTTATATAAAGAATAAGACAAAAAGAAAAATGTGAGAGGAAATGATGATAATAGGAGGGGAGCTAATGCTACTCCTACATTGAAAGTACCACAAGAATACGACATAAGAGTTTTTTGAGATAAAAAATACAATGCTTTGGGTTTAATGAGTTTTTTTATTTATTTTTCTGCTTATTTTCAATCAACGAAGATCCAATGATCTTGAGCCACCTTCTGTTACTTGAATGGTTAAATTGAAGACAGTACCAGTGTTTAGATAAGATGTAGTTGTAGGCTTATGTTAATCATGTCCACAAACACCTTTATTATTTGGGAACTTTAATGAAAAGTTCATGTTACTGTTCACTTTAACGAAAAACCACACTTTTACACTAAAATATCAATCATGATACTATTCACTTTACCCTTTATTTTGTTCTTATCATTAAAACTCAGTTTTTTAAGCCTTCTTCATTATTTTTCCCTTATTATTTTCTAATTCTTCTAACACTTAACGAAGAATAATTTTCCCTAAAATAAAAACAAGTGTTTTTATCACAAATGATCCCTGAAATTGATCATTATCATCAAGGTGATCCTTGAAATTAAAAATCAATCAATGTAGTCCTTGAAAATAGGTGTCGCAAATTAATGTGGTCTTTACGTCACAATTATATTAAAAATTCCGTTAAATTCTGATGTGGCAAATAAATGAGCCCCACAAAATTTATAGGTTTTTATCACAAATGGTCCATAAAATTGAAAATCAATCAATATAGTCCTTGAAAATAGGTGTCGCAAATTAATATGATCCTTCCGTCACAATTCTGTAAAAAAAAAAAAAAAAATTGGTATATGCTGATGTATTAATTAAAAAAATGGAATTGTTATTGGCACTCCAAAAATCTCATTCTACACTCCAAATTTTCTATATTTGGAAAGAAAAATATACTTGTGAGGAGGGTAGAATGAGATTTTTGGAGTGCCAATAACACTTTCCTAAAAAAGTTGTCTAAATACCTTTTTGCACAATAGAATTTTTTTTTTCTTCATATAGTAGGGCCTCAAAGGCACAAGGCTTAACGAAGGCCTAAGAGGGGGTGTGGAAATAGTTTTCAACCAACAATAGATGAACCTCGATCATCTCAAGGCAGACCTCGTCGTTATTTGCATCACTAGACCACCAGAGACGCGTCAAACAAGTTCTCCAAGATTAAGGTTGTGAGAATGTTGATCACCTAAATATTAACGGTGATGTCCCAGAAGTTGTTGCCAATGGGCCAAGCTACCACCAAAGGTGATCTCAATCCAAGTTCAATTTGGTGAAGGATGTCAAAGTGTGTAAAGATGGGTGTATTGAGATTTTTTTTCAAAGAATAGAGAGCAAAGGAGGTATAAAAATGTGGACTGAGGTCGGAGGTGATTGCACGACTAGGTTTTTGGGTTGACAATTTTTTTATTAACTATTAAATTATTAAGCCTATTTGTAATTTGTTTTTTAATTTAATTAGATTTGTGTGATCCATTTATATGTAACATCAATACATAACATAATTTTTGACAGAATTGTGACGGAATAACTACATTGATTTGAGACACTTATTTGCAGGACTACATTGATCGATTTTAATTTCAGGGACCATTTTGAGGTCGTGAGTCAATTTCAAAGACCATTTATGAGAAAAAAAAATGACTTATAGGCCCCATTTATGTGCCACATCAACACTTAACATATTTTTTAACAGAATTGTGATGGAAGAACCACATTGATTTGTGACACTTATTTTTATGGACTACATTGATTGGTTTTCAATTTTAGGAACCATTTTGATAGTGAGGGTTAATTTCAGGGACCATTTGTGATAAAAACCCTAAAAACAAAGAATGATGACTCAAGATTTAGGCTTTTTTTTTTTTTTTTTTTTTTTTTTTTTTTTTTTTTTTTTGACAATTGATATTATTTACACTAAAGGGGAGGGGTGAACTTAGGCTCACGGGCTAGCAATAATGACTCAAGATTTAGGGTGTTTTAGAAACTATATTTATAGAAAGCACTTTTACTCATAAATATCTTTGGTATAATTGCTTTTATTATAGACACATTAAAATTTTATTAAAAGATCAAGTACTTCTTTAGAAGGAATTATTTTTTGCTCACCACCCTATTGATTACTAGTGGATGAGTTTAATTTAATCTATTTCCTATACAAATCTCAAATTTCAAATTAATCTAACGATAAGTAATAGTGTGGTGAGCATCATCACCACATTAGAGTGATAGGCTCTTTAAATAACCGTAACAAATTTAAAAGTAAGTGCTGACCCTGAAAATTACAAAGCATATGTGGCGTGCCGGCCAAGTAACTATAAGTTAACTATGTCCTTCTTGGGAACACGGGCATGCCAACTCGCAATTGAACTTGGTCGGGCGAGTGGAATAGATGTGGTGGTGTTGAATGCTTGCTAGCTTCTGTAGTTTAACGAGGAAGGAACACATGTCGGCCTCGGGTTCTAGAACCTTAAAACAAGGTTGCCTAGTTCACTGCAAAGTTCAAGATCTCTTGTACTAGGTTCAGCTGCCTCAACTATATTCGTAAGAATATAAGCACACCGAATCGGTATCAGGCTGTAGGGGCACATGTACTCAAAGGAGATGAGTATTTTTATGGTGAATGTGGATAGGTAATCAACCTAAACAAAAGCAGTGATGTTAATCCAAACTGAAGGTGCTCATCAATTTGCTTACGGCTCCGGTGTTGTTAATCCAAACTGAAGACGTGTTAACGAAAGAGTTAGGATAATTAGTATTTTCCTCAGGGGGGTGAAAAGGGCTTTGCTTAAAGTGAGTGTTTTTATGTAGATTGTTTGCGTTGTTTGCTAAGTTGAAGGGGGTTTTTCACGTCGCATAACCATTTCTACTTATAGGGATAACCTTCATGATAAACAAGCTTGCCAATGTAGAATCCTGATGGAAGCGTGTTTGCTCGACATTTACTTGAATATTCCCTTCATTTCCTTAATTCCCTTCTTAGCCAAGTCTTCATCTTCATATAGTCTCAGCTTCTTTGATTCGAACTAGGATTCTGATCAAAAATGAATTATGATCCTTGGGATAATTTGCATTTATCAGGGCTTTATTTTGATCCTTGGCACATTCAATTTGCCTAGGACTCAACCGAGTCACATATGATCTTAGTCCTCACATAATCCTATTCTTATGAGGACTCGGTCTAACAAACCCTTTCTTGGCCTAAAAGCCCATTGGCCTGAGGGATCTTTACTAGGCCAAAGGATGTGGTTTTTTAGCTCGAATTAGCCCATTATCGACTTAAGCTGTTATTTCAGACCCAAACACTAAACCTAAAAGTAATTAGAAGTTGTTCAATTGAAAAACACTATGACCTAGAAGAAGTTTAAGCCTTTCTGCCAAGTATGACAAAACTTAATTGTTAGACATATTTTAGCTCTTTTTAATATAATCTCAAAAACACCCACATAGTCAGGCACTTGGCGATAAGAATTTTGATGCCAAGTGGCTCCAGGATCAAAATACTTGAGTTATAAACAAAAGTTGCAAGAAAACTAGGAATATTTTCCATCCTGTGAAAAGACAGGGGATTTGAGAACTAAAGTGGAGAGGTTGTAACTTGGATGAGATATGTTTTTGTTGCAGAATAAGATGAGAGAAATACGAAGATATAGAAAATAAAACATGTGGCTGCAGTTTCCCTATCAATTTGTATACCACCCACTCCATCGGCGTTTAGTCAATCCTCTTGAGTCTTTCGCTCACTCATTCCCGCCTCCCACCCGACTTCTCTCTCCCAAGCCTACTGGCGTGGGGCAGAATTTCACCCAAAAAGATGGAAAAATTTTAGCAAATAAAAGTAAAGCATGTGTTAAAAAGAATAAAAGATAAGTGCAAAAAAAATCAAATCATTCACTTCCGAAAATGAAACTAACACTTTTGTTGCTGATGGGTGTAAAATCCCATCCTCATAATACACAAAAGTAGGAGAAAAAAAGCAAAAAGATAAGATTTATAGTAAACAAAGGTAAGAGAAGTAAAGCAAAAAAGATTAGATTTACGTACAAACCCCTGGTCCCTGGTGGTGTGCTCCTAGAGAGAGAAAGACACAGAGGGGAGAGAGAGTGAGGGAGAGGGGGAGAGAGAGTGAGGGAGAGAGAGAGAGACGGAAGAGAAGGAAGATATGTCTCTAGTATTATAGTTTGAGAGAAAACTGGTGTTCTGGGTTTTGTTGGTTGTTGAAAAAATATAATTTTGGAGATGTCAGGTGGTGGTTGCAGTGTGGTTTGGTTCAGGAGAGATCTGAGGGTTGAAGATAACCCAGCTTTGGCAGCTGCAGTGAGAGCAGGAGGTGTGGTTTGTGTCTTCATCTGGGCTCCTGATGAAGAAGGCCCTTTTTATCCTGGAAGGGTGTCAAGATGGTGGCTTAAACACAGCTTGGCTCATCTGGATTCCTCCCTAAAAAGTCTGGGTACTTCTCTCATCACCAAAAGATCCACTGACAGTGTTTCTTCTCTCCTTGAAGTTGTTGTTTCCACTGGTGCTACTCAGCTTTTCTTCAACCACTTATATGGTAACATCAATTTTTCTTAATTTTTATGTTTCTCAATCTTTTTGCTTCTATTTGTTTTTTTATTTGTATAGGCTGTTGAGTTTCTATATTTTTCTTGGTTCTGTGATTTTTCAATGAATTTGTCTGTTTGGTGTGTTAAATCTCTGGTTTTGGTTGAAAGATCTTGAATTTGTTCTGTTTTCAAAATCAAAGGTTGGTGCTTTGATTGATTTGATGAAGCTGTCTGTTAAGTATTACCTACCATGTTCCTTTTTTTGGATGATTTACTGTTCATTTGGCTGCTGACTATTGATACGGGCAGAAATGTTATTTGATTGTAGGTAGTGTAGTGGTCTCTTATTTATCAGGACTGGGAGCAGATTTATTGATAATCTGTTAATTTAGCCTAATTGAATTTTGTTTTGGTGCACAGCCTAATTGAACTTTGTCTGTTCTGTCCAAGAATTCTTCTGTTCTCCAGTTGATGAACTCTTGTATTTCGATTTTACGTAGTTGAGGAGATAAGAATATAAAAAATCAGAGTTTTGCAATTTAATGCTTAGTTCTATGATTCTATCTTCGTGTTCAGATCCTATGTCACTGGTTAGGGATCACAGGGCCAAGGAGGTTTTAACTGCTCAAGGCATAGCTGTGCGTTCCTTTAATGCGGATTTGCTCTACGAACCATGGGATGTTATTGATGTCCATGGTCGCCCGTTCACAACCTTCGATGCCTTTTGGGGAAGATGCCTTAGCATGCCATATGACCCGGATGCACCACTTCTCCCCCCTAAGAGAATTATTTCAGGTTTAAATGCATTTATTTTCTTCTTGAACTTCAACTCTATTCAGCATACAGCTAGCTTTTATTCGATCTCATGTTCCTCTTGTTTATTTTTCTACAAAATTATTGAAAGGCTGATCCCACATTTTTCATTGGCATGGTTGGCCATTTTATGTTCTGAATTTCTTATCCAAATGAGTCAAACTGAATAGAATCGAAAACGTGGATGGAAGAAGGTTCTTCTGGTTCCATATTTTCCCAAGGATTTAATGGTAATAAGATCTTCTTGGTGATTATCAACAAAAATTTTTTGGAAATAGCAGATATTTTAAGCACATAAAGTTTTCCCTGTGTGAGTATTCTACCTAAGTTAAAAGATGATAAACCCTTTTGATGTTGGAGTTGTGTTACTGCCTCTATAAGCCTCGTGATATAGCCTCTAAGGTGGAGTAGTTGTAACGAGTCATGATTATGTTACTGTTGAACATGTAGGGTTCACTGACGGCTTAATTTGCGATTATTTTCTTTTCCTTTGTTCTTGCTCTTTGTGTGTCATGGGTTTCCTGATTCCTCCAGTATGCGTTTTTTGTACGGTTATTTCCAGTTCTACTTGCTTACCACCTTTCAGTTCATATCCTAGATTAACGTTCAAACATTCATGACTTTTGCAGGTGATGCATCAAGGTGTCCTTCTGATACATTGGTTTTCGAAGATGAATCCGAGAAGGGAAGTAATGCACTTCTTGCTCGAGCATGGTCACCTGGGTGGAGTAATGCTGATAAGGCTCTGACTACATTTATAAATGGACCCTTACTTGATTACTCTAATAACTGCAGAAAGGCTGATGGCGCTACAACATCTTTACTTTCTCCCCATTTGCATTTCGGGGAGGTGAGTGTGAGAAAGGCATTTCATCTTGCTCGTATGAAGCAGGTTGTTTGGGCCAATGAAGGCAACAAGGCTGGTGAAGAGAGTGTAAACTTGTTTCTGAAGTCTATTGGTCTTCGGGAATATTCAAGATACATTAGTTTTAATCATCCTCGCAGTCATGAAAGACCTCTTCTTGGGCACCTAAAGTTCTTCCCCTGGATTATAGATCAGAACTATTTCAAGGCATGGAGACAAGGTAGAACTGGCTATCCATTGGTGGATGCGGGCATGAGAGAGTTGTGGGCCACTGGTTGGCTACATGATCGAATACGAGTAGTAGTTTCTAGTTTCTTCGTAAAGGTTCTGCAACTTCCATGGAGATGGGGAATGAAGTACTTCTGGGATACACTCTTAGATGCTGATCTTGAAAGCGATGCTCTTGGTTGGCAGTATATATCTGGTACTTTACCTGATGGTCGTGAATTTGACCGCATAGATAATCCACAGGTGCGGATGTTGAGCTTGATTATCTTGAATTATATTGAGCATGTGCTTCTGAACAAACGTTAAAACACTTCTAAATTTATACAATGGAAAAAAATTTCCATGCGTTTTTATTCATATTTTGCAGTTTTGGCTTTATTCTAGTGTCCTCATCTAGGGTCACCAGCAATGAATAGAAATCTAGTGCAGTTGTTTGTCAGTGCTCATGACTGTTCATAAGACTGCAATTTTTCAAAAGTTTCGAGGAAATAGTTTTGCCTTGGTTCTGCTCGCACATGATGAAAGACAACCTGAAAGAGGCCCCCTCAGTACAGTAATGGCTACTAGGTTTATATGGATAATGGTATGCTGATTTTACTATTAGAAAAGAGAAATCGCGGAGTTGTTTCCCCCACATCACTACCATATCATCATACATGAAAAACTGCAAAATGTAGTGTTGAAATTTTTTGTTTAACTATTGTTTCTTCACTTTTACCTATGTCTTGGTACGAAGCATCGAGTGATATAAATTGACATGCTCCTTTTGTTCTGAGAGGATTATGCAATAGTACCACTCTTATTTGATCAAGTTTCGGTACTGAAATCTCGTATTTATTTGATTTCTACAGTTTGAGGGTTACAAATTTGATCCAAATGGAGAATATGTGCGGAAGTGGCTTCCTGAACTTGCTAGGCTACCAACCGAATGGATACACCACCCGTGGAATGCACCAGAATCTGTACTACAAGCAGCTGGAATTGAATTAGGATCGAATTACCCTCTACCTATTGTAGGAATAGATGCAGCGAAAACCCGGTTGCAAGAAGCTTTATCAGTGATGTGGCAGCACGAAGCTGCTTCAAGAGCCACTGTTGAAAATGGGACTGAAGAAGGGCTTGGAGACTCCTCTGAATCAGTGCCAATTGCCTTTTCTCAAGACATACAAATGGAGGAAAATAATGAACCTGCGAGGAACAACTCTCCTGGCACTCGGAAGTATGAGGATCAAATGGTCCCAAGCATTACTACTTCTTTGGTTAAAGCTGAAGAGGAAGAAACTTCTTTGGAACTTCAAACTTTGACAGAAGAAACCAGAGCGGAAGTGCCTACAGACTTAATTGTGAATCAGGAACCAAGAAGAGACATATTAAACCAAGGGGTTTTTCAGACTATTCATAACAACGCTCTTCCACAATCCAATGCTGCAATAGGGCTGCAACACGCTGTTGAAGATTCGACTGCAGAATCTTCCAGTAGCACTAGGCGAGAGAGGGATGGAGGTGTAGTTCCAGTTTGGTCTCCTTCAAGTTCTAGCTACTCGGAGCAGTTTGGGAGTGAAGACAATGGCATTGGAACAGGTTCGTACTTGCAGAGACATCCTCAGTCTCACCAAATAATGAATTGGAGGCGGCTATCTCAAACTGGGTAAAAAATCTTGAACAAATAACCAATATCCACTATGAGACTATGACTGAAATAAAGAGTCTGTTGGGTTCTTTGTTCAAACAAACAATTTTGAACCTTCATCTTGCAGTTAAGAGCTTCGAGACATATCACAATATGGAATTGATCTGCTGGTCTCGTATGCATTACTTAAATTTCTCAAGCTTCGAAGTTCTGAAATGATATATCACAAAGCAATAAGTGAATGCCAATTTGTTTGAGATAGAGTTCATGTTTTCATTCACACGCTAGCAGTCTCATTGTTTCCTCAATGTTTCTTCTTTTACAGGTGAAACATATAGATGCAAATAGGAGAACGGAAAGAGTGCTGTGCGGCGTAATGATGCACGCCATATCTAATGGATTCGGGAAGGTGAACTTGTCATCCACATTGAACGTACGACTCTTCTCTGGCACGAGTGCCCGTAACAGCAGTAGACCTCCTGTGTGTATGATATATTCTAATTAATACAGGCAACTTATTAGCTATCCATTTTTTTTTTCTTGTTCCACCATAATGTAGCTCTGGTGTATAGCAATGTTGTATTTATAAAGGAAGAGAGTGAAATAAGATATGTAGTCTTTGAATAAACTCTGGTGTTTTTCTCTCATTCTAATTGGTAACAGATGCTTGTAACATATTCTATGCATCCACGTTTACCTCTTCTCGTAGGTTTGAAATTTTACTGGTCTGTTAACTCGGGTTTTGCAGCACAAAAGTTATCTGCTTAAACTTTTTTAACTACAAGAAAAAATAAGGAACAAATTTTACTCATTTTTATGAAGAGAAAAATTTGGTGTCGGAATTTGAATATTTCTTTTTGTGTAAATGTTCACAAAAAAATCCGTAGATGTCCTAAAAGGAGCCTCAAGGGCGGTGATGGAGATCCGAAAATATGGTCTTCTATTGAAAATGCTTTAGTATGTACTACATTAAAAACTTAATAATGTGACCGATTTAAATGAAAACTTCTACTGATTTAAATGAGAACTTCCTAACTTTAGTAGTAGAACAACTTAATCTTTGCATCTACGACTTGAGAGCTCAAATCTTACTATCAAAACCTATATATTTGACCTAGGATTTATGATGATAGGACCAACTGTTTATGCAGAATTTCCACAAATCTTAATATTTAGTAGTTGTACCAAAAGTAAAAGATGTCACTACCAGTTGACATCAACTAAACCTAATATATTGCATTCTTAATCAACATCATTCAACTTCCAGCAAAAGCATTAATTGGTTCAGGAATATTGCCGAATTATTTCTCTTTTGATCTACAGACTTTTTTTTTTTAATTAAAACAATAATGTTACATCCACTTCAGCATTTTTATCATGGAAAAAGACATCATTTTGAAAATATATTAAAGAAAAAAGTAAAGATACAATAAGTTAGAGGGGACATGAAGCCAAACCCTAACAAGCAGAAGAAAACTAATAGAAACACAAAATCAATTAAGAGAAAGTTCTAAGAGAAACAAAAATTTGGAAGCCCCAAAAGATTATGAGCAAAAGTTGCAACTGCACACGGCGGACAAGAATCCCAACAATGAACCCCAACATGATCAATTCCATAGTCTGCCAAACAATCTGCCACCTGATTTCCTTCGCAATAAATGTGAGAAAACAAAACTTGCATGGAAGAGAGGATGGTACAACAATTTGCCCAATCAACCGATAAACGCCAAGGCACTTGAAAAGATCCATTAAAAAGAAAATGCACTACTAAACAAGAATCACACTCAATCTAAAGAGAATGTCAACCCCTCTCCAAAGCCATATAAACAACATGAATAATAGCTTTGAGTTCTGCCTCCAAGGTAGTAGCAATACCAAAAGATCATGCAAAGCATCCAAGACAATGACCTAAGTGGTCACGGCAAATACCACCAAAAGCAGCCATACCTGGAGAATCACGAGCCGCACCGTTAGTGTTAACTTTAACTTGAAAGAACAAGGAGAAATCATATAACCTCATGAATTCTAGGTGCCCTTGAAGGCCTTCCATGCACTCCAAGCGCTCTAAGAATGCAAAACTCATCAACTGAGTTTAACATAAAACCTATACCCCAAGAATTCACCTCACAAACTTGTAAGCAAATGTCATTAACCAACTGATAAACTGTAAACATTTTTCCTTCAACACGGATTAAATTTCGAGCTCGCCAAAGTGCGTGAAAACTTGCCCCAGTCATACCCACCGCAATAATTGAAGTTGAGTACCGAAACCACGCCGCAAAGGATAAGAAAAAAAAAAAAATTTGATGTCATATCAGAGAATAATGCAGAAACCAGAAATAAGGATAAAACGTCACTATGCCAAATTTCCAAAGAAAATGAGCACTTGAAAAATAAATGTTGAGCTGACTCAATAGCCTTACAACGCAAAGAGCACATTGACGCAAAAGAGAATCCCTGGTGAAGCAATAAATCATCAGTTAAAAGCTTACCGTGAAGAAAAAGCCATAATAAAATGGAATTATGTGGTTGAAAACATCTACGCCAAACCCATCTATTCCAAGGAACAATTGCATGCTTACTACACTTAAAATCGTAAGTCAAAGATAAAGATAATACACCATCGGAAGCAGTTAACCAAATTAGTTTACCATCCAATCTCGACAAGGGAAGCTTAATTGTCAAAATTTTAGACCATATAGCAGAAAGGGTGGCACTAGTTATATCAACAGGGCAAAACCAATTCCCATTTTTAATATAGTCTGAAACATGCACAAACAGAAGTTTACCAAGAGATTGCGAAATATCCAACCTTTTAACAATTGAATTACCAATCCAATTTGCATGTCAAAAGTTAATAGGAGCATCATTGCCCACCAACCATTTGGAGCTTTGACTAATATCTACAAATAAAGGCTGCAAACCAGGCCAAATAGAAGACTGTTTATAATAAGAGCACACCTGACCGATACTAGTAAAAAATCGTTCACGAAAAAGACTATTAGCAGTAGTAAAAAAATCCCAAAACTTCTTCAAAAGAAAGGCATGATTAAAAGCTTGAAAATTCTCCAAGACCCCTTCCTTGAAGGGCACAACATTTCTTCCAAGAAACAAGGAAATAAGCCCGAGAATTTATACTCCCTGTCCATATAAAATTGTGAGCCCAATTGCAAACTTGTAATAAAACAGACTTAGGCCAAGCATAAATAAAGTAACTTTGAGATAACATGCTAACAACTACATAATTAATAAGCCACCCTGCCGGCCATAGAAAGAGACTGACCATACCAATCAGATGAACAATTACGAATCTTGTCTGCCAAAACTTCGAAGTAAGCTTTTTTCGGTCGTCTAACAAAAATTGGAACCCCAAGATAAATAAAGGGAAGCCCTCCAATGAGAATTCTCAACCAAGAGTAAATTAGAGACCGATGAGGAACATTTGACTTATTACCCAAATAAACATGAGACTTTGCTTTATTCACCAATTGTCTAGAATTCAAGCCATACTCATCAAAGAAAGCTGTAAGTTGTACCAAACTAGCCTTGTTCCCCTTACAGAAAACCATGATATCATCCACAAAAAGAATATGAGAGGGCATTTTAGCTGCTCGAGGGGAAGAAATAGCTTTGACGTTTCCAGTTCCAAATAAATGTACTAGACCTCGGCTCCGCAAGACAAAAAAGAGAAGGAGATAATGGATCACCCTGACGAACACCACGACTACTTTCAAAGAAGCCAGCGAGAATTCCATCAGAAAGAAGAAAAGAAAGTCTCGCAGATATCAGAATATGTTGAATTATAAGTGTTGAGCTGAAAAGTTTAGAATAAGATTACTTAAATTGGTGTATTCATTTGTCCAAAATAATGCCAAGTGTAAAGTTTTGTTTTGTAAAAGGCCATGAGTGCCATGTGTTGGTTGATCCATGTAATTAGATAGAAGAGTGACTAAGATGAAATGTAGTGTATGTGTGGTCCCAAGTTAAGGCCAACAGTTAATGTAAAAGCAGAGTTAGTGCTTTCTTTCGAAATAGTGAAAATATTCCTCTGCAACTTTTGCAAGAGAGAAGAAGAAAAACCATTTGGTTTCAGTTTTCGTTCATCTTTGCTTTTCTGTCCAGCTCTCTCTAGATCAAAACCCATTGAATTCATTTTCACTAACATGGTATCAGAGCCAGGTTGGATTTAACAATCTGGGCGTAAATCTGTGAAGTTATCGAGCTCAATCGAAGCTCTCTTGAAGCTCCGTGAAGGTTGTCGATTCAGATCAAAAACATGTCTGGATCTGGAGGCTCTAAAGTGAGGACTCCAATTTTCTCCGGTGAGAACTACGAGTTCTGGAGAATTAAAATGGCAACAATATTCAAATCTCTTGGGTTATGGAATCTGGTAGAGAAGGGGATTACAACCTCCAATCCGAAGAAGAAGGAAGCTGGAGAAGCATCGGAGGATGATGAAGAAATGGTAGCTGTTTTGATGAAAGACGCAAAGGCTTTGGGAATCATCCAGAATGCAGTCTCGGATCAAATCTTCCCTCGAATCGCCAATGCCGGGTCAGCTAAGATGGCATGGGATTTGTTGTACGGAGAATATCATGGTGGTGATCAGGTACGATCTGTGAAATTGCAGAATCTTAGACGAGAATTTTAATATGCTAGGATGCGAGATGATGAGTCTTTATCTAGCTATCTTACACGGTTGAATGAACTAATTAATCAGATGAGAACATTTGGTGAATCTCTGTCGAATGAGAGACTTATGCAGAAGGTTCTGATTAGTCTTAGTAAACCTTATGATTCTATCTGTTTGGTTATAGAAAATACAAAATGTCTAGAGACTGTAGATTTGCAGGAAGTAGTTGCAATCTTAAAGAGTCAAGAACAACGGTTTGATCTACATACTGTTGATACTACTGGGAAAGCATTCTCATCTTTCTCAGTGAGTTCAAAGGAGCAAAATAAGGGCGAAGGTCAATCTAGTTGATCTCAGTTCCAGAAGAATTGGAATAATAAGGGCAAGAAAAGGGGTTCAAAACCCAAGTTTCAGCATAAATTTCCTGCTAATTCTGCACATAATGCACAGTCAATGGGTCAGATAGTTACAAAACCACAGTCCAGGGTATGCTCTAAGTTTCACTTTGGAGAATGTAGGTATAAAGGGAAACCTAAATGCTATAACTGTGAAAAGTTTGGACACTGGGCTAGAGAGTGCACAGTAGGTAAATCAGTGCAAAAGGCAAACAGTGCTAATCAAGTAGAGGTAGCAAGGAACCTGTTTTATGCAAATAGCACAATCACAGAACCAAAGGTGAATGGAGAGTGGTATATAGATAGTTGTTGTAGCAATCACATGACAGGAAATGTAGATTTGCTTGTTGAGGTCAGAACAAATGTAGCTGGCAAAGTTCAAATGCCGACTGGAGATCTTGTGAATGTTGCAGAAATGGGATCCTTGGTTATTGATACAAATAAAGGGAGAAAGTATGTTAGAGAAGTGATGTATCTTCCCGGTTTAAAGGAGAACTTACTCAGTGTTGGTCAAATGGATGAGCATGGATATTTCTTGGTGTTTAGAGGTGGAATGTGTAGTGTGTATGATGGTTCATCACTGGAATGCTTGGTTATGAGAGTGAAAAAGAAAGTGAATAGGTGTTATCCACTGACTATGTTCTCTGAGAATCAAATGGTGTTGAAAGCTAGTGTCACTCACTCTACTGAGACTTGGCACATGAGACTTGGACATTTACACTTTGGTGGTCTCAAACAATTGAGAGACAAGGAAATGGTACATGGTTTGCCACAGCTTGCAGACTACAATGAAGTCTGTGAAGGTTGCCAATTTGGTAAACAACACAGAGAAGAATTTCCAAGAAATCAAGTGTACAGAGCAACTGCTCCACTTGAACTGATTCATGTTGATTTGTGTGGACCTATGAAGACTGAGTCAATTGCTGGAAATAAGTATTTCATGCTGCTGATAGATGATTTTACCAGAATGATTTGGGTCTATTTCTTGAGATATAAGTCTGATGCATTCAACTGTTTTAAGAAATTCAAAGCTATGACAGAATTAGAAAGTGGTTTCAAGATTAAGACTCTGAGAAGTGATAGAGGAGGGGAGTTCAAGTCATCAGAATTTGATTAGTTCTGTGAAAAGGAAGGAATACAAAGACAACTTACTCTTGCATATACTCCACAACAAAATGGAGTAGTGGAGAGGAAGAACAGAACCGTGATTGAAATGGCGAAATCTATGTTGCATGAGAAGAGGATGCCATATTTTCTCTGGGCAGAAGCAGTTCATACATCTGTATATATCCTAAATCGATGTCCCACAAAGGCTTTGAACAACATCACACCTTTTGAAGCTTATTCCGGTAGAAAACCAGGAATAGCCCACCTGAGAGTATTTGGATCTCTATGTTATGTTCATGTTCCAAGTGAACAGAGACATAAACTTGAACCTAAAAGCTTCAAAGGAGTATTTGTGGGATATGCAACTTGTGAAAAGGGGTATAGGGTATTTGATCCACTATCCAAGAAGTTATTCTTGTCAAGAGACATTGTATTTGATGAAGAAGCTGCCTGGAATTGGGAAGATAACTCAGGGTCAACATCTCTTAATACTGGAAGTTTTATTCATAGTGACATAAGTATAGAGAGCAGTGACAGAATGGTGTTGTCTCTTACATCATCTATATTATCTCCATCTAGGAGAGCTCTTAATATTGAAGACTCTGAAATTCAATCCAAGTCACCTATCTTAGGTGAATCTACAAGCATGTCAAACCTAAGTGAAGGACACAATCAAGCATTTGATCATACACCACTGAAGTGGAGGAATCTGAATGAAGTGTTTGCTCAATGCAATCTGTGTATCATGGATCCAGAGAAATATGAAGATGCCAAACAAGTTAAAAGCTATGGAGGATGAGCTGTTTATGATTGAAAAGAATGGCACCTGGAAGCTTGTTGACAGACCAACTGAAAAACCTGTTATAGGGGTTAAATGGGTTTACAAAACCAAGTTAAATCTTGATGGCTCAGTGTTGAAGAATAAAGCAAGGCTGGTTGCAAAAGGCTATGCACAAAAGCCTGGTTTGGACTACAATGAGACTTATGCACCGGTTACTAGGTTGGATACCATTAGAACCTTAATAGCTTTGGCTGCACAAAAGAGCTGGAAACTGTATCAATTAGATGTGAAATTGGCCTTCTTGAATGGAGTTCTACAAGAAGAGGTCTATGTTGAGCAACTTGAAGGTTTTGTAGTAAAAGGCAAGGAAGAAAAGGTGTACAAACTTCATAAGGCCCTCTATGGTCTAAAACAAGCTCCGAGAGCTTGGTATAGAGAGATTAACAACTATTTCTCACAGTGTGGTTTCAAGAAAAGCTTGAGTGAACCAACCCTGTATATAAAAGCAAGGGGAGAAGATATCCTGATTGTCTCTATCTATGTAGATGATATAGTCTACACTGGTAGTTGCAAATCAATGCTAGAAGAGTTCAAAGAAGATATGAAAATGAAGTATGAAATGACAGATTTAGGACTTCTTCATCACTTCCTTGGGATGGGAGTGATTCAAACAGATTCCAGCATCTTCATTAATCAGAAGAAGTATGCAAGCTCTTTACTGAGTAAATTTGGTTTAAATGAAGCAAAGACTGTCACAACTCCTCTTGTAGCTACTGAGAAGTTATCTAAAGATGATGGAAGTGGATATGCGAGTGATGAGATGTATAGGAGCATTGTGGGAAGCCTTCTATATCTCACTGCTACAAGGCCGGATATAATGTATACAGCTAGTTTATTGGCAAGATACATGCATTGTCCTACCAATAGACACTATGGAACTACAAAGAGAGTACTCAGATACATCAAGGGAACTCTAGATTATGGCTTGGAGTATGTGAAAGGAAGAAAAGCTTGTTTAATTGGCTTCTGTGATAGTGATTGGGGTGGTTCATTGGAAGACAGGAAAAGCACATCAGGATATGCATTCTCATTTGGCAGTGGTGTGTTTTCCTGGGCTTCGGTCAAGCAAAACTGTGTTGCACTCTCAAATGCAGAGGCTGAATATATAAGTGCATCATAAGCCACAACTCAAGCAATATGGCTGAGGTTTGTTTGGGAAGATTTTGGAGAATTACAAACTGTAGCTACTCCTCTTCACTGTGATAACACATCTGCCATTGCTATCACAAAGAATTTTGTGTTCCATCAAAAGACTAAGCACATTGATAGAAGGTATCACTTTATTAAGTATGCACTGCAAGAAGGAATCATTGATTTGGTGTATTGTCCCACTGAAAAGCAGGTAGCAGATATCTTCACAAAACCTTTGGCTAAGGATCGTTTCAACTATCTCAGGGATATGCTTGGTGTGAAATCAACTCAAAACTTAAAGGGGAGTGTTAAATTATAAGTGTTGAGCTGAAAAGTTTAGAATAAGATTACTTAAATTGGTGTATTCACTTGTGCAAAATAATGCCAAGTGTAAGGTTCTGTTTTGTAAAAGGCCATGAGTGCCATGTGTTGGTTGATCCATGTAATTAGATAGATGAGTGACTAAGATGAAATGTAGTGTATGTGTGGTCCCAAGTTAAGGCCAACAGTTAATGTAAAAACAGAGTTAGTGTTTTCTTTCGAAATAGTGAAAATATTCCTCTGCAACTTTTGCAAGAGAGAAGAAGAAAAACCATTCGGTTTCAGTTTTCGTTCATCTTTGCTTTTCTGTCCAGCTCTCTCTAGATCAAAACCCATTGAATTCATTTTCACTAACAGAATAGAGCTTACCCATTGAACAAAAGTTGAGTGGAACCCAAAAGTCGTAAGAACTCGACGAAGAAAATCCTAATTAAGAGTGTCAAAAGCTTTAGCGACATCAAATTTTATAGCAACATTCCCGTCAACGCATTTAGTATCAAGCAAATTTACACATTAAGCCAAAAATATGCAATCAGAGATGTGTCGACCTTTAAGAAAAGCATATTTGTCGGGCAAAATTATCCGTGAAGCAGTAGGTGCTAGGCGATCAGAAAGAATTCTGGTAATAATTTAAAAAATAAAATTAGCCATAGCAATAGGTCGAAACTGAGTGATAGAATTTGCTTCTTGAACCTTCGGAATGAGAACTACAAAACTAGAATTTAGGTTTGGCAAAATGAAACCCGATTCAAAGAAGGAGATAACAGCATGACCAACATCTACACCAATAAAATCCCAACAAGCTTGGAAAAATTGGCCAGTGTAACCATCAGGGCCTGGAGCAATATCTTCTTTCATAGAAAATACAACGTCTTTGATGGTCTGAGAAGATGGAATAGCAAGCAAAGAAGAATTTTCTGATTCTGACACCAGTGAAGGAATAAATCTTTCAACAAGACCCGTATCACACGTGACACCATCATCCGTAAAAGCAATAGTGAAGTGATCAACTATATGACTACGCAAGATACTGGGATCATCAATCAAATCATTACAGATACAAAGAGAAGATATATGAGAATGAGCCCGTCTAATTTTGGCCAAAGTATGAAAATAATTGGTGTTCCTATATGTCCTTGTGTATCCCATTTTATCTTAGCTTTTTCCGCCCAAGATTTTTCTTGAACCAATACAGCTTGTGATAAGGTTTCGTTAGCACAAATTTCTTCAGCATAATGTGCTTCAGAGAAACCCTTAAGCGAAATAGTTCGTTGAATTTTTTTAAGGCTTCCCGCGCTCCATCTACTGTAGCATGAACATTGCCGAAACATTTTTATTCCCCTCCTTCAAAATAGGGTTTAAAAAGCTCAAGCTTTCTTTGGAGACGGGGGAAGGTTAAGAATCCTAATTTACACTAAGGAGACGGGGGAAGGTTAAGAATCCTAATCGCAAGGGATAGAATCGTAATTGCAAGGTTAAGAATCCTAATCGCAAGGGATAGAATATAAGGTCCTAACCACGAGAACACACCACGACTTGCAAGATGGCATAATTGTATTGTTAGTGATAGTTGGACAAATAATATTTATACAATTAATTTTATCTTTATTGCACCTTCTTTAGACTGAACAGTGAAAAAAGTGGGGAGAGAAGGCAATGCCTCACTCATAAAATTATGAAGTGAATCATGGTCTTGGAACCTTAATAATGGTCTCTTTTGGTGCCATACTAGAAGCAGATGATATAAAATCATGAGATGCTCATAGTAGAGACTATATATGCTGTCTTCTAGGGCATAAAGCCTATCAATTCTTAAATATTGATCAGCCACTGGCCTATACATATTTTACTGTGCTTTTTTTTTTCTCTGGAAAAAAGCATCCAAAGCCTGCATTTTTCTTAGTAGAAAAAATTCTCAGATTCAGAAGTCAACACAATATATTACTCGGGAGGAAAAAACTAAAAAGTAATGGTCATGAATTTCTTATGTTATCTCTTAAGTTTTTTATTTTTTATTTTTTAAACTAGGAGAAAACTACAACGAAATGCCCGTAGTGCAGCTATGATAAGCGAAATGACAAAACCACGCCGCTTGCTTTGGCTTCACTAGGCAAAGTTTATGCCAAATATAAGGATCTTAGCTAGGAGGAATATCCCACTGCCGCCAATGCATTCACAACAAAACTTGCTTCCCGGCCGGAATATTATGGTGAAAGGAGACGCTTTCAAATCGTAATCTCTTAAGTTTAGTATATATGATGAAGATAATTTTCTTAATAAATTAGATTAGATGCTGCATCCCATTTAGAACTCTTTCTTTTTCTTTGGGATTTTGAAAAATTCATGTACTGGAGCGCAATTAATTTAATTATTGCTAACCCTATTAACTAAATAAGCAAATGACAAACCCTACATACTACAACTTGTTTCAAATATATGCATGAATCTGCATGAAGTCCCTCAGATAATAGGCAAGAAATCTTATATTGTTACATTTTACTTGACACGGCAGAAGTGATAGAAGTGCTGTTCGTGCATAGCCAATTCTACTCATGTTGAACTATTCAGACTTGTGAAGGATTTCTAGCTAATATTGGATCAGCCTTCTCATCAGATTTTACTGGCTTAGGTACCCTGAGAACACTGTACACCACAGTAGCAGCAATGGCTCCAAGAATAGGTGCTGCAATATAAACCCAAATGTTCTTGTACGGACTGGTGACGGCAGCCGGGCCAAAACTTCTTGCAGGATTCAAGGAAGCTCGAGTGATGGGCCTGCAAAATCCAATACATAAAAAAAGTGTAATTATCATGTGTACGTAAGAGTGATAGTACAATGCAAAGCTATAGTAATTAAGAGATTATTAGATTACTAGTGAGGAGGTTATAACCCAGCAATCATGACATTAACCAAAACGGCACCACCTATTGCAATTCCAGGGAGATTCTTGCCCTAATTTTGTAGTCAAGCATAGGGTTAGTGCTTTGTCAACGAAAAACCAACAAGTTAACACTCTTTCTTTAGCCTTTTGCTGTACACGTGCAAGTGCAGAAACATTGGTAAAATATTTAGTTTCGAGTGTAGCAGGCTAGAAAAAAAGTGTGTCAAAACCTAACCGAACACAGAGAAACAGGCTGAGAAAAATAGAGGACAGTACCGCTCTGTCATTAGTGTCAACACACCACAAATGGTGAACAACAATATAAACGTGATGACGAATTCCCAAGTAACAGCCTGAGGGTCAGGCTTGCTAATGTTGCACCAGACAACTGTGACATCACATATATAGGTACCTAATGAGTTGATATTATACTATATATTTTACTCTAATTTCAGTAATAATTTATTGGTTATTATGTGTGTGATATTTTGAATTATATTTCTAATGTAGGACATTCGACTTTCTTTGGAGCAAAAAATAATCAAACAGATGAACTTTGGAGTGATTCCAATTGGAGGTTGTTGTCTTTTAAGATGATTGTGTCAAAATTCCAGATTTTTCAACCAAGCCATTTGACTATGGCAATGAAATAAAGGCTCAGAGCGCAGCTTTCCTAAATTGATGTTTCTGGACGTTTTGAGTATTTTGGATAGTGCATTTTTGCTCACCATCATTTAGTGTGGTGTATGCTCATCACCCTATTTATCACCGTTAGATGGTTTGAGTTTTGAGATTTATTCCTATCCACTACATGAATCTCGGCATTCTAACTCATCTAACAGTGATAAATAGAGTGGTGAGCATACACCACACTAAATGATAGTGAGCAAAAATACTCCCTCTAACATATTTTGAGGAACATTCCTTCTGAGGATTTGTAGGGGACGTCTCTAGCTTTCAAAAGAGATCTTTTGAGACCAAATCAGAGTTAATTTGGTCAGTCAAAAGACAAATTTTCTGAGAAGTCTGAATTTTAATTTAAATAGGAAACCTTTTATTTTCTATTTTATTATTTTATTATGTTTCCTAGTTTTATTCTAAGACCTTTTAGGGTTTTATTTTGTAGTAGTATAAATAAAGATATTTAGCCATTAGGGTTTGAGGGAAGAGAAGGAGAGGAGAACGCACACACACTTTAGAGGGTTATTCAAGTTTCTATGTGTTTTCTATCCTTATTCTCAATAATATTTTGTTTTATGATTGTTCGTAGCTAGTTTCTTTTGCTAAGGGGAGGCCTTTAACCTTAGCAAGAATATGTAGTTTCTTTTCAATTTACTTATGATATTATGCATGCATGTATGTTTTGAATTATTAATCACTGTTTTAAACTATCCAATTGTCTTGATGATTGGCCACCATTAGGATATTTAGAAAAGTAATTTGATGCAATTTTGGTCGGAAGGTTCCCTGAAATTGGCGCTGACTTCTTGTGGTTAATAATTGTAATTTTGCTTGAGATGAACACCACGTCTTAAGAGTTGCATGGTTTTTCAAAGAGTTTTCATAAAACTTAAATGAGTCTTTCATGTTCATATTTGATTTGAACGTCCAGACGGGTTGCATGTTAGATATACGTTTTATGTTGGAGGTTCCAAGTATAATATATATTAGGAAAACCTAACCTTCAAAATATGCATGGGTAATTAATAAGTAATTAGAAGAACTACGTAGGATTGTTAAGGTGATGGTTGAACTCTAGGGCTTTTACAAATTGATTTTCTTTAAATTGTTCTCTAGTTAATTTCTTTAATTGTTTTTTTTTTAAATTCGTTTTTATTATATTAAATTCTAAAATCAATATTTTCCAAACTTTGTTTTAAATAATTAATTAAGAGTTGGATATAAACACAAATTATTAATTCAATCCTTGTGAAAACGATCTTGCATGAGCATCTATACTACAACATCCTTGTATTCTTGTAAATATTTCATGTGATTTTGACCCTAAAATCACTATTAGTACCTATAGCACAAGAATAATATTTATCAAGCATTTCTTTAGCAAGTTGTAATTGAAAATGTTTATAAAGACACTTGAATTTTTTTTTAAAATTTTATGTTTTAATTTAAATTCGCGTTGCTTGTATAGATTGTTTTGTCTTAATGCATTCAGGAAGTGATTTTGACACATAGTTTACCTTTTGTGGCACTCCAAATTGAACATTTCATTGTTTTTAAGGAAAACTAATGAAAAAGACTTGAAAACTTTACATTTTAACCAAAAATCATCTAATAAATTTATTTAATGATAAGGACAAGAGAAGAAGAAGAAGAAAAACTTCATTCATTCCTTTTAAAATTTCTACCATCATCATCACAGATTCTAACATATATCAACATGAATTAATTTCTTTTAGTTGCTCCTGCGCCACTCTTGCATGTAGAGACGCAGATATCAAGAATTCTGCAAAAAAATTCTATTACCATTAGAATTTAAATTTCGAGGTATCATCTTCGCATTGTCCTTTGAACCGCACGAAACCCTGTTTTGACTTTCCTTCATCGTCCAATTTGTTGACTATAGTCCCGCGGAGTCCAGAGTAATGTCATCATGATTAAAAGGATTAGAATCATGTTTATGGCTTATAGGTAATTGGCCAAACACCGGTTCTCTCTGCAAGTACATCAAAATCGTCAGTGCCAGAGTAATCTGAACACCATAGCATTCATTTTCTTCCTAATTGCAGATGAGTAATATTGAACTCAAGTACTATTTCACGAAAAACTCACATGGAGGCCCAATCGAGAAAATAGCCCTACACACAACTTACCATAAGATCATAAATAGCCCTACAAAAGTTCATAAATAAGATGTCTACTGCAAGAGTTTAATAGCAGAGTGGTCAAAACCAAAAGGAAAAATAACCAGTAACAAGTTTCATGGTTTACGTAGATTGAGGAATGTAGGAGAAAGCTTCAAAGACACAAAAGTGCACGCCATTTTGTTGATTATGCCAGTTTCACATATATAAAAACATTTATATGTGTTTATATATAAATGTGTTCATAAACAGAGTAGTAAGTTTTATAAACAGTATAGTAAGTTTCATAAACAATGTTATAAGTTTTCATAAACAGTGTAGTAAGTTTCATAAACAGTTTGTTTGAGAACACATGGGTCCACGTGTCAGATTTTTTTTAAAATTTTTTAATATTAAAATTATGTCTTTTTCATTAAAATTTAAGTTCTTTTGTCCTTTTTATTAAAATTAAGGGTTTTTCATTAAAATTTAAGTCTTTTTCATTAAATAAAGTTATAACATGATTTTTTATTAAAATAAACTTAGCCCAAACCCTTTTCATGAAAGTTCTCTTGTTTTTATACTCATGCTGAGCTGAAAGTGAAAATCACTACCCATATTTTGTGGTGGATCATTTCTATTAAAAACTAATCCAATTTAGTAGCTAGAAAAACCAAAATTGAAAACTAACATGTTATATATGCGCTATTAAGATAGGATACGGGAATTGAATTCACATATCGACCCTCTCCTTAATTAGTCAATCTTAGTCTTTTTTTTATCACACTAATCTACATTAAGGGAATGAGAAAGATCTGAACCTGAGATGTAATAGGTTGAAAAGGCCGTAAATCATCATGAAAATCCATCATTTGCCCATCTTAGTGTTTTAAAGTCTAAAATAAGCTATTTTTCTATTTCTATAAGAGAATGAAGGTCATTAAACTTTTATAATTTTATGTAAAGAAGTTAATTCAATGAAGAAGCTCTCAAAATTTCCGTGTAACAAATATACGAAGGTATGCAATTGTGTCTCACATGTTTGACTGGAAATCTGCGGCCAGCAGCCAAAGCAATAGTAACTGCAGGATTGAAATGGGCACCAGAGACATGCCCAACTGCATATACTGTGGCCATAAAAACAAGACCCCATACGATTGCTATTCCCACGACTGTAAGAGGCTGTACTTTGTTGACAAGAGCAGCCCCACAGCCTATAAATATGACAATGTATGTGCCCCCAAGCTCCGCCATCATCTATTAACATAAAAAAAAGGACATCGATCCCGTATGGTAAAAATGTGAACAAATTAATTGACTCTTGATTAGTAGACGATTACAACTTTTAGGTTATCGCCATGCGAACAGCTGTTTGGTCCAGCAAATAACAGACGGTTAAATCTTATAAACGATAGTTGTTGAAAAAGTAGAAGTTACTATCATGAAAACGAATGAGTTACGTACCTTTTGGAAGATTGAAGTAGAAATATCAGCCTTGGTCAGTTTTTGAGTACCGTTTGCTCCTGCTTCTTGCATAGTAGTGTGTCCAATGGACAATACAAGTTTAGGAGAAGAAATTGAGAAAAACATAACAAAAACTTAGAGAGCTAGGTTTGATTGATTACTTAATAATGGATTGACCACCTCTAGCAAACACTTATTTATATGCACCAATTCTTGCACTTATTAGACGCAATAAGTCGGCACTGTCAACAAGGATTTTTCCTATCTCTGTTATGGAATTTTATATATTTAACTTCTTGTGCCAGGAAAGAATTATTTGGTTGTGTAGTTGTGCATAATTAATTAATTTACTGAGGCCGGACTGACTAAGCTATTCTTTTTTAGTTTTTGGAAATTGATTTGGAATGATAGATACATTTTTAGTATTCGGGAATCAATTTGATGGAATGTTACACCTAGTAAACTTGATTTGGGACTTCCATCCGTCCATTAATAGACAAGTCAGATGCTAACAAGGAAAAGACAATAGAGAAGAAAGTTAATTATTTTGTAACTTTTTGGATAAATGTAATTTGCTCACTGAGTCAGAATCCATTGCATTCATTTGTAAATTGTGCCAAGATTAGTTATAAATCGAGTGACCAAGTTTGTGTCATGGTGAAAAAAGTGGATAGATATTTAGAATGCAATGTTTCACAAGGAAAAAATTGTGCAGAAGTTAAGGTTTAAGATCGCAAGGAAACTTTAACACAAAATGTTAATAACCTAACACGATGGATTTAAATGAAGAATTCTAATTTTAGTAATAGAGCATTTATCTTGGCAACGTAGGTTGGGTAAGAGTTTGATTTATACTCCAATCCTCTTTTAAATCAAACCTATATATTTGACTTTGGATTTATGACTTAGGACCAACAACAGTACACATGCAGTGTCTTGTAAGTTGTACCAAAATTAAACAAGGTCACTACCAGATTTTCTGAAAATTCCTTGGCCGGCTGCAAGTTGAAATTTGAAACCCTACAATCCGACCCAAACTTAATATAATGTATCTAACACAAAAAAGAACAAGAAAAAGAGAAGGAATTTATATATTGCCCCCTTAATTAGTAAAATTAATGTTTATATCATCCAACGTCCAGGACCAGTACTAATTGGTTAAAGAATATTGCAGATTTGTTTCCTTATTATCTCCATATAGATTGTAGCTGAAGTTAAACTTCAAAATGGAGCCCAACATACCCTTTTTCTTAAACTACGAAGAGGAGGATACAATACTCTAACCAACTTGACTAAGATCAAATCTTTCCTTACAAGTCTTTTAGATTTACTGTATTTTTAGGCGCACTTCAAAAAGTAGAAAAATTGTGGGGAGAAAAGGAGTATGCTTCATTCATAAAATGTATTAAGTGAATCATGGTATGGGAACTTTCTTTTGGTGCCATACTAAGAAGCAGATGATATAGAATCATGAGATGCCCCTAAGAAATATTATAGGCATAAAGCCTATCAATTCTTAAATATAGATTGGCCTATATTTTACTGACTTTTGTTTTTCTCTGAAAAAGAGCATCCAAAGCCTGCATTTTTCTTAGCACAAAAATAGCATCAGATTCAGGACTACTAGTGCAGAAGTCAACACCAATATATTACTAGAAGGAAAATATGCAAATTATCTGATGAGGGATCAAGAAAGCTATATACCACTACAATACATGAAAAGCTTAAAGCTATGAGAGTAACAAAAGCATAAAGTAATGCTCATGAATTTTTTATGTATTATCTGTTTTAAGATTATTATATAGATTGAAGATGATTAATTTTCTTAATAACTTAGAATAGATGCTACATCCCATTTACAGTTCTTTCTTTTACTTGGGGACTTTGAAATATTCCCACCGACCCAGTAACTACATTTATAAATAGCGCTGCTATTGGCACTTTAAAATGTCATCTAGCATTCCTTTTTATACAATTTTTTTCTTGTGTTCTTATAAATTTAAAGTGCGGGATGACCTTTAATTTTAGAGTATTATAATAACTCCCCTTATAAATACTTAAAGGAAGAATTGGATTTTAACCAGTATTGAAAGAAAGCTGTAAACAAAATCAAATTTACTCGAAGGATCACTAGCCTGTAAACTTTTTTTTTTTTTTTTTTTTTTTTGTTCTTTAAAGTAAACAATAAACACATAGCAAATGTTGAGTACGAAATTCACGAGGAGTATAACTTGAAGTCTTTCTGGCACTAATATGACACACTTTAGATCATAGTGATTAGGTAAAGACATACATCTTTAGTTTTCTGAGACTCTTAGTCAAAATCAGGTTATGAGATTTTTGGCTTTGAGGCCTCAGCCAGTAGTCACAGACATTTGTGGTTATTATCTTTGTTAATAATGTGGCCAATGAGAACAGAGTTACTTGCTAGTTCCATATTTCATGTCCTGCTTTTGTACATTAACAGCAGTAAAAAGCAAGAGCTGCTATCTTAGAAATCAGAGAAGCTGCCCAAGTGGGCTTGCAGATCAGGATTATTCTGTTGTCCGTTCGAATATGATTTATTAAGTCAAGGGCTTTTAGTCTAGGTATTATGAAATGATACTTAGCCGTTGAAGCTCACCCTTTTATTGTTATGTAGATTTTTAAACTAGATAGTCAGGAGGGTAGGTGGGATGATATTGGATTAGATGTGATATTAGAATTTTTATTTATTTATTTTGACGTTGAAAGAATTCTGGAGTTTATTTTTATGAGAGAAATTTAGTTTTCATCCTGTTTCAGTTAGTTTTATTTTATTTTGTTATTTATTAATTAGTTTTTGCCTTAAGCACCCGCAAAGTTATTTTTTAACCAACTCCGGGTCCAGTCACCACTTATATATTTAATTTTTTTTGTTATTGGTATTTTATTTTACATGTGTAATGCTCGTATTGGTTGTTAACTAGGTAAAAGGTGTTAAATTTGAAGTTTGGTTGAACCATGAAGCTAGTGCTTTGAGTTATAACTATATTTGTTTAGAACATCTCCAATCCTGGGTTAAAACTCAAAATTTTTAACCTAGAAAATTTAGATTTTAACCCATAAATAGTTTTTCTCCTCCAAATGTCACATCCCGGCCCGGGACGGATCACTTCCCGGGTCCGCTCCACCACCGTAGCACGATATTGTCCGTTTTGGGCTAGTGCTTTGAGTTATAACTATATTTGTTTAGAACATCTCCAATCCTGGGTTAAAACTCAAAATTTTTAACCTAGAAAATTTAGATTTTAACCCATAAATAGTTTTTCTCCTCCAAATGTCACATCCCGGCCCGGGACGGATCACTTCCCGGGTCCGCTTCACCACCGTAGCACGATATTGTCCGTTTTGGGCTTACCATTCCCTCACGGTTTTGTTTTTGGGAACTCATGAGCAACTTCCCAATGGGTCACCCATCATGGGATTGCTCTAGCCCCTTCTCGCTTAACTTCGGAGTTCCTACGGAACTCGAAGCCAGTGAGCTCCCAAAAGGCCTCGTGCTAGGTAGGGATGGGAATATACATTTAAGGATCACTCCCCTGGGCGATGTGGGATGTCACAATCCACCCCCCTTAGGGGCCCGACGTCCTCGTCGGCACACCACGATCAGGGTTAGGCTCTAATACCAATTTGTCACATCCCGGCCCGGGGCGGATCACTTCCCGGGCCCGCTCCACCACCGTAGCACGATATTGTCCGCTTTGGGCTTACCATTCCCTCACGGTTTTGTTTTTGGGAACTCATGAGCAACTTCCCAGTGGGTCACCCATCATGCGATTGCTCTAACCCCCTTCTCGCTTAACTTTGGAGTTCTTACGGAATCCGAAGCTAGTGAGCTCGCAAAAGGCATCGTGCTAGGTAAAGATGGGAGTACACATTTAAGGATCACTCTCCTGGGCGATGTGGGATGTCACACCAAACCTTATGGGTTAAATTTTTAGCCCGAAATTATTAAAGAATGAATTTCAGATAATTTTTTTCTTAAAGTAACTTTTCTAAAAGAAAAAATTATGTACACTATTCTAATTTAATTTAATGAACATTTTAACCCAAAAATATTTAGATTCCAATAAATATTGAAAAATCACTAAACTGACATCATGAAACTCGTGAAACACTATGAAAGAATATGAAACACATAAAAGAATTTTTTTAATTACTTTAGCCATTGGATTTAAATTTGGACTGTTAGATCTTTCTTTTTTACCATTGAATTTGATCATATTAGATCTTAGCCGTTGGATTCAATGAATTTATAAATCTAAAAGAAAAAAAGTACACATACATGGTGGGCCAACCTGTGACATCCCACTTCGGCCATGGGAGTGATCCTTATATATATATTCCCATCCCTACCTAGCATGAGGCCTTTTGGGAGCTCACTGGCTTCGGGTTCCATGGGAACTCCGAAGTTAAGCGAGTAGCGCGCGAGAGCATTCCTAGGATGGGTGACCCGTCGGGAAGTTCTCGTGTGAGTTCCCAAAAACAAAACCGTGAGGGTGTGGTCGGGGCCCAAAGCGGACAATATTGTGCTACGGTGGTGGAGCGGGCCCGGGATGTGACAATTTGGTATCAGAGCCTAACCTTGGCTGCGTGTGTGCCGACGAGGACCTTTTGGGAGCTCACTGGCTTCGGGTTCTATGGGAACTCCACAGTTAAGCGAGTAGCGCGCGAGAGCATTCCCAGGATGGGTGATTCATCGGGAAGTTCTTGTGTGAGTTCCCAAAAAGCCTCGTGCTAAGTAGGGATGAGAATATACATATAAGGATCACTCCCCTGGGCGATGCGGGATGTCACACAACCCCACTAACTTGGGAGGAATCCTGAACTAGATTTGCCCCAAAAATGAGTTTTGGATTAAAATTCATATTTGCCCCAAGTGATGGAGTAAGTTGGGATAAGTTTAGAACCTAAAAATTTGAGTGTTACTCCAAGGGTTGGAGTAGGTCATAGAATAAAGTCAATTTCATTGGAATTGTATTTCCATTTTAGTTGATTATGTAATTTCATTGATACAATTATGAATGTAAATGCACCTAAATTACATAATCAACTAAAATCCACTGTTCTAAAAATTCTCGCCTAGCGCCACCTAGGCGGCTGGCCACCCCCCCTGAGTAATCCTTAGATGCTTGAAAATTAAGAAAGGACGCCTAGACCTGCTTAGGCATATAAGGATCACTCCCCTGGGCGATGCGGGATGTCACACAACCCCACTAACTTGGGAGGAATCCTGAACTAGATTTGCCCCAAAAATGAGTTTTGGATTAAAATTCATATTTGCCCCAAGTGATGGAGCAAGTTGGGATAAGTTTAGAACCTAAAACTTTGAGTGTTACTCCAAAGGTTGGAGTAGGTCATAGAATAAAGTCAATTTCATTGGAATTGTATTTCCATTTTAGTTGATTATGTAATTTCATTGATACAATTATGAATGTAAATGCACCTACATTACATAATCAACTAAAATCCACTGTTCTAAAAATTCTCGCCTAGTGCCGCCTAGGCGGCTGGCCACCCCCCTGAGTAATCCTTAGATGCTTGAAAATTAAGAAAGGGCGCCTAGACCTGTTTAGGCATCTGCGTAGACCGCTTAGACTCGCATAGGCACATGTCCCGACTCCCACTTATATAGAAAAATATATATCTTTCATTTTGCATTTTATTTTATTTTTCAATAAACTGTAAGAGACTTGTGGAATACTTAGATGAACACACATTATATGCTTGTTCCCTATGTTTTCATTATGTCTAATACTTTATAATCTATGTCATTTTATTTTGCAGTTAATGTATCCCAATGAAATTATGTGCTTTCTAAGTATAAACAGACACTTACTTATACAACATATAATAAATTTACTTAAATCTGCTTAGTCTGCCTAACCTCCACTTAGGCGCTAGGCTCAACCCACCGCCTAACTAGCGCCTAGCGTCTTTTAGAACCTTGCTAAAATCCAAGTCCAACAGTGCAATTGTGGCAGATGACCCAAAAATGAGGAAACGACTTATATAATTGGGTTCACCGCCACTGTGATGCAGGCCGGCTTATAGAGTGTGCGAGGTGTGTGATCGCACAAGGCCACAATAAACCAAAGGCCTCCAGCTGTTGAAAATTGCAGAGAAGAGTGGGAGGCTAAAGAAGATGTGTAGCCTCGGTCACACTATGTGCTTATTTTTATTCAAATATTAGTTTTGTACGAAAGAGACAAAAAAAAAAAAGAAAAAAAAACCCCTCTATTATTAGTAAAAAAAGGGGTCTCTATGACTATAACCTAGACCGACCTTGCTGTGACGTCTCATTTCATGTATATTACTCTCCTAAAATTAGAATTAAAAATTAAAGTGTTAAACAATATTAGTAAGAGGCACTAGCATGGAAGAGGATCCTCTCCAGACGCAAACCCTCCGGATCCTCCTTCTTCTTCTTCATCTTTCTTCTCTGCATATTTGGTTATGCTTCTTGTTCTTCTTCAATTATGCTTCTTCTTCTTCTTCACTTCTTTTGTTTGTTTATCGGAAAACTTCTACAAGCCCAGTTTTTTAGAACCACGATCATTGACGTTTATTATGATGTTGCTGATAATCAGCTCCAAGGAGGCCACGACTCCGACTCCAAGGAAGCACGATGCCAACTTCGGGAAAGCCCACAACGCCGCCTTAACCTTTAAAGAAGAAGGATCCGGATGATCCTGAGGGTTTGGGTCCAGAGAGGATCCTCTCCCCACTAGCACTACGTTCAACAACTTAATTATGGTTGGACTATTATGTGGCTTAATCGAAATCTCTTCTTCTCTCCCACTCCAAATATTGTTGTATCAAATTAAAAAAATTGGAAATCTGGTTTAGGTAGTCAATAAATAAATTACGTATTTCTTATAGGTCAATAAAAACTAAATTTTTCTACCATAAGTCTATTAAAAATATTTTGCTCTTGAACTAAGATCAAAACCACTGACCAAAGTTTTCTCTCCATTGGTCTCTTCCTAATGGCAAAAATGAACGGAAATACTTGCATCTACCACATGGGATGCACCATTAACGTATTTTAGTATAAAAATATCATAATTGATACTATTCATTTTCTTACTTTTTATCTAATCTCTATAAAATATCAATTAATGTGAATATCGTCTATTCATAATAGATATATATATATATATATATAGATGACTAAAAGATATCTAACTTGAAATGAATTTTTGTAGAGATGATAATTAATCGTTTATTCATGATACACATATAGATGACTAAATGATTTCTTATTCGAAATGATTTTTTTGTAGTAATTAAAGGGAAATACATTGGGAAAAAGAAAAAAAAAGAAGGAATGCACTTATCGAAAAGAACTAAACAGACTTTTTGGTCCTGTAGGACACATTTATGTTTTAATAGGAATCTTCTTATGACTGATGATCCTAAGATTGTTATTTGTACTTGCCTTCGTGAGAGGTTGATGGCTAATGCACTCAAGGCTGATGAACCATGTAGAATTGAAGCCTTGTTTCGTTGGCAAGCTACTGCAACATGTTATATTAAGAGTTGAATTATGCATGGTAAAATATCAAAAATATATATGACAATATTTGGAAATTTCTTGTATATTCATTAATCTCCAAAATGAAGTATATATAAGAGTTATAATTGGTATTGCATATGCACTTCATCAATGTGGGACAACAAACTATTATTTACACTTTAACTAATATATAAATATATAACTCGCAACACTCTCCCTCAAATTGGAGCAAAGATGTCACGCATGCCCAACTTGTCAAGAGAGTTGGAAAACACACTATTAGACACAACCTTAGTAAACACATCAGCAAGTTGATCTTGAGATCCCAAAAACGGAAAATTAATAATTCCAACATCCAATTTTTTCCTTGATGAAATGTCGATCAATCTCCACATGTTTTGTTTGATCATGTTGCACTAGATTACAAACAATCTCAATAACAGCATTATTATCACAATGGAGTTTCAAAGCACAATTGGGTTTAAATCCAAGATCTCTCAACAATTTTTTCAACCACAACAACTCACATACACCATGAGACATACCACGAAACTTAGCTTCAGCACTTGACTTAGCCACCATTTTTTGTTTCTTGCTTCTCCAAGTAACTAGATTATCACCTACAAAAGTAAAGTATCCAAATGTAGATCACCGGTCAGTGATAGAACCCGCCTAATCTTGGATCTGTATACCCTTCTACATTCAAATGACCATTCTTGGAGAAAACCAAGCCTCTACCAATAGCCATCTTCAAGTACCTCAAAATACGGATTATTGCATCCATATGAGCTTCACTAGGTTAGTGCATAAACAGACTTACCACATTAACTGCATAAGCAATGTTAGGGCGAGTGTGAGACAAATAAATTAATCTCCCCACAAGCCTCTGATACCGTTCCTTATGAGTAGGAACTTGATCTGGAAATAAGCTCAGACGATGATTCCGCTCAATCAGAGTATCAATAGGTTTGCAATCTAACATACTTTCGTTGAGACATAAAAATACCATGCTTGGATCGTGTAACCTCAATTCCAAGAAAATACTTTAATTCACCCAATTCCTTTATCTCAAATTCAGTAGCTAGGTACTTTTGAAGGCGTTGTACCTTATCCTGATCATCATCAGTCACTATCATATCATCAACATAAATAATTAGTGCATAGTAGGTTTCGTCAACATAAATAACATCATAGTAGGTTTCGTCAACATAAATAACAACATAAATAATCAGTCACTATAATATCATCAACATAAATAACAGCATAGTAGGTTTCGTCCCCAACTCTACATGTAACACATCATCCATACCATCTCTTCGAATCTGCACTTCACTTCCCTTCACCTCCTGAAGTGGGGAGTCGGAAGAGGGTTCACAAAATACGGAATTTCCTCGTGGAAGGTGACATCCATGGTAATATAAGCTTTCTGAGTCGGAGGATGATAACGCTTATAGCCTTTCTGATTGTTAGCATATCCAATAATACACATCTGCAAGCACATGCATCAAGTTTACTCCGCTGACGAGAGTAGACATGCACATATACCACACACCCAAACACCTTTTAAGGAAGTTTGGATACAGAAACGGAAGAAACATGTTTTTGTAGCACATCAAACGGTGTCTAAAAATCAAGAACCCTACTTGGAACACAATTTATCAAGTACACATCAGCCAAAACATCATGACCCCACAAATGATCAGGAACATATTTATCCAACATCAAGGAGCTAGCAACCTCCATTATTGGATGATTCTTCCATTAGGACACACCATTTTGTGGGGGTATAAACGGAGTAGTCGTTTGGTGAATAATACCATATCACGAACAAAGCATGCTAAAGTGTGATTCACATATTCTCCTCCGTTATCAGACCTGAAGACCTTAACTTTGGTTTGAAACTAAGTAGACACCATTGCACAAAATTCTTGAAGAAGTAAAAGGACATCACTCTTATTCTTTATCAAGAACACCCAAGTTAATCGAGTACAATCATCAATAAAAGTAACAAACCAACGAAATCCATTAAAAGTAACCTTCGCTGGACCCCACACATCATAATGTAGCAAATCAAATGGCAAAGTAGCTTTAGAGTCACTTATGGGAAATGAAGCACGATGACTTTTAGCCATGACACATGTTTCACTCTTGAACTTTGAATCACTACAAGTGCGAAACTAAGAAGGAAGTAGATGCTTCATATAACTGAATGATGGATGTCCTAAATGCCGATGCCACAACCAAATTTGATGTTTGTCATCCACTTTAGCACTTAGAACTTGATGATTATTTGAACCTGAAGCAACAGTATCCTCCATAGTCAAGATGTACAAACCCCTAGTTCTGTTACCATGACCAATTATCTTCTGAGTTTGAATGTCTTGAAAATAACAATACGTGGGGTAGAAGTGAGCGAAACAATATAAGGTATCAAGTAATTTTCCTACCGACAAAAGATTGCACTTAACATCAGGAACAAATAAGTGATAAGGTCGGAGTGAGAGAGATAGTGCCTTCACCCTTCACAGGGAAAGATGCTCCATTTGCACTAGTAATATACGGATCATGAACATAGTCACATAACTCGTCAAACACTCTAGGGTCACTAGTCACATGATCAGTGGCCCTAGTATCAATTATCCATATATTTGTTCCACCGAGATGCATAACAACGCTATGATTATATTAAGCCATTTAGCTAAAACACGAACAATAAAGGCACAAAAGATATGCAGCAGAATTAAGACAATTTACCAGAACACTGTAGCAGAATCATTGTTCCGGCACTGCAGCAATGCACTGTTCACGACATTGTAGCCATGTACTATAGCACAACAATTTTTTTTTTTTTTTTTTTTTTTGTGCACAATACTAAGAAAAGTGGGCACAAAATTAAAGCACAAAGGACACCAAGAGCGAACTGCTCTGATGCCAAGTTGAATTAAACATGGTAAAATACCAAAAATATATATGACAATATTTGGGAATTTCTTGTATATTTATTAATCTCCAAAGTGGAGTATATATAAGAGTTACAATTGGTATTACATATGTACTTCATCAATGTGGGACAACAGACTACTATTTACACTTTAACTTATATATAAATATCTAACTCGCAACCTTAAGTTCAATGTTAATGGTTGCAAAAAGAAAAATATCAATGCTACTGGTGGTCTTTTAATAAATTTGATGGAAAATGAATTTTCTGGTTTTTGTGCCAGTCTATGAAGCACAAATACATAGCAGACATGGTGATACATGACACAACGATACAAAATAAATTTTAAAAATTAAGATATTGTATGTCACAAATATGACAACTAAAAATATATAGTAATATATAATTTTGAGCAGCTCAAGTTCGTTTGCGCTGCGTGTTCTCCCTGAACTGGAAAAATGTTGGGAAGCCTAATGAATGTCAAATGCAGACTCCGCACCTCATTAAGATTATATTGGCATACTTCCCAAAAAATATATATATATATATATATATATATATAATTATGAAACATATTTAAATAACACAAGAATTCAAATTCATCGTCCAAATTCAAGTTCATTTGATTTGTTGGACTAGAAAAGTTGGAGATCTATGGCCCGTTCGTTAACATTTTGCAAAACATTTTTCGTTTTGCTGATACAAAAATGGTCAAAAATGTGTTTGCCATACTGCTTTGTAAAAATAACCTTAGAAAATAAAAAATATTGAAAACAATATTTAACCTAAGTTTTGTAGAATATCAAATTGATGTTTCCTTTGTTTTTCAAGAACACTTTTCAAAATAATAGAAATAAAAGATACATTATACAACATAGTTAGAGGAGTAAATTGTAGCAATGGTCCATCAATTTTATCTAAAAATTCATTACCATTGGTCCCTCAACTTATCAAAATGTATAGCTATGGTATTTTTTTTGTAAACTTCATTAGAATTTTGTCAAAATAAGTTATGTTGGAAGGACCATTGTTACAATTGGGGTCCCTCAACTCATCAAAATGTGTAGCTATGGTCATTTTCGTCAACTTTGTCAAAACTTTGTCAAAATAAGTTATGTTGGAAGAACCATTGATATAATTGGGTTAAAGTTGAGGGACCATTGCTCCAATTGGGTTAAAGTTGAGGACCATTTCTCCAGTTTGATTAAAGTTGAAGGACCAATGGTAATGGATTTTTAGTTGAGGGACCATAGTTGCACGTTTTGATAAGTTAAGGGACCCATGATAATTGATTTTTAGTTAAGGGACCATTGCTCCAATTGAGTTAAAGTTAAGAGATCATTCCTACAATTTACTCTAGTTAGAGTTTTACTAAAAAATAAAAGGAGAAATTAGGTTCTCATCATTTCTTTTGATATTCCATTGATTAAAATCATATTCCTTTTCAATTTTTGATCAAGGTCTTTGGGTATTAATCACATCATTAATTATTTCAATAATAAAATATATTTTTTTATTTCTAAATATATTCATTTAATGTTAAAAATGTTACAATTAGCATATTTATATTTATGACAAAATTTTTATCATATATTTTTAGTTTTAGTTTGTACCCATTTTTAATTTATAATTATTTTTTAATTTATACCATTTTTTGTTTCAGTTTTAATTTGTACCCATATATTAATTTCTTTTTGTGCCCATATTTTTTAAAGTTTATTTGTATTTGTACACATATATTTTTTTTATTTGTTTGTTTTTTTTTTTTTGCTTTTTTTTGGCTAAATGTGTTACATCCCGGCCCGGGGCGGAACCACTTCCCGGGCCCGCTCCACTACCGTAGCATAATATTGTCCGCTTTGGGCCTCGACCACGCCTTCACGGTTTTGTTTCTGGGAACTCACACAAGAACTTCCTAATGGGTCACCCATCATGGGATTGCTCTCGCGCGCTACTCGCTTAACTTCGGAGTTCCCATGGAACCCAAAGCCAGTGAGCTCCCAAAAGGCCTCATGCTAGATAGGGATGAGAATATACATATAAGGATCACTCCCCTGGGCGATGTGGGATGTCACAATCCACCCCCCTTAGGGGCCCGACGTCCTCGTCGGCACACTCGCGACCAGGGTTAGGCTCTGATACCAAATTGTTACATCCCGGCCCGGGGCGGATCACTTCCCGGGCCCGCTCCACCACCGTAGCACGATATTGTCCGCTTTGGGCTTACCATTCCCTCACGGTTTTGTTTCTGGGAACTCACGAGCAACTTCTCAGTGGGTCACCCATCATGGGATTGCTCTAGCCCCCTTCTCGCTTAACTTCGGAGTTCCCACGGAACCCGAAGCCAGTGAGCTCGCAAAAGGCCTCGTGCTAGATAGGGATGGGAATATACATATAAGGATCACTCCCCTGGGCGATGTGGGATGTCACAAAATGTACCCATTCATGTAAAACTTTTAAATCTTAAAATGTACTCATTCTTCAATATACCAATTTGTTATATGTAAAATGTACCCTTTATATATATATATATATATATATATATATATATATATAATCTATTCATTTTTTTTTAATCCATTTTTAAACTTATATGGGTACATTCTTTTTTCTTTGATTTTAAAATGTATCAATGTCAAGTTTAATCGAAGAAATTTACTAATGTTATCAAGCCTAATAACTTTTTTTTTTTTTTTTGGTGATTTTGAAGAATGTACCCATGTTTTGATACAATAATTTTTTTGGTTAATTTTGATGAATGTACCCATGTTTATACACACACACACACACACACACACACAATAGTATATTTATATTTTAATATTTTAATCCCACAAATTATGGTTTTTTTTATTTAAAATCTCATTTATATAAACAACTAAAATTTCTAAGTTTTAATTTAAAAAATATAGTAACGTACATAGAAATAAATTATCACATTGATTTCAGAGACCTCGATCAAAAATTAAGAACCAACAAGGTTTCAATCAAAGAATATTCATAACTAAGAACCGCATCCAAATTCTCCCAAAATAAAATTATGTATGACAACAATACGGTCACCATCGTTGCCACCACCTCCACAACATTCTCCACAGTCTCACCATCATCATCATTCATCACCACCACCATCATTGACACCAACACCTCCCACCATCATTATCGTTAGCACCACCATCACCCTCGCCCATGACTACCACCACCTCCACCGTCTTACCATTTTCACAATGACACCACCGCCACTGTCCCATCATGACCGCCACCATCACCCTGCCAACATGGCCATCACCATCTCTACCATCTGATTGTTACGGCCACCATGCACTACTGCCACCACCACCTCCAACCACCATCGCCACCACCACTATCACCATATTATCCACCTCTTTACCCTCACCATTGCCACCACCTCCACCATCTCCACCCAATTAACCTCACTACTACCACCACTCCAACCACCATTGCTACCAACATCGCTCTTGTCTCAACCACCATCTCTACCACCACCGCCACCATTATTACCAAACACAAATTTGTATATATATATATACACACACACACTTTTTGACATTTTAGTTATTGGTACTAGACACATTTTTATTGTTTTCATTCTAAAAAATCATCATCAGATTAATCTACCAGACACATTCTTAAATCTTAAAAATGAAAATTTGTATTTATCATTTTTGTTTTACGAAACAGTTCTTCAAAAATTGTTTTGCAAATACGTTACTAGATGGACCCTAATCTCTTGATATATAGAAGAAAAGTGTGGGAGTCACATTCATAGTTTCAATTAGAGGCAAGCTCTTCGTACTCATTAGATTCCAATTAAAGTTTTATCTCCGATTAATTTTTCCTTTCAATTTCTTACCTCAAAGTGTAAAAGTATCTTAAAAGTCGGATACAGTATCTTAAAAGTCGGACACAATATCATAAATGTTGGATACATGTATCCATCAAGTCAAAGTCATATCTGTTGACCATGATATATATCTAACGGGTATCCAACAAGTATAAAAAAAATACGCGATCAAAATGAAACTTTCATGCTTCATAGGTGCTAATGTTGAAAATTATTCATTGGGCTCACTTGTCGAGAGTTGTTTTCAAGATCATGGCAATCGAGTTTCGACATATATATAGAAATGTCTATACCTAATTTTATTGTTCCTTAATTCATTTTCATAGTCTCAAACAAATAGAGTACCTACTTTAACTGCAGAAGCTCAACTGTGTGAATGGATCAAAGGTATATTATTTGGATGAATGTAATGCAAAACCTTTAACCGTTGACCCGCGTAGTTCGGTGGAATACCTTTATCTCTCAAACAAAAGTCTATTGGAGAATATATTGGTCAAAAGGTCCCTTCTTCTACCAAAAAGCGTAACTCTTTTGCATTCAATGTTAAAGAATATTTTTTGAATAAGAATATTAAGCAATATTTGCCCTAATAAGAGTCTAACCATTAACCAATTCTCTCTATGCTCACCTAACATGCCCATGCCACACCCTTTTGTTTGTTTGGTGAACATGCAATAACAATGGTTCACTTAAGAAGAAAAGCGGTATTCGTCGATTTGCCCTCTGAACTTATAAAAAATTGTTAATTTATCTTTATATTCTTTTTAGCTAATTATCCCTACGGAACTTTTATAATTAGCCAAATCCCTTGCTGTTTGAACTTTCCATCCAACAATATGTCCATCTTTGTCACCTGTTATTCACTTGAGAGAACTTTGAGAGTAAAAAAGTTATTTTGTCCGCCACCAACACCCAACACTACATCGTTTGCTACTGGTGGTTTATGATTTCAAATTTTGTAGCCTCTATCCATGCTCATGACATTTTGTTGTCTTTATTATTGTTTTCATTGATTGTTTTGTCTTTGAGAGTCTTGGCTTAGTCCCTCCGCTTTTTTTCGTTTACTTTCATTGTTATCAATAAATTTGGTGGAGAGAGGACAGGGGAGGGGTTTCTGTGTGTAATGGTCCTCTCCCATTTGGGAGAAAGTAAGTGTCTTGCCCGCGACCATTTTCAAAATGCTAATCTCGCTTAATCTTTTTCCATTTGGAAAAAAAAAATACCCAACACCCATCCCCGAACCAATTCTACTAATCCTTCCAACTGTTTGTTTAGAATTAATTATAAGTGAGACAAAATGAATTGTTTGCCCTCATAAGTTCCTCACGTGGACAACACTTAAAAAAAATGGACGAAATGTTAGGTGAATATTTTGAAAATCTAATGGTAGGATGAATTTGGCTAATTATAAAATCTTATGGGGAAATTAGCTAAAGTTAAAGTTTATAGGAGAAATTTCTAGTTTCTTACAAGTTTAAAGGGCAAATTAGCAAAGACGTCAAAAAAATATAAATTAATGCATGGTCATAATTCACATAACTATAAATTAAAACTGCGAAGTAGAGAAGGCTTCAATTACGCGTAAGTTCAATTTTAAGTCTCAATGATGTCATTAAGAAGTGGTGGAGCTATAAATTACAATGATGAGATCATCAATAGAAACTTCCAAAAATTAATCATACTTTTACTTATATTTTCCAATATATAATTTTTTTTCCTGTAAAAAATTCATACCAAATCAATCAATCAATACAAAAACCTCTAAAAATTAAATAAACACAACAACAACAACAATAACAAAGCCTTTTCTCACTAAGTGGGGTCGGCTATATGAATTCTAGAACGCCATTGCGCTCGGTTCTGTGTCATGTTCTCCGTTAGATCCAAGTACTCTAAGTCTTTTCTTAGAGTCGTTTCCAAAGTTTTCCTAGGTCTTCCTCTACCCCTTCGGCCCTGGACCTCTGTCCCGTAGTTCTATCCTCTAAGTGGAGTGTCAGTAGGCCTTCTTTGCATATGTCCAAACCACCGTAACCGATTTTCTCTCATCTTTCCTTCAATTTGCCCACACATCCAACGAAGCATCCTCATCTCCGCTACACTCATTTTATGTACGTGTTGATGCTTCACCGCTCAACATTCTGTGCCATACAGCATCGTCGGCCTTATTGCCGTGCTATAAAATTTTCCCTTGAGCTTCAGTGGTATACGGCGGTCACACAACACGTCGGATGCACTTTTCCATTTCATCCATCTAGCTTGTATTCTATGGTTGAGGTCTCCATCTAATTCTCCGTTCTTTTGCAAGATAGATCCTCGGTAGCGAAAGCAGTCACTTTTTGGTACTTCCTGATCTCCGATCCTCACCACTAACTCATTTTGGCCTCTATTTGCATTGAATTTGCACTCCATATATTCTGTCTTTGATCGGCTTAGGCGAAGACCGTTAGATTCCAACACTTCTCTCCAAAGGTTAAGCTTCGCATTTACCCCTTCCTAAGTTTCATTTATCAATACTATATCATCTGCGAAAAGTATACACCAAGGAATATCATCTTGAATATGTCCCGTTAAGTCATCCATTACCAATGCAAAAAGGTAAGGACTTAAGGATGAGCCTTGATATAACCCTACCGTTATGGGGAAGCTTTCGATTTGTCCTTCATGAGTTCTTACAGCAGTTTTTGCTCCATCATACATATCCCTTATAGCTTGGATATATACTACTCGTACTTCTTTCTTCTCTTAAATCCTCCAAAGAATGTCTCTTGGGACTTTATCATACGTTTTTTTCCAAATCTATAAAGACCATGTGTAAATGCTGATATGATTGGGATTTCAACCAAGTGCGATGAATGGTGCCAGACCGAACTTGAGCACTGGAGAAGCTTTGAATTATGAGACATGAAGTTTGGGTGGAGAAGGCGTTTGTGTGTTGATAAGTCTTGAATTTGTTTGTGAATTAGCATGCTAAACTTTTTTTTAAGTGAAAAGAACGCAAACGATTGGTTTCAATTTGAAGAATATTGATAAAAGGTCTGCTTATTCCGTTTTTCTTAGCTAGTATTAGGGTCAAACGAAATTTTAAGGGGGCATTTTATATGTTATTGGGGTCAACAGCAACCAATGCTACCACATCGGCTCCGCCACTGTCATTAAGGGCATAAACTTCATCTTACAATCCTTTATAAGGGCTTGAAACCCATTGTTGTCACATCCCGGCCTGGGCCCCCACCACATCACAGACTTGACTCCACCGTAGCACGATATTGTCTGCTTTGGGCCCTGACCATGCCCTCACGGTTTTGTTTCTGGGAACTCACGCGAGCAGAACTTCCCAGTGGGTCCCCCATCCTGGGAATGCTCTGGCCCCTTTTTCGCTTAATTTCGGAGTTCCTACGGAACCCGAAGCCAATGAACTCCCAAAAGGCCTCGTGCTAGGTAAAGATGGGAATATACATATAAGGCTTAGAGGATCCACTCTCCTAGACGATGTGAGATGTTACAATTGTGACCTTCCACACTGACCTAAATTTAATTAATAAATAAATCCCATTGACCTAAACCAAAATCAAAACTGAATTTTGATAATTATTAATAAATTATACGGATATTTGATTTAGTACTATGGTAGTATTATTTCTTTTCGTTTCTAAATGAGAGCTTAAATTCATGTCAGTGAATTGTAAATTCAAGATCAAAGTTATGATATTTTTATAGGTCTCTAGGTCCATATTTGATCTAATGTAATTATGCTTCCACCCTCCACCTATATATAACATATTATTTTGGTCAAAATTTCCTATCTCACCCTCCACGTATATATAACATATATTTTGCTCAAATTTTCCTATCTTGTAAGGCCTATTTAACTAGAGAGTTACAGAGGAATGGAGATGTGCAACAACCATAGAGAAATAGAGAATTTGGGTGAATTGTGTGATTTCTCACCGTGCCGTATTTATAGTATCTAATAAGATTATAACTCTAATATGATAATATTTAAAGATAAAATAAGATTTATATAATCATATTCCTAAGTTATTAGAATTGCAATATTATCTAATATTTCATGTAGAAATATTTGGCACCAAAGTATGAAAAACAAAAGCGCGTGTCCTTACGAAAAAAAGAAAAGTACAAAACCGCGTGTGTAAAAAGAAAAGGAGGTTGAAACAGAGTAGAGTGAAAGAAAGAGTATTAGGAAGCAGGCAAGGGAGGCAGCGAAAGTCAACAGCCAACAAGTCCTCTTTTCCCAGTTTCCTTTGACACCTTTCACAATATTTAATTAATTATATTAAAATACAAACACACAAGTTAATTTATTTTAATATCAATTCCCAGGCTCCCACGACACGGCGGTTATAAATCACCAATCAAACACAAATCCTAAGCTCCCACAAAACTTCCAACAAAAAAAAAAAAAAGAAGATGAAGAAATTGTATTTTTTTTAATTTTATTTATTTATTTATTTGGAAGAAAAGGTTGAAATGTTCTCTCTTTTATTTATTTTTTCTTTATAACTCGTCATCATCACCAATTCTGTTTTAATTACTCAATTGCTTGTGTGTGCGGAAGTCATAGCAAAGAAAGAAGAAGGAGAAGAAGAAAAGCAACCACCAACGCCAAATAAGAGACTGCCTAGCAATTTCGAGCTTTGATTCGATGGGTAAGGCCAAAATCTCGGACACCCACTTCCCTGATTTTACTCGTTTTTTAGATTTTTTTAAATGGGTTTTAGGGATATTTATTTATTTGAAAAGGGTTTTTGGTTCCTTTTTGTATACAGATTGAATTCGGGTTTGATCCTGCTGTTAAAGAATCTGGGAAATTTTTGTATGTGATTTTGGAGGTGGGTTTGGTTTGGAATTTGGATTGGAGGTGATTACAGGTGGCGGATGCTGAAGATTTAGCTCCAGTTTACTTCCTTTTTTGTGTTTTATGGATAGGTTATGCTGTTTTAGTTCTTCCCACTCTCAGGTAATCATTTTTCTGCACTTTTTATTTCTCTTTTTTGGTGTTTATTTGCTCAATCATAAGTCTTGTGAATCATGGGGTTCAATTATTTTCTGTGACTAGTTGAATCCAGTTGACTTACTTTGTTTCATGTATTTTATTTCTTAGTAGGATTTCCATGAGATTTTAGGTAGATTTGAAATTTTTGTTATGATGATTGATAGACTCTTTTGGGAATTTACAGGGACCATGATCCTTCGTGCGTATTTTTTTATTTGTTTGATTTTCTTATGTTTTTGGTCGGATGTTGTGTGATTTTATTTATTTTTTTTATTTTATTTTATTTTCTGAGCTGCACTTATGAATTCCTATGGAATATTTGGTAAATTGAAGTGCTTTTCGGTATTCTAGTTGACTGGGATAATTTTTGTAGCTGCAGCTGAAGTTCTGAATAACTAAAACTTTAGGGCCAAAAAGATCGAACCAACTTGTATTTGGTTGTTTGTTGGTTTGATGCAGTTAGTATAAGTGTGTTGTTAAAAGAAGCTTACGAAGAGAAAATAAATTGTGAAAAAATAGATTCAAGCTCATTTTTCTTCTAAATGGATTGGGAACTGAAAGTTTTTCAGTTTTCTGAGTGAAAGAGTTGAAAATAGTTGTTTCCTTTTGAACATTGCTGTCTTTGATACAAAAGATTGAGGTTGCATTATGTTAATTTTTCTGTGCAGTATCGGGGCCGTTCATCATGTGGCTCTGGTAAGGGAAGAAACAATGATGGGTTAATAAAGTATGGCTTCAGCCTGGTGAAAGGAAAAGCAAATCATCCAATGGAGGATTATCATGTTGCTAAGTTTGTTCGGACCCAGGGACATGAGTTAGGATTGTTTGCTATTTATGATGGTCATTTGGGTGATAATGTGCCTGCATACCTACAGAAGCATTTATTTTCAAATATCCTTAAGGAGGTATTGCTACTAATTTCGGATAATTTCATCTACAGATCTTGTTTAGGTGCATTTAAGTGGAATGATCCAATCTTACACTTTTCATGTAACTATTCTAGGAAGAGTTTTGGGTTGATCCTAACAGATCTATCTCAAAAGCCTATGAGAGGACAGACCAGGCAATTCTCTCCCACAGTTCTGACTTGGGGCGTGGAGGGTCAACTGCTGTAACTGCAATATTGTTAAATGGTCAGCGATTATGGGTGGCAAATGTTGGAGATTCACGGGCAGTTCTTTCAAGGGGGGGTCAGGCAGTACAGGTGTCTACAGACCATGAGCCCAATACCGAAAGAGGCAGCATTGAAAACAAAGGTGGCTTTGTCTCTAACATGCCAGGTATTTACAGCGCTGATGTCTAGAAATTTCAGTCAATGTGTAAATACTTATGTAGATGTTACAACTTGAATGGACATGACTGTTTTCATGAGGAAATGAGTTGTCAATCTTCGCTACTTTCATTTTAAATTGTTCTTCATCTTTTAATATATTGTATGCATTCTAGTTTTATGCTGCAAGGTTCTCCCCTTAGTTGTAAACTCCAAGACTCCTGTTGCCTCCTTTTGCATAACAATTATAATTGTTGATGAGTACTTCCACTAAATAGATAGAAGCAATATGATGGACTATTTACTTTGGAAGAAAATATTGTCATTCAGATAGAAAAAGAACTAGGTTCAGCTTACAGTGTCTTAGAATGTCACTTTGCTGATCCCCATGGATTAATTTTATTCTGCAGTTTTGTAGTTTGATTTAAATAAGTGTTGTGCTTACTTTTGGGGAATTGCATTATTACTTGGTTTGTCATGTTTCCAACTAAAGGTTAGATGACACCATGCACAAGATAAAAATGACGTCCCATCGAAAATAGGACCTCTCATTCTCAAAAGGGACACGTGTCTACCTTCTGCTAACATCTTTGTAAATGTAGATGCTTTGTTTCCCTTTGAATTGGTCTCAGCAATATGCATGCACATCTTGCTTGTCCAATGTTATTGTGCATCTGAGCTTTGAAGTAGCTAAAATGACTTTTCATATGCACCAACTCTTCCTATATGTGTTCTCAAGTAAATAAACTCTTCAAGTAGCGAAAATCAGGATTTCTCTTTTCAGTTTTAACTATCGAAACACAACCGGTGAAAGACATCTTGTACTGTTGGTTGTTCAACTGTGATGTTTAGACATCTAGAAAAATTGTGATTGTGTCCTTTCAGTGTTTTATATGTTATAATCATCCCCTGCATTATTTTCTATCTTTACGGCACTTAGAGTTGCCTTACATGTTTTAATCATTTCCTGCAATGCTTCTTTCTTTTCAATTGTAGTCTAATGCAATCCTTGCTTTCACTTTAGCTTTTAGAGAGTTAAAACTTTTTTTTGTTTGTTTTTTTTTTTTTACGTATAGACATTGTTATTAAGGTAATAGAACACTCGTAAGCCAGAAAGTTGCGACAGCTCACAGGTCCCAATTAACCAAAAGAAAATAAAAGTTTTCTGACTTGATTCCATTGACCTTAATATTAGTTTACCATCTATGCTAAAGAGATTTAAGTCTTGAAATACTTGTCTGATGCAGCTAAGTTGCAACAGCCAGTTCTGGGCCTTTTATGTTAATGAATATTGAGCACATTGGCATTTATTGCTGTAACACGATGTCGCAATTGACTTATGTTAAGTCTCTCGTTGAACTGACATCTATTGAACCCTTTCCGTTGCAGGAGATGTTCCTAGAGTCAATGGGCAGCTGGCAGTTTCTCGTGCTTTTGGAGACAAAAGCCTGAAGTCACATTTGCGATCGGATCCGGACATACAAGATATCTACGTAGACAATAGTACTGATGTTCTAATCATTGCCAGTGATGGTCTTTGGAAGGTGAATCGTTTTCCCTGATCCTTCTTCTCCTTGGTGCATTGTGCACTCTAGAAAAAGCAGGAAAAAATCACCTAACCGGTGCATGCCTTAGTGTCATAGCAAAGTTTAAATTGAAAAGTCTCTTAGAAATTACTTTTCTTTTATGTTCTGATAATCCAGGTCATGGTAAATCAAGAGGCAGTTGATATGGCAAGAAAGACTAAAGACCCTCTGAAGGCGGCAAAGCAATTAACCGCAGAAGCGCTGAAAAGAGACAGTAAAGATGATATTTCCTGCGTCGTTGTTAGACTAAGGGGATGATACCGGTAAAAACAGTATTGCTTTCCGGGTGCAGTATATAGAAATAATTGAAGTTTCTTCATATGCAAGGGTGATTTATGAATGGATTACACAACAACGAATATATACCTGGTACGGGGCGGGGTTACCGTAAAGCGAATTTCTGCAAAGCATGGAAGTGCCCAAAGACGGAGGAAGAGGGAAATAGCGGAATGCTTCTCAGTGTAAATTTAGCTCCTTATTTTTATGTTCTGGTGTTTTGATATTGTTTGAATTCTTTGAGAAGGTAAATTAGTCTGATGTGTATATGGCCTTCTACTTTACACAAATGACCAAAAGCGGCTGTGTGATGACGTGGACGTGCTTCTATTTGTGATTGGAGGAATGCATTTTGTTTTGGACCAGGTTTTCCCTTTTACCCTATGGACTTTGATTGAAATTTACTTACCATTGGACGCACATCTTAGCTGGAAATGGAATACTAGGATTCTTTCTCTTTCCCCTTTCATAGTAATTTGCTTTTATACAACGACATTGGGGTGGGAGTTGGGCTAAGTTTCAGAACGAGCCAATGATAATTTGGCATCAAAACTGTCAGGAGATGAACTTTTGACTTCTAATTACAAGTAGAGATGAATACTTTGCGAAGTTTAAGTGTTTTATTTATTTATTTTACTTTTGGCGACAAAAAGAAAAACGTACGAAGAAGCTCCCCTTTGAAACTTTTCTTGTCCATTGTAACACAAGTGGTACACCACTTATTATATAAGTGGTAGGGAAATTTTACTTTTTATGTTGTTAATATTTTAACACAAGAATCTCGCTATTTGTATAAAGACACATGATGTATCATCATGTGTTCTGGTCACATTGAAAATCTCTCCTCCCCTTGGAGCTATATCAACCTATTATTGTACAATAATTCGTATGACATCTTGGGAAATTTACAAAATCAAATACGAAGATTAGCTAGAGTAAGTTCATAGTTTGCATGAGCATAAGCAGCAAAGTTTGTTTCTCAATAAATATGATGAATTTCTTAAACATTTAAAGCTCTCAAAAAGGGTGCAAACATTTGTCATGTGGAAATTCTTCACGAAGGATGATGACAACATTCAGACCCGTAATTTCAAATCGGGGATTCCCATCCCCATTCCCAATGGGGAATGAATTCCCCGACCTGTCTTTTTACAAATCAGACTCTTTACAACAAATTAAAAGGAAAATTCAACTAAAAGTTAATATTTCAAGTCCACAAATATAGGAAATGTAATATATTCCAACCGAAGAGGCCATCACAATGGTATAAAAAAGAATAATTACTCCAAAATCCAAATGGGGCAGATTCGGGTCCAAGGTTAAATACCATTTTCTATCCTTCAAACCCGACCCAATAGGGGCGAAGCCTTCCAAATAGCCAAACTCGTAGAGAAAATTGTCATCCTCATCCACATGGGTCCACGTGGAACTTAGGAAGTCCCTATTTTGTGAGCGTCTTCGGCGGACAAGCAAGGGGACACGTACAACAGTATCTCTAAATCTTATGTATGTCCCTGCTTGGTTAAATAAGACATTTGAGGTCTCGTTTAGCAGTTCGGACTATACTGAATATTTAAGTCGGATATGATAAATAGTTTTCGAATAGTATTGACTATATTAGTCGGGCATTTGGTGCCATATCGGACTAACGACAATATTATTTATCCTGTATTCGATATTATACTTGATAAGAGACTTCAAACTAGTTTTTATTATCCGAGTTCACAAAATATACGAATGCATAAGATAGCAGACATCCAATTGAACATCAAATTTAGATAGCAGATCCAAAAGATATCCCAAACCTATGAACACACCATCAATCAAAACTGAAGCTTCAAGTGATCAAAACCCCGTAGCAGTCAAAGGCAGCAAAATGGAATTCGAGATCGAAAAATGGCAAAAACCCAAGAGCAATCAAATCATGCAAATCGAAAAAAATAGTCCGTCTCCTATTTGAAATTCTCTCAGTGCGGGGTCTGTTCCCCTAAACAAAAGAAACCCAGCAAAACCCAACTTCCAAATTCTCATCTTTTTTTCCCCAATCCTTCTCTTTTTTTTTCAGCTGCAAAATCAGCCCAGCAAAAGTAGAAGTGTCACGAAGGATATGACCCAAAGGAGGCAGGTTCTTTAGCAATTGCAAAATTAGAGAGAAAGAATAAGTAGATTTAGGGTTGGTTTGATATTGTTATGCTTTGAAAAAAAAACTGCTTCTGCTGTGCTATGAAAATAAGCTTATTTTTGCTGCTTCACATTTTCAGTTTTTTTTTCAACTAAAATCTGTTTTTAAGTGTTTACCAAACACATTTTTGAGCTTAGCTTTTTTTTATACCCATTTTTTTATAAAAACACCTCAGTACCAAACCAGTACTCAATCAATTGAAAGAAAGTTGGAAGAAAAATAGGAGGAGGAGGGAATAACAGAGAGAAGAAGAAGAAAAAGTGCAAGAAAAATAGGAGGGCGGAACAAAGAGAAAAAGAAGAACATAAGAAGAATAGGAGGAAGAACCTCAGATTTAGAGGAGAGAGCAAGCGATGTGAGAGCATGGAGAGCAAGCGAGGTGAGAGCATGAAGAGCGTGCGACGAGAGGGATGAAGAGAGCAAGTAACTACCGACTAATAATACAGAGGTTTTTGGTTGGATAATTTAGCAGGTCTACATCGTATAAAATGGGTGCGGGCCAGTACAATTAGTCTGTTACTATTTAGTACAAACTGCACCAAACACTTGGAACCATATTAATTATGCTATCCGGCCTGTTATACGGGCTGCCAAACAAGGCCTTGCAGGTTTTAAAAAATGAGCGCCACTTAAGTCTAGTTTGTAATTGCTCTGTTTTTTAATTTTAATTTTAATTTTTTTTAATTTTTTTATTTTTATTTTAATTTTAAATAAACTGTTATTGTTATGCTTTAAGAATAAACAATTATAAAATAAAGTAGTTGAGTGTTTGATAGACTGTATTTTAAAAGTATTGTGAATATAAAAAGTAGTGTACAAACGTTTGGTAAATTTCGATGTAAGTGATATAATTGAATATAATGACAAAAATTGACATGATACTAAGGGTGGTGGCGACAATAACAGTGGCAATGACAATGCTGGTGTTCGAAGCGGCAATGGCAGATGTATAATGATAGTTCCAATGGTAGGGTGTGGTGGTTGGGGTGTAGACTATAGAGATAGCAGAGGTATATGCGAAAGTGGTGGTGATTGTGGTGGTGGCAGTGGCGTTGTTGGTGATGGCGGTGGCAACAATGATCATGGTGATGTTAGTGACCGTCATAGGTGGTGGCGATGACAACGGTGACAGTGGGGGTGGGGGCGGACACAGTAATTATGCAAGTACGATGGTGGTGCCAATAATTAGGTTTCGTGGTTGGGGTACAGAGGTAATAATGGTAGTAGGGGCGACGGTGGTGAGGACAGTTATGGAATTGATGGCGGTTGTGGCTGTGGTGGTAGCAGTAGCAACAACAATGATGGTGGTGCAGGTTGTGGTGACAGAGGTGGCGTTTTGGTTGTGATGACAGCAGTAACGTTTGTGGTTGTGGTGGTGGTGGTGCCACTAGTGAGGTTTAGTGGTTGAGGTACAAAGGTAATAATGGTAGAAGGGGAGGCGATGGTGATGGCAGTTATGGAAGTGGTGGCAGTTATGGTTGTGGTGGTGGCAGTAGCGACAACAATGATAGTGGTGGAGGTTGTTGTGGTGACAGATGTGGCATTTATGGTTATAGTGGTGGTTATGCCAATAGTGAGGTTTAGTGGTTGAGGTACATAGGTAATAATGGTAGTAGGGGCGGCGATGGTGATGACAGTTATGGAAGTGGTGGCAGTTGTGGTTATGGTGGTGGCAATAACGACAACAATGACGGTGGTAGAGGTTGTTGTGGTGGTTGTGGTGACAATGGTGGCGTTTGTGGTTGTCGTGGAGCTAATAGTGAGGTTTAGGGGTTTTGGTACAGAGGTAATAATGGTAGAAGATGTGGCGCTGGTGATGGCAGTTATGGAAGTGGTGGCATTTGTGGTTGTGGTGGTGGCAGTCACGACAACAATAACGGTGGTGGAGGTTGTTGTAGTGGTTATTGTGACAGCGGTGGTGTTTGTGGTTGTGGTGGTGCCAATAATGAGGTTTGGGGGTTTTGGTATGAAGGTAATAATGGTAGAAGGGGCGGTGGTGGTGATGGCATTTATGGAAGTGGTGGCAATTGTGGTTGTGATGGTGGCAGTAGCAACAACAATGATGGTGGTAGAGGTTGTGGTGGTGGTTATGGTGAGAATGGCAGCGTTTGTGGTTGTGGTGGTGGTGGTGCCAATAGTTTTTTGGTACAAAAGTAATAATGGTAGAAGGGGCGGCAATGGTGATGGCAATTATGGAAGAGGTGGCAGTTGTGGTTGTGGTGTTGGCAATAGTGACAACAATGATGGTGGTGGAGGTTGTTGTGGTGGTTTTGGTGATAGCGGTGGCGTTTGTGGTAGTGGCTGTGATGACACCATGTTGAAGATATCTCTAATATGTGCCAATGGATCTTCAATATTCATGCCATGAAAAAAGCATCATATTAAAGTGGATCTTCTTCAATGCATAATTTCTTGCAGCTGTAGGAAGAAATATGCTTGATGGTGATTCTAGAATGGTTGGCCTATCAAGATCTCCCCTCATTTCATTTTGCACTAACAACATCGTGTTCTCTTGTCGATTTTATTTCTCACTTTCTTTCCTTTGTTCCTTGCAGATTTCATGAAGTCTTTTCTCTATTTCCGGTTCAAACTCAAGTAATACACAATCTGACGAACTTGTACCATTCACCTTCAAGAAACAATGAAAAAGAGTGAGAATGCACCGAGAAAAACTAAACAAAATTGAAAAACGAAAATAAAAATAAATAAAAAATCACAAAGTAAATTAAATTAAATTCAATCCGAGGCAGTGGCACCAAAAACTTCTTGTTGTAATTGCTAGTCTACAATATCGCTCAAGTAATGTTGTAATAAATAGATTGTTATTCTAACAAGAATCAGATTAACCAAAACTTACTATTGTGATTAACTTCAAACTACTTTTAAATAAAACAAGACTTACATTGATAAATTAAAATATGCAAAGAAACGAAACACAAATAAAAATAACAATTGATCAAACACGTACTAAAATGAATGGAATAATTAATGTAAGGAAACACTAGGACATCAGGTTCCTCATTCTTAATCCCATTAAACCTCGTTATTCATATTAACATCAAATTATTTCCATGTTGCTAGCAATTATCCCTTGATTTGTCAATATTTACTGTCAAAATATACTAACTGTGTTCCTAACTATCATCCCACGCTATGTTTAGCCACAGATACAGATAATCGAAACCCTTTTGTGCTCAATGAATAATTATACAATACTACACATATCATAACCAGTATGTCTACTCGATTATGAAATTCATGGTAATTAATTGTTATGAGAAGCAATCTACTAAACTCCAGTTGTCAATCACAATTTAGTTCTTTACACAAATAATGGTCAATTATTTGATAACAACAAAGCACAATAACAATCACTCAACATGGAAAATAACTGAGATTAATATAAAATAACGAGAATTATATGTACATGATAAGAGTACACCCTAGCCTTAGCAAAAGGATTTAGTTCATGATTGAACTAATGACATACATAGATGACTTCGATGACAAGGAAGAAACCCCGAAACTCCAATTTTGTATTTGTGTGCGAGCATGCACTGGGAAACCTGCAGCCTTCTCTCCTTGCGGCACTGGGTGGTTAGCATGATCTTTTCTCTGTGTCATTAAAGGTGGGCATGGGCCAGGCAGGGCCCAAATTTGGAGGGATCGGACCGGACCCGCTTCAAAAGGATACGGGCTGGGCTGAGCCGGATATTGCAAATCTGATCACTAGAACTAGACCTAACCTAGCTCGATTGAAACAGGTCGGTTCGGGATGGGTCCACGGGTCCTCTTACTTATTTTTTTATTTTTTATTTTTTTTTCGGTTTGGATTGTCTCCTCTAAATCTTTGACATCATTGGAGCTTACCGGATTCTGCATAGAAGATCTAGAAATTGTCTAGGTTTAGAATCAGCTCTATTCCTTAACCAAATTAAATCAAAATCGTCCAAAAATGATGAAAATATTCTATTACGTTCAATTCAAGAAGATTTGGGTTGAAATTAACTTTGGACTCGACGAAACTCAGCTGGAGTAACTCAACCATATACAAATTGGTACGGATTTGGACGAATGACTCACCAAAATTCGATGAGTTGGCCTAGGGTTCTCGAGCTCGAGAGTTTACTACTGTCGTAACTTCGGATCTTCCATGTCATCAAACTTTAATATGTTATAGTAAGTAATATTTGAGAGCAAGAGGAACTTACAGATTGGGAATCCGACGTACGGATCTTCCCAAATTGGATTTGTAAGCTCGTAAAATAAATCGTGGACCGCCACTTGAATTGTGTTTGGCGGAAATCCGACCGTTGGATCGTAATGAAACTTTAGTATGATGTTTTAGAAGAATAATGTGGATCTTTGGAAGTTACGGATCAAAAATCTATGATGTGGATCTTCCAGATTGAGTTATGTAGGGTTGTGGACCCTATCGTCAATCTTTGACCGACGGTTAACTTTTGGTCAATGGGTCTCAAATCATTCTAGAACGTCCTTGGGGATGTGTTTTACGTAATTTACGTGTTCTATCGATAAGAATTATGAGTTGTGATATTTGATCATTGTTCTAGGCACCGGTTGTTCAAGACGCCTTAATATTCGTGCTAGAGAGTTGTAGCGCGGACTTCAAGTGAGTAGGCATTTGCTTTCTATATATATATATATATATATATACACACACACACACATACACACACACATATATATACATATACGGTTTCCAGAACATTTTTCTTAAAATGATTTATACTTTGAATGCCATGTCGTAATAAGTTACATTTTAAATATTGCATTATTATATTTGTGAATTGTATCGTGTGAAGTTGCGGAGACTCTGGTAAGCTTCAGGTGAGTATTATGTAATTGAATGAGTTGTATTGCATTGGTATAGATACATTTGTTGAGAGCTTATCATGGCTGCACCCTGGTATTAGTGTTCTCGCCTGGGGCTAGAGCCAGCCTTCACGTGATTGTTCACCTCCGGCACTACACACTCACCTTGACTCAAAATACTAATAGGGGACAGGTTTGAACGAATTTTTAAAACTAAACTAACACGACACAATGGTGAGGGGTTTGGTTTGGACAAAATTTAAAACTAAAACTAAGTAACTTGCAGAAAACAAACTAATTGATACTAAATTGGGGTGAATGAAGGGGGTGAAAGGTTGGCTAGAGGGTCCTTTTCCACACTTGACACATATGAAACACAAATCGATCTCCAATTACTATTCCTACAAACCATGAATGACAATGCCCCAAATTAACCGTGAACTGCACAAATTAACCATCAGATTTTCCTAAATTCATTTAGTTGGACTCAGCGACGCAATCAAATTATTCTTATCAATTTCCCTATATGAACTGCATGATAGAGATACATATCAAAGATCATTATGTTCTATGAAAATCATAAGCATTGACAAGACATTTATAACTATGAAAAGCATGATACTCCTGCCAGGAATTTACTTAACACAAGCATGACTAGTGATTTCCACTTCTTATAAATATAAGTTCATAACTATTAAGTGAAATTCCCTTATATTTTAGCATCAAATTCATGCATGCAAACTAAGTAGGCCTCCTTAATCAACATACAAGAATAAGTTATCAATCAAATAGATAAGTAAATTGCATTCACGATTTATGAAACAATAACTGGATGTAATCAATTCATATCACACATATGTTCATGGCTTTGAATTCACCTTTAGCTAAAACGAAATTAGTTCCACATGTCTATCATAACTAAAAACCAAATTAAAACAAACATTGAACTAAAAACTAAAGACATAATACACCTAGAAATGCTCCAGCAATCCAAAGGCCTTGGATGGCAGGCACGGCTCCATGCTCTCCTTCCTTGCAAGCTACGACACTATTTGTTTATTATCTGAAAATCAAGCTCTTGTGTGTGTTGTGGTTTTTTTTATTATGCGGCACCTTTAATTGTATTTATAGGCTGAGGGCACGACACAAAAGTTGTTTTGGAGAAGGATTTGGGACTCCAATCCCACAAGGAAAAGGCTAATTATAAGGCAGAAACCAGGGATGATAAGGACTAGAATATTCAGCAAGTTCCTAGCAGAAAGGATAAGGGCCTATGCGACACCTTTTTAAGAAAAGGGTGTGGCTTCTAAAACCAAGTTTTTAGGTGTCCTAATCTGAAAATAATTCCCCCTTGCAGCTAGAATTTAGGTAGAATAGGATTAGGATGATGTAAGATAAGATGAAGTTAGTTTGGATAATTAGCTGATTCCTCATCTTCTATGTCTTGAATTAGTTTCTCCATCTCTTTCGTACATTCCTAGCCTCATTTGAACTTCAAAAATGTCATTTCATCTCGCTTCATGCATGTGCTATCCATTCTAAGTCCAAAACTGCTCTAAAACACTCCAAAATGCCTTTTCTTGCCAACTTTGCCATTTGGATCTGCAAACACACGAAAATGGCTTAAAACACTCTAATAAATAGAAACTAACTTACTAAATGCAAAGAAACAAGCTAACAAAGTCACATAAATATGCTCCTATCAGTGGCCGGCCTCCTAGAGAGAAAATGAGAGCTTGTGTTCTCATCTTTTTCTCCAAAAGAAACCCTAAGGATGAAACGGCTATAAAGTTGCCTTTATACCTCCTCACAATGAAGTGGCAAACTTGCAATTAAGCCAAGTTTACTACCCCTCACTCTTATGGCCGGCCATATTGGGTTCTTTGGGCTTTGAGGCCCTTTGTGTTTCAAGTTGTCATACAACTTAAGTTAATAGGCTTGACATTCAAATCCCATTAGCCCCTGCGGCCCAAAACTAACTCGAGGTCTATAACGAACATATTCGTTTGATTAATTAACATATTAATTAAACCTAGCCATAAATAATTAAACCATTTAATTATCCTTACTCATCTCCGTTGTTTCTTCAATCTCTACCTTACTCGGTGTACGATCCATTAGGTTCTTTTTAGCGAGGCAGTGGGCGATTAGAACTCTTCAAATTGATTGTGAATTGAAACTTACTTTCAATTCTACCTTTAGTGATTATACACCTTTAGGGCATCCACAAACCATGAGTGACACCTAGCAGTATGTCATGCCTACCCAGGCTAATCAAAAGAGGTAGATAACTTATTTAGTTTAAGATTACAATGCAATACGATTTTTCTCTAACACAATACTCTTGACCACATTGTTTGGTTTGATGGTCTATTCATGTCTGCTATCCAATGTGATTCTCTTACTTATATGATTACTTTGAACGTGATTTGGAATAACTTCCTAAATCTCGTTCATACTCTGGCCAAAGATTATTAATCATATCATAGAGTATTCTCCCTTAAACGGTTTGAAGGTTAGAGATACCTTATTGCGCATTCACTTGCCTTCATGGCTAATTGGCTTAACCCTAACTATGTCGTGGACAACTTCTGACGGAGTGACTTTGGCATAGCCAAAGATCAAGGACCTAACCACAAGACAACTATGATGCCTCAGGTCAAAGGAATGCTTTGCATTATCCCAACCATGAGTTCTCATGTGACATGAGTACGAGAACTCCTTATTGATCATGTTCAGTGGACTCATTCTCTATTAAGCACCTACATGCTTATTTTGGTGTCAGTCACACCAATGACTCGAGACCAGTCACTCTCTCTAAGAGAAGACATAGCATGTACTGATCTTAACGAACTGTTAATGCCCAATTGGCAATCTTATGATCAGGAACGTTTAGGATATGTACACGAAAGAGAATGGTCTCATGAATCTAACTTCTTTATATCATATTCTCCCAATTACATATTCCTTGGACTTATCATCTAAGCATATAACATTTATATGAGACAGCTTAAACAATAATCTTTGCCCTTTAACATATATATATATATATACACACACACACACACACACACATGTACAAAGATAAGGTCCAAGACGTCTTCCACATCAGTGATGCGTGGCCAGTAGGCCAACGTTGCCTTTTTGAGTTAAATTTGATGTTCTGATGTCAATTTGATAACCATTTACTATAGTTCGATAGTTTGAACCTAGTATGGAATACTACGTCACTTGACCATTTTATGATTCGACGATCAGACCATTCGATCGTCACCAAACTTTCATACGATATATTATGTAATATTTGAGGACATTAGGAACTTACGGATTGAGAATCCAACGGATTTTCCCGAATTGGATTTGTAAGTTCGTAAAATAAAACGTTGACTGCCACTTGAACTGTGATTCGCAGAGATTCGACTGTCGGATCATGGTAATATTTTAGTATGTTGTTTTAGAAGCATAATGTGGATCTTTGGAAGTTATGGATCGGAAATCTGAGGTGCGGATCTTCCGGATCGAGTTATGTAGGCTTGTGGACCCTACTGTCGACCTTCGACCGACGGTTGACTTTTGGTCAATGGGTTTCAAATCATTCTAGAACGTCCTTAGGGATGTGTTTTATGTAAGTTGCGTGTTCTATCGATAATAATTCTAAGACGTGATTTGATATTTATTCTAGATGACGATCGTTCGTGATGCCTTAATATTTGTGCTAGGGAGTTGTAGTGCGGACTTCAAGTGAGTGGGTTTTTTCCTTTTTATAGTGTGTGTGTGTGTGTGTGTGTGTGTGTGTGTGTGTGTGTATGATTGATAGTTTCCATTTATGCATTTGAAAAAGAATTTCTTACGTACGCCTGGATTAGACTAAAATTTATGAGCAATAGTTAAATTACGGAATTTATGAAATCATTCCGGATCTTGAGGGATGCCTTAATCCAAGTTATGACTTTGATGAATGTTATATTGACTAGAAATTATGGAATATGCTACATTTTACGGGATACACAGGTATTCTTATAATCTTTGACGCCATAATTATATCTATAGCTATGAATGTTAGTATGTTCGAATCACTGTAGCATGATTGTATTTATGTAGTCTGCTCAACATTGCTGCACCCTGGTGTTAGTGCTCGCCCAGGACCAGGGCCAATCTTTCATGTGTATGTTCACATCCGCATCGCACCCTCGCCTTGGATCCAAATAGGTGCCAATCATGTCGTACAGGTTGCAATAAGCAACTCCGACATCTTGTCATATAGGTTGTAATAGGCAAGACTCGTATGTGACCGCGAATAGTGTCAGTCTTCACATGATTGTAGCACTAAAACGTATATTATAATTACATCCAGTTATGTTGTACATGTTGCATTAGGCAACTCCAACTTGTGTGCTAGCATAGATTGATGAGCATCAGTCCAGTCGTATAGGTTGCATTAGGCGACTCTAACTTGTGAGCTAGCATAGATCAATGAGCACCTGATTTTATTATACTACTGTTGAAATATTGTGATTTGGCATGTTTATGTATTTATTGTTGATTTGCATTTGATTTCATACTTATACGTAGTATGATTTTCTGGAAACTATACATGTTTTATGGCGAAGGGTTATAACGTTTTGAAAGGATTTTATTAAAACTTTATTTTCAGACCCACTTACCCTTGTTTTTAGCCCTTTCAGGTTTTTTCTGTGAACTTTTATATCGACGAGGATTCTTGGCAAATCTCAATATAAGTGGCTACCTTTGAGGGTATAATCCTTATCCTATCTTACTATACTTTACCTATGCTCTGACATTATGTGTGAAATAGGTTCATTCCTGCTCACCACGCACTCTTGTATTTAGGCACTTTTAGATTTAAATTTATTCACATTTTCCACATCACTACACTTTATGGCTTCGTCACCTTCTAGCTATCGGCTAGCACAACTCGATTCGAAGTCCTAGTGGACATTTTAGGTCGGGATGTGTCAAATATATGCATATTAATAAAATTAAAATTTTAATGTGGATACATTAAATAACAAAAATAGAATATAAATTTTTATAAAAATACACTTCAAAGGATTAAATTGAAGATGTAATCTAGCACCAGGTTTTTTTTTTTTTTGTGTAATTCTAATCTTTTGCAAGGACTAATATTCAAAAACCCCTTAAAACTTCTTGTTGCCAACAATTGTGCAAACTCTTTTGATTTGGTTGAAATCAGTATACCTGGTAATTTTTTACACGACACAAAAATAATAGGTTTCAGGTCAACATGTTAACTAATCAGATCATTATCGTGTCACCCATTAAAACTCATTAATAACGGGTCCTTAACGGGTTTACACGTGGGTAACCCATTTCGACCGATTAAGCAAAAACAAAAAAAAATTATTTTGATGATTTTTTAAACTACTAAAATACTTACTATAAAATACAATAGGCATAGTGTATATATTGTATATTAAACATGTATTATGTATATTAAACATGTATTATTGTATTATTATTCAATATAAATTATAAAAAAAAATTAAATAATCAGACTGTTTTTGTAAGATTCCACATTGCTCAGGGGTGAGGATCCTGTAAGCCTTATATGTATATTCCCATCTTTACCTAGCACGAGGCCTTTTGAGAGCTCACTGGCTTTGGGTTTCATTGGAACTTCGAAGTTAAGCGAGTTCGCACGAGAGCAAACCCAGGATGAGTGACTCAATGGGAAGTTCTCGAGTGAGTTCCCAGAAACAAAACAAAATTGTGAGGATGTTGTAGGGGCTCAAAGGGGATAATATCGTGCTACGATGAAGTCCTAGAATGTGGTGGGGACCCAAGCTGGGATGTGACAATTTTCCAGTAAGTTATGCCACCAACTTTAACAATAAATTCACTATTGTTTGGCTCATAAACGTTGTATTTATTTACTCAAATTTCGCAAGATATGCCACCAATAATTAGTTTAGAAAAATGCTGGCTACTTCACATACCCCCAACATTTTTTATTTTAACTAGTATAACCTTGTGTCCCAACTCTCCCTCTGTTTCAAATATCACAGCAATATTTACCAAAGTCTGATATTTTTGTTCAAAGAAAATACTTGTGGCTTTTGGATGGAATGAGTACCATTTTCGACATCTTATATTCTTACTAAGGATTTGATTCTTGCATTTGAACATCCCATAAAATCTAACTGTAGGTCCATCCGTGTTAACATACATGTCAATTATCTGAGTTTTCCTATCAAATTCAGTGATTAGGAAATATGGCCTAATGTTATGTTTTGCATATGACCATTCAATTCCAGTAGCTTTTACTACAAGTCTTGGCGGAAAGAAATTGGATAAGGCACTTTTGAAGAGCTGTCAGGGATCCTGGGACGTTAAAGTTTGTAGGACTAGCCATGGAGTGTTTTATTTTGAAGAAGGTTGGAAGGAATTTATGAAGAATCATAGCCTGGAAGTTGGAGAGTTCCTAGTCTTTGAACACAAAGGCAACATGGACTTTAATGTGAAAGTCTACGAGCTACGAGTTTGTGAGAAGGAGTTTCCTCCTCCCTCCTCCAGAATAATCGTGGGAAAAACTCATCGGAACCAATCTGCTGTTGCAGAAAGTTTTGTACCTTATCTTTCCCTCTAAATTGTGCATTGACTCAAGATTCTTGGCGAATTGGTTGTGGTGTTTCTCTGTGAAGTATGAAGGATTCGATGGAAATTGTTCTCTTTGTTTCTGATCCGACAACCATATATAAAATGGCGTAAATGAGCAGTTGAAACTGTTCATATTTATCCTTAAGAAGGGTTGTAACTGTTCATATTTATCCTTAAGAAGGGTTGTAACCGTTCATGTGATCAGCCCATCTTTGACATTTAATATATGCACCCAAACCCTCCAAGTCTAAGGCCCAAGGTCCATGGCTTTGGCCCAATTCATTTCAAACTATAAGTGAGTGAACTCACTTATAAAGATGAAGTTTTAAAACTGTTTGGGCGATGTGAGACTGGGAGTCCCACATAACACAAGTTCCAACAGTTGTCATGTTAGTCCATACAGCTAACATTGATTAGCAACTTAGCATGATGAGGATATTTTTGTTTGGGGAAATCCTTCTAAGACTTGTGATAGTTAATGAAAGATTATTCGCTCTGAATTCGCGAGATCAACTGGCCTTGTTAACAAACCCAGCATGCATCTCAGAGATCCGTATGGAAAATTATGGCCAGTGGGCATAGCAACTTGAAACATCAGACCTAAGAGAAAACCTGCTCGTCCTCGTATTTGTATAAAAAGGAAAAGGTGGATTGAGTTTTATATAGCCAACGACAAGGACGGAGATCTCTGCTTATTTGAGCTCATTGAGAAGCCTAAGTCAAGATCAAAACCTGCCATTATGGATGTCAAAATATTCCGCTTTGGATCCTAGTCAAGTGTTAGCTTCGTTGATTGTTTTTGGATTTTGAACAATGTGAACAAGCATGCAGATGCCTAATTATTGTAAGACATGTATTAAATTCGGGTTTAGGTTGACGATCGACTACTAGCTAACTTTATCTTGTTGTCTTTGGTTAATCTTATGAGGGGTTATTCTTAAGGATCTTATTATGTTCAGACTATTTTGGTATGAACTATCTCACGTACTTGGCTTATGTCGAATGCTCTGTTCTAAAAATCTTCGTTTACCACTGCTCAGGCCTAGGCGGCTGGTCACACACCCCCCCCCCCCCCCCCCCGCGCCCGCGATTAGTCTCTAGGCATTTGAAAATTAAGAAAGTGTGCCTAGACTTCATTAGGCATCTGACTAGCCTGCCTAAACCTGCCTAGGCACCTGCTTAGGTCGTGAATCTCACTTAAATAAAAAACCAATAACTTTCATTTTACATTTTAATTCGTCAATAAAATGTAGAGACTTGTTAAATACTTAGATGAACATTAACTATATGCTTGTTACCCATGTTTACATATGTTCTAATATTTTATAATCTGTATGTCATTTTATTTTGCAATCATGTATCACAATACAATTATGTATTTTTAAGTATAAATAGGCACTTATTTACACAATATAGAATAAATTTACTTAAATTGCCTAGTCCGCCTAAGGCCCTGCCTAACCTGCCACCCGACTAGCGTCTAGCGTTTTTTAGAACCTTGGTCCAGTGTCAGTGCGAGATGTCAATCCGATGAACTTTCTCATGTACTAACCAGAAAACTCCTTCTCTCCCCCAGAAATCGAAACAGAGCTACTTTTATCTCATCGTGACGCAAAAACAATTTCATTTTAATGGTGTCCATTTTGTACATCAATGTTTCTTACCGGTCCTTTGTACCATTTCCTTGCATCCAAAACCCACCAAAGCATTACCAGAGCCAAAGCAGCACCAAGAGCTATTGGTGCATAGTTGAATGTTCTCACTCTAAGAGGGTAAGAAGTTGGCAAAAGAAATATTGAGCATGTATAGCATATCCAAAGGATAGCCACAAAGCAAACTGGCCTTCTTGCTCTCCCCAAATAAAATGGTCCCGGTTTGAAGCTCTCTTCGGCCATCACCAGCCTTGCGAAAATTGGCACAGCGTAGCTGCCCACCCAACCAACTGTACTGACAGAAAGAATGGCGGTGAACACCACGTCAAGTTTCAGGATCGGTAATCCCAGCAGCAAAGTGATTGCTGTGCAAAGCCACACCGCGTTTATTGGAACCTTGCTCGTTGGATGCACTTTCCTCCAGATTGGCGAAAATGGGATGCATTTATCTCTTGATACAGCGTAAACCTTGGAGTGAAGAAACAAAGTTAACTTGATGCTTCAGGATATAGAAATGCAGGATTAAGAGTTTCGGATTTTCTTACTGCTCTGGCGGCCGTTGTGGTTACAGATAGTCCACAGAAGAAGAAGGAACCCCATATGATAATCATGAAAAGAACAGCTCCAGTTGAACTTTGAAACCTCCCATAGAATGCATCATATATTATCTGTGCTGGTACAAGTGCACCACCAGTCTCATTGTCCTCCCGGTATAAATACTCCAAGTCCTGCATTAAAAATTTAACCTTAATAAGCATCCAATAGTTACTGGAGACAATTTTTACACACATTTGTTAGCTTCTCACACTTCCTTCTTTATTTTTAGCTGTCAGATTAAATAAATCAAGCGAAAGAACAAGATTAAACAGGATAATGTGAGAAATTTGAAAAGTGTGCTTATCATTTCCTTTCAGTTATAACGTCTTTAGCTTGACCAAAACACAGCACTAGTAATTTTCAACTGTGAGTGAATAAGAAATAGTAAAATATTCAGTTTAGAATGCATATAATAATTAAAATAGGCGTGTGAAAACCGCTTACCATGATGCTGAAAGTGAGAGCCAAGTAATAAGCCCAACCAAATACTGATACAAGGCCAATACTAGAGAGAATGGCAATAGGACCAGTCCTATCTGCACCTTTTGTCTCCTCAGTGAGATGAGCGGCTGCATCATAACCATATAAACAGTAGTTGCTAAGAAGCACTGATAAAATCACCGCATAAGGTATGCTGGAAACTCCAGTTGTCTCTGGAGATGTTTCGAAATGTGTGAAGACGTAGGAAGCTGTCTGTGTTGGCTGTGCCACCAGAGGTAGCATTATGATTATTAACAATCCACCAATTAGCTGTATAATTTCAGTTAGGTTAATTAGTAGTTGTTAAACCAGATTAGTACATGTATGAATAATAGATGAGACAAATGCAATAGAGTGTAACACTATAGAAAATGAGAGCACATCATAAATTGTTGGTCTAAAAAATACAAAACATATCTCAAGTGGTGATGAAATCACTGAGCCTGGTAGTATGGACTTGTAATTAAATATATAGAAAAGATAAGTTAAGTGGATAAGAGATTCATTATCACCTCTTATTTAGGTCAAATTAAGCACGTCTTAAAACCTCAGGTTAGTAGAGCATGCCCCGCACGCAACATGCGGATAACAAATCACCTTGTGAAAGTACAAAGGTGGCAACCAAAGCCAAGGGTTTCAAGATCTATTATGTCTATATAATTCGTTTAGGTGTGTCAAGTTAGTGCGATGAAGAATGCGAGTAAATATATAAATGTGTTAAGGGCTGGTGGTCACGTCTAGATCTAAGGAATGTATATGTCTTGATACTAAATTATTTATGACAATCGTATTCATTTTCACTTGTAAATAAGAGGTTTTAGGTTCGATTCATGGCCAAAGTGAATTTAAACCACATTCTTGTCACGGAGAAATTTTTCCAAGTGCCGGGTACACATGACATTTGGTGTTCCCTCACCTATTAGCATTTAGTTTTATTTATTTATTGAAAAATAAGATTGAAGAATATCCAAGATGTCAAATGCTAATAGGTGGGGAACACCAAGTGTCATGTGTACCCGGCACTTGGAAAAATTTCTCCTTGTCACGGGACTTCTTTCAAATTAGCAGCGAGGCTGGGTGATGCAATAGTTTCAGGCGGCGTTTCTGCAGAGTACGAACTCGCCGTACGACCTCCAGCCAATGGCATTCCTGGATTCGCCACCCCTTTTCTGCCACCCACTGCTGCGTTGGCCACTTCCTATGTACTGTCCCTTCAACCTATATATTCAACACTATTCTCCTCCTCCGCCGCAGCTCGCAAAACCAAAAAAACCCTAACTTTTCACCTCCCCTCTAAATTTCTCTTCTTTTCTTCACATTTCTTCTATCTGCACTTGGCAGATTGGTCGAGATTCATGGCCAGGTCACCTCCTTTTCCCAGAAAGTTTTTCAAGCCTTTGACGCCTGGCTTCCAAAATGGAATGGTATGCTTCTCCCTCTCCCCTTCTCTCTCTATGTGTCTCTCTACACACGCACACACACTCACTCGCATATTTCTGAGTTATTTTGAAATGTGTTTTTCGAGAGCACATACCACTTTATTTGGGGCACCTAATGAACATAAACGTTGCGCAGGGGTCATGCTAATCTTCTGTTTGTCTTTCCATTTTTATGGGATGTACCCGAAAGCACATGGTTTTTCATTTTCTATCTGTTTGGAGATTTCTTTTCAAGAAAGCAAGATTTTTGAGAAATAAAAAACTAGACCTTTAAAGGAAGATGGGCAATGTGGTACCTAATCTGAGCTGAAACTTTGATATTTGTGAGCCACATGAACATCTGAATGATTTTGCAGGGTTTGCAACACATTTTCGTTAATTCTTGATTAACTTCACATGCTCTGCTTTTGAAAAAGATACTTGGGTACCCGACAGTTTTCGAAAAGGATATTTGTTCAAAGAAAATACTTGTAGCTTTTGGATGGTGCATACCATTTTCGACTGCTTACTTAACGATTTGATCCTTGCATTTGGACATCCAATAAAATCTAACTGTAGGTGTACACATGCAAACATACATGTCAATTTTTCTGAGTTTTCCGGTCAAATTGAGTGATTAGGAAATGTGGGTTGATTTTTTGTTATGCATATGAACAGGCAATTCCAATAGCCTTTACTAGAAGCCTCGGCGAAAAGAAATTGGATAAAGCACTTATTAAGAGCTGTCAAGGATCCTGGGATGTTAAAGTTCGTAGGACTTGCGATGGAGTGTTTTGTTTTAAACAAGGTTGGAAGGAAGTTGTGAAGAATCATAGCCTGGAAGTTGGAGAGTTCCTAGTCTTTGAACACAAAGGCAACATGGTCTTTAACGTGAAAGTCTATGAGCCACTAGGTTGTGAGAAAAAGTTTCCTCCTCCCTCCTTCAGGTTAATCATGGCAAAAACTCATTGGAACGTCAAATGTCCTAGCGCGGTAAGTTTTCTATCTTCTCTTTCTCCATATCAAGTCTTCTTGACTCATGCTGTTATGTCCGCAATTTTCTGAAGTTGTTTTCACAGTATTCTTGAACCTAGTGGAAGGTGTCATATTAGATTGCTTGTTCAGGTTGAGTTGCAATCCTTACAACTAAACATTGGATAGCAACTTAGCATGTTGAAGATATTTTGTTTAGGGGAAAATCCGTCTAACTTGTGATTGTTTATGACAGACAATCCCCCTTGACTTCGCAAGATCAACTGGCATTCTTGACAAATCCTGCATGCGTGTTAAAGATCCGTTTGGAAAAGCATGGCCAATGGACATAGGAATTGTGAAAGATAAAGAGAAACTTGAAGTTGCTAGGAGTTGTCGTATGTATTTAAAAAGTAAAGGGTGGATTGAGTTTTACAAAGCCAACAAACTGAAGGACGCAGATGTTTGCATCTTTGAGCTCATTCGGGTGCCAAGGTCAAGATCAAAACCCGTCATTATGAATGTCAAGATATTCCGCTTTGGATTGTAGGCAGTTCCAAGTCAATTGTTAGCTTCATTGATTGTTTTTAGATTTTGAACAATGTGAACTAACATTTAGATGCCCCTAATACTGTAAGTTGTATTAGATTTGGGTTAAGGTATCAGATTGATAACTAGCTACTTTTATCTTGATGTTGCAATTGAATCTTACATGCAAAAACAAAGGAGTTGGAAGGGCTCACCTGCCACCATATCGAAATTATGTTGAGAAATGCTATCACTTGTAATGCAAATGTATTGAGCACTGCCCATATGATGGTCAGACCGATATACATGCACAGGAATACACCCCTCGATGCAAAATAGCCTCCGCCCTTGTTCGTCCCCGTGGCTAAAAGAATGACCATCTGCAACGCTTGTGATGCGGAATATGCCTAAAGGGGAAAGAAAATAAAAGGCATTCAAGAAGACATGTTAGTCTCTTTGATTCAAAGTCACTTGATGCAGAGGAAGTGGCTATACCTGAGCACCTATTGCGGAAACAAGACCGATGGTTTCAAGCCAAGCGCAGCACCACGACGCGAATGGCCCCCACATGGGTCCGGCCAGATGAGCAGCCCAAAAATAAAGAGAACCTGTGGTCTGATCAATGTTTAAAGCAACCAAGATCATGTCAGATGTTGCTTACAAATCCATAGGAAAAAGAAAGGGAAAAAAAGCACCGCGTACCGGAAAAGAGGAGCATATCTCAGCCATGGCAATTCCGACAAACCATGTGAAGAATGTGACAACAATCCAACCCCATATTAAGGGTGCCGGACCAGCATAGCGCAGACTTTGGCCGTAGAGAGGCGTACCAGTGAACACCGACATGCACGAAAATGTTATTGCCATCGTCTTGAACAATGACTGTAGAAAACCAAGTGAAAAACATTAGATTTCAACCTCTCTCAACATGGTTGCAAGAAAGTTTATGAACATGAAAGAAGCTAACACCCAGCTACGGCTAGGAAGAGAACAACAAATAGAGAGAGAGAGAGAGAGAGAGAGGGAGAGAGAACCATTTCCCTTCTGAGTTCTTGCTTGTATCCCAGCTCATTGAGCCGCTTTTCGCCGGAATCCATTTCCAAAGCTTGGTGATTCATTATGGTTTCCGGCGAAAAGTAAGTTCGAACGTAAGATTAAGAATTTCCAAAGTCAAAGGAAATCTGAGAATCAGGAACCTATATGATTCTCTTATGGCATTCTTTGCACGTCTTTATATTTTAACTCCAAGTAACAGAGAACAAGGGAAAGCAGAAGGAAAGTTTGAAATTTCCATGTTCCAAATAATGACAAAAAACTTGTAAGTTTGAATATTGATGAAAATAAAGGGAAGTGATATTTGCACTCCAAAAATCTCATTCTACAATCTTTATAAGTGTATTTTTCTTTCATAATATAGAAAATTTGAAGTGTAAAATAAGATTTTTAGAATATTAATAACAATTCCCAAAATAAAATATAAAGATATTGACATCCTTTTCTTCCCACTAGTACAATAACTAGTATTTCTTGACCAACTAAAATTCAAACAAGTAAAAGGCAAGAGCTAAGTGATCATAAGAGTTTTCAAGAGAGGGTCAAATTTAAGCAGGCCAGTTTGCTCGGTGGCCTTCCTGTTGATATGCTATGCGCCAATAACTCTCATTGATATTTTGACACTTACATTGTTTTTTTGGGTTTTGGATACAGGGAAATAGTTCAAAAGACGTGTCTGAAATATCGATGTATAAAACCATTAGAATATGTGTTCATTCAAGAGGAATTATATTAGTTGATGCGATAATAGTAATAAGTATACATCAATTACTATATCACGTAAAACTAAATCAATAAAACAACGTTTGGAAATTCAATTGCCCACATTAATTCATTAAGATTTGGTGAGTGTGTGGTTGTATTCGGTTCAACAATTGTGGATTGGACTCAAATGTTAGACTAACTGTATCGAGTCCGGGTCACAAATGTTTTTTTAATTTTTTTATAACGATGTATTCTATTTTAATGGGAGTGAAGATCTGAATTAAACCATACAATGAGACAAGAACCAAATCAAGTGCAAATGGGTCAAAGCGTAGCTTGGTATGTCGTTATGTTTCGCATCCCGTTAAGTATTTTATCTTATCCTTGACTTAATACCCACCCACTCGAGAATTCCCTATCCCCGTCCTTGTTGCGTAATATATTACCCGCCTATTAGAAAAGGTAAAAATAAAAATATTTTCTTTAACTAGTAGTATATGGATTATTTAGACGAAATGACATGTCAAAATCATAATAATAGTTAATTACATTTACAATACGTGAACATAAAAGTTTTTTTTTTTTTTTTTTTTTGAAGTAAATCGATATTTTTACACTAAAGGGAGGGAGAGTTTGGCTAATCACACAATGGGCAACCTAATTTGGTATCGGATTTGTCATTTACGAGATTCGAACTTAAAACCTCTCACTTCCAAGTGAAGAGGAATATCACTCGACCGTAGTATTAAATAGCACATAAACATAAAAGTTAAACTAATAGAATTAAATAGATGTGTCACCCAAAATTGGTCACAAAACAAATTGAATAGTTCGTAATCGTCTATTAACACTAAGATTGGTCACAAGAATATATAATTGATAGATTTCAAACAAGGACGTTTCTTGGTGGGGATTACAATAATCCTCACCCTATTTCTTTTGGTCTGAATGATTCTAAGATATTATATTTTGTTATGCTATAATACAAGAATAATGCTAAAGAGATCAAAATTGTAAACCAAATTTACAAACTAAATGATGTGTTACCAATATAAAATAAGCACGTTAATCAACGGTTAAGTGGCAATCAATGATCAACAACCACATTATTTGATTTACAAAATTTAGTGTCCGTAGAATGAGTACGGGCACAATATGGTAGTAGCGTAACGATGGGCGACACTATAATAAAGACCATTCAAATAAGAGGATCCATGAACTTCACAATCTCATATAATTGATTCCGACTTTTTTTTTTGTCAAATAATAAATTTTGTTAGATTAGATGTTAGATTAGCCACTGACGGGGTTTGAATCTACGCCGTCATGCAAGAGTTCAATACATTTCCATTACTATGAATTACTATGCAAGAGTTCAATACATTTCCATCAATATTATTCTTCAAAATATCTTAATGTTTTAATTAAGATATTTTGAAGAATAATATTTTTTGCTCTCTTGTCTTAACCGCTATGATAAGAAAGCAAACCCTGATTAAACAAATAATGAAAGTCGCCATATTGTCAACAACCCTTTGAATTACTATGTATAGGTTTTACAGAGTAAGAATTTGTAGGGAGTATGGTTTCACGGTGGTGTTCGAAATTAGAAAGAGAAATGAAGACGATTGCAAAGGAAATGAGTTAGAGAGAGTTGAGTGGGTAGAGAGAGAGAGAGAGAGAGAAAGAGAGAATTGGTTTAAAAATAAAAGATATTCATCAATTTATCCCAGAATTTGTAAGAATTGGTCAATTTTTCCCCTCGATTTTCATAATTAGTCAATTTCCCTCCTCAAATTTAATTTTGGTCAATTCCCCCCACCCCTCCCGGGCCGCAACTCTCATAATTAGTCAATTTGCACTCTACTGTTAATTTTTTTTGTTTTCCATCTATTCTTTTGTTAAGTAGGTATCCACATGACTGCCTTTAAAGGGCAAAAAAGTGATTTTCCCTACACCTTTTATCTTCTTCCTTTTCTTCGAATTTTCTCTTCTTTTTCCTTTTCTCCAAGCCAAGCCCGTGACTACCGCTAACGCCTCCCTCCTCTGCTGTTTGCAGCCCAATCCATTTTATATGTTGCTTTTGCAGTTTGCAGCTGCCCACACCCTGTTACCTCTTCCCTCGGACTCGTCTACCTCTGGTAAGGTGTCGGGAAACCTACTTAACGGAAAATGACAGTAGGGTGCAAATTGAAAAAATGACAGTAGAGTGCAAATTGACTTTTTTGTCCTTCAAACGCAATCATACGGATATCTACTTAACGGAAGAATAGATGGAAAATTTAAAAAAAAAATTAACACTAGGGTGCAAATTGACTAATTATGAGAGTTGAGGGGGAAAATTAACCAAAATTAAAGTTGAAGGAGGAAATTAACCAATGATTATAAGTTCAAAGGGTAAATTAATGAATACCTCTATAAAGAAAAATAATGGTGATGTGCGAGTGATGATGGGAATTGATGATTGAGTGTGTAGGTATAGAGAGAGGGAGAGAGATGGAGAGAGCTAGAGAGATGAAGAACCGGGTAAAACAAAAGAAAAGAAAGTGGGAGGGAAATGAGGCATGTCTGTGTCAGAGAGAGTGAGAGAGCCATGTGAGAAAGGAAAGATTATTTAATGTGACGGTCACACAAGGTAGTATATCACGTGTTTTTATATAAATGATAGGTTATGTGTGTTAAAAGTTTAATAACTTAAAAATTAAAATTTTTCATCATTTATATAAAAATACGTAATGTACCATTCGTGTTTCTGTCATAATTAAAAATTTCTCATGAGAATGAGGGACCGGCCAAAACAAATAGTGTGGAGAGTAGTTCCACCGGAGGTTTTTTTGCCCAGCACCTAGTCCAATTAACAGCCTGGCACCCTGTCCAAAAGCTCCAGCCCGTGAAACAGCCTGGCACCTAGCCCATGCCAGGCAGCAGGCCAGCCCATTTCGGACAGACCCAGAAGCCGGTCCAAAACGTTGGCGCGTGCGCAACACTCGCGACCGGGCGCGAGTAGGAGACCGCGTTGCAGGCGGCGAGCCCCGCGTCTCAGTCCAACTTGGCTTCGAACAGCTGAGGGCTACGTGGCCCTCCTCAGAGTCGTTGGATTCCAACGGCTAGTTTTTGTAGGCCGTTGGATTTCCAACGGTAAAAAAAATTTAAATTTGACTTTTAAAATGGATCGTCCGATCACAGATCAACGGTCCACGTTTTTTTCACCAAAAATAAAATTAAAAAAAAAAAAAGGTCCAACGGTCAGAATTTTGACCGTTGGCCACGTGGCAGCTGATTGGCTGTTGGATTTGATTATTTTTCAAATCCAACGGTCCAGATTAATTATAACATTAAAATTTATTAAAAATTAATTAAAAATTGTGAAATTTTTTTAAAAAATACAGAAAAATTTTTAAAAATTAATTTTTTTTTTATATAAATACCTAACCTTCATCTTCCACCTTATACCACATTTCAATATTTTCTACACTTTCTACACTTTCTACATTTGAATATTTTGTACACTTTGAGAGAAAAAAATGACTTCGTGGAAGCTCATTAAAGATGTTACGTTGTGTGAATGTTGGATTCGCACTACTCATGACCCGATTACGGGTAATGAGATGGATAAGAGAGAAATGTGGAGTAAAATTACGAAATCGTTTTGCGATGTACATGGAAAAGATGTTAGATCTAGTCAAGGTCTTCAAGGTCGTTGGAAAAAACTCAACGCATCCTTTACTTGTTGGAAAAACAACGCTCGACATCCTTCCTACACCCTTCTTGACACTTTGTGAAGTGTTTCTTTTTTTCACTCTGCGGATGTGGCACTGTTTTGACAAATGTTGATCACCTTGGGTAAATACCATCTGCAAGGTAGTATGGTCCCTCGTATTTATTACCATTAACCCAATATGTGCATCTCGGCCCATTTCCTTGTAGCAGTTCGTCAAACACTGAAGATTGGGCAAGGACATTTAGGTCATTCTGAGCTCCTGGAACACCAAAAAAAGCATGCCAAATCCATGTATCAAAAGAAGCCACTGCTTCCAAAATGATGCTTTTGGCTCATTTTCTGTTGCCATAAGCTCCTTGCCACGCACTTGGACAGTTTTTCCATGTCCAATGCATGCAGTCGATGCTTCCAATCATGCCAGGGAAGCCTCACATCTCACCCTTCCTCAGAAGCCTTCGCATTTCCCTTGGCGTGGGTTGCCGAAGGTACTCATTGGTGTAGATGGCTTCAATTGCAGAGCAAAACCGCATCAGGGACTCCAGAACTATTGTTTTTCTCATCCTTGCGATCTCATCCACTTGATCTGCAGATGCTCCATATGCAAGCATTCGCAAGGCAGCCGTAATTTTTTGCTCAGGAAGAAGAACTAGAACATGAAAAACATCCTCTTTTTGCACAAAATATGGATCATGGTTGCAAACATCATTCATGATTTTATCGAACAAACTTCGTTGCATTCTAAAACGACGTCTAAAAACATGATCAGGGAAAACACTGTTGGGAATAAAATAATCTTCCAAGAGATCTTTACCTCGTCTTTCCCTTCTTCTATCGATGTTTGTGGCACGTCTGGGTTTGACTATCTGACCCATAGCTTCCATGATACGGCGGGAATGTGAGGCCCTCCGCCTTCTATGGTGATCATCCTCATCCTCCTCCATTGAGAATGCCTCATCTCCACCTCCACCTTGGTCAAGATTGACCAATTCTTCCTGTTGTGCCAACAACCTTTTCTGCTGTTCTTGCAACTGTTTATACGCTCTCCTTGAAGAAGACATTGTAAGAACTCAAGATTTGAAAACGATAAAGAAGAATTCTGAGCTAAAAAAAAGGATTGAGTTTAGTGTGAGGATAGATGTAGGGATGTAGGGTTTATATGGACAAAAAAAGAGAACATGAGGTTCTGGACAATGCCACGTGGCACTACGTGATTGGTTGAAAATCTTATCGAAATCTTGGCTAAATTATTGTAAACAGGAAGTGACACGTGGCGTGTCGGGATTGGTTGAAAATCTTATCAGAAATCTATCTATAAAATAGTACGTTCGGATAATGACACGTGGTGTGACAAGATTGGTTAAAAATCTTATCGAAATCTTGCCTAAATTATTGTAAACAGGAAGTGACACGTGGCTTGTCGGGATTGGTTGAAAATCTTAGCGGAAATCTATTCACAAAATAATACGTTCGGATAATGACACGTGGCGTGACGAGATTGGTTAAAAATCCTATTCGAAAGTAAAACTATTTTTTTTATTTATTATTTTATAAAAAAAATTATTTAATATTTTAAATGGACTGGGTGCCAGCGCATTTTGTAGGGCTAGAGATCGTTTGTGCCAGCACATTTTTAGACTGAATGCCAGCACATTTTTTTTGGGGTGGAGATGCTTTGGCCTATTACTGTTCATTAGGGTTTATTATTGTTCACTGAAGTGGATAAATGGGCTGGGTGCTGACGCAAAGTCTTTAGGGGTGGAGTTGCTCTGGAACAAGTGGGATTTCAAAATCCAAAAGAAATATTATTTTAATGGCACACTTGTCCACAATCCATGTGATGTTCAATTTTTTAAACCCGAGGGTCATCAGAAAGACCTACTGCACGAAACCACAGTTAAAAATGAATACTATTTCAAAATAATAAAAAAAGACTAAAAAGGTAAAATGAGGCATGTGTGTCAGAAAGAGAGGCTTGTGAGAAAGATGGACCGGCCAAAACAAATAGAAGAAAATTATGGTGAAGTGTTGTGATGGAACAAGTGGGATTTTAAAATCCAAAAGAAATATTATTTTAATGGCACACTTGTCCACAATCCATGTGATGGCCAATTTTTCAAACCTATGCATGCCTCACACGAGGGTCATCAGACAGACAAGACCAAGGCAGCCTACTGCACGAAGCCACAGTTAAATTTACACTGTTTCGAATGTAACTTGTTCGTTAAAATTCTGAGTTAAGTTCCGTTTATGGCTCTACGTAAAAGTTAATAGTATTCCAAAATAGTAAAATAAGATTGAAAAAATGAAAGGAAAATCAAGATTCATATAAAAGGTTTACGTGGCATCTCAAGAATATTTTGATAATTTCATTATTACTAAGAATAAAATACAATAAATCTTAGAATAGAATGTCACATGACGTGCGGGTGCTCGGATTCTGCAATCCTTCATATATATTTTTCTGTTTTCTTTTTCCGTGAGTTGCCTCCTAAATATTTTCTTCGTTCTTCTGATAAAGTAGGTTACTTCAAGATGCTCATGTCAAGATCAGTTGTTTCTGGATTTTCTCAACATGTGTAAGCATGAGACGTTTTACTCCACAAAACACTTAATCATAGAATTCGATGAATTTTTTCAGGATTATTTTAGGCTCCAGAAAACACTCAATCATAAAATTAGATATGTATCTGCAATTTTTGGGATTATTTGAATGATTTTTGTTTTTTGAATTTATGTTGTTTGTTAACTTTTGTAATAGACTATCGGCAATTATAGAAATTTATTTGATGTTTAAATATTGTTTCAATAACAGTTGCCACGCTGGATTGGAGAGGTGACTTTAATAAAGAATTTGATTTGCACAAGTGAGTAATCCAAGTTTTTCACTGTTCAGGACCGGGTCCATAATGTAGCATTTTCTAATTTACTATTAATAGAACCCTTGTTCTAACCTCGACTTATATGCTGATAATTCCTCTTGTATTACCAACAAACTTCTGTTACAAATCATAACCTTGTATTTGCACAAACATCCAGTATTTATACCAGATTGCATGCTAAGGCAGTTGCACCTTATTTTCCCAACTAACCATCAACAAACAACCACAACAATCAACCAATGATTCTAAGACACTTTTCAACTAACAATATCATCATATCCCAGCTTTGCACAAATATTACCAACAGTATCCTATCAACTATGAAAAAATCCCTATAAATAAACCAACTGATGCTAAGAAGTTACAAGCCTCCAGCCAACTAAATCAAGACTAATAGAGAGAGAGAGAGAGAGATAAATAAACCAACTGATGCTAAGAAGTTACAAGCCTCCAGCCAACTAAATCAAGACTAATAGAGAGAGAGAGAGAGAGAGAGAGAGAGAGAGAGAGAGGGAGAGATAAGTTGCCACTCTAATGGCCACTCCAGTCGTTGAAACAGAAATCCAACCCAAAATTCCTCTTGATCCCCAAACAAACGAACAGGATGAAAGTTACTTCGCCGCTGTAGAGTTGACGGTTTCTTCCGTGCTGCCCCTGACCATGAAGGCAGCAGTTGAGCTTGACGTTTTTAATATCATAGCCAGATAGGGTCCAAATGGCAAGCTCTCTGCATCAGAGATTGCAGCCATTATTGGTACAAAGAACCCTGATGGACCCGATATGCTGGATCGCATCCTGAAGCTCCTCGCCAGCCACTCGATCCTCAGCTGCTCAGTCGTTGGTGATGATGGCGATCACAAGTCTTTGAAGAGGCTCTACAGCCTGACTCCTGTGTCCAAGCACTATGTGACTAATGAGGCTGGTGTTTCTTTTGGCCCTGTGCTGCTGATGCTTCAAGACAAGATCTTCACAGAGAGCTGGTCTGTTTTCTATATCTTTGATTGAGACATGCACTGCTTATTTAATTATTAATTGGCACCCATTGAATTCTTAAAAGAGGTTTTCGCTGATTTACTTTTGAATTTATACCACCTAATTACTTTTCGAGATAAAATCTTCTGCATCTAAAATAAGTATGACTTCTCCGATTGTTGTTTGATACATATTTAATTTACGATAATAAAGTTAAGAAAAATTAACTGTATAAATACGTGTTAGTCATTAATCGAAACCACAGAAAGACCATACTAATTTTAGATGCAGCAGATTTGATCTCTTACTGTTAACTCTAGAATTTTATTTCAGCCAATTACTCACCTAAATTTTACAAATAGATATAGAAAAAAGAAGAGGGAGTGAATAATGAAAATGGAGGACGGAGAAAGGAAAAAGAAAGAACATGGAGAGAAGTGGTACGGCTGGGGTGAAAGAAAGAACAAAGTGAGAGAAGATATGTTAGGGTTTAGTTGTTAAAAGGCTTTTTCTAATAATATATGGGCTTAAAAGTTTGGGAACAATGGGATTAGAAATTAGGTTTTGAAGATAATACCCAAAACAGATTAAATGATAAAATAATTAAATAAATATTAATTTAATATAATTATTTGGTTCGGATCGGTTTTTAAACCACTGAAACCGAAATTAACCAAAGAATTTCAGTTCGGTTCGGTTTTTTTCAGTTTTTCGAACCCGCTCCTAATCATATGTATTATCATTCTAATAGAGATGAAGCACACATGTGCAGGTAGATCCTATCTTTATTAGGGAAATAGTACAAATGATGATAAATGTAACATTGCTCGTTTTGTTCTTTTGATCCATGTATATCGCCAATTTATCAAAGTGTGTATAAAATGATGTTTTTACCCTCTTTTAAGTAGCTCACATACCACGCGACCAATATGGACGGAAGGATGTATAAAGAAATTGGCAAATCTTACGGTGAAGGACAGATAATTAGTTTTTAATAAAAGTTCATGAAGGGAAATGGCTAAAGTAAAGATTCTAGTACACAAATGCAGGGAACAAGTCATTGAAAATCCCTGTAACTTTTATTAATTGATAAAATCTTGTACGTGAAAATTAATTTATAGATATCTAAACAGGTACCAGATGAAAAATGCAATTATCGAAGGAGGAATTCCATTTGAAATGGCTCATGGCTCGCACGCCTTCAAGTATGCAGGATACGACCAGCGGTTTAATCAAGCTTTCAACACAGGAATGAACAACACCACCACCATGCTTGTAAAGAAGATTCTTGAGGGTTACAAGGGTTTTGAGAACCTTAAGAAAGTTGTGGATGTTGGTGGTGGTCTCGGGGTGGCCATTAGTCTAATCACTGCCACATATCCTCACATTAAGTGTATCAATTATGATTTGCCTCATGTTGTAAAAGATGCTCCTAAATATCCTGGTACGATTTAATATTTGTTTTGCATGTCTTTGACGAGTACAGTTTAATTAATCTGGTAAATAACATTTATTTTATGCAATATTTTTCAGGGGTGGAACATGTAGGAGGAGACATGTTTGCAAGTATTCCCGATGCCGATGCTGTTTTTATGAAGGTGATTTTTTAATTTCTCAAGTGTACCTTCGTTTTAGTATATATACGAGACCTTTAAGGAAACATACTTTCATTATTTTTTATTTATAAAAAATAAGGATTAGTTGTGGGATCCACATCATATCGCACTTTAAAGATCAGAACTGTCTACTTTTCAAGTTATACCTTATAGATAATTCTTGCAAAATATTGACCAAATCGAAAATATTTGAAGCATCTAATTAAGTTTAAAGGAATTGACGAATAATTTGTTTAAGAAAAACATTGAAATTTCATCGTGATAAGTAAATTGGCAAATGGTTTAAGATTGAATTGAATTTTTGCAAAGGTGATCTATGAATTGAGACTTACAAAATAACGGTTCAGATTGTTGAAATTCGATGTAAAGTGGATTCGACAACTAATCCTTATTATCTGAATAAATTGAGGATCATTTCTCTTAAAGGGCCTATATATAAATATATATATATATATATATATTTTAACATATGTTATATGACACCCTTCTTAAGATGGGTTTTCTAAAAAAAAGATGGGTTTTCTAAAATAAATAAAAAAAATATTTTAGACGGATTAGGGCACTCAACAATGAAGTTTAAAATCCAAACCGTTTAATTTTGTATCGTTATATTTTTACAACAAAAGTATTGAAATCCAAAATTCTTTGACCATTTGATTATCATCATGAATTATGTTTATCTGCTTCTTATGTTATTGTTTGACAAGAAGATAATTTTGGATTCGATTAACTTTTTGGTCAGAATAATATTTGGAAGTCCTAAATGTCAAATTGTTCAGACCATCAGATTGCATTCATGGTTGGAATACATATGTTATGTGTGAAGCATTCCATTTAGAAGTTTGTTCAAACAATATACGCTTTACTGAATTTAGTGACCATTAAAGGAAATTTTAAGTTCAAATCTTATGTACGGCAAATTGTTGAATAATGTACGCTTTTATCTGTAGGGCATACTTCACGATTGGTTTGATGAGGACTGCATAAAATTGTTGAAAAATTGTTACAAAGCTCTTCCAATGGATGGAAAAGTGATCGTTGTGGACGCAGTTCTGTCAAACATCCCAAATAGTAGTAGTATTACGAAAAGTAACTTCCACCTCGATGTACATATGATGGTCCAAACCCCGGGAGGGAAGCAGAGGAGCGCAGAAGAGTTCATGGACTTGGCAACTGCTGCTGGTTTTAGTGGCATCAAATTGGCATGCTTTGCGGCCCATTTTGGTGTCGTTGAGTTCTACAAGTAGGACAGAAAAATGACATGCTTTCATACATGGTATGAGAATGAACGGATGCATAATACAGGTTTTGTTTGCTTTTTGTAATTTGCAAATGTAGCTTTGTTCTACAATTACTGCTATGGGAATAAATTATAAGGCATGGAACTTTGGCCTGATTTCATACACGGTCTATTGAGCTGTTCTGTACCCATCACGCATACTCGACCAACTCCAATGGTTGGGTTAAAACCCAAAATTTGAGTTTAAACCGCCTCAAAACTGCACCAATCATTGGGCTTAGAAAAACTTTTGGATTAAAACTTATTCTTGGGTTAGATTTTGCCCAAAATTTCAGCCAAGATTATGTTGTGGCCCACCATATGTGCGTGGACGCACCCGGAATTTTCTCATGCAAGGCGCATTGACGAACCTCATGCTTTTGCGCACAACAAAGCCGGATTGGGTGCAGCCCACCCCTGAGAGCTTTGTCAGCCACCCAAACCATAAAGTGTAATGCATAAGGTGTAATTGATGCGGAAAAGTGTGAATAATTAAAACTTGAATTAAATGAAACAAGAGTGCATATGTGAGCTAATCAGAACCCTTATTACAAACATCAATGCCAAAGTATAAGAGCAGCAAAAGTAAAAAGTATTCACACCCTAAAATGATGAAAATTATTACAGAAAGGTAAAGCCTTCATATGTTATCAGAAGTTTTGGTCAGTTATTGTTCCTCGTTTAGAATAGCTTAGCCTAGGGGTAGGCAACTGTTATGGCAGACGGGTAATCGTGATTATTTACCCATAACTGTTTAAGCTTTTACCTGCATAACCATTTAACCGTTGGGTATTTACATAAACGGGTATACCCATACCCATAACCGTTTATAAACGGTTAATCATACTCATAACCGCATACCCATTTACTCATAACAACATACCCTTTTACCCGTTTACTTTTTTTTTTTTTTACTCGTCTACCTATTTTTTTAACAACTTGAAAATTAAAAAGAAATTTGTCATAATTTTCTTTTTTCTAACTATTAAATACCGTTATAAGCGATGTCTCCTAATAATATTAACAACAATATTATTTATGAATATATGCGATGTCTCCCAATTATTCGATATATATGTAAGTACACATCAGTCTGCTAATAAGCTAATTTGAGAAATATTTGGATTTTTATTTAGAAGCATATGTTCATCGATCCAAACCATTTAATCGATTTCTAATTTTGGGGTCAAATATTTATTGAAAACTTGAGGCTAATTATATATATAGGCATCATCTGATAATAATATGTTTCTAAATGCTGAAGGTAATCATTATCTTGAATTGGTCAAAACTCCAAAAGACTTCTAAACAAAACTGTCGAACACTTTAATGCTTTAGCACATTCAATCACGTATATTAAACATTAGCCCGTTCTATCAACTATATTTTTTTTCTCAAGTGAGGCATATATATATATATATATATATATATTATATGACCCTTTATAACCAAATATATATCGGGATACTAAAGCTAGTTAGAAACTTTTTTTTTTTGTTTTGTTTTGTTTTGATTTTTTTTGTTTTTTAAGTTTTACATATATTAAAATAAACGGTTAAATGGGTACCCGTTTATAACCGCGGGTAATAAGCAAACTACATCTTTCAGTTATGTGCAAAGCGTGCCAACTCGTCAGCCGAGTTTGGCCAGGGAATAAAATATGTTGATGAGACGTTGGGCACGCTACTGACTTCTTAATTTTGCGACTGCGGCCTAGGAAGGAACACATCTCGGCCTTCGAGTTCTAGAACCTAAAGACAAAGCTGCTAGTTCGTTAAGTTCAATATCAAATTTGGCTTTCAATCTGCCGAATGTAGTAACCTGGTAACACCTCACTTCGCGAAGGCTAATGAGATGACCTCTACCAATAAGGACTCGAAAATCCTTGTCGACCGAGACTTGGATAAATAACCAATCGGTCTCAAAGCATTGTTGTTTATCCAAACTGAAGGTGCTCCTTGATCGGCTGATTCTACGGCTCCAGTGTTGTTTATCCAAACAGAAGATGTCGCCGGTTGCCTTCATAATGTTGTTTATCCAAATTGAAAATGTGTTGGCGGAAGAAAGGGGAGAAAGACAAGAATCTCAAGGTTGTTTAGAGGTTTCACGTAGAGCAAATGTTTGCGCAGGGCAGTTTGTGCGTTGAATTGGAGAGGCCTTGAATGATGCACTTGCTTCTCTATATATAGTAGGGAACCTACTCCTGGCCGAACCAGAGATGTACTTGGACTAGAACTCCCAAATCCAATCCGATTAGGATTCGGCCAATCCTAGTTTTAATAGGTTTCTGAACCAAGCTCTATAATGAACCAGATTCATTTCCTAATTTTCAACGCCTTCAGCCTTGAGACCCCTTGTTGTACTAGGATTTGACCAGTTCACCTTTATCCAAATCAATCCTCCTTTCGATAGGACTCGGCCAATCTGATTGGACGACATCTGATGGCTAGACGGGCCACAACACTTCTATGAGATTACTGGGTCGAGACAACACTAAGCTCAGCCCAAAATATTATTTAGGCCCAAACAATATCATAAGGTGAAGAGTCCACATGAAGATATTAACCTCCTAATTACTTATGTAGTAATAGATGAATGTCTAAAGCCATTTCAGTTTGGAATGTGAATGACATTAATTCATTGTATCATCCTCTTCCTAAAGCTATATGAGGATGCTTAGGAGAAGAGAGAAACTAGTGTGAGAGAAACACACGGCTTTTCATAAAGTTCACATATTCTAGTTAGGACCCTAGGCTATCACTATCTACCTTAGGTCTTGGGAGGCGAAAACCAAAGGGGCAACTCGACATACTGCAACCAACCCAACGAGGTTCTAGACGTGCACAAAAGAACAAACACTTGCTTGTGTTTGTAGGAACGTGTCGAGATTCAAGCTTCCGCACAAAGGTAGGTACGTTCTTCCAACATATCCAAATAGAATGCGGGTGCAACCAATCTCACGTTTTCTCTGACTGCTTTAAAAAAAATGTCATGCTCCCCACTCTGCACAAGCATAAATTCTCTCTTTAATCTCAACCAAGGACGCGTAACTCGTCCATGATCCATTCTAATGTTTCAAGCAAAACAACATTGAGATAAGCAAACTGTATCTCATAAAATATGTTCGAACCCATAATCTTGTGTGGACAAGGTGTCCCGAAAACTAAGAACTTGGATGTTGGTCTTAACTGAAGGCGCGTTTGCCATCATCATGTTCGATTACTTGCAACGCCATGCTTTCTAGAGGTTCGACAACACTTGATCGAGCAAAAAGCATAAGTTGAGGTCCAGCATGATGATCTGTTGTACTGTTGGCGATCTGTTGTACCGTTCGCTCTTGAGAGTTGGAGACACTTTAATCGAACAGAGTAATTTTTGCGGGAGTCTGAGAAAGATGTTTGACGAGGATATCAGTTGAACCTGGTAGATCCATCAACTTTGTTTCTAACTTTCGTTTGAGTGTAAAGGAATTTCTTATCTTGAAATCATCTTTGATCCTAAGTACTAAATCAAATTATGAGCTTTTTTCACTTAGAAGCCCGTATAACATTTATACTTAAAAAAGGGTATTCTGAATGTGGTTATGCTAGTTGGCGAACTCGAACCAAATAATTTTGCCCACATCAGTTTCAGCTTCAAAGGGGAGGTTTAGACTTTTCAATCTTGTGCCGTGTCTCCCAAGGTAAAAAATAGAGCTTAAGATCTAAACACAGATTCCTAATATATTGTAAGTACGAAAAATAAACAGTGCCAAAGAACAATGGAAGTAAGAACTAGGAAGTTAGACCAAATCAAGTTGCAAATAGGAAAGGACTTAGGACTTGGTAATTCTTTCCTAACTGAAATTCTAAAAGAAAATAAAGAATTTTACACAGTCCAAAACCTAATTGGACGACAAATAGGTTTCCTGATCCTAGTCTGATTTTAACTAAACCTACTGGTAGATGCCCTCTATATATACTCCTCAAGGGTTTGTCTCGATACAGTTAAGATTAATCTTTCTGCGGTCGAAAAAATAAATCAACATGCTGCCTTCAATTGAAGCTCTTGCAATGGCTGGTGCTGATTACCTCAAATGTGGCATTACTTTGAAGGAGCTGGACAGAAACGACTCAGAATCACCACCAAGTCATTTACTGGTCGATGCATACCAGAGCGATATGGATTTCTTTAATTCCCTAAGCCAGACTCCATCCAATTCCCTCAGTCAGAGAGGGTGCAATGTTGAGTACTATAACGAAGAACGCAAGGATGGCGGACACCAGTTGAAGAGATTTGAAGAAGTTAAGTCAAACCATGAAAAAAGGGACGTGGATACGAGGAAAATCTCAATGGTGTGAAAACTGACATAGTTAACATACGTAAGTAGGTTTGTACTGTGGCCAGTCACACATGCATATAACATGTTCAAAGTTCAGAGGTTCCTTGCCGAAACGATTTTCTATTGTATTAATTTGAATGAACTTGTTTGCGTTATAAACTTTTTTTGATATTTATTTGCAGGATATCTGGATAGCTAAAAAACTTTTAACCCAACCACCATGGGGTGATCCAGTGGTTGAGGATGAATTCGAGGCTTGGATTTCACACGGTACGTTCTATTCTTGATGTTAGTGAATCATATGATGGCAGCTAGGGGAAGCTGAAATGTTTCTGTGAGTCTTCTCAACCTCCGAAAAAGTAGACTGCCGTGAAAAAACCACAAATTAGTCCCCTACTTAAAAAATAAAAAAAGAACGAAAAAAAAACTATTAACCCTACCATGCAAAAGATTTTTTTATTCGCTTCGTGACACATATAATACCTTTTTCATTATTTTTAATTTAATTTTATGATACAATACAAATTCTTCATCTAGCTTTCACTACTGAAAGAGGAAAAAGAATAATTACAGGATTGATGCCGGAACACATATGCAAGAAACAAATATTTTTGAGAGTTGATCTACAATGATCAAGCCAATTTAAACCACACTCGTTCCGAAAGAAGTTCTGAATTTGAATCTCTCACGTCCTATTCAGATAGCATGGGGCTAAATGAAAAAAGAAAATTGGTGTAAAATGTTGTTGATTAGTAATATTTTTCTTACATATTAAAAGAATGTAGATAGAATGTTGTGTTCCTTTTATATGCAGATGAACTACCAAGACGCTTACATAAGTGCATGAGAGAATATGTGCCTTCTTCAATGAGCTCCAATGATATGCTTTATAGAGAAATATGGGTAAATTCTACTGATACCATTCACATTCATATCATATCATGTGTTTACTGATTAAAATGAGGTATAGGGCAACCAGGGAGAGATATTTCAATGTGACCATCACACAGGATGATACATCACTTGTCACTATATAAATAATAGGATATGTGTGTTAAAAAAGTTAATAACTTAAAAAATAAAATTTCACACTACTTACATAAAAGCACGTGATGTACCATATATGTTCCCGTCATAATGAAAAATTTCTCGCAACGAGAAGGTTATTTATCTCTCTTTTTTTTCTTAAAAGGAAAAGGATAATGTCATTAACTTGGAAAAAGATTACAATGAGTCTTAGAGGAGGGCATCCGGGACCTCACTCCAAACCATATTACAAACCAATAGACAAAGCACACTTTTTACGTTTTTGGTTTTTACGTTTGCATTCAAATTGATCAATTCAAATTTTGCGAAAATTTGAGCCGTATTCATTTGTTCTCTACGAGCATTTAAACAAATGCAGATTTTTGCATAATATTTGAAGATACTGCGTTCGTTTTTTCTTACATCGGAGAGACTTTGTTAAGATTTTTAAATCGGTAATCTTTGTACCATAGTTCTACCCAGTCGGAGGTATTTCAAGCCGGGAAGAACTACATTGCATTTGCAGAGGAACTTGGATGTAACATCCCACATCATCTAGGGAAGTGGATCATGTAAGCCTTATATGTATATTCTCATCTCTAGCTAGCACAAGGCTTTCTGAGAACTCATACGAGAACTTCCTAGTGGGTCACCCATCCTGAAAATGGTCGTACTACGGTGAAATCGAGTCTGGGATATGATGGGGGCCCGGGTCGGGATGTGACATTGGAGATCCTCCAACCAGTTCAAGGCGGTTTTTTTTACCTTCTTGTTTGACAAGATGTTTTTGTATCTTCAACTAACGACTTGTATTTGAATATGAGAGCATTTCATTTTAGCTTGTATTTTTGTTTTGGCAAATTCCTCGTATACACAACAAGTGTTTGTAAAAATGTTTGCATAAGTTTTTTTTTTTCCTTTATGTGCCTTAAGAGGCCAGGCGTGGGTACAATCTTATTGCATTGGGTACATTTTCTGTTAGCATATATGGTGACTGCAAAATCAGTTTTAGAATCTGGGGTACAAACTAGCTAATCAGGTAAATATCAATACTGGAAGATTTTTGCAGTCAATGGGACTAAAAAGGCCATATGCATGGGGATGTACAAAATTATTATATGGGGCACATTTTTCTGTTAGCATATATGGAGACTTCACATCAGCTTTTCAATGACAGACTTCACGAATAACTTGAATTGGGGGACTGAAATTTGGGAATTTCAGTTACAATGCTCCCCCATTGTTTTGCTGTGATAATGAGTGATATGAAGTATAATTTATAAATTAAAATTTTTAATAAATAAAATAAAAAGCTGACATAGAAATATGTGAATAATAAAATGCTGATATATACAAAGCATAGAGATCTTGATTAAAAAAATGAAATTCAATAAGGTTTCGATCAAATAATTATACCAACTAAGGACCAGATACAAAGTGTTCCTTAAAAATATCTACTTAACGTATTTTTGCCTCTTGACGTTAGTTCTGTAGCATCTTTAGTTCGTAACGAATGTTCTTCAGTTCGTGAGTTTGATTTTCCTAACATTATCTATTTTCACTCCATCTCAACTATCTTGTTCTATTAGGAGATACGATCTTTGCATATTGAATTATGAAGCATTGGTTCTCTTCTTCAACTTACCTTGCCATCCAATATTTACTATTGTTTCTAAATAATTTTCATCCTACGCTATTGTATTTGATGCCGATATGCGAATGTCCCATTGAAAATAATTTCTCCATTTATGGGCTCAACTGCCAGATCCATGTCGACGGTATTCGTACGACTCGACTCCCCAAAAACCTCTCACTCCTCCTCCTTGGCTACTTTTCAACCTATGCATAAGTTCTCCAGCACCCATTTCTTTACACGTAACATCACATCCAAATGAAAATTGCAACCCTATCCAACCCACCAATCGGCATCACCCACCTCAAACCGACCCAAAATATATCACCCGGTCCTCAATTTAGTTACTACACAGTTCCAAAACTAACCCAAAATGCCATGCTTCAGCATCACCCAATCCAAAAACTCATGCCACCGGTTCACCTTTGCCCGAGCCGGCCTCCGGTCTGCAATCACCGACCTCAAAGACGGCGCCACCACCATGCACTGCTGGGTCCCGCAATCCCCGAACCCTTCCAAGCCCAACCTCCTCCTCATCCACGGATTCGGCGTCAACGCAATGTGGCAGTTCGTTGACCTCCTCCGCCATGTCATCCCTCACTACAACGTCTACGTGCCGGATCTCGTCTTCTTCGGCGACTCCTACACGACCCGGCCCGACCGGTCCGAGTGGTTCCAGGCCGAGTGCGTGATGCAGGCGATGGAGGCGCACTCGGTGCGGAGGCTGAGCCTGGTGGGGCTGAGCTACGGCGGGTTTGTGGGCTACAGCTTGGCTGCCATGTACAAGGAGGCGGTGGAGAGGGTTGTGATATGCTGCGCCGCCGTGTGCCTGGAGGAGAAGGACCTCTGGGAAGGTGCGTTTGGGATCTCGGATTTGGATGAGGCGGCCGGGATTTTGACGCCGCAGACGCCTGAGAAGCTGAAGGAGTTGGTTAGGTACACGTTTTTCAAGCCACCTCCGGTTGGATTGCTGCCCTCTTGCTTGCTCATGGATTTCATTCAGGTAAATTGAACTTACTGATATCTTGATTTCAGTTTAATTGTTGTCAGTTCGTTTATTATGGAGAATTAGATTAAAATTATGGATTAACATAATAAATATTTACTCAATCAAATCCCTCAAATGATAGTTTAAGAGGAAGAAATTAGCAGTCTAATCCTTTCAACATGAAAATCATAGTCTTCATTAATTGTCCGATATTAATGTAGGGGCAAATAAGGAAGTTAACTACCGTTACTAATTTCGCTTGTATTTAAAAAGGTAACTATATTACATGTAATAGGAACAATTGTCTTGTGATTTTTCTTTGGTGGTTTGTTTGTTTTTTTTTAAAAAAAAAAGTACGAAATTTATTGAAAAAGAAAAAATCGTACAAAGTATGGAGGGCACAAACATTGTCGAAAATTTTAACTCAGACGAAAGGAAAAAAAAATGTAACGGTCCTTGTTTCTAAAATATTTATAATACAAATAAAATAAAATAAACGGAAACTTTAAAAAGATTATTTTGCACTTTTGCTAACGAAATCTACCAAAACAAATACTTATTTTTAGGATTTGGATAAAATATAATATGGTATTCCAAATGCTGCGAAGAGTTTTCACCGTTAATTAAAAATAAAGTGATAACTTATTTTCTGGAAGTATCTAATCAACAGCTAGTTGACACGTCAAAATTTAGTCTATTAAAAAATATATCATATCTTAAGTTCTTGGTGGGGAATGATTAGGCATATAATCCCTTGTCTTATTGAATCATTAGTCATGTGCATGACAATTGACAAATCAACAAACAACATGGTTTGGTTTGGTATAAAAACACTCTTAAAACAATTACAAATTATTCATGCAAGTAATTTGTTGCGATTACGTTTATACGAAGAGTATTACTGCACTTATTATTCATATACATTTTTCATACCACATTTAGAGGTAGAACCAACTAATACATGTCGATCTCTTCTCTATTAAAAATACAGTACAAATGTGGTATGAAAGATGTGATGAGTAAAATTTTTGTATTTATATACCGACAGATAAAAGCAAAAGTTCCATGATACTCTGGAGTACAAGATACTCTGAACTTCTTAGCAGTTAAATTTTGGTTTTTGTATTTTGAGACTAAGATTTAACGATTAAAATACTCTAGAAAATTGTGGAAAATCCCTAGAAAAAGTTCTCGGTTTAAATAGGACTAAAATTTTGGTGAAATGAGCAGGCAATGTACTCCGAATTTGTGCAAGAGAAGAAAGAGTTGATCCACGCCATCCCCAAAAACCGAAAACTTTCAGACCTCCCCAAGATTCCTCAGGTTCAAATGTTCAATCTTCTTAATTAAGAAATGTTTAAGTCAGTTCCTCAAACGCACCAGTGATTTTCAACTGTTAATGCATGCAATGCCAACGGTTGAAAATCTCCCGGGTGTGTGAGCATGATTATCTTTAGCAAATCCTTTATTAAATAATACATTTCAAATTTCATTTCGTAGCCAACCCTTATAGTTTGGGGAGAACATGATCAAGTATTTCCAGTTGAATTTGCTCACAAATTAAAGAGGTCAGTTTTCTGATGCTCGAGTGTTGACCAAATGCATTTGTTTACGGGCAGTTTTTAGTTTCTAGTTTTCAGTTTGGTTTAGTTACTACAACAAAAAACTGAAAATCAAATTTTGGAAACTGAAAAAAAATAGTTTTTAGTTTTCGTTTTTCGTTATTTTTTTTTGAAAGGTGAAAACTGAAAACGAAATGATTATCAAACTCACTCACTCATTCGGAATTTTGAATTCTTTGAAAAAACATAGGCACTTGGGAGAAAATGCTCAGCTTGTAGTAATCAAGGATGCAGGGCATGCATTGAACGCAGAAAAGACCAAGGAGTACCACAAGCACATCAAGTCCTTCTTACTCGACTCACTGCCCCCTCCGATAAGTTCATCTGCTAAACATCAAAACCAGCCAGACTAATTAATCATTGTAGAGAAAAATCTCGCAGGTGGACGACTCTCAACCGTTGACTCTCTCATGCATCAGCGGCCTGGAGTTGCCCACTCACGCGTGGCTGATTGACGCAAGCACATTGCCGGCACATGCTTCATCCAAGCACAAGCTTGTGTTCCACCGAAGATGGAAAAGGAGATTCATTTGAAGGATCCTAGTGAATGTAACTTTCATAGCATAAGGGGCAAATAATATGCCTACCCTGTAAACTAATTTATTCAATGAGAGATGTGTATCAAATAGATAGATTACATGTTATAGTTAACGAACAAGCCAAAGTAGCCAAGGGTTCGATTCCTTCCAATGCACGTATACAACAAGGAACATGATGGCCGAAAATCAATAGGCATGTCTCGTTCACGAAGAAAGAAACAAATCTGATAGGGAGAGCATATGTAAGTGTTCAACATTTTGGCATTCAAATTCCCTCAGGATCACAAATTTAGAGTATGATTATGTTAATAGACAATACATACACTGATACAAGCCAATAGCAGTACTCACTTTCCCTGCACTACAAACTTAGTAATCTGTTGAGTCACACGGCTTATGTTGCTCCATCGCCGAAAGCCAGTCCCAAATAATTAGTCTCTCCAATCCCCATTTAGTTCTGCACATTGATTACTAATTAGGGATTGAAGGAAGCAAGCCAATGTAACAAACAAACCAGAAAAACTATGTCCGAAAATAAACGGCTCACAGTGGAAATGAACTTTTGCGAAATCAAAGTGCATTTTTTTCTGTCATAGTATTACCTGCCTTACCTCTGGATGGGGTTCTTCAACTTTAAATTGCTCACCTGACAATTCAATGAAAAAAATTCAGTAATTATGAATTAAGTGCATAAACTCAGAACAACTAACTTGATTTACTTTTCATTAATTACACAAGCACCAACAACAAAAGATTGTTAAGAAGGAGAACATGATCAGAGGGGGAGGTATTTCTTGATGCAAACAACGAAAAAGAACGTAAAAGCAAACATTTTCATTGAGCAAAAGATAACTAACCACTACGCTATCGAAATAATGAGAAAGAATAATGAATTTATGAAGATCTTGCCCTGTAACCCAACGACTCCAATTAAGAGGGATTATCAGGACTTGTAGAAATCACACTTGTAGAAATCACAGTGACATGACTTGAAAATAATTTGGAAAGTTGGAAAAAAGATTCAAAACAATGCAGAAAGAAAGAAAATGACTCATAAAATCACCTCCCTCTGGCAGATCCGAGGTCCACACTGTGAGATTATCTTTGAGAAGCTGCATAATGAGGCTACTGTCCTTGTAGGATTCTTCGTCGAGGCTGTCAAGTTCGGCAATAGCCTCATCGAATGCCTTCTTAGCTAGATGACACGCTCTGCATGGTGCAATTTGCAAATGGAACACAAAAGTAAACACTACGTAGAATAACCAGAAGGAGGCAGCCAAGGGGGAAGAGAGAAAGGAAGATTAGGGAAACCTCTCAGGGGAGTTTAGAATTTCGTAGTAGAAAACAGAAAAGTTTAGAGCCAGGCCAAGCCTGATTGGGTGTGTTGGGGGCAACTCAGAGGCAGCAGTATCAATGGCATTCTGCAGCACATATGTAAATTTCGTTAGGATCTAGTTATTGGCACGTGAATATAACAAGACGGTGAAAAGAAAGTGAAAACATGACAGGGAAGAGGACATCCAGAAAGAAAGCAGACCAAAGCTTAACACATTGTTGAGATTTTGTGGCATCCTCCTCTAAATAATTGGTTTAAAGTTAAAATTGGGGGTGCTGCTCGTGGTTGTCCTGGTTTAGCGGGTTTTGGGGGTATTTTTCAAAATTCTGTTGGCTTTACTTTCGGTTGTTTTGCCGGGTCTTTACAATCAGCTTCTGCTTTAGAAGCTGAACTCTTTGGTGGGGTTAAAGCGGCAACTCACGCTTGGTCTTAAGGTTGATTTTATTTATGGATTGAATGTGACTCGTCATTGGATTGGATGTTCACTTTTCTTTAATTTCATTGGGGCCATGGTGTTTTAGGGTTCGTTTGTTAGACTGTTCCACTCTCTTAACTAAAATGCGTTCTCGTTTTTGTCATATTTTAAAGGGCAATCAGGTTGCTGATTCCTTAGCTATTATGTGATTGATCACGTTGGTTCTCACTGGTGGGATCTTGTCCCATATTTTACGATCGCAGCTTATTCTAGGGATTTTTCAGGATTCCCTAACTATCGTTTTTCTTGATTTGTGGGCATGGTTTCTTTTTCGGGGTTTGGTTCTTTGTCCTTCCCTTCTTTGTACCTACCTTTTTGCTTCTTTAATAGTTTAATAAGCGGAGGGGGCTGATCCCCTTTATTAAAAAAAAAAAAAAAAAAAAAAAAAAAACAAAAGAATCAAAGCATACCACATAGGCTTTGAGCGACTGATCAGCAGCTTCTTTACGATCATCACCAGCTTTGAATTCAGCTAGATATCGATAGTAATCTCCTTTCCTGTCACACGAAACAACAAGGATCACAACTCAAATCTCTCCCTCTCTCTCCCTCTCTCTCTCTCTCTCTCTCACATTCACTTGCCAAAGAAAAGCGAAACATGAACTTGTATTGTGACAAAGTCTGTCAAAAGGAATAGGCATTGGAGTGAAGATCCTTCGTAATCTAAATCTAATACGCACAAAAAGTCAACAAAAGTAAGAAATTCAAAACCAAATTGTAGCTCACATCTTCTGGTAAAAAACAGTGGATTCCCCTGTGGACGCAGATGGGAGGAGGTGATTATCAACAACTGTTAGTATATCATGGCAAATTTTCGCAAGCTCGTCTTCAACCCTCTTCCTGTACTCCTTTATCCTCTTCTCATTTTGTTCACTTCCCTTTGCCTCCTCCTTCTGTTCAATTGAAGACAGTATCCGCCATGACGCCCTTCTTGCCCCGATCACATTCTTGTACCCAACTGACACCAAATGTCGCTCCTCCACGCTCAGTTCCACATCCAACTCGGCAACTTTCTTCATTTCTTCAACCATCTCTGAATCAAGAAAAATGAACTGTAATTAATATGTAATATGCAAGTCTAGAAAACATCCATCAACACAAAATTTTTTTGCACTACTGCCACCACAGATGATTTCAAAACTCAAATCAGCAACGTTCGGGAAACACTGTTGCAAAAAAGACAAGACTAATACCATATCAAAACTAACAAACAAAATTAAACAATTTCCATCAACTTTACATTCCACACACAAACCAAATAAATGGTCCCCAACTGAGTCGGAGAACGAACAGGTGATCGAGGATGGGGTATGACATGTTTCACAATCAAATAGTGTTTAACATAACCAGTTTTGCTTGTAAACAACTGGGAATTTTGTCTCTGCTTAGGAAAACCTAATGTATAGGTATCACTTCTCCATTTGCTATCTTTTTGGGATCGAAAAAACAGGCTAAGCGATCAAGGATCAAACCGAAAACTTGAGATAATCATTACTTTAGGATGAACATGCAGTAATTAACTTGGTCTAATTAATTTAGACGAACTAGATGCTTGTTGAGTGAACTCATTTAGTATTCTTCCAAAGCCAAGAAAATATAACAAAATATAACACCACCAATCCCAAAAGTAAGAAAATGAAATGAAAAATAACATCACCACAATACACTTGCTCAAATTTAATTATATTATATCATCTACAAAATAGATGAGACTGAGTACCAAAAATACGTCAGAAATAAGGAAATAGTAAAAAAGAAAACGAAGCGTCCATGCAAGAAGAAGAACATATACATACCATCGTATCTTTCGGCTTGCTCAGCAAGCTTTGCCTGGTAAGCATGCTTCTCTCTCTCTATTTCCATAGCCTCTCTCTCTCTCTCTCTCTCTCTCTCTCTCTCTCTAGAAACTCTGGTTCTGGCAACCTTGGAAAGCTACAACTATATAATATGCTCTTCTTATATATCTCTTGTCGTAACCTTTCGTCTATCTCTTTTTATCACATGACTAGTCAATAGTGCAACTGACAGACGGTTGGATATGGTTAGCGGACAGGTTGTCGGATCAATGGTCTGAGTGAGATAGGTCTGGATTTTGTGAACCCTTCCCTTGGATCCTCGGACGGTGAGATACGGGCGGGTGGATGGAATTGGATCCGAAACAAGGATCACATGGAGCGATATGGTTGGATGCTTTATTGATCGGGACAACCACTGATATTGGAAAGGGTGACGTGGTGCACTGCAAGTGGTCTCCATTTTGAGCGACATGTTATGTCAACTCCTTTTTGTTTTCACCGAGAGAGATCTCCGACAGTGAGGCTGCCCCACGAAGCAAATGACTTATTTATATGTGTTATATTATTGTGACCGTATCCTAAATTAATTATTATCATATAAAAAATAGATCATTGAGTGAACTGGTGAGAACAAGTATCCCCTCTTTCTCTATTGGATTGATATGGGAATTGGGTGCTTCGAAGAGAATGCTGGAAGAAGAGGAAACATATTTGCAGATCGCGGTTGCTAAATCGTGGTTGGAGAAGGAGGCTGGGCTTTGTGGTTTGCTTCGGATCTGCAGATCGCTAGGAGAAAACAGGTCTGCAACTATTTGTTTTCATAATTGCGATGATGGGATTAGCAAGGCTATGGCAGATGAAGAGAGATGAAGAGAGATGGAGAGGCGTGAAGAAGGGAAATTGATGAACTTAAGTATTATATTTTTTTTTTTTTGTAATATATTAGAATTACCATGATTATCTTGAAGTTCCATCAATTTATAAAGTAAAAGATAAAAGAATTTGAAGGAGATCTAAATTTAATTATTTAGATCAGAATGTGAAATTTAGTTTTTATAATTAAATTTAAAAAAAATTAAAATTTAGTCATAATCCGACACTGCACCAAATGCTTCATAATTTTAGCCAATCTAGTTTAGTCCTTGAAGCTATTTCAATCTGAGCTAGTTCGGTGCAACAAATGCACCTTAATAAACTTTAAAATCTGGTGTAGTCAATTAGTCTTTAAAAGAGGATTTTAAAAGATTTTTAAGTCATGGTGCAATCAACTTAAGATCTAAAAGTATTTTGAAGAATACTTTCAAATTCAACAGTAATAAATTAAAATTTTAAAATATCCATTTAAATCTGTAGATATTCAAAATCTCATAGAATTAGAGATTTTCATTTTTATATTGGTCAAAATGCGAATTTTATTATCAATAAACAACTAAACACAGAGTTCCAAACAAGTGATACACAACAAAAACAAAAGGAACCAAAGTTCCAAAACACTGAGCCCAAAACACTAGTTGGAGCCCAAAAACTAAAACACCACAAACAAAACACGCTAGCCTTCTGCAGACGCCTCCACCGCTTAGAGCAGTTCCACCGGAGAACTGATAGGCTAGCACTCAGCCAAAAAACCAGCCCGGTACCCAGGCTATCCACTCCAGCCCAGTATTTTGACTGGCATCCAGCCCAAGCCAGGCAAGAGACTGGCCTAAAATCGACAGACCCACATACCGGGCCATCTGACGTCAGCCGGGCCATCAACCTCCTGCAAGATCAACGCGTCACAGAGAGATGTTGGTGCAGAGCTCCTTGAGGTTGAGGTTGATTTCAGGTTCTTGGTGCAAAGCTCCTCGGGCTGAGGTTGATTCCGGGGCGAAGGGAGATTCCAGGTTCTTGGTGCAGAGCTCCTCCAAATCCGAATTTAGAAAAAATGTGAAAAAAATTATAGAAAATTGTGCAGAAACAATAAAACGACGATCAAGCTCGGGAAACTGAAAGAGCTTAAGAAAACGAAGGAAAAGTCATACCTTTAAAGTTGATGAAGGGTTGGTTCTGCAAAAGGAACAAACCTTTAGAGAGAGAGAGAGAGAGAGAGAGATAGATGTAAGAAGTAATTCGAAAATCAACAAGCTACTAGGATCACAGATAAAACCAAAATAATTACAATAAACCAATCAAACAATCAAAGGGAAATAAACTTATCTTCCGAAGTGGAGGAAGAAGAAGAAGACATGACTGCTAGGGTTTCATAAGGAGTCTTCTACACTCAAGCAGCCGAGAGTCCTTGCTATCAAATAGGGTTTTAGCACGAAAGAAGGATCATTACTGTGAGTGCAGAGACCTCCCTATATATATCCATACTCCCTTGATATCAGGCCTATTAACTGATACCTTAGATATTCCAAACTGATTAGGGTTTCGGTATAGTCCTCATAGGTATTGAACTCTTGTCAAGTCTTGATAAGGTTACTTGAATATATTTGCATGTTATTAGGACTCTTAATCTTAGCCAAGTAGGATCAGAATTTCCTCAACATGATAACTCATACACTGAGCTATCAGTTTGTCGAGAACAAGAACACATTCTTCTTGACACTCACATCTTACATTCTCCCACTTGAGTGTCCAAGAAGAATGATATTACTTAGGCTAAGACTAAGGTGATCACAAGTCCCCGAAAGCTGCAATTAAACCTTTAACAACCTGTCACTTATAGCTTCGAATATTGAATCATAAATGCATTATGTAATCTCTTCTACATGTGCACTTTATGATTACAAGTACCTACACCATAAGCACTATGTTGTTTGACAGAATTCAAAAGTTTCAGGTTGATAAACAAAATTCAACTCCTGAACTGAGCCTTATGCAAGCATGGCTCACATTTTCTGTCAATTAAAACATATTGATAAGAGAAGATGCAAATACAATATATTGTTACAAAATTACTCTCTTATCAAGATTTATGAATAAAATTTTACGATTAAACCATTTTCCACTAACACTTCAATTTAATAATACAAAAGTAATTTTAAACTCCCACCGATTAAAAGAGTAAAAAATCTCATAAATGCACATACCTCTTAAAAGCTCCCACTGATCAAGCATTAATCAAGGATTTAAAAGTATTGAGAATTCAACATCAACTACTAATTTTTCTGACTATATCTCTATGTCAGATATTGCAAGGAAGTGAGTGGCTAAAAAGATATACAAAATCATATGGTCAGTTTTATTCATCTAAAATTTGACAAAAACAGAAAACTTTAACGGAATGTTTTCTGATTGCAACAAAAACATATAATTCTAGAATCATCTTTGGACAGAATCTGATTATATTAGGTTTTCACAGCTAAAACATAAAATACAAGGGCAAACGTATATAGTTTCAACACTTTTGAGCAGATGAAGTATATACAATCTTGTCAATTCCATGTTTAACCGTTCATTGATTTATAGTTGGACTGAATAAGAAAACACTTTTGAGCAGATTAATTATCCATAAATAACATATGAATCACAAGTCCAATTTCTTGAACGACAAACAAGAATTAATAAGAAAAACACTTTTGAGCAGAATATACTCATTAACCCTTCTTGAATTTCCTTCAAGATTAGTTACATGTGTAACAAATAAAATATAAACAAGTATGATAATTTACGTTTTATCTACCAAAACCATGATCATTAAAAGCATGCAGAATTGATGAGTGTGAAGCCCATAATACATTATTTCTCCCACTTGGGCAAACACTCAAAATTGCAAGTTTAAACACTAGAGAAAGTGGCTTTCATATAACAAAATATAGGCTAGTTGAATCAATAAAGATCAAATACATAATTTTTTTTTTTTCTTTTTTTTTTTGTTAAAGTAGGTTAGAATTAAAAATTCCATAAAAACTTATGCAATGACTACAAATTTAATTTAATTTTAGTGTATGAGAGATGACCCACATATGTGTTAAAGATTAGTTCATAAATTAAAATGAAACCTAATAAGAGAATCCAAACTCAAAATTTATGTTTTAATTCTAAAACAAAGTTGATAAACACTTAGATATCTCAATAACATCAATTTTCCAACAATAATTTTAATCCAATTTAGAACTTAGAGAAAATTAAGGCAAAAGATTGGCAAATTTACCTACTCATTCTCGATTCTACAAGATTCATCATGGAAGTAGTCGAGTTGTGGAGGATTGAACCAACTCCAAATTGCATGATTGTTACACCTGCATAGCTAGCCAAAACATAAAATACACAAAATACATATAGCTTCAACAGCTTTGGCCAGATGAAAATATGTTAGAAGTACTTTATGATTTGCTGTAATACTAATTTATAATTGGTGAGCGATTTCCTGAAATTCCTGTTGGGATAAAAGTATTCACCATATAAATTAGAATTTTGATTTTTCAAAATAATCCTTTAGAACAGTATTAAATAACCGGTTCTCAAAAGATTAAATCAGACACAAGAGTATGTCATTATTAACATTGAACAATAAAGTTCTCGAAAGAGGAAACATGATTATTTAGTTATTCGATAGAGACCAAAATGATCAATTAGTAAACTGATATCACTTTCCTTCTTTTTTTTTTTCTTTTTCTCGAAAGACAATGATCATATAATCATAATTGATGACCAAACAAAATATTGATTTGAGCAAAATAAACCAATACATCTTTAAACAAAATTTAATCAGTGTTGTCTATAAAGTCATTAGTATTGAGAATTTGCATAAAATAAGGACATATTGGAACCATAAACTTGTACAATAATCGGTACCAATAGGTGTGCACAAATCAGTGAAACAATATCACATAACAAAAACTAATTTTGAAGTACCAAAATTCAGCAATACTACTTTAGTTTGCAAATTCACTAAAAACTAAATTCTCTTTAGATTGTCATGAAAATTTTTAGGTGTGCACTAGACATATATGGCTACTATTTCGAAAAATTTCATGATTTTTAAAATTTTTAAGCGAGCCAAACATGAATTCGAGAAGGGAGGTGCTGCAGAAACTGCAGAAAAAAGGTTCAGTACAGACCTGAGATTACAAAATCACCAATATTCACTGTTCATCCGATATGCATGAAAATTTTCAAACATAAATTAAACATACAAAGATATTAATTCCCAAAATTTCATAATTTTTCAGACATTACAAGTGTACTAAAAGAAAATTAGAAATGGGATATGCTGCAGAAACGGCAAATATTCTGCAGTACATACCGGAGACTAAATAATTCACCAAAAATTCAATTTGTCTCCAATATGCATGAGAATTTCCAGAAATAAAGTAGACATATACATTTACTGTCACCAAAAGTTCCATAATTTTTTTTTTTTTAATCTTAAAAGTGGGATAAAAATAAAATTGAAATGGAATGTGCTGCAGGAGCTGCGTAAATTCTGCAGAACAGTCCCGACATTAAAACCCACCAATAATTCATTTGCAAACCAATGCTCGTGAAAATTTCCAGATTTGAAATAAACATCTCAATGTATATCATACTAAAATTTCATGAATTTAGGAGTTACATAGATATATCAAAATAATATCACAAACAGACTATTCCAGCAACATGGTATCACACTTAAATATTTAACATAAATCCATTTCTTGTCTAGAAACGTGAAAAAAAATACCAACGTCAACAATCCATTTGATATTATGACATGACCAAATTTCATAAAATTTGTAGTTATGAAAAATCTATCAAAATCAGAAACTAAAATAGAACAAATTGCTAGGTACGCTAAACTGCATGAACATAGCTAGTCTTGTTGTCATAACTTTACTAAAATCTTAATTTTCTTTTAAAACAACATTTAGCATGCATGTCCATTGTGATATATCAAAATCTCCTTTTAAGATAAGAAAACAATTTAAAAATGACATCAAAAAGGCCACGGCATTAATATGTGTATATAGATCAAGCTCCTTACGATCACAAGATTTGAGAATTGAAAGGGATCTCAAACCTTTCTAATTTCTGCAGAATGAGTTCACACATTCATCTAAGCTATGAATGGACATGTGTGCCAAGAGCTATCTCCATGTCATCCTTCCATCTTTTGTGGTTGGATCCAGTTAGTGTTTCAATATTGGAGAAATTGAGAGAAGTCATAGCTGTATCAACAACATACGTTTTAGTATTTGTGCTCAGAAGTTCTTCATTAAGAGTTCATAAATATGAACAATTAATGGCATCAAATCATATAATACCAGTCACATCTTTGGATCGAAAACTGATTATATTAGGTTTTGCATAACCAACATACAAAATTCTCATTAGCGATACAATTTTAACACTTTTGAGCAGATAAAATTGCATCTATACTAATTTTGTATCTCACTTATACACCAATTAAACATGACTGAATATAAGAATTCTTTAGAATTATCTCAAAACATATTCATCATCAGTTTAATCGTTCTGTTCAATTTGAACTGATAATTTGAACCATGATACAAACACTTTTGAGTTGAAATTGATCATGATCCAAAATTCGACTGTCATAACATGTAGTGACAGTAATTTGATTCTCCGAAAACTGAAACACATCCTTGTACTCCTGGAGAAGAATTTTGCAAAACATGTACATATATATATATATATATATATATATATAATTCTGAATGTGATGTCTGTCATAAAATAGTTGATAAACCGATTAGCTTCATTGCGCGGAAGTCTTATGTCAGGATCGTGCATTTAATCAATGTTTTCTCGTGCACCCTTTCTAAGATTAAGCGGAAGCCTCAGGATCCACAAGTAAAAGACATTTAACCAAAACAACAAATAATTATGCCTTTAATTTGTTAAGAATTTGTTCAAACAGATTACCAATAATCCGAACCCCAAAGCTTTGCAAATTCCCTAGCAGATTTGTATCTGCAGACAAGGATAATACAACTACACGCAAAGGTATTTCTGCAGATGGGTCAGATTAAAAAATAATAATAATAACTAAATAATTATTTGCAAAGCCAATACGATAATCAATCCGCATATTGAATTATCAGCAATATAAATCAATGAGTCATGTTATTCGCGGAAGCTTTACATATTGTAAGGATAAAAGTAATGGCATGATATTGGAACGTTACCAATATATTCAAAACCAACCATGATCGAAATTCTGAATTCTAGGCGAGTTGAGAGGCTCTGATACCACATGTAAGAAGTAATTCGAAAATCAACAAGCTACTAGGATCACAGATAAAACCAAAATAATTACAATAAACCAATCAAACAATCAAAGGGAAATAAACTTATCTTCCGAAGTGGAGGAAGAAGAAGAAGACATGACTACTAGGGTTTCATAAGGAGTCTTCTACACTCAAGCAGCCGAGAGTCCTTGCTATCAAATAGGGTTTTAGCACGAAAGAAGGATCATTACTGTGAGTGCAGAGACCTCCCTATATATATCCATACTCCCTTGATATCAGGCCTATTAACTGATACCTTAGATATTCCAAACTGATTAGGGTTTCGGTATAGTCCTCATAGGTATTGAACTCTTGTCAAGTCTTGATAAGGTTACTTGAATATATTTGCATGTTATTAGGACTCTTAATCTTAGCCAAGTAGGATCAGAATTTCCTCAACATGATAACTCATACACTGAGCTATCAGTTTGTCGAGAACAAGAACACATTCTTCTTGACACTCACATCTTACAATAGAGAGAGGTGTTATTGAGGCAGGAAGGAGAAAAAGATGAATAAAGCGGTTGGGTGCGTTGTTTGCAAAAATAAGAGGGGAGAATTTGTCTGGACTGCCCACAAATTTACCAGATACTTTCTTTTTTTTTAATAAAATTATTATTTTTATTGTTTTATAATAAAAAATAATAATATTTTAATAAAATTGACTAGGCTATTCTTTGTTAAGGGTGGAGATGCATTTGGTCTATTACTATTCATTGGGGTCTATCACTGTTCATTAAGTGAAAAAATACGCTGGGTGCTAGCGCATTTGTGTTAGGGGTGGGGTGCTAGCGCATTTGTGTTAGGGGTGGAACTGCTCTTACACAGAGCATCCCGTTAGCGTAAAGATGGAAAAACTCACACAGAGAGATGAGAAAGGCTCAGAGACAGAGAGAGCACAGATTTTCCCTCCAGAAAATCGCCCAAGAGAAAAGAGAACTAGGGTTTCATATTGAAGGCAAAAATCCCTAAATTCCCTCCATCATGTCCCAACCAGTTGTAGATCTCTCTCAATTCGACATCTCCAAAGAGGTAAGAACGCACTCACACACTCTCACTCTCAGTTTTCGCATCAATTCCGCAAATTTCAGAATTTTCGTTTTGGGTTTCTTGTTTTTTTTTCTCAGGAAAAGGACAAGCTTGTTGCAGAAGTAATTCGATACGTGCTGTTCAAGACGCACCACAGCTCGGGGTGTCCGATAAAGAGGGAGGAGCTTACCCAGCTGCCACCAAGAACTATCGCCAGCGTAACCTTCCTACGTTCATCATTAATGAGGCTATACAGAAGCTCTCCGCCATTTTCGGGTACGAAATGCTGGAGCTTCAGAGGTCTCGTCCTTCTTCCGCTAATCAGGGACGCCTTTCTCAACAGAGTAATATTCTTTACTTTGGAAATTTTGATATTGAGTTGCTAATTAAGCTCAAGGTTGTAAATTTGTTTGAATTGTAGTTTTGTTGCGATTTGTTTTGGTCTGAGTATGGTAGGATCCATGTGATAACCATATGAGCTGGAATTGGCCAAACCATATATAATGGAGATTGAGATTCCTAAGTTGCAGGAAATGTAGTGTTTTTTCTTTTCAATTAAAGGTTATATGTTCACTTTTGGAAAATGTTCAATTGTGATTTTGCATAGTGCATATCATTCATTAGAAATTTTGAGGATTTGGGTTTTGACAGTAGTTTATGAACACATTATTCAGGTGCTGTGGAGGCAAAATCCTATATCATCACGAGTAAGCTTCCTTCTGATGTGTATAAGAAGTATGTCTTGAATGACAATGATAGTACGGTTCCTCTCAATGGTTTCACTTTTGTCCTACTGAGTCTTGTACATATATCCGGCAGTAAAATGACTGAAGGTATGGCTGCCTTTTGGTTTTATTTATAATTTTATGTCTACAAGCTAATCATTGTGAAAGGGAAGATGCCAGGATAGCTGGCAGAACAATTTGGGTAGGAAATAGCTTATATGTAACCCAAATTCATTGATGAATACTTTTATACACATTCGGTGATCTGCTTGCTTAATGGGCTCTTCCACATCTGGTATAATGAGATTGTGTTGCAAAGTGTATAGATCAGACATCATCACATATTGTCTTAAAAATAGCCAAAAACCAATGCAGGCAAGCATTTATTTTCTGTTACCTTGTGTCGTGTTGTGAGAGAACCAACTCTTGCTGTCCTGCTGGAACTGCAGCGGATCTTTGGAGTAATTTGAGACGAATGGGATTGGACGAAAACAATGAAAACCATCCAGTTCTAGGAAACATAAAGCAAGCACTGGACACACTTGTCCAGCAAAGGTTTGGCTTGTTATGGATTGTTTATTTGCAGTTCTTTTGTATCGTCATGATTGTATGTTATTGACCATCCGTAGGTATCTATCTCAAGTATTGTTCTTTGTTTCAGATATTTGCAGAAAGACAAAGTAAGTGGACCTGAAGGCAATACTTTGTTTTATGAGCTTGGGGAGAGAGCTTTAGATGCACCATTTAGTGAGAGCACTAAAGCACACATATCAGAGGTATGATTTAGAGATTAATCACGTAATGATAATATAATTTATTCATGATTAGGTATTTTGAAGAGCTATAAGTTCGTCCTGTTTGGAGTGTGTATTATCCCCCCTCAACAACAAAATGAGTATCTTTGGAAAATTACTCATGTCAACTTGCATGGTTTTCAAATTCGTGAACACGTTTGCCCTCTATTTTGGCAATTCATAAGGTTGTTAGAGGTTCAAGTTTTTCGTGTCTCCACTATTTAATTGGAAGTAGCTCTACACAGAGAAACAAAACCTGAAAGTTTGTGCAAGGTAGTGCTGTAGACAGAATAACGCAATGAACAGTGTAGACAGTTAATGCAGATTGCAAAGAAAACAACACATTGAGCTCACATTTAAGGAAGGTAGAGGAAGGACACATTGGTTTTCTATCCAGATTAAAGATAGGCTTTACTAGAGTTGACAGCGTGCAGAGTTGCTGAGCCTGTGTTATAGAGGAGGAGGGAGGGGCCTTGCAGTTTAGAAGGGAGAGGAAAATTAGGAAGAAAGAGCGGGAATTGGGGAGTGGAGAAGGGAGAACTTGGATGGGGAGAGAGGGGCCCTGAACCATCCAAGTCCTTAGGTGGCTCCGCTGTTGGCACCCATTACTAAGGCAAATGAAGAGGAAAAACAGGTTAAGGCAGGAGTAAGAGAAAAGATGAACATGATAAATTTTTTGGCTTAGCTACTTAATTTCTAGCCAGTTACTAAGAACAGTAGCAAACCAAAAATTAAATGGAACTAGCGTAAATACGGATAGAGGTGAAGAGTCTAAGAATAGGTGTGAGCTGAAGAGTCTAAGAATAGGTATGAGCTATACAAGCAATTCTATTTAGGACAATGAGGAAATACTACTCTGTTTTTGGGAGTACAGAACAAGAAAAAAAGGAACTATAAGAGGTTGCAAGAAAATGGTAGAAACTACCACCATCAAACTAGTTGGATACTATAATTACTCCTAAAACCCTAGAGACAAAGAAGCATATGTAGCTGAAACATTCTCTAAATTCATCCATGTCCTGAAAGAAAATAGTAAAAGACTAAAACGATAAAAGCTAAAAGATATTAAAGACCATTGAAAGAATATTTTCCCGAGGGTGCTGCCACTCTACGATGCATGGACACGGACACGGACACGAGGATACGACACGATACGACACGGATATACGTCAAATTTCTAAAAACTAAGACACGATACGGCATGGATACGGCAATTTATATAATAAATATATATTTAAAACATATATTTTAAATAACAATGAAAAAATTAATTACTCAAAATTTAATTTATGGTGTTCAAACTCTCAAAAAATAAAGGATGGTAGTGGTGTAAATTCAGTGGGCTATGTAGTTTTGGGCTTTAGTCTCATTTAAACCCTTTAAAGAAATAAAAATAAAAGAAATTGTGGTGTCATTTTTTACTACAGAAAACAGCATGTCGACCTAGCAGTCATCTTCTTCGTGAAGCCTCCTCCACCAGATCGGGTCGTCTTCGTGCGACGCCTTCCTCCGTCAAATTGCGTCATCTTCTTCACGAGGCGTCCTTCCACCAGATTGCGTCATCTCCGTCATGAGGTTTTCTTCCACAAAATTGTGTCAAAGGCCTTGGTGCAGATATCTGTATCTAGACAGTCGGATACCCGTATCTAAACAGTCGGATACCCGTATCTAAACAGTCGGATACTCGTATCCATCTGTCAAATGTCGTATCTATTGATCCAGATACGTATCCAACGCGTATCCGACCGTATCAGAGGCGTATCGTGTTCATTTGTGTATCCGACACGCGATACGCGGGCGATGTGCCGTGTCTGTGATGCACCCTCGGGAAAATATTCTTTCAATGGTCTTTAATATCTTTTAGCTTTTATCGTTTTAGTCTTTTACTATTTTCTTTCAGGACATGGATGAATTTAGAGAATGTTTCAGCTACATATGCTTCTTTGTCTCTAGGGTTTTAGGAGTAATTATAGAAGTGGTAAAGTTGCAGGTGGAGATGAGCCAATCATCGAAGAGCCAACCGGAGGATTTCGTTTCTCGGATTATTGTAGGTTCAGTGTACGTTTGTACCGCATCTAGTGGGTGATGTCTCGCCTAGTGAGTGATGCGGCCCGCGTGTGAGATGGTTTTGATGTGGCCTCGCTTGTTAGCATGGTTTGATGTGGTCTCGCTTGTGTTGCAGAGACATTTTGTGTGTTCTGTTATAAGTCTGATCCATCTGCCGTCTTTGTGGCAGATCTGTACCAATTGTGCTTGTGCTAGTGTGTCGGCGTTTGTGGTAGCCAATTAGGGGATTGTCATTATTGCTTGTTTGTGCGAAGTGCCTCCAGATCAAATATATAGTCACTGCCCATGTGGCAAGCTTTGCAACTGTTATCGTTTAGTAATGGAAAATCGGTATTGTTTCTTGTAAAAAAAAGACTCAAAGTTTTCCCTGTTCAATCGAATTCTTTATGTCAAGTGAAATTCATTTGCTTGGGTTTTTGCAAAACTAACATCTTGATTATGCTATGTTATGTACTTGTATGAATCCATTCTTGTAGATTGTGAACAAAGAGATTGTCCCGGTGGATGTCGACGACTAGCGGCGGGCTGCCAACTTGGATCTGACTGTATCAAAGTTGTAGTTTAATGGTTCCATCTTGTTGCCATATGACTTTGTCTCTAGTTATAAACTTATAAGGAAGCTTATCATGTCAATAGATGTCTTCCAATTTTGGGTCTTGCACTGTAAAAGTAAAACCTAATTTGGGTTAATGTCAATTCCCAACTATTCGCTTTATTTATAAGAGTATGGCGGCACTCATCTTTTTTTTTTCTTTTTCCGTTGGTTGAGAAATGGGGCTAAAAGCAAGAGCCCAAACAAACCTACTCAATAATAAATCTAGACCGGAACATTCCAAGTCGATCCTCACGAATGAAACTAAAGACACTCATCCTTGAAGTTGAAGGCTTGCAACCTTCATCCCCGACTCATTAAACACACTTATTAGAGGTATAATTTTAGAAATCAATTACGTATGGTTTTACAATTTGTTCATGATTATTTTTTATAATTTCCTCGTGCTAACGTGCATGTTTTGTTAACCAGAAATGCTAATAATCTTCTCAACTTCTTATGACACATGTACTCTACTAGCACTCAAAACTAAAATTTTAAAATTTTAAAATTTCATTATTTTACTTCTTTTGTTACGTGGTATGAGTAAAAACAAGAATATCTAAATGAGAAGATAGTGACAGTGAGATTCAAAATGTTCTTAGATATTCATCGTTTTGGTTGTCTCCACTCAATCAAGGAGACACGAATAAAATATAATTATGTCTCTTTAGTAAACAAAGAGAGTCAAATAAGTCTTCAAACACAAATTTATTAAAAATTAAATAAATCAAGTCCAACTCACAATAATAATAAAAGAGGTCTTAAATTTATTTCCTAGCAAAAAGAAATAATAATAAAAGAAGTTTTTAAGTTTGAACCTCGCTTTAAAGCCAAATCTAATTCTACTAGATAAGCCAACAAAAAAGAACCATAATAAAATAACACCCTCACATTCTAAAGAAATTACTTAAAACATCTACGATCCAAGGTAGTCCTCTGTTTCCAAAAGCTCTCTGATTTCCACATGAGCGCGTGTTACTTGGTTGGCATAAAATTGTAGTACGAAGAGTTCTTCACCTTCATGTTGGCCCTTGCCTTCTCTTCTTCAGCTTTGGTTGGCATGAAATTGTAGTAGGGAGTGTTCTTATTAGCCATGAGAGTTTAAGAGTTCTTAATCCTTCTTTCCTTGTGGATGATCGAAGCTTTGATGGTTGAAACATTAAGGTTGTGTTTCTGATTTTATAATGATCTATACACGGTATGTAACAGGAAATTTTGACTATATTTTTTATTTATTCTACTACCTTGATAGGTTTTTCGAAGACATTTAAAGAGAAGTTTTCTGCAAGAAGATATTAAACTTTTCTTTACTTCTACATTTGGATAAAATCTAAAAATATGTGACCGTTTAGGGTAGTGGTGCGGGGTTTATATAATGATATGTACATGTTGTGTAATAAAAAAATAAAAATATATATCCGGTTGTCGTAAAACGTCATCTACAAAGAATTACTATCTGGTTAAACAGTTATTTATTTATTTATAAACATGAGTATATGTAATAATAATAAAACGTGTTTAATATGTGTAATAATAAATACAAAATAATTTACCCACAAAGAAATTTCCTTTCATACGGAAGATGCCTATGATTTTTTTTTGAAAAAAAAAAAAAAGATGCATGTTATTCAAATTAATGAGCTCCTCCCTTAATTTTTTTATATGATATTAATATTTATGATTCTAGAAATGTAAAATTTCTATATGGAGCTCATTGCTCATCATAATTAGGGTGAGTAATAACATTATTGACATAATTAAGGTTTCAACTCGTGTCATAGGTTGTAAAATATTGTAATAATTGGTCACATATCTATCTACATGACAATCTATTTGAATTTAGAATTTGAATGTCTAAGATTAGGTAAGTATTTGTTTAGAAAATAGGAGTCTCAAGGTCCTATTTGTAATGAATCCTAAAATTTTTTTTTTTTTTAATTTTAATACAAGTGATATTATTTTATTTAATTTACAATAAAGGGAATGAAAGAGCTTAAATCTAAAACATAGTGGGTTGAAGAGGAAGAACTCAAACACCAAAGAAGTCCACCACTTGCAAAAAGAAACTTTGTATAAAAAAATGATATATATATATATTATGACGTTGATTCTTAATGATCGTTCTAGATCTCACACGTCAATAACCTTTTGAATGGCCACCTTATGTGCCTCGATAATCAATTAGTAAGTTAATATTATGCTAGCTGTATATGTGGGACTAAATCTTTCTTGTAATCCGCAATATTTAATACAACTTCGGATTTGAATGAATTTTTACAATGATTTGGGAATGAGAACCTAAAAAATAAATGGTACAGATCATGAGATTATTTTTTGAAGAGAGTACAGACAAGTAGTTAACATGTATTAAGTTACTAATTATTTAGCTCTTCAACACTCATATAAGATAAGAGTTTCTTATAGGAAGTTTTAAAACAATAATATTTTATTTACACTCAAAAAATCTATGAACTCTAAACTTTCTATATTTAAAAAAAAATATAAAAATAAAAACACTTAGTAATGCACAATGAAGTTTATGAAATGCTAGTAAGAGCACCCATATTTCAAA